>NC_137149.1:90799122-91399122 GCF_951394435.1 Stenella coeruleoalba | reverse complement strand
GGATTCAGGTATGATGATTATAACTGAAATAAGTCACACAGAAAAAGAAACATCATAAGATATCAGTAATACACGGAATGAAAACTTGGCTACACAGGAACTGAATTACAGAACAGAACAGGGTCTCAAATTTAGAAAACCAACTTATGCTTGCTTAAGGGGAAAGGTGAGTTGGGGTGCTGCATAAAACCAGAGATTGAAATGAGCACAGATAAAGTTCCTTAAGCCAAATATGGAATAGACAAGAGCTACTCCTTGCTCAACGAAATGGACTCAACACCGCATATTAAACGCCTAAGAATGTACCTGACTAGTAAGTACCTTAAAACCTATAGATTGCTATGTCTCCGAAAGAGAATCAAGCATGTGTACAGGGGCATAAACGCAGCAGTGATAGGATTGGAGAGGTTCGGTGAGCAAATGAAGACCCTTTGAAGTCATATTGCATGGTACCCATTACACGGGTCTTAACTCTCCAGGTTTAAGGTATTCTTCCTTCAGCTAAAACATGCATGTGGAACCCAGAGTATGATCAACCATGTGAACGGGAGACGTGTTCAAATATGTCTCAGTTTTCGTACCCTGGTACTCGGGTACAACATGCCAGACGCTTTACTAACACTCTCCCGACTTGGAGAGTCAGTGCCTTTAACCTCCTGTTTGGCCCAGTTTGCAATTTCTGCGGAAGATGAACAGGAATAGCGAGAACCAATGAGAGACTAGCTGGAGATGACTGAACGGGCAAATTTAACTCTCATTTCCCACCAGGAAGAGGAAATAACCAAAGGCTCAGCGTCCCGTGCCGGAACAAGATTAGGGCCTGAAGCCATCCTGCGGTGTTGCGGCCAGCTCAAAAGAATGCGAGTTGAAGAAAGGAGCTCAGTGGCACTGTAATTCACAAACCTGCAGAGTTATAAATGACAGCTATCGTCCAAAAATATAGTGAAGTAAGGCTGCCAAGAGGACTTGAAAGCGGGGCAGAATTGCAGGAAACCGATTTCAGGAGGTAGACTGGAATTGCATTGAAAGCATAGGAAAAGAGGCAGAACGTCCACAATGATGCACTTGGCCAAAAAGGGTGTATGCGTTTTTTCCTGAATATATTCAGGAAAAAACACATACGCACTTTTTGGCCAACCAAGCAAGCTTGCAAAGGAAATCTGCACTATAATGAAGTCTCACTTCCCCCCGGTCAAAAGGGCCATCTGAAAAAAGTGTAAAATCCAAAAGGCAGGACAGGCCATGGAGAACAGGGAGCCTTGTTATGCTGATGGGCGGGATGTAAATTGCCAACAGACACTCAGGAGAAGTGTATGGTGTTTCCTGAAACATCTAAAAAACAAAGCAACAGAGCCTAGGGCACTTCCACTTATGGTCCTATAGCTTAGGGAAATTAAAATCAAAAAGACACAGCCACCCCAAAGTTTGGAACCGCTCTGTTTACAAGAACCTCGTGTACAGTACAAGTTCAACATCGCAGAAAGTGAAAAATGGATAAAGAAGTTGTGGTATTCACTTACAAAGCAATATCACTCAGCAATGAAATCTATGTCATCAGGCCCTTAGCAGCACAATGAGTGGATTCAGGTATGATGATTCTAACTGAAATAAGTCACACAGAAAAAGAAACATCGTAAGATATCACTAATACACGGAATGGAAACTTGGCTACACAGGAACTGAATTACAGAACAGAACAGGGTCTCAAATTTAGAAACCCAACTTATGCTTGCTTAAGGGGAAAGGTGAGTTGGGGTGCTGCATAAAACCAGAGATTGAAATGAGCACAGATAAAGTTCCTTAAGCCAAATATGGAATAGACAAGAGCTACTCCTTGCTCAACGAAATGGACTCAACACCGCATATTAAACGCCTAAGAATGTACCTGACTAGTAAGTATCTTAAAACCTATGGATTGCTATGTCTCCGAAAGAGAATCAAGCATGTGTACAGGGGCATAAACGCAGCAGTGATAGGATTGGAGAGGTTCGGTGAGCAAATGAAGACCCTTTGAAGTCATATTTCATGGTACCCATTCCACGGGTTTCAACTACCCAGGTTTAAGGTGTTCTTCCTTCAGCTAAAACATGCATGTGGAACCTAGAGTATGATCAACCATGTGATCGGGAGACGTGTTCAAATATGTCTCAGTTTTCGTACCCTGGTTCTCGGGTGCAACATTGCAGACGCTTTAATAACACTCTCCCGACTTGGAGAGTCAGTCCCTTTAACCTCCTGTTTGGCCCAGTTTGCAATTTCTGCGGAAGATGAACAGGAATAGCGAGAACAAATGAGAGGCTAGCTGGAGGTGTCTGGACGGCAAATTTAACTCTCATTTCCTACCAGGAAGAGGAATTAACCAAAGGCTCAGCGTGTCGTGCCGGAACCAGATTAGGGCCTGAAGCCATCCTGCGGTGTTGCGGCCAGCTCAAAAGAAAGCGAGTTGAAGAAAGGAGCTCAGGGGCACTGTAATTCACAAACCTGCAGAGTTATAAATGACAGCTATCGTCCAAAAATAGACTGAAGTAAGGCTGCCAAGAGGACTTGAAAGCGGGGCAGAATTGCAGGAAACCGATTTCAGGAGGTAGACTGGAATTGCATTGAAAGCATAGGAAAAGAGGCAGAACGTCCACAATGATGCACTTGGCCAAAAAGGGCGTATGCGTTTTTTCCTGAATATATTCAGGAAAAATCGCATACGCCCTTTTTGGCCAACCAAGCAAGCTTGCAAAGGAAATCTGCACTACAATGAAGTCTCACTTCCCCCTGGTCAAAAGGGCCATCTGAAAAAAGTGTAAAATCCAGAAAGGCAACAGGCCATTGAGAACTGGGAGCCTTGTTATGCTGATGGGCGGGATGTAAATTGCCAACAGACACTTGGGAGAAGTGTATGGTGTTTCCTGAAACATCTAAAAAACAAAGCAACAGAGCCTAGGGCACTTCCACTTATGGTCCTATAGCTTAGGGAATGTAAAATCAAAAAGACACAGCCACGTCAAAGTTTGGAACCGCTCTGTTTACAAGAACCTCGTTTACAGTACAAGTTCAACATCACAGAAAGTGAAAAATGGATAAAGAAGTTGTGGTATTTACTTACAAAGCAATACCACTCAGTAATGAAATCTGTGTCATCAGGCCCTTGGCAGCACAAGTGGATTCAGGTATGATGATTCTAACTGAAATAAGTCACACAGAAAAAGAAACATCATAAGATATCAGTAATACACGGAATGTAAACTTGGCTACACAGGAACTGAATTACAGAACAGAACAGGGTCTGAAATTTAGAAAACCAACTTATGCTTGCTTAAGGGTAAAGGTGAGTTGGGGTGCTGCATAAAAACAGAGATTGAAATGAGCACAGATAAAGTTCCTTAAGCCAAATATGGAGTAGACAAGAGCTACTCCTTGCTCAACGAAATGGACTCAACACCGCATATTAAACGCGTAAGAATGTACCTGACTAGTAAGTATCTTCAAACCTATGGATTACTATGTCTCCGAAAGAGAATCAAGCATGTGTACAGGGGCATAAACGCAGCAGTGATAGGATTCGAGAGGTTCGTGAGCAAATGAAGACCCTTTGAAGTCATACTGCACGGTACCCATTCCACGGGTTTCAACTACCCAGGTTTAAGGTATTCTTCCTTCAGCTAAAACATGCATGTGGAACCTAGAGTATGATCAACCATGTGATCGGGAGACGTGTTCAAATATGTCTCAGTTTTCCTCCCCTGGTACTCGGGTGCAACATTCCAGACGCTTTACTAACACTCTCCCCACTTGGAGAGTCAGTCCCTTTAACCTCCTGTTTGGCCCAGTTTGCAATTTCTGTGGAAGATGAACAGGAATAGCGAGAACCAATGAGAGACTAGCTGGAGGTGTCTGGATGGGCAAATTTAACTCTCATTTCCCACCAGGAAGAGGAATTAACCAAAGGCTCAGTGTGCCGTGCCAGAACCAGATTAGGGCCTGAAGACATCCTGCGGTGTTGCGGCCAGGTCACAAGAAAGCGAGTTGAAGAAAGGAGCTCAGGGGCACTGTAATTCACAAACCTGCAGAGTTATAAATGACAGCTATCGTCCAAAAATAGACTGAAATAAGGCTGCCAAGAGGACTTGAAAGCGGGGCAGAATTGCAGGAAACCGATTTCAGGAGGTAGACTGGAATTGCATTGAAAGCATAGGAAAAGAGGCAGAACGTCCACAATGATGCACTTGGCCAAAAAGGGTGTATGCATTTTTTCCTGAATATATTCAGGAAAAAACGCATACGCCCTTATTGGCCAACCAAGCAAGCTTGCAAAGGAAATCTGCACTAGAATGAAGTCTCACTTCCCCCCAGTCAAAAGGGCCATCTGAAAAAAGTGTAAAATCCAGAAAGGCAGGACAGGCCATGGAGAACTGGGAGCCTTGTTATGCTGATGGGCGGGATGTAAATTGCCAACAGACACTCAGGAGAAGTGTATGGTGTTTCCTGAAACATCTAAAAAACAAAGCAACAGAGCCTAGGGCACTGCCACTTATGGTCCTATAGCTTAGGGAAATTAAAATCAAAAAGACACAGCCACCCCAAAGTCTGCGACGCCTCTGTTTTAAAGAACCTCATTTACCGTACAAGTTAAATATCACAGAAAGTGAAAAATGGATAAAGAACTTGTGGTACTTACGAACAATGCAGTATCACTCAGCATTGAAATCTGTGTCATCAGGCCCTTAGCAGCACAATGAGTGGATTCAGGTATGATGATTATAACTGAAATAAGTCACACAGAAAAAGAAACATCATAAGATATCAGTAATACACGGAATGAAAACTTGGCTACACAGGAACTGAATTACAGAACAGAACAGGGTCTCAAATTTAGAAAACCAACTTATGCTTGCTTAAGGGGAAAGGTGAGTTGGGGTGCTGCATAAAACCAGAGATTGAAATGAGCACAGATAAAGTTCCTTAAGCCAAATATGGAATAGACAAGAGCTACTCCTTGCTCAACGAAATGGACTCAACACCGCATATTAAACGCCTAAGAATGTACCTGACTAGTAAGTACCTTAAAACCTATAGATTGCTATGTCTCCGAAAGAGAATCAAGCATGTGTACAGGGGCATAAACGCAGCAGTGATAGGATTGGAGAGGTTCGGTGAGCAAATGAAGGCCCTTTGAAGTCATATTGCATGGTACCCATTACACGGGTCTTAACTCTCCAGGTTTAAGGTATTCTTCCTTCAGCTAAAACATGCATGTGGAACCCAGAGTATGATCAACCATGTGAACGGGAGACGTGTTCAAATATGTCTCAGTTTTCGTACCCTGGTACTCGGGTACAACATGCCAGACGCTTTACTAACACTCTCCCGACTTGGAGAGTCAGTCCCTTTAACCTCCTGTTTGGCCCAGTTTGCAATTTCTGCGGAAGATGAACAGGAATAGCGAGAACCAATGAGAGACTAGCTGGAGATGACTGAACGGGCAAATTTAACTCTCATTTCCCACCAGGAAGAGGAAATAACCAAAGGCTCAGCGTCCCGTGCCGGAACAAGATTAGGGCCTGAAGCCATCCTGCGGTGTTGCGGCCAGCTCAAAAGAAAGCGAGTTGAAGAAAGGAGCTCAGGGGCACTGTAATTCACAAACCTGCAGAGTTATAAATGACAGCTATCGTCCAAAAATATAGTGAAGTAAGGCTGCCAAGAGGACTTGAAAGCGGGGCAGAATTGCAGGAAACCGATTTCAGGAGGTAGACTGGAATTGCATTGAAAGCATAGGAAAAGAGGCAGAACGTCCACAATGATGCACTTGGCCAAAAAGGGCGTATGCGTTTTTTCCTGAATATATTCAGGAAAAAACACATACGCACTTTTTGGCCAACCAAGCAAGCTTGCAAAGGAAATCTGCACTATAATGAAGTCTCACTTCCCCCCGGTCAAAAGGGCCATCTGAAAAAAGTGTAAAATCCAAAAGGCAGGACAGGCCATGGAGAACAGGGAGCCTTGTTATGCTGATGGGCGGGATGTAAATTGCCAACAGACACTCAGGAGAAGTGTATGGTGTTTCCTGAAACATCTAAAAAACAAAGCAACAGAGCCTAGGGCACTTCCACTTATGGTCCTATAGCTTAGGGAAATTAAAATCAAAAAGACACAGCCACCCCAAAGTTTGGAACCGCTCTGTTTACAAGAACCTCGTGTACAGTACAAGTTCAACATCGCAGAAAGTGAAAAATGGATAAAGAAGTTGTGGTATTCACTTACAAAGCAATATCACTCAGCAATGAAATCTATGTCATCAGGCCCTTAGCAGCACAATGAGTGGATTCAGGTATGATGATTCTAACTGAAATAAGTCACACAGAAAAAGAAACATCGTAAGATATCACTAATACACGGAATGGAAACTTGGCTACACAGGAACTGAATTACAGAACAGAACAGGGTCTCAAATTTAGAAACCCAACTTATGCTTGCTTAAGGGGAAAGGTGAGTTGGGGTGCTGCATAAAACCAGAGATTGAAATGAGCACAGATAAAGTTCCTTAAGCCAAATATGGAATAGACAAGAGCTACTCCTTGCTCAACGAAATGGACTCAACACCCCATATTAAACGCCTAAGAATGTACCTGACTAGTAAGTATCTTAAAACCTATGGATTGCTATGTCTCCGAAAGAGAATCAAGCATGTGTACAGGGGCATAAACGCAGCAGTGATAGGATTGGAGAGGTTCGGTGAGCAAATGAAGACCCTTTGAAGTCATATTTCATGGTACCCATTCCACGGGTTTCAACTACCCAGGTTTAAGGTGTTCTTCCTTCAGCTAAAACATGCATGTGGAACCTAGAGTATGATCAACCATGTGATCGGGAGACGTGTTCAAATATGTCTCAGTTTTCGTACCCTGGTTCTCGGGTGCAACATTGCAGATGCTTTAATAACACTCTCCCGACTTGGAGAGTCAGTCCCTTTAACCTCCTGTTTGGCCCAGTTTGCAATTTCTGCGGAAGATGAACAGGAATAGCGAGAACAAATGAGAGGCTAGCTGGAGGTGTCTGGACGGCAAATTTAACTCTCATTTCCTACCAGGAAGAGGAATTAACCAAAGGCTCAGCGTGTCGTGCCGGAACCAGATTAGGGCCTGAAGCCATCCTGCGGTGTTGCGGCCAGCTCAAAAGAAAGCGAGTTGAAGAAAGGAGCTCAGGGGCACTGTAATTCACAAACCTGCAGAGTTATAAATGACAGCTATCGTCCAAAAATATAGTGAAGTAAGGCTGCCAAGAGGACTTGAAAGCGGGGCAGAATTGCAGGAAACCGATTTCAGGAGGTAGACTGGAATTGCATTGAAAGCATAGGAAAAGAGGCAGAACGTCCACAATGATGCACTTGGCCAAAAAGGGCGTATGCGTTTTTTCCTGAATATATTCAGGAAAAATCGCATACGCACTTTTTGGCCAACCAAGCAAGCTTGCAAAGGAAATCTGCACTACAATGAAGTCTCACTTCCCCCTGGTCAAAAGGGCCATCTGAAAAAAGTGTAAAATCCAGAAAGGCAACAGGCCATTGAGAACTGGGAGCCTTGTTATGCTGATGGGCGGGATGTAAATTGCCAACAGACACTTGGGAGAAGTGTATGGTGTTTCCTGAAACATCTAAAAAACAAAGCAACAGAGCCTAGGGCACTTCCACTTATGGTCCTATAGCTTAGGGAATGTAAAATCAAAAAGACACAGCCACCCCAAAGTTTGGAACCGCTCTGTTTACAAGAACCTCGTTTACAGTACAAGTTCAACATCGCAGAAAGTGAAAAATGGATAAAGAAGTTGTGGTATTTTCTTACAAAGCAATATCACTTAGCAATGAAATCTATGACATCAGGCCCTTAGCAGCACAATGAGTGGATTCAGGTATGATGATTCTAACTGAAATAAGTCACACAGAAAAAGAAACATCATAAGATATCACTAATACACGGAATGGAAACTTGGCTACACAGGAACTGAATTACAGAACAGAACAGGGTCTCAAATTTAGAAACCCAACTTATGCTTGCTTAAGGGTAAAGGTGAGTTGGGGTGCTGCATAAAACCAGAGATTGAAATGAGCACAGATAAAGTTCCTTAAACCAAATATGGAATAGACAAGAGCTACTCCTTGCTCAACGAAATGGACTCAACACCGCATATTAAACGCCTAAGAATGTACCTGACTAGTAAGTATCTTAAAACCTATGGATTGCTATGTCTCCGAAAGAGAATCAAGCATGTGTACCGGGGCATAAACGCAGCAGTGATAGGATTGGAGAGGTTCGGTGAGCAAATGAAGACCCTTTGAAGTCATATTGCATGGTACCCATTCCACGGGTTTCAAATACCCAGGTTTAAGGTATTCTTCCTTCAGCTAAAACCTGCATGTGGAACCCAGAGTATGATCAACCATGTGAACGGGAGACGTGTTCAAATATGTCTCAGTTTTCCTCCCCTGGTACTCGGGTGCAACATTCCAGACGCTTTACTAACACTCTCCCGACTTGGAGAGTCAGTCCCTTTAACCTCCTGTTTGGCCCAGTTTGCAATTTGCGTGGAAGATGAACAGGAATAGCGAGAACCAATGAGAGGCTAGCTGGAGGTGTCTGGACGGGCAAATTTAACTCTCATTTCCCACCAGGAAGAGGAATTAACCAAAGGCTCAGCGTGCCGTGCCGGAACCAGATTAGGGCCTGAAGCCATCCTGCGGTGTTGCGGCCAGCTCAAAAGAAAGCGAGTTGAAGAAAGGAGCTCAGGGGCACTGTAATTCACAAACCTGCAGAGTTATAAATGACAGCTATCGTCCAAAAATAGACTGAAGTAAGGCTGCCAAGAGGACTTGAAAGTGGGGCAGAATTGCAGGAAACCGATTTCAGGTGGTAGACTGGAATTGCATTGAAAGCATAGGAAAAGAGGCAGAACGTCCACAATGATGCACTTGGCCAAAAAGGGCGTATGCGTTTTTTCCTGAATATATTCAGGAAAAAACGCATACGCCCTTTTTGGCCAACCAAACAAGCTTGCAAAGGAAATCTGCACTACAATGAAGTCTCACTTCCCCCCGGTCAAAAGGGCCATCTGAAAAAAGTGTAAAATCCAGAAAGGCAGGACAGGCCATGGAGAACTGGGAGCCTTGTTATGCTGATGGGCGGGATGTAAATTGCCAACAGACATTCGGGAGAAGTGTATGGTGTTTCCTGAAACATCTAATAAACAAAGCAACAGAACCTAGGGCACTTCCACTTATGGTCCTATAGCTTAGGGAAATTAAAATCAAAAAGACACAGCCACCCCAAAGTTCGGAACGGCTCTGTTTACAAGAACCTTGTTTACAGTACAAGTTCAACATCGCAGAAAGTGAAAAATGGATAAAGAAGTTGTGGTATTTACTTACAAAGCAATATCACTCAGCAATGAAATCTGTGTCATCAGGCCCTTAGCAGCACAATGAGTGGATTCAGGTATGACGATTCTAACTGAAATGAGTCACACAGAAAAAGAAACATCATAAGATATCAGTAATACACGGAATGTAAACTTGGCTACACAGGAACTGAATTACAGAACAGAACAGGGTCTCAAATTTAGAAAACCAACTTATGCTTGCTTAAGGGGAAAGGTGAGTTGGGGTGCTGCATAAAACCAGAGATTGAAATGAGCACAGATAAAGTTCCTTAAGCCAAATATGGAATAGACAAGAGCTACTCCTTGCTCAACGAAATGGACTCAACACCCCATATTAAACGCCTAAGAATGTACCTGACTAGTAAGTATCTTAAAACCTATGGATTGCTATGTCTCCGAAAGAGAATCAAGCATGTGTACAGGGGCATAAACGCAGCAGTGATAGGATTGGAGAGGTTCGGTGAGCAAATGAAGACCCTTTGAAGTCATATTGCATGGTACCCATTCCACGGGTTTCAACTACCCAGGTTTAAGGTATTCTTCCTTCAGCTAAAACATGCATGTGGAACCTAGAGTATGATCAACCATGTGATCGGGAGACGTGTTCAAATATGTCTCAGTTTTCGTACCCTGGTACTCGGGTGCAACATTCCAGACGCTTTACTAACACTCTCCCGACTTGGAGAGTCAGTCCCTTTAACCTCCTGTTTGGCCCAGTTTGCAATTTGCGTGGAAGATGAACAGGAATAGCGAGAACCAATGAGAGGCTAGCTGGAGGTGTCTGGACGGGCAAATTTAACTCTCATTTCCCACCAGGAAGAGGAATTAACCAAAGGCTCAGCGTGCCGTGCCGGAACCAGATTAGGGCCTGAAGCCATCCTGCGGTGTTGCGGCCAGCTCAAAAGAAAGCGAGTTGAAGAAAGGAGCTCAGGGGCACTGTAATTCACAAACCTGCAGAGTTATAAATGACAGCTATCGTCCAAAAATAGACTGAAGTAAGGCTGCCAAGAGGACTTGAAAGCGGGGCAGAATTGCAGGAAACCAATTTCAGGAGGTAGACTGGAATTGCATTGAAAGCATAGGAAAAGAGTCAGAACGTCCACAATGATGCACTTGGCCAAAAAGGGCATATGAGTTTTTTCCTGAATATATTCAGGAAAAAACGCATACGCCCTTTTTGGCCAACCAAGCAAGCTTGCAAAGGAAATCTGCACTACAATGAAGTCTCACTTCCCCCCGGTCAAAAGGGCCATCTGAAAAAAGTGTAAACTCCAGAAACGCAGGACAGGCCATGGAGAACTGGGAGCCTTGTTATGCTGATGGGCGGGATGTAAATTGCCAACAACCACTCGGGAGAAGTGTATGGTGTTTCCTGAAACATCTAAAAAACAAAGCAACAGAGCCTACGGCACTGCCACCTATGGTCCTATAGCTTAGGGAAATTAAAATCAAAAAGACACAGCCACCCCAAAGTTTGGGACGCCTCTGTTTACAAGAACCTCGTTTACAGTACAAGTTCAACATCGCAGAAAGTGAAAAATGGATAAAGAAGTTGTGGTATTCACTTACAAAGCAATATCACTCAGCAATGAAATCTATGTCATCGGGCCGTTAGCAGCACAATGAGTGGATTCAGGTATGATGATTCTAACTGAAATAAGTCACACAGAAAAAGAAACATCATAAGATATCAGTAATACACGGAATGGAAACTTGGCTACACAGGAACTGAATTACAGAACAGAACAGGGTCTCAAATTTAGAAAACCAACTTATGCTTGCTTAAGGGTAAAGGTGAGTTGGGGTGCTGCATAAAACCAGAGATTGAAATGAGCACAGATAAAGTTCCTTAAGCCAAATATGGAATAGACAAGAGCTACTCCTTGCTCAACGAAATGGACTCAACACCGCATATTAAACGCCTAAGAATGTACCTGAATAGTAAGTATCTTAAAACTTATGGATTGTTATGTCACCGAAAGAGAATCAAGCATGTGTACAGGGGCATAAACGCAGCAGTGATAGGATTGGAGAGGTTCGGTGAGCAAATGAAGACCCTTTGAAGTCATATTGCATGGTACCCATTCCACGGGTTTCAACTACCCAGGTTTAAGGTATTCTTCCTTCAGCTAAAACATTCATGTGGAACCTAGAGTATGATCAACCATGTGATCGGGAGACGTGTTAAAATATGTCTCAGTTTTCGTACCCTGGTACTCGGGTGCAACATGCCAGACGCTTTACTAACACTCTCCCGACTTGGAGAGTCAGTCCTTTAACCTCCGGCTTGGCCCAGTTTGCAATTTCTGCGGAAGATGAACAGGAATAGCGAGAACCAATGAGAGACTAGCTGGAGGTGTCTAAACGGGCAAATTTAACTCTCATTTCCCACCAGGAAGAGGAATTAACCAAAGGCTCAGCGTGCCGTGCCGGAACCACATTAGGGCCTGAAGCCATCCTGCGGTGTTGCGGCCAGCTCAAAAGAAAGCTAGTTGAAGAAAGGAGCTCAGGGGCACTGTAATTCACAAACCTGCAGAGTTATAAATGACAGCTATCGTCCAAAAATAGACTGAAGTAAGGCTGCCAAGAGGACTTGAAAGCGGGGCAGAATTGCAGGAAACCGATTTCAGGAGGTAGACTGGAATTGCATTGAAAGCATAGGAAAAGAGGCAGAATGTCCACAATGATGCACTTGGCCAAAAACGGCGTATGCGTTTTTTCCTGAATATATTCAGGAAAAAACGCATACGCCCTTTTTGACCAACCAAGCAAACTTGCAAAGAAATGTGCACTACAATGAAGTCTCACTTCCCCCCGGTCAAAAGGGCCATCTGAAAAAAGTGTAAAATCCAGAAAGGCAGGACAGGCCATGGAGAACTGGGAGCCTTGTTATGCTGATGGGCGGGATGTAAATTGCCAACAGACACTCGGGAGAAGTGTATGGTGTTTCCTGAAACATCTAAAAAACAAAGCAACAGAGCCTAGGGCACTTCCACTTATGGTCCTACAGCTTAGGGAAATTAAAATCAAAAAGACACAGCCACCCCAAAGTTTGGGACGCCTCTGTTTACAAGAACCTCGTTTACTGTACAAGTTCAATATCACAGAAAGTGAAAAATGGATAAAGAACTTGTGGTACTTACGTACAATGCAGTATCACTCAGCAATGAAATCTATGTCATCAGGCCTGTAGCAGCATAATGAGTGGATTCAGGTACGATGATTCTAACTGAAATAAGTCACACAGAAAAAGAAACATCATAAGATATCACTAATACACGGAATGTAAACTTGGCTACACAGGAACTGAATTCCACAACAGAACAGGTTCTCAAATTTAGAAAACCAACTTATGCTTGCTTAAGGGTAAAGGTGAGTTGGGTTGCTGCATAAAACCAGAGATTGAAATGAGCACAGATAAAGTTCCTTAAGTCAAATATGGAATAGACAAGAGCTACTCCTTGCTCAACGAAATGGACTCAACACCGCATATTAAACGCCTAAGAATGTACCTGACTAGTAAGTATCTTAAAACCTATGGATTGCTATGTCTCCGAAAGAGAATCAAGCATGTGTACCGGGGCATAAACGCAGCAGTGATAGGATTGGAGAGGTTCGGTGAGCAAATGAAGACCCTTTGAAGTCATATTGCATGGTACCCATTACACGGGTCTTAACTCTCCAGGTTTAAGGTATTCTTCCTTCAGCTAAAACCTGCATGTGGAACCCAGAGTATGATCAACCATGTGAACGGGAGACGTGTTCAAATATGTCTCAGTTTTCCTCCCCTGGTACTCGGATGCAACATTCCAGATGCTTTACTAACACTCTCCCGACTTGGAGAGTCAGCGCCTTTAACCTCCTATTTGGCCCAGTTTCCAATTTCTGCGGAAGGTGAACAGGAATAGCGAGAACCAATGAGAGACTAGCTGGAGGTGTCTGGATGGGCAAATTTAACTCTCATTTCCCACCAGGAAGAGGAAATAACCAAAGGCTCAGCGTGCCGTGCCGGAACCAGATTAGGGCCTGAAGCCATCCTGCGGTGTTGCGGCCAGGTCACAAGAAAGCGAGTTGAAGAAAGGAGCTCAGGGCCACTGTAATTCACAAACCTGCAGAGTTATAAATGACAGCTATCGTCCAAAATTATACTGAAGTAAGGCTGCCAAGAGGACTTGAAAGCGGGGCAGAATTGCAGGAAACCGATTTCAGGAGGTAGACTGGAATTGCATTGAAAGCATAGGAAAAGAGGCAGAACGTCCACAATGATGCACTTGGCCAAAAAGGGCGTATGCGTTTTTTCCTGAATATATTCAGGAAAAAACGCATACGCCCTTTTTGGCCAACCAAGCAAGCTTGCAAAGGAAATCTGCACTACAATGAAGTCTCACTTCCCCCCGGTCAAAAGGGCCATCTGAAAAATGTGTAAAATCCAGAAAGGCAGGACAGGCCATGGAGAACTGGGAGCCTTGTTATGCTGATGGGCGGGATGTAAATTGCCAACAGACACTCGGGAGAAGTGTATGGTGTTTCCTGAAACATCTAAAAAACAAAGCAACAGAGCCTAGGGCACTTCCACTTATGGTCCTATAGCTTAGGGAAATTAAAATCAAAAAGACACAGCCACCCCAAAGTTTGGAACGGCTCTGTTTACAAGAACCTCGTTTACAGTACAAGTTCAACATCGCAGAAACTGAAAAATGGATAAAGAAGTTGTTGTATTTACTTTCAAAGCAATATCACTCAGCAATGAAATCTGTGTCATCAGGCCCTTAGCAGCACAATGAGTGGATTCAGGTATGATGATTCTAACTGAAATAAGTCACACAGAAAAAGAAACATCATAAGATATCAGTAATACACGGAATGTAAACTTGGCTACACAGGAACTGAATTCAAAACAGAACAGGTTCTCAAATTTAGAAAACCAACTTATGCTTGCTTAAGAGTAAAGGTGAGTTGGGGTGCTGCATAAAACCAGAGATTGAAATGAGCACAGATAAAGTTCCTTAAGCCAAATATGGAATAGACAAGAGCTACTCCTTGCTCAACGAAATGGACTCAACACCGCATATTAAACGCCTAAGAATGTACCTGACTAGTAAGTATCTTAAAACCTATGGATTGCTATGTCTCCGAAAGAGAATCAAGCATGTGTACCGGGGCATAAACGCAGCAGTGATAGGATTGGAGAGGTTCGGTGAGCAAATGAAGACCCTTTGAAGTCATATTGCATGGTACCCATTACACGGGTCTTAACTCTCCAGGTTTAAGGTATTCTTCCTTCAGCTAAAACCTGCATGTGGAACCCAGAGTATGATCAACCATGTGAATGGGAGACGTGTTCAAATATGTCTCAGTTTTCCTCCCCTGATACTCGGGTGCAACATTCCAGACGCTTTACTAACACTCTCCCGACTGGGAGAGTCAGCGCCTTTAACCTCCTATTTGGCCCTGTTTGCAATTTCTGCGGAAGGTGAACAGGAATAGCGAGAACCAATGAGAGACTAGCTGGAGGTGTCTGGACGGGCAAATTTAACTCTCATTTCCCACCAGGAAGAGGAAATAACCAAAGGCTCAGCGTGCCGTGCCGGAAGCAGATTAGGGCCTGAAGCCATCCTGCGGTGTTGCGGCCAGGTCACAAGAAAGCGAGTTGAAGAAAGGAGCTCAGGGGCACTGTAATTCACAAACCTGCAGAGTTATAAATGACAGCTATCGTCCAAAAATAGACTGAAGTAAGGCTGCCAAGAGGACTTGAAAGCGGGGCAGAATTGCAGGAAACCGATTTCAGGAGGTAGACTGGAATTGCATTGAAAGCATAGGAAAAGAGGCAGAACGTCCACAATGATGCACTTGGCCAAAAACGGCGTATGCGTTTTTTCCTGAATATATTCAGGAAAAAATGCATACGCCCTTTTTGGCCAACCAAGCAAACTTGCAAAGGAAATCTGCACTACAATGAAGTCTCACTTCCCCCCGGTCAAAAGGGCCATCTGAAAAAAGTGTAAAATCCAGAAAGGCAGGACAGGCCATGGAGAACTGGGAGCCTTGTTATGCTGATGGGCGGGATGTAAATTGCCAACAGACATTCGGGAGAAGTGTATGGTGTTTCCTTAAACATCTAATAAAAAAAGCAACAGAACCTAGGGCACTTCCACTTATGGTCCTATAGCTTAGGGAATTTAAAATCAAAAAGACACAGCCACCCCAAAGTTCGGAATGGCTCTGTTTACAAGAACCTTGTTTACAGTACAAGTTCAACATTGCAGAAAGTGAAAAATGGATAAAGAAGTTGTGGTATTTACTTACAAAGCAATATCACTCAGCAATGAAATCTGTGTCATCAGGCCCTTAGCAGCACAATGAGTGGATTCAGGTATGATGATTCTAACTGAAATAAGTCACACAGAAAAAGAAACATCATAAGATATCACTAATACACGGAATGTAAACTTGGCTACACAGGAACTGAATTACAGAACTGAACAGGGTCTCAAATTTAGAAAACCAACTTATGCTTGCTTAAGGGGAAAGGTGAGTTGGGGTGCTGCATAAAACCAGAGATTGAAATGAGCACAGATAAAGTTCCTTAAGTCAAATATGGAACAGACAAGAGCTACTCCTTGCTCAACGAAATGGACTCAACACCGCATATTAAACGCCTAAGAATGTACCTGACTAGTAAGTACCTTAAAACCTATAGATTGCTATGTCTCCGAAAGAGAATCAAGCATGTGTACAGGGGCATAAACGCAGCAGTGATAGGATTGGAGAGGTTCGGTGAGCAAATGAAGACCCTTTGAAGTCATATTGCATGGTACCCATTCCACGGGTCTCAACTCTCCAGGTTTAAGGTATTCTTCCTTCAGCTAAAACATGCATGTGGAACCCAGAGTATGATCAACCATGTGAACGGGAGACATGTTCAAATATGTCTCAGTTTTCGTACCCTGGTACTCGGGTACAACATGCCAGACGCTTTACTAACACTCTCCCGACTTGGAGAGTCAGTCCCTTTAACCTCCTGTTTGGCCCAGTTTGCAATTTCTGCGGAAGATGAACAGGAATAGCGAGAACCAATGAGAGACTAGCTGGAGATGACTGAACAGGCAAATTTAACTCTCATTTCCCACCAGGAAGAGGAAATAACCAAAGGCTCAGCGTGCCGTGCCGGAACAAGATTAGGGCCTGAAGCCATCCGGCGGTGTTGCGGGCAGCTCAAAAGAAAGCGAGTTGAAGAAAGGAGCTCAGGGGCACTGTAATTCACAAACCTGCAGAGTTATAAATGACAGCTATCGTCCAAAAATATAGTGAAGTAAGGCTGCCAAGAGGACTTGAAAGCGGGGCAGAATTGCAGGAAACCGATTTCAGGAGGTAGACTGGAATTGCATTGAAAGCATAGGAAAAGAGGCAGAACGTCCACAATGATGCACTTGGCCAAAAAGGGCGTATGCGTTTTTTCCTGAATATATTCAGGAAAAAACGCATACGCACTTTTTGGCCAACCAAGCAAGTTGCAAAGAAATCTGCACTATAATGAAGTCTCACTTCCCCCCGGTCAAAAGGGCCATCTGAAAAAAGTGTAAAATCCAAAAGGCAGGACAGGCCATGTAGAACAGGGAGCCTTGTTATGCTGATGGGCGGGATGTAAATTGCCAACAGACACTCAGGAGAAGTGTATGGTGTTTCCTGAAACATCTAAAAAACAAAGCAACAGAGCCTAGGGCACTTCCACTTATGGTCCTATAGCTTAGGGAAATTAAAATCAAAAAGACACAGCCACCCCAAAGTTTGGAACCGCTCTGTTTACAAGAACCTCGTTTACAGTACAAGTTCAACATCGCAGAAAGTGAAAAATGGATAAAGAAGTTGTGGTATTCACTTACAAAGCAATATCACTCAGCAATGAAATCTATGTCATCAGGCCCTTAGCAGCACAATGAGTGGATTCAGGTATGATGATTCTAACTGAAATAAGTCACACAGAAAAAGAAACATCGTAAGATATCACTAATACACGGAATGGAAACTTGGCTACACAGGAACTGAATTACAGAACAGAACAGGGTCTCAAATTTAGAAACCCAACTTATGCTTGCTTAAGGGGAAAGGTGAGTTGGGGTGCTGCATAAAACCAGAGATTGAAATGAGCACAGATAAAGTTCCTTAAGCCAAATATGGAATAGACAAGAGCTACTCCTTGCTCAACGAAATGGACTCAACACCGCATATTAAACGCCTAAGAATGTACCTGACTAGTAAGTATCTTAAAACCTATGGATTGCTATGTCTCCGAAAGAGAATCAAGCATGTGTACAGGGGCATAAACGCAGCAGTGATAGGATTGGAGAGGTTCGGTGAGCAAATGAAGACCCTTTGAAGTCATATTTCATGGTACCCATTCCACGGGTTTCAACTACCCAGGTTTAAGGTGTTCTTCCTTCAGCTAAAACATGCATGTGGAACCTAGAGTATGATCAACCATGTGATCGGGAGACGTGTTCAAATATGTCTCAGTTTTCGTACCCTGGTACTCGGGTGCAACATTGCAGACGCTTTACTAACACTCTCCCGACTTGGAGAGTCAGTCCCTTTAACCTCCTGTTTGGCCCAGTTTGCAATTTCTGCGGAAGATGAACAGGAATAGCGAGAACCAATGAGAGGCTAGCTGGAGGTGTCTGGACGGCAAATTTAACTCTCATTTCCTACCAGGAAGAGGAATTAACCAAAGGCTCAGCGTGTCCTGCCGGAACCAGATTAGGGCCTGAAGCCATCCTGCGGTGTTGCGGCCAGCTCAAAAGAAAGCGAGTTGAAGAAAGGAGCTCAGGGGCACTGTAATTCACAAACCTGCAGAGTTATAAATGACAGCTATCGTCCAAAAATATACTGAAGTAAGGCTGCCAAGAGGACTTGAAAGCGGGGCAGAATTGCAGGAAACCGATTTCAGGAGGTAGACTGGAATTGCATTGAAAGCATAGGAAAAGAGGCAGAACGTCCACAATGATGCACTTGGCCAAAAAGGGCGTATGCGTTTTTTCCTGAATATATTCAGGAAAAATCGCATATGCCCTTTTTGGCCAACCAAGCAAGCTTGAAAAGGAAATCTGCACTACAATGAAGTCTCACTTCCCCCCGGTCAAAAGGGCCATCTGAAAAAAGTGTAAAATCCAGAAAGGCAGGACAGGCCATGGAGAACTGGGAGCCTTGTTATGCTGATGGGCGGGATGTAAATTGCCAACAGACACTCGGGAGAAGTGTATGGTGTTTCCTGAAACATCTAAAAAACAAAGCAACAGAGCCTAGGGCACTGCCACTTATGGTCCTATAGCTTAGGGAAATTAAAATCAAAAAGACACAGCCACCCCAAAGTTTGGGACGCCTCTGTTTACAAGAACCTCGTTTACAGTACAAGTTCAACATCGCAGAAAGTGAAAAATGGATAAAGAAGTTGTGGTATTTACTTACAAAGCAATATCACTCAGCAATGAAATCTATGTCATCAGGCCCTTAGCAGCACAATGAGTGGATTCAGGTATGATGATTCTAACTGAAATAAGTCACACAGAAAAAGAAACATCATAAGATATCAGTAATACACGGAATGTAAACTTGGCTACACAGGAACTGAATTACAGAACAGAACAGGGTCTCAAATTTAGAAAACCAACTTATGCTTGCTTAAGGGGAAAGGTGAGTTGGGGTGCTGCATAAAACCAGAGATTGAAATGAGCACAGATAAAGTTCCTTAAGCCAAATATGGAATAGACAAGAGCTACTCCTTGCTCAACGAAATGGACTCAACACCCCATATTAAACGCCTAAGAATGTACCTGACTAGTAAGTATCTTAAAACCTATGGATTGCTATGTCTCCGAAAGAGAATCAAGCATGTGTACAGGGGCATAAACGCAGCAGTGATAGGATTGGAGAGGTTCGGTGAGCAAATGAAGACCCTTTGAAGTCATATTGCATGGTACC
Source organism: Stenella coeruleoalba (assembly GCF_951394435.1). Lineage (NCBI taxonomy): Eukaryota > Metazoa > Chordata > Mammalia > Artiodactyla > Delphinidae > Stenella > Stenella coeruleoalba. Next base: position 91,379,727 of record NC_137149.1, on the reverse strand, counting down.
CATTCCACGGGTTTCAACTACCCAGGTTTAAGGTATTCTTCCTTCAGCTAAAACATGCATGTGGAACCTAGAGTATGATCAACCATGTGATCGGGAGACGTGTTCAAATATGTCTCAGTTTTCGTACCCTGGTACTCGGGTGCAACATTCCAGACGCTTTACTAACACTCTCCCGACTTGGAGAGTCAGTCCCTTTAACCTCCTGTTTGGCCCAGTTTGCAATTTGCGTGGAAGATGAACAGGAATAGCGAGAACCAATGAGAGGCTAGCTGGAGGTGTCTGGACGGGCAAATTTAACTCTCATTTCCCACCAGGAAGAGGAATTAACCAAAGGCTCAGCGTGCCGTGCCGGAACCAGATTAGGGCCTGAAGCCATCCTGCGGTGTTGCGGCCAGCTCAAAAGAAAGCGAGTTGAAGAAAGGAGCTCAGGGGCACTGTAATTCACAAACCTGCAGAGTTATAAATGACAGCTATCGTCCAAAAATAGACTGAAGTAAGGCTGCCAAGAGGACTTGAAAGCGGGGCAGAATTGCAGGAAACCGATTTCAGGAGGTAGACTGGAATTGCATTGAAAGCATAGGAAAAGAGGCAGAACGTCCACAATGATGCACTTGGCCAAAAAGGGCGTATGCGTTTTTTCCTGAATATATTCAGGAAAAATCGCATATGCCCTTTTTGGCCAACCAAGCAAGCTTGAAAAGGAAATCTGCACTACAATGAAGTCTCACTTCCCCCCGGTCAAAAGGGCCATCTGAAAAAAGTGTAAAATCCAGAAAGGCAGGACAGGCCATGGAGAACTGGGAGCCTTGTTATGCTGATGGGCGGGATGTAAATTGCCAACAGACACTCGGGAGAAGTGTATGGTGTTTCCTGAAACATCTAAAAAACAAAGCAACAGAGCCTAGGGCACTGCCACTTATGGTCCTATAGCTTAGGGAAATTAAAATCAAAAAGACACAGCCACCCCAAAGTTTGGGACGCCTCTGTTTACAAGAACCTCGTTTACAGTACAAGTTCAACATCGCAGAAAGTGAAAAATGGATAAAGAAGTTGTGGTATTTACTTACAAAGCAATATCACTCAGCAATGAAATCTATGTCATCAGGCCCTTAGCAGCACAATGAGTGGATTCAGGTATGATGATTCTAACTGAAATAAGTCACACAGAAAAAGAAACATCATAAGATATCAGTAATACACGGAATGTAAACTTGGCTACACAGGAACTGAATTACAGAACAGAACAGGGTCTCAAATTTAGAAAACCAACTTATGCTTGCTTAAGGGGAAAGGTGAGTTGGGGTGCTGCATAAAACCAGAGATTGAAATGAGCACAGATAAAGTTCCTTAAGCCAAATATGGAATAGACAAGAGCTACTCCTTGCTCAACGAAATGGACTCAACACCCCATATTAAACGCCTAAGAATGTACCTGACTAGTAAGTATCTTAAAACCTATGGATTGCTATGTCTCCGAAAGAGAATCAAGCATGTGTACAGGGGCATAAACGCAGCAGTGATAGGATTGGAGAGGTTCGGTGAGCAAATGAAGACCCTTTGAAGTCATATTGCATGGTACCCATTCCACGGGTTTCAACTACCCAGGTTTAAGGTATTCTTCCTTCAGCTAAAACATGCATGTGGAACCTAGAGTATGATCAACCATGTGATCGGGAGACGTGTTCAAATATGTCTCAGTTTTCGTACCCTGGTACTCGGGTGCAACATTCCAGACGCTTTACTAACACTCTCCCGACTTGGAGAGTCAGTCCCTTTAACCTCCTGTTTGGCCCAGTTTGCAATTTGCGTGGAAGATGAACAGGAATAGCGAGAACCAATGAGAGGCTAGCTGGAGGTGTCTGGACGGGCAAATTTAACTCTCATTTCCCACCAGGAAGAGGAATTAACCAAAGGCTCAGCGTGCCGTGCCGGAACCAGATTAGGGCCTGAAGCCATCCTGCGGTGTTGCGGCCAGCTCAAAAGAAAGCGAGTTGAAGAAAGGAGCTCAGGGGCACTGTAATTCACAAACCTGCAGAGTTATAAATGACAGCTATCGTCCAAAAATAGACTGAAGTAAGGCTGCCAAGAGGACTTGAAAGCGGGGCAGAATTGCAGGAAACCGATTTCAGGTGGTAGACTGGAATTGCATTGAAAGCATAGGAAAAGAGTCAGAACGTCCACAATGATGCACTTGGCCAAAAAGGGCATATGAGTTTTTTCCTGAATATATTCAGGAAAAAACGCATACGCCCTTTTTGGCCAACCAAGCAAGCTTGCAAAGGAAATCTGCACTACAATGAAGTCTCACTTCCCCCCGGTCAAAAGGGCCATCTGAAAAAAGTGTAAAATCCAGAAAGGCAGGACAGGCCATGGAGAACTGGGAGCCTTGTTATGCTGATGGGCGGGATGTAAATTGCCAACAGACACTCGGGAGAAGTGTATTTTGTTTCCTGAAACATCTAAAAAACAAAGCAACAGAGCCTAGGGCACTTCCACTTATGGTCCTATAGCTTAGGGAAATTAAAATCAAAAAGACACAGCCACCCCAAAGTTTGGGACGCCTCTGTTTACAAGAACCTCGTTTACTGTACAAGTTCAATATCACAGAAAGTGAAAAATGGATAAAGAACTTGTGGTACTTACGTACAATGCAGTATCACTCAGCAATGAAATCTATGTCATCAGGCCTGTAGCAGCATAATGAGTGGATTCAGGTACGATGATTCTAACTGAAATAAGTCACACAGAAAAAGAAACATCATAAGATATCACTAATACACGGAATGTAAACTTGGCTACACAGGAACTGAATTCCACAACAGAACAGGTTCTCAAATTTAGAAAACCAACTTATGCTTGCTTAAGGGTAAAGGTGAGTTGGGTTGCTGCATAAAACCAGAGATTGAAATGAGCACAGATAAAGTTCCTTAAGTCAAATATGGAATAGACAAGAGCTACTCCTTGCTCAACGAAATGGACTCAACACCGCATATTAAACGCCTAAGAATGTACCTGACTAGTAAGTATCTTAAAACCTATGGATTGCTATGTCTCCGAAAGAGAATCAAGCATGTGTACCGGGGCATAAACGCAGCAGTGATAGGATTGGAGAGGTTCGGTGAGCAAATGAAGACCCTTTGAAGTCATATTGCATGGTACCCATTACACGGGTCTTAACTCTCCAGGTTTAAGGTATTCTTCCTTCAGCTAAAACCTGCATGTGGAACCCAAGTATGATCAACCATGTGAACGGGAGACGTGTTCAAATATGTCTCAGTTTTCGTACCCTGGTACTCGGGTGCAACATTCCAGACGCTTTACTAACACTCTCCCGACTTGGAGAGTCAGCGCCTTTAACCTCCTATTTGGCCCAGTTTCCAATTTCTGCGGAAGGTGAACAGGAATAGCGAGAACCAATGAGAGACTAGCTGGAGGTGTCTGGATGGGCAAATTTAACTCTCATTTCCCACCAGGAAGAGGAAATAACCAAAGGCTCAGCGTGCCGTGCCGGAACCAGATTAGGGCCTGAAGCCATCCTGCGGTGTTGCGGCCAGGTCACAAGAAAGCGAGTTGAAGAAAGGAGCTCAGGGCCACTGTAATTCACAAACCTGCAGAGTTATAAATGACAGCTATCGTCCAAAATTATACTGAAGTAAGGCTGCCAAGAGGACTTGAAAGCGGGGCAGAATTGCAGGAAACCGATTTCAGGAGGTAGACTGGAATTGCATTGAAAGCATAGGAAAAGAGGCAGAACGTCCACAATGATGCACTTGGCCAAAAAGGGCGTATGCGTTTTTTCCTGAATATATTCAGGAAAAAACGCATACGCCCTTTTTGGCCAACCAAGCAAGCTTGCAAAGGAAATCTGCACTACAATGAAGTCTCACTTCCCCCCGGTCAAAAGGGCCATCTGAAAAATGTGTAAAATCCAGAAAGGCAGGACAGGCCATGGAGAACTGGGAGCCTTGTTATGCTGATGGGCGGGATGTAAATTGCCAACAGACACTCGGGAGAAGTGTATGGTGTTTCCTGAAACATCTAAAAAACAAAGCAACAGAGCCTAGGGCACTTCCACTTATGGTCCTATAGCTTAGGGAAATTAAAATCAAAAAGACACAGCCACCCCAAAGTTTGGAACGGCTCTGTTTACAAGAACCTCGTTTACAGTACAAGTTCAACATCGCAGAAACTGAAAAATGGATAAAGAAGTTGTGGTATTTACTTACAAAGCAATATCACTCAGCAATGAAATCTGTGTCATCAGGCCCTTAGCAGCACAATGAGTGGATTCAGGTATGATGATTCTAACTGAAATAAGTCACACAGAAAAAGAAACATCATAAGATATCAGTAATACACGGAATGTAAACTTGGCTACACAGGAACTGAATTACAGAACAGAACAGGGTCTCAAATTTAGAAAACCAACTTATGCTTGCTTAAGGGTAAAGGTGAGTTGGGGTGCTGCATAAAACCAGAGATTGAAATGAGCACAGATAAAGTTCCTTAAGTCAAATATGGAATAGACAAGAGCTACTCCTTGCTCAACGAAATGGACTCAACACCGCATATTAAACGCCTAAGAATGTACCTGACTAGTAAGTATCGTAAAACCTATGGATTGCTGTGTCTCCAAAAGAGAATCAAGCATGTGTACCGGGGCATAAACGCGCAGTGATAGGATTGGAGAGGTTCGGTGAGCAAATGAAGACCCTTTGAAGTCATATTGCATGGTACCCATTACACGGGTCTTAACTCTCCAGGTTTAAGGTATTCTTCCTTCAGCTAAAACCTGCATGTGGAACCCAGAGTATGATCAACCATGTGAACGGGAGACGTGTTCAAATATGTCTCAGTTTTCCTCCCCTGGTACTCGGGTGCAACATTCCAGACGCTTTACTAACACTCTCCCGACTGGGAGAGTCAGCACCTTTAACCTCCTATTTGGCCCTGTTTGCAATTTCTGCGGAAGGTGAACAGGAATAGCGAGAACCAATGAGAGACTAGCTGGAGGTGTCTGGACGGGCAAATTTAACTCTCATTTCCCACCAGGAAGAGGAAATAACCAAAGGCTCAGCGTGCCGTGCCGGAAGCAGATTAGGGCCTGAAGCCATCCTGCGGTGTTGCGGCCAGGTCACAAGAAAGCGAGTTGAAGAAAGGAGCTCAGGGGCACTGTAATTCACAAACCTGCAGAGTTATAAATGACAGCTATCGTCCAAAAATAGACTGAAGTAAGGCTGCCAAGAGGACTTGAAAGCGGGGCAGAATTGCAGGAAACCGATTTCAGGAGGTAGACTGGAATTGCATTGAAAGCATAGGAAAAGAGGCAGAACGTCCACAATGATGCACTTGGCCAAAAACGGCGTATGCGTTTTTTCCTGAATATATTCAGGAAAAAATGCATACGCCCTTTTTGGCCAACCAAGCAAACTTGCAAAGGAAATCTGCACTACAATGAAGTCTCACTTCCCCCCGGTCAAAAGGGCCATCTGAAAAAAGTGTAAAATCCAGAAAGGCAGGACAGGCCATGGAGAACTGGGAGCCTTGTTATGCTGATGGGCGGGATGTAAATTGCCAACAGACATTCGGGAGAAGTGTATGGTGTTTCCTTAAACATCTAATAAAAAAAGCAACAGAACCTAGGGCACTTCCACTTATGGTCCTATAGCTTAGGGAATTTAAAATCAAAAAGACACAGCCACCCCAAAGTTCGGAATGGCTCTGTTTACAAGAACCTTGTTTACAGTACAAGTTCAACATCGCAGAAAGTGAAAAATGGATAAAGAAGTTGTGGTATTTACTTACAAAGCAATATCACTCAGCAATGAAATCTGTGTCATCAGGCCCTTAGCAGCACAATGAGTGGATTCAGGTATGATGATTCTAACTGAAATAAGTCACACAGAAAAAGAAACATCATAAGATATCACTAATACACGGAATGTAAACTTGGCTACACAGGAACTGAATTACAGAACTGAACAGGGTCTCAAATTTAGAAAACCAACTTATGCTTGCTTAAGGGTAAAGGTGAGTTGGGGTGCTGCATAAAACCAGAGATTGAAATGAGCACAGATAAAGTTCCTTAAACCAAATATGGAATAGACAAGAGCTACTCCTTGCTCAACGAAATGGACTCAACACCGCATATTAAACGCCTAAGAATGTACCTGACTAGTAAGTATTTTAAAACCTATGGATTGCTATGTCTCCGAAAGAGAATCAAGCATGTGTACAGGGGCATAAACGCAGCAGTGATAGGATTGGAGAGGTTCGGTGAGCAAATGAAGACCCTTTGAAGTCATATTGCATGGTACCCATTACACGGGTCTCAACTCTCCAGGTTTAAGGTATTCTTCCTTCAGCTAAAACATGCATGTGGAACACAGAGTATGATCAACCGTGTGAACGGGAGACGTGTTAAAATATGTCTCAGTTTTCGTACCCTGGTACTCGGGTGCAACATTCCAGACGCTTTACTAACGCTCTCCCGACTTGGAGAGTAAGCGCCTTTAACCTCCTGTTTGGCCCAGTTTGCAATTTCTGCGGAAGATGAACAGGAATAGCGATAACCAATGAGAGACTAGCTGGAGGTGTCTGGACGGGCAAATTTAACTCTCATTTCCCACCAGGAAGAGGAATTAACCAAAGGCTCAGCGTGCCGGGCCGGAACCAGATTAGGGCCTGAAGCCATCCTGCGGTGTTGCGGCCAGCTCACAAGAAAGCGAGTTGAAGAAAGGAGCTCAGGGGCACTGTAATTCACAAACCTGCAGCGTTATAAATGACAGCTATCGTCCAAAAATATACTGAAGAAAGGCTGCCAAGAGGACTTGAAAGCGGGGCAGAATTGCAGGAAACCGATTTCAGGAGGTAGACTGGAATTGCATTGAAAGCATAGGAAAAGAGGCAGAACGTCCACAATGATGCACTTGGCCAAAAAGGGCATATGCGTTTTTTCCTGAATATATTCAGGAAAAAACGCATACGCCCTTTTTGGCCAACCAAGCAAGCTTGCAAAGGAAATCTGCACTACAATGAAGTCTCACTTCCCCCCGGTCAAAAGGGCCATCTGAAAAATGTGTAAAATCCAGAAAGGCAGGACAGGCCATGGAGAACTGGGAGCCTTGTTATGCTGATGGGCGGGATGTAAATTGCCAACAGACACTCGGGAGAAGTGTATTTTGTTTCCTGAAACATCTAAAAAACAAAGCAACAGAGCCTAGGGCACTTCCACTTATGGTCCTATAGCTTAGGGAAATTAAAATCAAAAAGACACAGCCACCCCAAAGTTTGGGACGCCTCTGTTTACAAGAACCTCGTTTACTGTACAAGTTCAATATCACAGAAAGTGAAAAATGGATAAAGAACTTGTGGTACTTACGTACAATGCAGTATCACTCAGCAATGAAATCTATGTCATCAGGCCTGTAGCAGCATAATGAGTGGATTCAGGTACGATGATTCTAACTGAAATAAGTCACACAGAAAAAGAAACATCATAAGATATCACTAATACACGGAATGTAAACTTGGCTACACAGGAACTGAATTCCACAACAGAACAGGTTCTCAAATTTAGAAAACCAACTTATGCTTGCTTAAGGGTAAAGGTGAGTTGGGTTGCTGCATAAAACCAGAGATTGAAATGAGCACAGATAAAGTTCCTTAAGTCAAATATGGAATAGACAAGAGCTACTCCTTGCTCAACGAAATGGACTCAACACCGCATATTAAACGCCTAAGAATGTACCTGACTAGTAAGTATCTTAAAACCTATGGATTGCTATGTCTCCGAAAGAGAATCAAGCATGTGTACCGGGGCATAAACGCAGCAGTGATAGGATTGGAGAGGTTCGGTGAGCAAATGAAGACCCTTTGAAGTCATATTGCATGGTACCCATTACACGGGTCTTAACTCTCCAGGTTTAAGGTATTCTTCCTTCAGCTAAAACCTGCATGTGGAACCCAAGTATGATCAACCATGTGAACGGGAGACGTGTTCAAATATGTCTCAGTTTTCGTACCCTGGTACTCGGGTGCAACATTCCAGACGCTTTACTAACACTCTCCCGACTTGGAGAGTCAGCGCCTTTAACCTCCTATTTGGCCCAGTTTCCAATTTCTGCGGAAGGTGAACAGGAATAGCGAGAACCAATGAGAGACTAGCTGGAGGTGTCTGGATGGGCAAATTTAACTCTCATTTCCCACTAGGAAGAGGAAATAACCAAAGGCTCAGCGTGCCGTGCCGGAACCAGATTAGGGCCTGAAGCCATCCTGCGGTGTTGCGGCCAGGTCACAAGAAAGCGAGTTGAAGAAAGGAGCTCAGGGCCACTGTAATTCACAAACCTGCAGAGTTATAAATGACAGCTATCGTCCAAAATTATACTGAAGTAAGGCTGCCAAGAGGACTTGAAAGCGGGGCAGAATTGCAGGAAACCGATTTCAGGAGGTAGACTGGAATTGCATTGAAAGCATAGGAAAAGAGGCAGAACGTCCACAATGATGCACTTGGCCAAAAAGGGCGTATGCGTTTTTTCCTGAATATATTCAGGAAAAAACGCATACGCCCTTTTTGGCCAACCAAGCAAGCTTGCAAAGGAAATCTGCACTACAATGAAGTCTCACTTCCCCCCGGTCAAAAGGGCCATCTGAAAAATGTGTAAAATCCAGAAAGGCAGGACAGGCCATGGAGAACTGGGAGCCTTGTTATGCTGATGGGCGGGATGTAAATTGCCAACAGACACTCGGGAGAAGTGTATGGTGTTTCCTGAAACATCTAAAAAACAAAGCAACAGAGCCTAGGGCACTTCCACTTATGGTCCTATAGCTTAGGGAAATTAAAATCAAAAAGACACAGCCACCCCAAAGTTTGGAACGGCTCTGTTTACAAGAACCTCGTTTACAGTACAAGTTCAACATCGCAGAAACTGAAAAATGGATAAAGAAGTTGTGGTATTTACTTACAAAGCAATATCACTCAGCAATGAAATCTGTGTCATCAGGCCCTTAGCAGCACAATGAGTGGATTCAGGTATGATGATTCTAACTGAAATAAGTCACACAGAAAAAGAAACATCATAAGATATCAGTAATACACGGAATGTAAACTTGGCTACACAGGAACTGAATTACAGAACAGAACAGGGTCTCAAATTTAGAAAACCAACTTATGCTTGCTTAAGGGTAAAGGTGAGTTGGGGTGCTGCATAAAACCAGAGATTGAAATGAGCACAGATAAAGTTCCTTAAGTCAAATATGGAATAGACAAGAGCTACTCCTTGCTCAACGAAATGGACTCAACACCGCATATTAAACGCCTAAGAATGTACCTGACTAGTAAGTATCGTAAAACCTATGGATTGCTGTGTCTCCAAAAGAGAATCAAGCATGTGTACCGGGGCATAAACGCGCAGTGATAGGATTGGAGAGGTTCGGTGAGCAAATGAAGACCCTTTGAAGTCATATTGCATGGTACCCATTACACGGGTCTTAACTCTCCAGGTTTAAGGTATTCTTCCTTCAGCTAAAACCTGCATGTGGAACCCAGAGTATGATCAACCATGTGAATGGGAGACGTGTTCAAATATGTCTCAGTTTTCCTCCCCTGGTACTCGGGTGCAACATTCCAGACGCTTTACTAACACTCTCCCGACTGGGAGAGTCAGCGCCTTTAACCTCCTATTTGGCCCTGTTTGCAATTTCTGCGGAAGGTGAACAGGAATAGCGAGAACCAATGAGAGACTAGCTGGAGGTGTCTGGACGGGCAAATTTAACTCTCATTTCCCACCAGGAAGAGGAAATAACCAAAGGCTCAGCGTGCCGTGCCGGAAGCAGATTAGGGCCTGAAGACATCCTGCGGTGTTGCGGCCAGGTCACAAGAAAGCGAGTTGAAGAAAGGAGCTCAGGGGCACTGTAATTCACAAACCTGCAGAGTTATAAATGACAGCTATCGTCCAAAAATAGACTGAAGTAAGGCTGCCAAGAGGACTTGAAAGCGGGGCAGAATTGCAGGAAACCGATTTCAGGAGGTAGACTGGAATTGCATTGAAAGCATAGGAAAAGAGGCAGAACGTCCACAATGATGCACTTGGCCAAAAACGGCGTATGCGTTTTTTCCTGAATATATTCAGGAAAAAATGCATACGCACTTTTTGGCCAACCAAGCAAACTTGCAAAGGAAATCTGCACTACAATGAAGTCTCACTTCCCCCGGGTCCAAAGGGCCATCTGAAAAAAGTGTAAAATCCAGAAAGGCAGGACAGGCCATGGAGAACTGGGAGCCTTGTTATGCTGATGGGCGGGATGTAAATTGCCAACAGACATTCGGGAGAAGTGTATGGTGTTTCCTTAAACATCTAATAAAAAAAGCAACAGAACCTAGGGCACTTCCACTTATGGTCCTATAGCTTAGGGAATTTAAAATCAAAAAGACACAGCCACCCCAAAGTTCGGAATGGCTCTGTTTACAAGAACCTTGTTTACAGTACAAGTTCAACATCGCAGAAAGTGAAAAATGGATAAAGAAGTTGTGGTATTTACTTACAAAGCAATATCACTCAGCAATGAAATCTGTGTCATCAGGCCCTTAGCAGCACAATGAGTGGATTCAGGTATGATGATTCTAACTGAAATAAGTCACACAGAAAAAGAAACATCATAAGATATCACTAATACACGGAATGTAAACTTGGCTACACAGGAACTGAATTACAGAACTGAACAGGGTCTCAAATTTAGAAAACCAACTTATGCTTGCTTAAGGGTAAAGGTGAGTTGGGGTGCTGCATAAAACCAGAGATTGAAATGAGCACAGATAAAGTTCCTTAAACCAAATATGGAATAGACAAGAGCTACTCCTTGCTCAACGAAATGGACTCAACACCGCATATTAAACGCCTAAGAATGTACCTGACTACTAAGTATTTTAAAACCTATGGATTGCTATGTCTCCGAAAGAGAATCAAGCATGTGTACAGGGGCATAAACGCAGCAGTGATAGGATTGGAGAGGTTCGGTGAGCAAATGAAGACCCTTTGAAGTCATATTGCATGGTACCCATTACACGGGTCTCAACTCTCCAGGTTTAAGGTATTCTTCCTTCAGCTAAAACATGCATGTGGAACACAGAGTATGATCAACCGTGTGAACGGGAGACGTGTTAAAATATGTCTCAGTTTTCGTACCCTGGTACTCGGGTGCAACATTCCAGACGCTTTACTAACGCTCTCCCGACTTGGAGAGTAAGCGCCTTTAACCTCCTGTTTGGCCCAGTTTGCAATTTCTGCGGAAGATGAACAGGAATAGCGATAACCAATGAGAGACTAGCTGGAGGTGTCTGGACGGGCAAATTTAACTCTCATTTCCCACCAGGAAGAGGAATTAACCAAAGGCTCAGCGTGCCGGGCCGGAACCAGATTAGGGCCTGAAGCCATCCTGCGGTGTTGCGGCCAGCTCACAAGAAAGCGAGTTGAAGAAAGGAGCTCAGGGGCACTGTAATTCACAAACCTGCAGCGTTATAAATGACAGCTATCGTCCAAAAATATACTGAAGTAAGGCTGCCAAGAGGACTTGAAAGTGGGGCAGAATTGCAGGAAACCGATTTCAGGAGGTAGACTGGAATTGCATTGAAAGCATAGGAAAAGAGGCAGAACGTCCACAATGATGCACTTGGCCAAAAAGGGCGTATGCGTTTTTTCCTGAATATATTCAGGAAAAAACGCATACGCCCTTTTTGGCCAACCAAGCAAGCTTGCAAAGGAAATCTGCACTACAATGAAGTCTCACTTCTCCCCGGTCAAAAGGGCCATCTGAAAAAAGTGTAAAATCCAGAAAGGCAGGAGAGGCCATGGAGAACTGGGGGCCTTGTTATGCTGATGGGCGGGATGTAAATTGCCAACAGACACTCAGGAGAAGTGTATGGTGTTTCCTGAAACATCTAAAAAACAAAGCAACAGAACCTAGGGCACTTCCACTTATGGTCCTATAGCTTAGGGAAATTAAAATCAAAAAGACACAGCCACCCCAAAGTTTGGGACGCCTCCATTTACAACAACCTCGTTTACCGTACAAGTTCAATATCACAGAAAGTGAAAAATGGATAAAGAACTTGTGGTACTTATGTGCAATGCAGTATCACTCAGCAATGAAATCTATGTCATCAGGCCCGTAGCAGCATAATGAGTGGATTCAGGTACGATGATTCTAACTGAAATAAGTCACACAGAAAAAGAAACATCATAAGATATCACTAATATACGGAATGTAAACTGGGCTACACAGGAACTGAATTGCAGAAAAGAACAGGGTCTCAAATTTAGAAAACCAACTTATGCTTGCTTAAGGGTAAAGTTGAGTTGGAGTGCTGCATAAAACCAGAGATTGAAATGAGCACAGATAAAGTTCCTTAAGTCAAATATGGAATAGACAAGAGCTACTCCTTGCTCAACGAAATGGACTCAACACCGCATATTAAACGCCTAAGAATGTACCTAACTAGTAAGTATCGTAAAACCTATGGATTGCTATGTCTCCAAAAGAGAATCAAGCATGTGTACAGGGGCATAAACGCAGCAGTGATAAGATTGGAGAGGTTCGGTGAGCAAATGAAGACCCTTTGAAGTCATATTGCATGGTACCCATTACACGGGTCTCAACTACCCAGGTTTAAGGTATTCTTCCTTCAGCTAAAACATGCATGTGGAACCCAAGTATGATCAACCATGTGAACGGGAGACGTGTTCAAATATGTCTCAGTTTTCCTCCCCTGGTACTCGGGTGCAACATTCCAGACGCTTTACTAACACTCTCCCCACTTGGAGAGTCAGCGCCTTTAACCTCCTGTTTGGCACAGTTTGCAATTTCTGCGGAAGATGAACAGGAATAGCGAGAACCAATGAGAGACTAGCTGGAGGTGTCTGGATGGGCAAATTTAACTCTCATTTCCCACCAGGAAGAGGAAATAACCAAAGGCTCAGCATGCCATGCCAGAACCAGATTAGGGCCTGAAGACATCCTGCGGTGTTGCGGCCAGGTCACAAGAAAGCGAGTTGAAGAAAGGAGCTCAGGGGCACTGTAATTCACAAACCTGCAGAGTTATAAAAGACAGCTATCGTCCAACAATAGACTGAAGTAAGGCTGCCAAGAGGACTTGAAAGCGGGGCAGAATTGCAGGAAACCGATTTCAGGAGGTAGACTGGAATTGCATTGAAAGCATAGGAAAAGAGGCAGAATGTCCACAATGATGCACTTGGCCAAAAAGGGCGTATGCGTTTTTTCCTGAATATATTCAGGAAAAAACGCATACGCCCTTTTTGACCAACCAAGCAAACTTGCAAAGAAATGTGCACTACAATGAAGTCTCACTTCCCCCCGGTCAAAAGGGCCATCTGAAAAAAGTGTAAAATCCAGAAAGGCAGGACAGGCCATGGAGAACTGGGAGCCTTGTTATGCTGATGGGCGGGATGTAAATTGCCAACAGACACTCGGGAGAAGTGTATGGTGTTTCCTGAAACATCTAAAAAACAAAGCAACAGAGACTAGGGCACTGCCACTTTTGGTCCTATAGCTTAGGGAAATTAAAATCAAAAAGACACAGCCACCCCAAAGTTTGGGACGCCTCTGTTTACAAGAACCTCGTTTACCGTACAAATTCAATATCACAGAAAGTGAAAAATGGATAAAGAACTTGTGGTACTTACGTACAATGCAGTATCACTCAGCAATGAAATCTATGTCATCAGGCCTGTAGCAGCATAATGAGTGGATTCAGGTACGATGATTCTAACTGAAATAAGTCACACAGAAAAAGAAACATCATAAGATATCAGTAATACACGGAATGTAAACTTGGCTACACAGGAACTGAATTCCAAAACAGAACAGGGTCTCAAATTTAGAAAACCAACTTATGCTTGCTTAAGGGGAAAGGTGAGTTGGGGTGCTGCATAAAACCAGAGATTGAAATGAGCACAGATAAAGTTCCTTAAGCCAAATATGGAATAGACAAGAGCTACTCCTTGCTCAACGAAATGGACTCAACACCGCATATTAAACGCCTAAGAATGTACCTGACTAGTAAGTATCTTAAAACCTATGGATTGTTATGTCTCCGAAAGAGAATCAAGCATGTGTACCGGGGCATAAACGCAGCAGTGATAGGATTGGAGAGGTTCGGTGAGCAAATGAAGACCCTTTGAAGTCATATTGCATGGTACCCATTACACGGGTCTTAACTCTCCAGGTTTAAGGTATTCTTCCTTCAGCTAAAACCTGCATGTGGAACCCAGAATATGATCAACCATGTGAACGGCAGACATGTTCAAATATGTCTCAGTTTTCCTCCCCTGGTACTCGGGTGCAACATTCCAGACGCTTTACTAACACTCTCCCGACTTGGAGAGTCAGCGCCTTTAACCTCCTGTTTGGCCCAGTTTGCAATTTCTGCGGAAGGTGAACAGGAATAGCGAGAACCAATGAGAGACTAGCTGGAGGTGACTGGACGGGCAAATTTAACTCTCATTTCCCACCAGGAAGAGGAAATAACCAAAGGCTCAGCGTGCCGTGCCGGAACCAGATTAGGGCCTGAAGCCATCCTGCGGTGTTGCGGCCAGGTCACAAGAAAGCGAGTTGAAGAAAGGAGCTCAGGGGCACTGTAATTCACAAACCTGCAGAGTTATAAATGACAGCTATCGTCCAAAAATAGACTGAAGTAAGGCTGCCAAGAGGACTTGAAAGCGGGGCAGAATTGCAGGAAACCGATTTCAGGAGGTAGACTGGAATTGCATTGAAAGCATAGGAAAAGAGGCAGAACGTCCACAATGATGCACTTGGCCAAAAAGGGCGTATGCGTTTTTTCCTGAATATATTCAGGAAAAAACGCATACGCCCTTTTTGGCCAACCAAGCAAGCTTGCAAAGGAAATCTGCACTACAAGGAAGTCTCACTTCCCCCCGGTCAAAAGGGCCATCTGAAAAAAGTGTAAAATCCAGAAAGGCAGGACAGGCCATGGAGAACTGGGAGCCTTGTTATGCTGATGGGCGGGATGTAAATTGCCAACAACCACTCGGAAGAAGTGTATGGTGTTTCCTGAAACATCTAAAAAACAAAGCAACAGAACCTAGGGCACTTCCACTTATGGTCCTATAGCTTAGGGAAATTTAAATCAAAAAGACACAGCCACCCCAAAGTTTGGAACGGCTCTGTTGACAAGAACCTCGTTTACAGTACAAGTTCAACATCGCAGAAAGTGAAAAATGGATAAAGAAGTTGTGGTATTTACTTACAAAGCAATATCACTCAGCAATGAAATCTGTGTCATCAGGCACTTAGCAGCACAATGAGTGGATTCAGGTATGATGATTCTAACTGAAATAAGTCACACAGAAAAAGAAACATCATAAGATATCAGTAATACACGGAATGTAAACTTGGCTACACAGGAACTGAATTACAGAACAGAACAGGGTCTCAAATTTAGAAAACCAACTTATGCTTGCTTAAGGGTAAAGGTGAGTTGGGGTGCTCCATAAAACCAGAGATTGAAATGAGCACAGATAAAGTTCCTTAAGCCAAATATGGAATAGACAAGAGCTACTCCTTGCTCAACGAAATGGACTCAACACCGCATATTAAACGCCTAAGAATGTACCTGACTAGTAAGTATCTTAAAACCTATGGATTGCTATGTCTCCGAAAGAGAATCAAGCATGTGTACAGGGGCATAAACGCAGCAGTGATAGGATTGGAGAGGTTCGGTGAGCAAATGAAGACCCTTTGAAGTCATATTGCATGGTACCCATTCCACGGGTTTCAACTACCCAGGTTTAAGGTATTCTTCCTTCAGCTAAAACATGCATGTGGAACCTAGAGTATGATCAACCATGTGATCGGGAGACGTGTTCAAATATGTCTCAGTTTTCGTACCCTGGTACTCGGGTGCAACATTCCAGACGCTTTACTAACACTCTTCCGACTTGGAGAGTCAGTCCCTTTAACCTCCTGTTTGGCCCAGTTTGCAATTTCTGCGGAAGATGAACAGGAATAGCGAGAACCAATGAGAGGCTAGCTGGAGGTGTCTGGACGGGCAAATTTAACTCTCATTTCCCACCAGGAAGAGGAATTAACCAAAGGCTCAGCGTGCCGTGCCAGAACCCGATTAGGGCCTGAAGCCATCCTGTGGTGTTGCGGCCAGCTCAAAAGAAAGTGAGTTGAAGAAAGGAGCTCAGGGGCACTGTAATTCACAAACCTGCAGAGTTATAAATGACAGCTATCGTCCAAAAATATACTGAAGTAAGGCTGCCAAGAGGACTTGAAAGCGGGGCAGAATTGCAGGAAACCGATTTCAGGAGGTAGACTGGAATTGCATTGAAAGCATAGGAAAAGAGGCAGAACGTCCACAATGATGCACTTGGCCAAAAAGGGCGTATGCGTTTTTTCCTGAATATATTCAGGAAAAAACGCATACGCACTTTTTAGCCAACCAAGGAAGCTTGCAAAGGAAATCTGCACTACAATGAAGTCTCACTTCCTCCCGGTCAAAAGGGCCATCTGAAAAAAGTGTAAAATCCACAAAGGCAGGACAGGCCATGGAGAACTGGGAGCCTTGTTATGCTGATGGGCGGGATGTAAATTGCCAACAACCACTCGGGAGAAGTGTATGGTGTTTCCTGAAACATCTAAAAAACAAAGCAACAGAGCCTAGGGCACTGCCACTTATGGTCCTATAGCTTAGGGAAACTAAAATCAAAAAGACACAGCCACCCCAAAGTTTGGAACGGCTCTGTTTACAAGAACCTCGTTTACAGTACAAGTTCAACATCGCAGAAAGTGAAAAATGGATAAAGAAGTTGTGGTATTTACTTACAAAGCAATATCACTCAGCAATGAAATCTGTGTCATCAGGCCCTTAGCAGCACAATGAGTGGATTCAGGTATGATGATTCTAACTGAAATAAGTCACACAGGAAAAGAAACATCATAAGATATCAGTAATACATGGAATGTAAACTTGGCTACACAGGAACTGAATTACAGAACAGAACAGGGTCTCAAATTTAGAAAACCAACTTATGCTTGCTTAAGGGTAAAGGTGAGTTGGGGTGCTGCATAAAACCAGAGATTGAAATGAGCACAGATAAAGTTCCTTAAGCCAAATATGGAATAGACAAGAGCTACTCATTGCTCAACGAAATGGACTCAACACCCCATATTAAACGCCTAAGAATGTACCTGACTAGTAAGTATCTTAAAACCTATGGATTGCTATGTCTCCAAAAGAGAATCAAGCATGTGTACAGGGGCATAAACGCAGCAGTGATAGGATTGGAGAGGTTCGGTGAGCAAATGAAGACCCTTTGAAGTCATATTGCATGGTAACCATTCCACGGGTTTCAACTACCCAGGTTTAAGGTATTCTTCCTTCAGCTAAAACATGCATGTGGAACCTAGAGTATGATCAACCTTGTGATCGGGAGACGTGTTCAAATATGTCTCAGTTTTCGTACCCTGGTACTCGGGTGCAACATTCCAGACGCTTTACTAACACTCTCCCGACTTGGAGAGTCAGTCCCTTTAACCTCCTGTTTGGCCCAGTTTGCAATTTCTGCGGAAGATGAACAGGAATAGAGAGAACCAATGAGAGGCTAGCTGGAGGTGTCTGGACGGGCAAATTTAACTCTCATTTCCCACCAGGAAGAGGAATTAACCAAAGGCTCAGCGTGCCGTGCCGGAACAAGATTAGGGCCTGAAGCCATCCTGCGGTGTTGCGGCCAGCTCAAAAGAAAGCGAGTTGAAGAAAGGAGCTCAGGGGCACTGTAATTCACAAACCTGCAGAGTTATAAATGACAGCTATCGTCCAAAAATATACTGAAGTAAGGCTGCCAAGAGGACTCGAAAGCGGGGCAGAATTGCAGGAAACCGATTTCAGGAGGTAGACTGGAATTGCATTGAAAGCATAGGAAAAGAGGCAGAACGTCCACAATGATGCACTTTGCCAAAAAGGGCGTATGCGTTTTTTCCTGAATATATTCAGGAAAAAACGCATACGCCCTTTTTGGCCAACCAAGCAAGCTTGCAAAGGAAATCTGCACTACAATGAAGTCTCACTTCCCCCCGGTCAAAAGGGCCATCTGAAAAAAGTGTAAAATCCAGAAAGGCAGGACAGGCCATGGAGAACTGGGAGCCTTGTTATGCTGATGGGCGGGATGTAAATTGCCAACAGACACTCAGGAGAAGTGTATGGTGTTTCCTGAAACATCTAAAAAACAAAGCAACAGAGCCTAGGGCACTTCCACTTATGGTCCTATAGCTTAGGGAAATTAAAATCAAAAAGACACAGCCACCCCAAAGTTTGGAATGGCTCTGTTTACAAGAACCTCGTTTACAGTACAAGTTCAACATCGCAGAAAGTGAAAAATGGATAAAGAAGTTGTGGTATTCACTTACAAAGCAATATCACTCAGCAATGAAATCTATGTCATCAGGCCCTTAGCAGCACAATGAGTGGATTCAGGTATGATGATTCTAACTGAAATAAGTCACACAGAAAAAGAAACATCATAAGATATCAGTAATACACGGAATGTAAACTTGGCTACACAGGAACTGAATTACAGAACAGAACAGGGTCTCAAATTTAGAAAACCATCTTATGCTTGCTTAAGGGGAAAGGTGAGTTGGGGTGCTGCATAAAACCAGAGATTGAAATGAGCACAGATAAAGTTCCTTAAGCCAAATATGGAATAGACAAGAGCTACTCCTTGCTCAACGAAATGGACTCAACACCCCATATTAAACGCCTAAGAATGTACCTGACTAGTAAGTATCTTAAAACCTATGGATTGCTATGTCTCCGAAAGAGAATCAAGCATGTGTACAGGGGCATAAACGCAGCAGTGATAGGATTGGAAAGGTTTGGTGAGCAAATGAAGACCCTTTGAAGTCATATTGCATGGTACCCATTCCACGGGTTTCAAATACCCACGTTTAAGGTATTCTTCCTTCAGCTAAAACATGCATGTGGAACCTAGAGTATGATCAACCATGTGATCGGGAGACGTGTTCAAATATGTCTCACTTTTCTTACCCTGGTACTCGGGTGCAACATTCCAGACGCTTTACTAACACTCTCCCCACTTGGAGAGTCAGCGCCTTTAACCTCCTGTTTGGCACAGTTTGCAATTTCTGCGGAAGATGAACAGGAATAGCGAGAACCAATGAGAGACTAGCTGGAGGTGTCTGGACGGGCAAATTTAACTCTCATTTCCCACCAGGAAGAGGAATTAACCAAAGGCTCAGTGTGCCGTGCCGGAACCAGATTAGGGCCTGAAGACATCCTGCGGTGTTGCGGCCAGCTCACAAGAAAGCGAGTTGAAGAAAGGAGCTCAGGGGCACTGTAATTCACAAACCTGCAGAGTTATAAATGACAGCTATCGTCCAAAAATAGACTGAAGTAAGGCTGCCAAGAGGACTTGAAAGCGGGGCAGAATTGCAGGAAACCGATTTCAGGAGGTAGACTGGAATTGCATTGAAAGCATAGGAAAAGAGGCAGAACGTCCACAATGATGCACTTGGCCAAAAAGGGCGTATGCGTTTTTTCCTGAATATATTCAGGAAAAAACGATTGCATGGTACCCATTCCATGGGTTTGAAATACCCAGGTTTAAGGTATTCTTCCTTCAGCTAAAACATGCATGTGGAACCTAGAGTATGATCAACCATGTGATCGGGAGATGTGTTCAAATATGTCTCAGTTTTCCTACCCTGGTACTCGGGTGCAACATTCCAGACGCTTTACTAACTCTCTCCCGACTTGGAGAGTCAGTCCCTTTAACCTCCTGTTTGGCCCAGTTTGCAATTTCTGCGGAAGATCAACAGGAATAGCGAGAACCAATGAGAGACTAGCTGGAGGTGTCTGGACGGGCAAATTTAACTCTCATTTCCCACCAGGAAGAGGAATTAACCAAAGGCTCAGCGTGCCGTGCCGGAACCAGATTAGGGCCTGAAGCCATCCTGCAGTGTTGCGGCCAGCTCAAAAGAAAGCGAGTTGAAGAAAGGAGCTCAGGGACACTGTAATTCACAAACCTGCAGAGTTATAAATGACAGCTATCGTCCAAAAATAGACTGAAGTAAGGCTGCCAAGAGGACTTGAAAGCGGGGCAGAATTGCAGGAAACCGATTTCAGGAGGTAGACTGGAATTGCATTGAAAGCATAGGAAAAGAGGCAGAACGTCCACAATGATGCACTTGCACAAAAAGGGCGTATGCGTTTTTTCCTGAATATATTCAGGAAAAAACGCATACGCCCTTTTTGGCCAACCAAGCAAGCTTGCAAAGGAAATCTGCACTACAATGAAGTCTCACTTCCGCCCGGTCAAAAGGGCCATCTGAAAAAAGTGTAAAATCCAGAAAGGCAGGACAGGCCATGGAGAACTGGGAGCCTTGTTATGCTGATGGGCGGGATGTAAATTGCCAACAGACACTCAGGAGAAGTGTATGGTGTTTCCTGAAACATCTAAAAAACAAAGCAACAGAGCCTAGGGCACTTCCACTTATGGTCCTATAGCTTAGGGAAATTAAAATCAAAAAGACACAGCCACCCCAAAGTTTGGAATGGCTCTGTTTACAAGAACCTCGTTTACAGTACAAGTTCAACATCGCAGAAAGTGAAAAATGGATAAAGAAGTTGTGGTATTCACTTACAAAGCAATATCACTCAGCAATGAAATCTATGTCATCAGGCCCTTAGCAGCACAATGAGTGGATTCAGGTATGATGATTCTAACTGAAATAAGTCACACAGAAAAAGAAACATCATAAGATATCAGTAATACACGGAATGTAAACTTGGCTACACAGGAACTGAATTACAGAACAGAACAGGGTCTCAAATTTAGAAAACCAACTTATGCTTGCTTAAGGGGAAAGGTGAGTTGGGGTGCTGCATAAAACCAGAGATTGAAATGAGCACAGATAAAGTTCCTTAAGCCAAATATGGAATAGACAAGAGCTACTCCTTGCTCAACGAAATGGACTCAACACCCCATATTAAACGCCTAAGAATGTACCTGACTAGTAAGTATCTTAAAACCTATGGATTGCTATGTCTCCGAAAGAGAATCAAGCATGTGTACAGGGGCATAAACGCAGCAGTGATAGGATTGGAAAGGTTTGGTGAGCAAATGAAGACCCTTTGAAGTCATATTGCATGGTACCCATTCCACGGGTTTCAAATACCCACGTTTAAGGTATTCTTCCTTCAGCTAAAACATGCATGTGGAACCTAGAGTATGATCAACCATGTGATCGGGAGACGTGTTCAAATATGTCTCACTTTTCTTACCCTGGTACTCGGGTGCAACATTCCAGACGCTTTACTAACACTCTCCCCACTTGGAGAGTCAGCGCCTTTAACCTCCTGTTTGGCACAGTTTGCAATTTCTGCGGAAGATGAACAGGAATAGCGAGAACCAATGAGAGACTAGCTGGAGGTGTCTGGACGGGCAAATTTAACTCTCATTTCCCACCAGGAAGAGGAATTAACCAAAGGCTCAGTGTGCCGTGCCGGAACCAGATTAGGGCCTGAAGACATCCTGCGGTGTTGCGGCCAGCTCACAAGAAAGCGAGTTGAAGAAAGGAGCTCAGGGGCACTGTAATTCACAAACCTGCAGAGTTATAAATGACAGCTATCGTCCAAAAATAGATTGAAGTAAGGCTGCCAAGAGGACTTGAAAGCGGGGCAGAATTGCAGGAAACCGATTTCAGGAGGTAGACTGGAATTGCATTGAAAGCATAGGAAAAGAGGCAGAACGTCCACAATGATGCACTTGGCCAAAAAGGGCGTATGCGTTTTTTCCTGAATATATTCAGGAAAAAACGATTGCATGGTACCCATTCCATGGGTTTGAAATACCCAGGTTTAAGGTATTCTTCCTTCAGCTAAAACATGCATGTGGAACCTAGAGTATGATCAACCATGTGATCGGGAGATGTGTTCAAATATGTCTCAGTTTTCCTACCCTGGTACTCGGGTGCAACATTCCAGACGCTTTACTAACTCTCTCCCGACTTGGAGAGTCAGTCCCTTTAACCTCCTGTTTGGCCCAGTTTGCAATTTCTGCGGAAGATCAACAGGAATAGCGAGAACCAATGAGAGACTAGCTGGAGGTGTCTGGACGGGCAAATTTAACTCTCATTTCCCACCAGGAAGAGGAATTAACCAAAGGCTCAGCGTGCCGTGCCGGAACCAGATTAGGGCCTGAAGCCATCCTGCAGTGTTGCGGCCAGCTCAAAAGAAAGCGAGTTGAAGAAAGGAGCTCAGGGACACTGTAATTCACAAACCTGCAGAGTTATAAATGACAGCTATCGTCCAAAAATAGACTGAAGTAAGGCTGCCAAGAGGACTTGAAAGCGGGGCAGAATTGCAGGAAACCGATTTCAGGAGGTAGACTGGAATTGCATTGAAAGCATAGGAAAAGAGGCAGAACGTCCACAATGATGCACTTGGACAAAAAGGGCGTATGCGTTTTTTCCTGAATATATTCAGGAAAAAACGCATACGCCCTTTTTGGCCAACCAAGCAAGCTTGCAAAGGAAATCTGCACTACAATGAAGTCTCACTTCCGCCCGGTCAAAAGGGCCATCTGAAAAAAGTGTAAAATCCAGAAAGGCAGGACAGGCCATGGAGAACTGGGAGCCTTGTTATGCTGATGGGCGGGATGTAAATTGCCAACAACCACTCGGGAGAAGTGTATGGTGTTTCCTGAAACATCTAAAAAACAAAGCAACAGAACCTAGGGCACTTCCACTTATGGTCCTATAGCTTAGGGAAATTAAAATCAAAAAGACACAGCCACCCCAATGTTTGGAACGGCTCTGTTTACAAGAACCTCGTTTACAGTACAAGTTCAACATCGCAGAAAGTGAAAAATGGATAAAGAAGTTGTGGTATTTACTTACAAAGCAATATCACTCAGCAATGAAATCTGTGTCATCAGGCCCTTAGCAGCACAATGAGTGGATTCAGGTATGATGATTCTAACTGAAATAAGTCACACAGAAAAAGAAACATCATAAGATATCAGTAATACACGGAATGTAAACTTGGCTACACAGGAACTGAATTACAGAACAGAACAGGGTCTCAAATTTAGAAAACCAACTTATGCTTGCTTAAGGGGAAAGGTGAGTTGGGGTGCTGCATAAAACCAGAGATTGAAATGAGCACAGATAAAGTTCCTTAAGTCAAATATGGAATAGACAAGAGCTACTCCTTGCTCAACGAAATGGACTCAACACCCCATATTAAACGCCTAAGAATGTACCTGACTAGTAAGTATCTTAAAACCTATGGATTGCTATGTCTCCGAAAGAGAATCAAGCATGTATACAGGGGCATAAACGCAGCAGTGATAGGATTGGAGAGGTTCGGTGAGCAAATGAAGACCCTTTGAAGTCATATTGCATGGTACCCATTCCACGGGTTTCAACTACTCAGGTTTAAGGTATTCTTCCTTCAGCTAAAACATGCATGTGGAACCTAGAGTATGATCAACCATGTGATCGGGAGACGTGTTCAAATATGTCTCAGTTTTCGTACCCTGGTACTCGGGTGCAACATTCCAGACGCTTTACTAACACTCTTCCGACTTGGAGAGTCAGTCCCTTTAACCTCCTGTTTGGCCCAGTTTGCAATTTCTGCGGAAGATGAACAGGAATAGCGAGAACCAATGAGAGGCTAGCTGGACGTGTCTGGACGGGCAAATTTAACTCTCATTTCCCACCAGGAAGAGGAATTAACCAAAGGCTCAGCGTGCCGTGCCGGAACCCGATTAGGGCCTGAAGCCATCCTGCGGTGTTGCGGCCAGCTCAAAAGAAAGCGAGTTGAAGAAAGGAGCTCAGGGGCACTGTAATTCACAAACCTGCAGAGTTATAAATGACAGCTATCGTCCAAAAATAGACTGAAGTAAGGCTGCCAAGAGGACTTGAAAGCGGGGCAGAATTGCAGGAAACCGATTTCAGGAGGTAGACTGGAATTGCATTGAAAGCATAGGAAAAGAGGCAGAACGTCCACAATGATGCACTTGGCCAAAAAGGGCGTATGCGTTTTTTCCTGAATATATTCTGAATATATTCAGGAAAAAACGCATACGCCCTTTTTGGCCAACCAAGCAAGCTTGCAAAGGAAATCTGCACTACAATGAAGTCTCACTTCCCCCCGGTCAAAAGGGCCATCTGAAAAAAGTGTAAAATCCAGAAAGGCAGGACAGGCCATGGAGAACTGGGAGCCTTGTTATGCTGATGGGCGGGATGTAAATTGCCAACAGACACTCGGGAGAAGTGTATGGTGTTTCCTGAAACATCTAAAAAACAAAGCAACAGAGCCTAGGGCACTTCCACTTATGGTCCTATAGCTTAGGGAAATTAAAATCAAAAAGACACAGCCACTCCAAAGTTTGGGACGCCTCTGTTTACAAGAACCTCGTTTACCGTACAAGTTCAATATCACAGAAAGTGAAAAATGGATAAAGAACTTGTGGTACTTACGTACAATGCAGTATCACTCAGCAATGAAATCAATGTCATCAGGCCCGTAGCAGCATAGTGAGTGGATTCAGGTACGATGATTCTAACTGAAATAATTCACACAGAAAAAGAAACATCATAAGATATCACTAATACACGGAATGTAAACTTGGCTACACAGGAACTGAATTCCAAAACAGAACAGGTTCTCAAATTTAGAAAACCAACTTATGCTTGCTTAAGGGGAAAGGTGAGTTGGGGTGCTGCATAAAACCAGAGATTGAAATGAGCACAGATAAAGTTCCTTAAGCCAAATATGGAATAGACAAGAGCTACTCCTTGCTCAACAAAATGGACTCAACACCCCATATTAAACGCCTAAGAATGTACCTGACTAGTAAGTATCTTAAAACCTATGGATTGCTATGTCTCCGAAAGAGAATCAAGCATGTGTACAGGAGCATAAACGCAGCAGTGATAGGATTGGAGATGTTCGGTGAGCAAATGAAGACCCTTTGAAGTCATATTGCATGGTACCCATTCCACGGGTTTCAACTACCCAGGTTAAAGTATTCTTCCTTCAGCTAAAACATGCATGTGGAACCTAGAGTATGATCAACCATGTGATCGGGAGACGTGTTCAAATATGTCTCAGTTTTCGTACCCTGGTACTCGGGTGCAACATTCCAGACGCTTTACTAACACTCTCCCGACTTGGAGAGTCAGTCCCTTTAACCTCCTGTTTGGCCCAGTTTGCAATTTCTGCGGAAGATGAACAGGAATAGCGAGAACCAATGAGAGGCTAGCTGGAGGTGTCTGGACGGGCAAATTTAACTCTCATTTCCCACTAGGAAGAGGAATTAACCAAAGGCTCAGCATGCCATGCCGGAACCAGATTAGGGCCTGAAGTCATCCTGCGGTGTTGCGGCCAGCTCACAAGAAAGCGAGTTGAAGAAAGGAGCTCAGGGGCACTGTAATTCACAAACCTGCAGAGTTATAAATGACAGCTATCGTCCAAAAATAGACTGACGTAAGGCTGCCAAGAGGACTTGAAAGCGGGGCAGAATTGTAGGAAACCGATTTCAGGAGGTAGACTGGAATTGCATTGAAAGCATAGGAAAAGAGGCAGAACGTCCACAATGATGCACTTGGCCAAAAAGGGCGTATGCGTTTTTTCCTGAATATATTCAGGAAAAAACGCATACGCCCTTTTTGGCCAACCAAGCAAGCTTGCAAAGGAAATCTGCACTACAATGAAGTCTCACTTCCCCCCGGTCAAGAGGGCCATCTGAAAAAAGTGTAAAATCCAGAAAGGCAGGACAGGCCATGGAGAACTGGGAGCCTTGTTATGCTGATGGGCGGGATGTAAATTGCCAACAGACACTCGGGAGAAGTGTATGGTGTTTCCTGAAACATCTAAAAAACAAAGCAACAGAGCCTAGGGCACTTCCACTTATGGTCCTATAGCTTAGGGAAATTAAAATCAAAAAGACACAGCCACCCCAAAGTTTGGGACGCCTCTGTTTACAAGAACCTCGTTTACAGTACAAGTTCAACATCGCAGAAAGTGAAAAATGGATAAAGAAGTTGTGGTATTTACTTACAAAGCAATATCACTCAGCAATGAAATCTATGTCATCAGGCCCTTAGCAGCACAATGAGTGGATTCAGGTATGATGATTCTAACTGAAATAAGTCACACAGAAAAAGAAACATCATAAGATATCAGTAATACACGGAATGGAAACTTGGCTACAGAGGAACTGAATTACAGAACAGAACAGGGTCTCAAATTTAGAAAACCAACTTATGCTTGCTTAAGGGTAAAGGTGAGTTGGGGTGCTGCATAAAACCAGAGATTGAAATGAGCACAGATAAAGTTCCTTAAGCCAAATATGGAATAGACAAGAGCTACTCCTTGCTCAATGAAATGGACTCAACACCGCATATTAAACGCCTAAGAATGTACCTGACTAGTAAGTATCTTAAAACCTATGGATTGCTATGTCTCCGAAAGAGAATCAAGCATGTGTACAGGGGCATAAACGCAGCAGTGATAGGATTGGAGAGGTTCGGTGAGCAAATGAAGACCCTTTGAAGTCATATTGCATGGTACCCATTCCACGGGTTTCAACTACCCAGGTTTAAGGTATTCTTCCTTCAGCTAAAACATGCATGTGGAACCTAGAGTATGATCAACCATGTGATCGGGAGATGTGTTCAAATATGTCTCAGTTTTCGTACCCTGGTACTCGGGTGCAACATTCCAGACGCTTTACTAACACTCTCCCGACTTGGAGAGTCAGTCCCTTTAACCTCCTGTTTGGCCCAGTTTGCAATTTCTGCGGAAGATGAACAGGAATAGCGAGAACCAATGAGAGACTAGCTGGAGGTGTCTGAACGGGCAAATTTAACTCTCATTTCCCACCAGGAAGAGGAATTAACCAAAGGCTCAGCGTGCCGTGCCGGAACCAGATTAGGGCCTGAAGCCATCCTGCGGTGTTGCGGCCAGGTCACAAGAAAGCGAGTTGAAGAAAGGTGCTCAGGGGCTCTGTAATTCACAAACCTGCAGAGTTATAAATGACAGCTATCGTCCAAAAATAGACTGAAGTAAGGCTGCCAAGAGGACTTGAAAGTGGGGCAGAATTGCAGGAAACCGATTTCAGGAGGGAGACTGGAATTGCATTGAAAGCATAGGAAAAGAGGCAGAACGTCCACAATGATGCACTTGGCCAAAAAGGGCGTATGCGTTTTTTCCTGAATATATTCAGGAAAAAACGCATACGCCCTTTTTGGCCAACCAAGCAAGCTTGCAAAGGAAATCTGCACTACAATGAAGTCTCACTTCCCCCCGGTCAAGAGGGCCATCTGAAAAAAGTGTAAAATCCAGAAAGGCAGGACAGGCCATGGAGAACTGGGAACCTTGTTATGCTGATGGGCGGGATGTAAATTGCCAACAACCACTCCGGAGAAGTGTATGGTGTTTCCTGAAACATCTAAAAAACAAAGCAACAGAGCCTAGGGCACTGCCACTTATGGTCCTATAGCTTAGGGAAATTAAAATCAAAAAGACACAGCCACCCCAAAGTTTGGGACGCCTCTGTTTACAAGAACCTCGTTTACAGTACAAGTTCAACATCGCAGAAAGGGAAAAATGGATAAAGAAGTTGTGGTATTTACTTACAAAGCAATATCACTAAGCAATGAAATCTATGTCATCAGGCCCTTAGCAGCACAATGAGTGGATTCAGGTATGATGATTCTAACTGAAATAAGTCACACAGAAAAAGAAACATCATAAGATATCAGTAATACACGGAATGGAAACTTGGCTACACAGGAACTGAATTACAGAACAGAACAGGGTCTCAAACTTAGAAAACCAACTTATGCTTGCTTAAGGGTAAAGGTGAGTTGGGGTGCTGCATAAAACCAGAGATTGAAATGAGCACAGATAAAGTTCCTTAAGCCAAATATGGAATAGACAAGAGCTACTCCTTGCTCAACGAAATGGACTCAACACCGCATATTAAAAGCCTAAGAATGTACCTGACTAGTAAGTATCTTCAAACCTATGGATTGCTATGTCTCCGAAAGAGAATCAAGCATGTGTACAGGGGCATAAACGCAGCAGTGATAGGATTGGAGAGGTTCGTGAGCAAATGAAGACCCTTTGAAGTCATATTGCATGGTACCCATTCCACGGGTTTCAACTACCCAGGATTAAGGTATTCTTCCTTCAGCTAAAACATGCATGTGGAACCTAGAGTATGATCAACCATGTGATCGGGAGACGTGTTCAAATATGTCTCAGTTTTCGTACCCTGGTACTCGGGTGCAACATTCCAGACGCTTTACTAACACTCTCCCCACTTGGAGAGTCAGTCTCTTTAACCTCCTGTTTGGCCCCGTTTGCAATTTCTGTGGAAGATGAACAGGAATAGCGAGATCCAATGAGAGACTAGCTGGAGGTGTCTGGATGGGCAAATTTAACTCTCATTTCCCACTAGGAAGAGGAATTAACCAAAGGCTCAGCGTGCCGTGCCGGAACCACATTACGGCCTGAAGACATCCTGCGGTGTTGCGGCCAGGTCACAAGAAAGCGAGTTGAAGAAAGGAGCTCAGGGGCACTGTAATTCACAAACCTGCAGAGTTATAAATGACAGCTATCGTCCAAAAATAGACTGAAGTAAGGCTGCCAAGAGGACTTGAAAGCGGGGCAGAATTGCAGGAAACCGATTTCAGGAGGTAGACTGGAATTGCATTGAAAGCATAGGAAAAGAGGCAGAACGTCCACAATGATGCACTTGGCCAAAAAGGGCGTATGCGTTTTTTCCTGAATATATTCAGGAAAAAACGCATACGCCCTTTTTGGCCAACCAAGCAAGCTTGCAAAGGAAATCTGCACTACAATGAAGTCTCACTTCCCCCCGGTCAAAAGGGCCATCTGAAAAAAGTGTAAAATCCAGAAAGGCAGGACAGGCCATGGAGAACTGGGAGCCTTGTTATGCTGATGGGCGGGATGTAAATTGCCAACAACCACTCGGGAGAAGTGTATGGTGTTTCCTGAAACATCTAAAAAACACAGCAACAGAGCCTAGGGCACTTCCACTTATGGTCCTATAGCTTAGGGAAATTAAAATCAAAAAGACACAGCCACCCCAAAGTTTGGAACGGCTCTGTTTAAAAGAACCTTGTTTACAGTACAAGTTCAACATCGCAGAGAGTGAAAAATGGATAAAAAAGTTGTGGTATTTACTTACAAAGCAATATCACTCAGCAATGAAATCTGTGTCATCAGGCCCTTAGCAGCACAATGAGTGGATTCAGGTATGATGATTCTAACTGAAATAAGTCACACAGAAAAAGAAACATCATAAGATATCAGTAATACACGGAATGGAAACTTGGCTACACAGGAACTGAATTACAGAACAGAACAGGGTCTCAAACTTAGAAAACCAACTTATGCTTGCTTAAGGGTAAAGGTGAGTTGGGGTGCTGCATAAAACCAGAGATTGAAATGAGCACAGATAAAGTTCCTTAAGCCAAATATGGAATAGACAAGAGCTACTCCTTGCTCAACGAAATGGACTCAACACCGCATATTAAAAGCCTAAGAATGTACCTGACTAGTAAGTATCTTCAAACCTATGGATTGCTATGTCTCCGAAAGAGAATCAAGCATGTGTACAGGGGCATAAATGCAGCAGTGATAGGATTGGAGAGGTTCGTGAGCAAATGAAGACCCTTTGAAGTCATATTGCATGGTACCCATTCCACGGGTTTCAACTACCCAGGATTAAGGTATTCTTCCTTCAGCTAAAACATGCATGTGGAACCTAGAGTATGATCAACCATGTGATCGGGAGACGTGTTCAAATATGTCTCAGTTTTCGTACCCTGGTACTCGGGTGCAACATTCCAGACGCTTTACTAACACTCTCCCCACTTGGAGAGTCAGTCTCTTTAACCTCCTGTTTGGCCCCGTTTGCAATTTCTGTGGAAGATGAACAGGAATAGCGAGATCCAATGAGAGACTAGCTGGAGGTGTCTGGATGGGCAAATTTAACTCTCATTTCCCACTAGGAAGAGGAATTAACCAAAGGCTCAGCGTGCCGTGCCGGAACCACATTACGGCCTGAAGACATCCTGCGGTGTTGCGGCCAGGTCACAAGAAAGCGAGTTGAAGAAAGGAGCTCAGGGGCACTGTAATTCACAAACCTGCAGAGTTATAAATGACAGCTATCGTCCAAAAATAGACTGAAGTAAGGCTGCCAAGAGGACTTGAAAGCGGGGCAGAATTGCAGGAAACCGATTTCAGGAGGTAGACTGGAATTGCATTGAAAGCATAGGAAAAGAGGCAGAACGTCCACAATGATGCACTTGGCCAAAAAGGGCGTATGCGTTTTTTCCTGAATATATTCAGGAAAAAACGCATACGCCCTTTTTGGCCAACCAAGCAAGCTTGCAAAGGAAATCTGCACTACAATGAAGTCTCACTTCCCCCCGGTCAAAAGGGCCATCTGAAAAAAGTGTAAAATCCAGAAAGGCAGGACAGGCCATGGAGAACTGGGAGCCTTGTTATGCTGATGGGCGGGATGTAAATTGCCAACAACCACTCGGGAGAAGTGTATGGTGTTTCCTGAAACATCTAAAAAACACAGCAACAGAGCCTAGGGCACTTCCACTTATGGTCCTATAGCTTAGGGAAATTAAAATCAAAAAGACACAGCCACCCCAAAGTTTGGAACGGCTCTGTTTAAAAGAACCTTGTTTACAGTACAAGTTCAACATCGCAGAGAGTGAAAAATGGATAAAAAAGTTGTGGTATTTACTTACAAAGCAATATCACTCAGCAATGAAATCAATGTCATCAGGCCCTTAGCAGCACAATGAGTGGATTCAGGTATGATGATTCTAACTGAAATAAGTCACACAGAAAAAGAAACATCATAAGATATCAGTAATACACGGAATGTAAACTTGGCTACACAGGAACTGAATTACAGAACAGAACAAGGTCTCAAATTTAGAAAACCAACTTATGCTTGCTTAAGGTGAAAGGTGAGTTGGGGTGCTGCATAAAACCAGAGATTGAAATGAGCACAGATAAAGTTCCTTAAGCCAAATATGGAATAGACAAGAGCTACTCCTTGCTCAATGAAATGGTCTCAACACCGCATATTAAACGCCTAAGAATGTACCTGACTAGTAAGTATCTTAAAACCTATAGATTGCTATGTCTCCGAAAGAGAAACAAGCATGTGTACAGGGGCATAAACGCAGCAGTGATAGGATTGGAGATGTTCGGTGAGCAAATGAAGACCCTTTGAAGTCATATTGCATGGTACCCATTCCATGGGTTTCAAATACCCAGGTTTAAGGTATTCTTCCTTCAGCTAAAACATGCATGTGGAACCCAGAGTATGATCAACCATGTGATCGGGAGACGTGTTCAAATATGTCTCAGTTTTCGTACCCTGGTACTCGGGTGCAACATTCCAGACGCTTTACTAACACTCTCCCGACTTAGAGAGTCAGTCCCTTTAACCTCCTGTTTGGCCCAGTTTGCAATTTCTGCGGAAGATGAACAGGAATAGCGAGAACCAATGAGAGACTAGCTGGAGGTGTCTGGACGGGCAAATTTAACTCTCATTTCCCACCAGGAAGAGGAATTAAGCAAAGGCTCAGTGTGCCGTGCCCGAACCAGATTAGGGCCTGAAGCCATCTTGCGGTGTTGCGGCCAGCTCACAAGAAAGTGAGTTGAAGAAAGGAGCTCAGGGGCACTGTAATTCACAAACCTGCAGAGTTATAAATGACAGCAATCGTCCAAAAATAGACTGAAGTAAGGCTGCCAAGAGGACTTGAAAGCGGGGCAGAATTGCAGGAAACCGATTTCAGGAGGTAGACTGGAATTGCATTGAAAGCATAGGAAAAGAGGCAGAACGTCCACAATGATGCACTTGGACAAAAAGGGCGTATGCGTTTTTTCCTGTATATATTCAGGAAAAAACGCATACGCCCTTTTTGGCCAAACAAGCAAGCTTGCAAAGGAAATCTGCACTACAATGAAGTCTCACTTCCCCCCGGTCAAAAGGGCCATCTGAAAAAAGTGTAAAATCCAGAAAGGCAGGACAGGCCATGGAGAACTGGGAGCCTTGTTATGCTGAAGGGCGGGATGTAAATTGCCAACAACCACTCGGGAGAAGTGTATGGTGTTTCCTGAAACATCTAAAAAACAAAGCAACAGAACCTAGGGCACTTCCACTTATGGTCCTATAGCTTAGGGAAATTAAAATCAAAAAGACACAGCCACCCCAAGTTTGGAACGGCTCTGTTTACAAGAACCTCGTTTACAGTACAAGTTCAACATCGCAGAAAGGGAAAAATGGATAAAGAAGTTGTGGTATTTACTTACAAAGCAATATCACTAAGCAATGAAATCTATGTCATCAGGCCCTTAGCAGCACAATGAGTGGATTCAGGTATGATGATTCTAACTGAAATAAGTCACACAGAAAAAGAAACATCATAAGATATCAGTAATACACGGAATGGAAACTTGGCTACACAGGAACTGAATTACAGAACAGAACAGGGTCTCAAACTTAGAAAACCAACTTATGCTTGCTTAAGGGTAAAGGTGAGTTGGGGTGCTGCATAAAACCAGAGATTGAAATGAGCACAGATAAAGTTCCTTAAGCCAAATATGGAATAGACAAGAGCTACTCCTTGCTCAACGAAATGGACTCAACACCGCATATTAAAAGCCTAAGAATGTACCTGACTAGTAAGTATCTTCAAACCTATGGATTGCTATGTCTCCGAAAGAGAATCAAGCATGTGTACAGGGGCATAAACGCAGCAGTGATAGGATTGGAGAGGTTCGTGAGCAAATGAAGACCCTTTGAAGTCATATTGCATGGTACCCATTCCACGGGTTTCAACTACCCAGGATTAAGGTATTCTTCCTTCAGCTAAAACATGCATGTGGAACCTAGAGTATGATCAACCATGTGATCGGGAGACGTGTTCAAATATGTCTCAGTTTTCGTACCCTGGTACTCGGGTGCAACATTCCAGACGCTTTACTAACACTCTCCCCACTTGGAGAGTCAGTCTCTTTAACCTCCTGTTTGGCCCCGT
This sequence comes from Stenella coeruleoalba, assembly GCF_951394435.1. Lineage (NCBI taxonomy): Eukaryota > Metazoa > Chordata > Mammalia > Artiodactyla > Delphinidae > Stenella > Stenella coeruleoalba. The sequence continues at coordinate 91,346,559 of NC_137149.1, read as the reverse complement.
TTGCAATTTCTGTGGAAGATGAACAGGAATAGCGAGATCCAATGAGAGACTAGCTGGAGGTGTCTGGATGGGCAAATTTAACTCTCATTTCCCACTAGGAAGAGGAATTAACCAAAGGCTCAGCGTGCCGTGCCGGAACCACATTACGGCCTGAAGACATCCTGCGGTGTTGCGGCCAGGTCACAAGAAAGCGAGTTGAAGAAAGGAGCTCAGGGGCACTGTAATTCACAAACCTGCAGAGTTATAAATGACAGCTATCGTCCAAAAATAGACTGAAGTAAGGCTGCCAAGAGGACTTGAAAGCGGGGCAGAATTGCAGGAAACCGATTTCAGGAGGTAGACTGGAATTGCATTGAAAGCATAGGAAAAGAGGCAGAACGTCCACAATGATGCACTTGGCCAAAAAGGGCGTATGCGTTTTTTCCTGAATATATTCAGGAAAAAACGCATACGCCCTTTTTGGCCAACCAAGCAAGCTTGCAAAGGAAATCTGCACTACAATGAAGTCTCACTTCCCCCCGGTCAAAAGGGCCATCTGAAAAAAGTGTAAAATCCAGAAAGGCAGGACAGGCCATGGAGAACTGGGAGCCTTGTTATGCTGATGGGCGGGATGTAAATTGCCAACAACCACTCGGGAGAAGTGTATGGTGTTTCCTGAAACATCTAAAAAACACAGCAACAGAGCCTAGGGCACTTCCACTTATGGTCCTATAGCTTAGGGAAATTAAAATCAAAAAGACACAGCCACCCCAAAGTTTGGAACGGCTCTGTTTACAAGAACCTTGTTTACAGTACAAGTTCAACATCGCAGAGAGTGAAAAATGGATAAAAAAGTTGTGGTATTTACTTACAAAGCAATATCACTCAGCAATGAAATCAATGTCATCAGGCCCTTAGCAGCACAATGAGTGGATTCAGGTATGATGATTCTAACTGAAATAAGTCACACAGAAAAAGAAACATCATAAGATATCAGTAATACACGGAATGTAAACTTGGCTACACAGGAACTGAATTACAGAACAGAACAAGGTCTCAAATTTAGAAAACCAACTTATGCTTGCTTAAGGTGAAAGGTGAGTTGGGGTGCTGCATAAAACCAGAGATTGAAATGAGCACAGATAAAGTTCCTTAAGCCAAATATGGAATAGACAAGAGCTACTCCTTGCTCAATGAAATGGTCTCAACACCGCATATTAAACGCCTAAGAATGTACCTGACTAGTAAGTATCTTAAAACCTATAGATTGCTATGTCTCCGAAAGAGAAACAAGCATGTGTACAGGGGCATAAACGCAGCAGTGATAGGATTGGAGATGTTCGGTGAGCAAATGAAGACCCTTTGAAGTCATATTGCATGGTACCCATTCCATGGGTTTCAAATACCCAGGTTTAAGGTATTCTTCCTTCAGCTAAAACATGCATGTGGAACCCAGAGTATGATCAACCATGTGATCGGGAGACGTGTTCAAATATGTCTCAGTTTTCGTACCCTGGTACTCGGGTGCAACATTCCAGACGCTTTACTAACACTCTCCCGACTTAGAGAGTCAGTCCCTTTAACCTCCTGTTTGGCCCAGTTTGCAATTTCTGCGGAAGATGAACAGGAATAGCGAGAACCAATGAGAGACTAGCTGGAGGTGTCTGGACGGGCAAATTTAACTCTCATTTCCCACCAGGAAGAGGAATTAAGCAAAGGCTCAGTGTGCCGTGCCCGAACCAGATTAGGGCCTGAAGCCATCTTGCGGTGTTGCGGCCAGCTCACAAGAAAGTGAGTTGAAGAAAGGAGCTCAGGGGCACTGTAATTCACAAACCTGCAGAGTTATAAATGACAGCAATCGTCCAAAAATAGACTGAAGTAAGGCTGCCAAGAGGACTTGAAAGCGGGGCAGAATTGCAGGAAACCGATTTCAGGAGGTAGACTGGAATTGCATTGAAAGCATAGGAAAAGAGGCAGAACGTCCACAATGATGCACTTGGACAAAAAGGGCGTATGCGTTTTTTCCTGTATATATTCAGGAAAAAACGCATACGCCCTTTTTGGCCAAACAAGCAAGCTTGCAAAGGAAATCTGCACTACAATGAAGTCTCACTTCCCCCCGGTCAAAAGGGCCATCTGAAAAAAGTGTAAAATCCAGAAAGGCAGGACAGGCCATGGAGAACTGGGAGCCTTGTTATGCTGAAGGGCGGGATGTAAATTGCCAACAACCACTCGGGAGAAGTGTATGGTGTTTCCTGAAACATCTAAAAAACAAAGCAACAGAACCTAGGGCACTTCCACTTATGGTCCTATAGCTTAGGGAAATTAAAATCAAAAAGACACAGCCACCCCAAGTTTGGAACGGCTCTGTTTACAAGAACCTCGTTTACAGTACAAGTTCAACATCGCAGAAAGTCAAAAATGGATAAAGAAGTTGTGGTATTTACTTACAAAGCAATATCACTCAGCAATGAAATCTGTGTCATCAGGCCCTTAGCAGCACAATGAGTGGATTCAGGTATGATGATTCTAACTGAAATAAGTCACACAGAAAAAGAAACATCATAAGATATCAGTAATACACGGAATGGAAACTTGGCTACACAGGAACTGAATTACAGAACAGAACAGGGTCTCAAATTTAGAAAACCAACTTATGCTTGCTTAAGGGGAAAGGTGAGTTGGGGTGCTGCATAAAACCAGAGATTGAAATGAGCACAGATAAAGTTCCTTAAGCCAAATATGGAATAGACAAGAGCTACTCCTTGCTCAATGAAATGGACTCAACACCGCATATTAAACGCCTAAGAATGTACCTGACTAGTAAGTATCTTGAAACCTATGGATTGCTATGTCTCCGAAAGAGAATCAAGCATGTGTACAGGGGCATAAACGCAGCAGTGATTGGATTGGAGAGGTTCGGTGAGCAAATGAAGACCCTTTGAAGTCATATTGCATGGTACCCATTCCACGGGTTTCAACTACCCAGGTTTAAGGTATTCTTCCTTCAGCTAAAACATGCATGTGGAACCCAGAGTATGATCAACCATGTGATCGGGAGACGTGTTCAAATATGTCTCAGTTTTCGTACCCTGGTACTCGGGTGCAACATTCCAGACGCTTTACTAACACTCTCCCGACTTGGAGAGTCAGTCCCTTTAACCTCCTGTTTGGCCCAGTTTGCAATTTCTGCGGAGGATGAACAGGAATAGCGAGAACAAATGAGAGACTAGCTGGAGGTGTCTGAACGGGCAAATTTAACTCTCATTTCCCACCAGGAAGAGGAATTAACCAAAGGCTCAGCGTGCCGTGCCGGAACCAGATTAGGGCCTGAAGACATCCTGCGGTGTTGCGGCCAGGTCACAAGAAAGCAAGTTGAAGAAAGGAGCTCAGGGGCACTGTAATTCACAAACCTGCAGAGTTATAAATGACAGCTATCGTCCAAAAATATACTGAAGTAAGGCTGCCAACAGGACTTGAAAGCGGGGCAGAATTGCCGGAAACCAATTTCAGGAGGTAGACTGGAATTGCATTGAAAGCATAGGAAAAGAGGCAGAACGTCCACAATGATGCACTTGGCCAAAAAGGGCGTATGCGTTTTTACCTGAATATATTCAGGAAAAAACGCATACGCCCTTTTTGGCCAACCAAGCAAACTTGCAAAGGAAATCTGCACTACAATGAAGTCTCACTTCCCCCCGGTCAAAAGGGCCATCTGAAAAAAGTGTAAAATCCAGAAAGGCAGGACAGGCCATGGAGAACTGGGAGCCTTGTTATGCTGATGGGCGGGATGTAAATTGCCAACAACCACTCGGGAGAAGTGTATGGTGTTTCCTGAAACATCTAAAAAACAAAGCAACAGAGCCTAGGGCACTTCCACTTATGGTCCTATAGCTTAGGGAAATTAAAATCAAAAAGACACAGCCACTCCAAAGTTTGGGACGCCTCTGTTTACAAGAACCTCGTTTACCGTACAAGTTCAATATCACAGAAAGTGAAAAATGGATAAAGAACTTGTGGTACTTACGTACAATGCAGTATCACTCAGCAATGAAATCAATGTCATCAGGCCCGTAGCAGCATAGTGAGTGGATTCAGGTACGATGATTCTAACTGAAATAAGTCACACAGAAAAAGAAACATCATAAGATATCACTAATACACGGAATGTAAACTTGGCTACACAGGAACTGAATTCCAAAACAGAACAGGTTCTCAAATTTAGAAAACCAACTTATGCTTGCTTAAGGGGAAAGGTGAGTTGGGGTGCTGCATAAAACCAGAGATTGAAATGAGCACAGATAAAGTTCCTTAAGCCAAATATGGAATAGACAAGAGCTACTCCTTGCTCAACAAAATGGACTCAACACCCCATATTAAACGCCTAAGAATGTACCTGACTAGTAAGTATCTTAAAACCTATGGATTGCTATGTCTCCGAAAGAGAATCAAGCATGTGTACAGGAGCATAAACGCAGCAGTGATAGGACTGGAGATGTTCGGTGAGCAAATGAAGACCCTTTGAAGTCATATTGCATGGTACCCATTCCACGGGTTTCAACTACCCAGGTTAAAGTATTCTTCCTTCAGCTAAAACATGCATGTGGAACCTAGAGTATGATCAACCATGTGATCGGGAGACGTGTTCAAATATGTCTCAGTTTTCGTACCCTGGTACTCGGGTGCAACATTCCAGACGCTTTACTAACACTCTCCCGACTTGGAGAGTCAGTCCCTTTAACCTCCTGTTTGGCCCAGTTTGCAATTTCTGCGGAAGATGAACAGGAATAGCGAGAACCAATGAGAGGCTAGCTGGAGGTGTCTGGACGGGCAAATTTAACTCTCATTTCCCACTAGGAAGAGGAATTAACCAAAGGCTCAGCATGCCATGCCGGAACCAGATTAGGGCCTGAAGTCATCCTGCGGTGTTGCGGCCAGCTCACAAGAAAGCGAGTTGAAGAAAGGAGCTCAGGGGCACTGTAATTCACAAACCTGCAGAGTTATAAATGACAGCTATCGTCCAAAAATAGACTGACGTAAGGCTGCCAAGAGGACTTGAAAGCGGGGCAGAATTGTAGGAAACCGATTTCAGGAGGTAGACTGGAATTGCATTGAAAGCATAGGAAAAGAGGCAGAACGTCCACAATGATGCACTTGGCCAAAAAGGGCGTATGCGTTTTTTCCTGAATATATTCAGGAAAAAACGCATACGCCCTTTTTGGCCAACCAAGCAAGCTTGCAAAGGAAATCTGCACTACAATGAAGTCTCACTTCCCCCCGGTCAAGAGGGCCATCTGAAAAAAGTGTAAAATCCAGAAAGGCAGGACAGGCCATGGAGAACTGGGAGCCTTGTTATGCTGATGGGCGGGATGTAAATTGCCAACAGACACTCGGGAGAAGTGTATGGTGTTTCCTGAAACATCTAAAAAACAAAGCAACAGAGCCTAGGGCACTTCCACTTATGGTCCTATAGCTTAGGGAAATTAAAATCAAAAAGACACAGCCACCCCAAAGTTTGGGACGCCTCTGTTTACAAGAACCTCGTTTACAGTACAAGTTCAACATCGCAGAAAGTGAAAAATGGATAAAGAAGTTGTGGTATTTACTTACAAAGCAATATCACTCAGCAATGAAATCTATGTCATCAGGCCCTTAGCAGCACAATGAGTGGATTCAGGTATGATGATTCTAACTGAAATAAGTCACACAGAAAAAGAAACATCATAAGATATCAGTAATACACGGAATGGAAACTTGGCTACAGAGGAACTGAATTACAGAACAGAACAGGGTCTCAAATTTAGAAAACCAACTTATGCTTGCTTAAGGGTAAAGGTGAGTTGGGGTGCTGCATAAAACCAGAGATTGAAATGAGCACAGATAAAGTTCCTTAAGCCAAATATGGAATAGACAAGAGCTACTCCTTGCTCAATGAAATGGACTCAACACCGCATATTAAACGCCTAAGAATGTACCTGACTAGTAAGTATCTTAAAACCTATGGATTGCTATGTCTCCGAAAGAGAATCAAGCATGTGTACAGGGGCATAAACGCAGCAGTGATAGGATTGGAGAGGTTCGGTGAGCAAATGAAGACCCTTTGAAGTCATATTGCATGGTACCCATTCCACGGGTTTCAACTACCCAGGTTTAAGGTATTCTTCCTTCAGCTAAAACATGCATGTGGAACCTAGAGTATGATCAACCATGTGATCGGGAGATGTGTTCAAATATGTCTCAGTTTTCGTACCCTGGTACTCGGGTGCAACATTCCAGACGCTTTACTAACACTCTCCCGACTTGGAGAGTCAGTCCCTTTAACCTCCTGTTTGGCCCAGTTTGCAATTTCTGCGGAAGATGAACAGGAATAGCGAGAACCAATGAGAGACTAGCTGGAGGTGTCTGAACGGGCAAATTTAACTCTCATTTCCCACCAGGAAGAGGAATTAACCAAAGGCTCAGCGTGCCGTGCCGGAACCAGATTAGGGCCTGAAGCCATCCTGCGGTGTTGCGGCCAGGTCACAAGAAAGCGAGTTGAAGAAAGGTGCTCAGGGGCTCTGTAATTCACAAACCTGCAGAGTTATAAATGACAGCTATCGTCCAAAAATAGACTGAAGTAAGGCTGCCAAGAGGACTTGAAAGTGGGGCAGAATTGCAGGAAACCGATTTCAGGAGGGAGACTGGAATTGCATTGAAAGCATAGGAAAAGAGGCAGAAGGTCCACAATGATGCACTTGGCCAAAAAGTGCGTATGCGTTTTTTCCTGAATATATTCAGGAAAAAACGCATACGCCCTTTTTGGCCAACCAAGCAAGCTTGCAAAGGAAATCTGCACTACAATGAAGTCTCACTTCCCCCCGGTCAAGAGGGCCATCTGAAAAAAGTGTAAAATCCAGAAAGGCAGGACAGGCCATGGAGAACTGGGAACCTTGTTATGCTGATGGGCGGGATGTAAATTGCCAACAACCACTCCGGAGAAGTGTATGGTGTTTCCTGAAACATCTAAAAAACAAAGCAACAGAGCCTAGGGCACTGCCACTTATGGTCCTATAGCTTAGGGAAATTAAAATCAAAAAGACACAGCCACCCCAAAGTTTGGGACGCCTCTGTTTACAAGAACCTCGTTTACAGTACAAGTTCAACATCGCAGAAAGGGAAAAATGGATAAAGAAGTTGTGGTATTTACTTACAAAGCAATATCACTAAGCAATGAAATCTATGTCATCAGGCCCTTAGCAGCACAATGAGTGGATTCAGGTATGATGATTCTAACTGAAATAAGTCACACAGAAAAAGAAACATCATAAGATATCAGTAATACACGGAATGGAAACTTGGCTACACAGGAACTGAATTACAGAACAGAACAGGGTCTCAAACTTAGAAAACCAACTTATGCTTGCTTAAGGGTAAAGGTGAGTTGGGGTGCTGCATAAAACCAGAGATTGAAATGAGCACAGATAAAGTTCCTTAAGCCAAATATGGAATAGACAAGAGCTACTCCTTGCTCAACGAAATGGACTCAACACCGCATATTAAAAGCCTAAGAATGTACCTGACTAGTAAGTATCTTCAAACCTATGGATTGCTATGTCTCCGAAAGAGAATCAAGCATGTGTACAGGGGCATAAACGCAGCAGTGATAGGATTGGAGAGGTTCGTGAGCAAATGAAGACCCTTTGAAGTCATATTGCATGGTACCCATTCCACGGGTTTCAACTACCCAGGATTAAGGTATTCTTCCTTCAGCTAAAACATGCATGTGGAACCTAGAGTATGATCAACCATGTGATCGGGAGACGTGTTCAAATATGTCTCAGTTTTCGTACCCTGGTACTCGGGTGCAACATTCCAGACGCTTTACTAACACTCTCCCCACTTGGAGAGTCAGTCTCTTTAACCTCCTGTTTGGCCCCGTTTGCAATTTCTGTGGAAGATGAACAGGAATAGCGAGATCCAATGAGAGACTAGCTGGAGGTGTCTGGATGGGCAAATTTAACTCTCATTTCCCACTAGGAAGAGGAATTAACCAAAGGCTCAGCGTGCCGTGCCGGAACCACATTACGGCCTGAAGACATCCTGCGGTGTTGCGGCCAGGTCACAAGAAAGCGAGTTGAAGAAAGGAGCTCAGGGGCACTGTAATTCACAAACCTGCAGAGTTATAAATGACAGCTATCGTCCAAAAATAGACTGAAGTAAGGCTGCCAAGAGGACTTGAAAGCGGGGCAGAATTGCAGGAAACAGATTTCAGGAGGTAGACTGGAATTGCATTGAAAGCATAGGAAAAGAGGCAGAACGTCCACAATGATGCACTTGGCCAAAAAGGGCGTATGCGTTTTTTCCTGAATATATTCAGGAAAAAACGCATACGCCCTTTTTGGCCAACCAAGCAAGCTTGCAAAGGAAATCTGCACTACAATGAAGTCTCACTTCCCCCCGGTCAAAAGGGCCATCTGAAAAAAGTGTAAAATCCAGAAAGGCAGGACAGGCCATGGAGAACTGGGAGCCTTGTTATGCTGAAGGGCGGGATGTAAATTGCCAACAACCACTCGGGAGAAGTGTATGGTGTTTCCTGAAACATCTAAAAAACAAAGCAACAGAACCTAGGGCACTTCCACTTATGGTCCTATAGCTTAGGGAAATTAAAATCAAAAAGACACAGCCACCCCAAGTTTGGAACGGCTCTGTTTACAAGAACCTCGTTTACAGTACAAGTTCAACATCGCAGAAAGTGAAAAATGGATAAAGAATTTGTGGTATTTACTTACAAAGCAATATCACTGAGCAATGAAATCTGTGTCATGAGGCCCTTAGCAGCACAATGAGTGGGTTCAGGTATGATGATTCTAACTGAAATAAGTCACACAGAAAAAGAAACATCATAAGATATCAGTAATACACGGAATGGAAACTTGGCTACACAGGAACTGAATTACAGAACAGAAGAGGGTCTCAAATTTAGAAAACCAACTTATGCTTGCTTAAGGGGAAAGGTGAGTTGGGGTGCTGCATAAAACCAGAGATTGAAATGAGCACAGATAAAGTTCCTTAAGCCAAATATGGAATAGACAAGAGCTACTCCTTGTTCAACGAAATGGACTCAAAACCCCATATTAAACGCCTAAGAATGTACCTGACTAGTAAATATCTTAAAACCTATGGATTGCTATGTCTCCAAAAGAGAATCAAGCGTGTGTACAGGGGCAAAAACGCAGCAGTGACAGGATTGGAGAGGTTCGGTGAGCAATGAAGACCCTTTGAAGTCATATTGCATGGTACCCATTACACGGGTCTCAACTCTCCAGGTTTAAGGTATTCTTCCTTCAGCTAAAACATGCATGTGGAACCCAGAGTATGATCAACCATGTGAACGGGAGACGTGTTCAAATATGTCTCAGTTTTCCTCCCCTGGTACTCGGGTGCAACATTCCAGACACTTTACAAACACTCTCCCAACTTGGAGAGTCAGTCCCTTTAACCTCCTGTTTGGCCCAGTTTGCAATTTCTGCGGAAGATGAACAGGAATAGCGAGAACCAATGAGAGGCTAGCTGGAGGTGTCTGGACGGGCAAATTTAACTCTCATTTCCCACCAGGAAGAGGAATTAACCAAAGGCTCAGCGTGCCGTGCCGGAACCAGATTAGGGCCTGAAGCCATCCTGCAGTGTTGCGGCCAGGTCACAAGAAAGCGAGTTGAAGAAAGGAGCTCAGGGGCACTGTAATTCACAAACCTGCAGAGTTATAAATGACAGCTATCGTCCAAAAATAGACTGAAGTAAGGCTGCCAAGAGGACTTGAAAGCGGGGCAGAATTGCAGGAAACCGATTTCAGGAGGTAGACTGGAATTGCATTGAAAGCATAGGAAAAGAGGCAGAACGTCCACAATGATGCACTTGGCCAAAAAGGGTGTATGCGTTTTTTGCTGAATATATTCAGGAAAAAACGCATACGCACTTTTTTGCCAACCAAGCAAGCTTGCAAAGGAAATCTGCACTACAATGAAGTCTCACTTCCCCCCGGTCAAAAGGGCCATCTGAAAAAAGTGCAAAATCCAGAAAGGCAACAGGCCATGGAGAACTGGGAGCCTTGTTATGCTGATGGGCGGGAGGTAACTTGCCAACAGACACTCGGGAGAAGTGTATGGTGTTTCCTGAAACATCTAAAAAACAAAGCAACAGAGCCTAGGGCACTTCCACTTATGGTCCTATAGCTAAGGGAAATTAAAATCATAAAGACACAGCCACCTCAAAGTTTGGGACGCCTCTGTTTACAAGAACCTCGTTTACCTTACAAGTTCAACATCGCAGAAAGTGAAAAGTGGATAAAGAAGTTGTGGTATTTACTTACAAAGCAATATCACTCAGCAATGAAATCTGTGTCATCAGGCCCTTAGCAACACAATGAGTGGATTCAGGTATGATGATTCTAACTGAAATAAGTCACACAGAAAAAGGAACATCATAAGGTATCAGTAATACTCGAAATGTAAACTTGGCTACACAGGAACTGAATTATAGAACAGAACAGGGTCTCAAATTTAGAAAACCAACTTATGCTTGCTTAAGGGGAAAGGTGAGTTGGGGTGCTGCATAAAACCAGAGATTGAAATGAGCACAGATAAAGTTCCTTAAGCCAAATATGGAACAGACAAGAGCTACTCCTTGCTCAACGAAATGGACTCAACACCCCATATTAAACGCCTAAGAATGTACCTGACTAGTAAGTATCTTAAAACCTATGGATTGCTATGTCTCCAAAAGAGAATCAAGCATGTGTACAGGGGCATAAACGCAGCAGTGATAGGATTGGAGAGGTTCGGTGAGCAAATGAAGACCCTTTGAAGACATATTGCATGGTACCCATTCCACGGGTCTCAACTCTCCAGGTTTAAGGTATTCTTCCTTCAGCTAAAACATGCATGTGGAACCCAGAGTATGATCAACCGTGTGAACGGGAGACGTGTTCAAATATGTCTCAGTTTTCCTCCCCTGGTACTCGGCTGCAACATTCCAGACGCTTTACTAACACTCTCCCCACTTGGAGAGTCAGCGCCTTTAACCTCCTGTTTGGCCCAGTTTGAAATTTCTGCGGAAGATGAACAGGAATAGGGAGAACCAATGAGAGACTAGCTGAGGTGTCTGGACGGGCAAATTTAACTCTCATTTCCCACCAGGAAGAGGAAATAACCAAAGGCTCAGCGTGCCGTGCTGGAACCAGATTAGGGCCTGAAGCCATGCTGCGGTGTTGCGGCCAGGTCACAAGATAGCGAGTTGAAGAAAGGAGCTCAGGGGCACTGTAATTCACAAACCTGCAGAGTTATAAATGACAGCTATCGTCCAAAAATAGACTGAAGTAAGGCTGCCAAGAGGACTTGAAAGCGGGGCAGAATTGCAGGAAACCGATTTCAGGAGGTAGACTGGAATTGCATTGAAAGCATAGGAAAAGAGGCAGAACGTCCACAATGATGCACTTGGCCAAAAAGGGCGTATGCGTTTTTTCCTGAATATATTCAGGAAAAAACGCATACGCCCTTTTTGGCCAACCAAGCAAGCTTGCAAAGGAAATCTGCACTACAATGAAGTCTCACTTCCCCCCAGTCAAAAGGGCCATCTGAAAAAAGTGTAAAATCCAGAAAGGCAGGACAGGCCATGGAGAACTGGGAGCCTTGTTATGCTGATTGGCGGGATGTAAATTGCCAACAGACACTCGGGAGAACTGTATGGTGTTTCCTGAAACATCTAAAAAACAAAGCAACAGAGCCTAGGGCACTTCCACTTATGGTCCTATAGCTTAGGGAAATTAAAATCAAAAAAACACAGCCACCCCAAAGTTTGGGATGCCTCTGTTTACAAGAACCTCATTTACCATACAAGTTCAATATCACAGAAAGTGAAAAATGGATAAAGAACTTGTGGTACTTACGTACAATGCAGTATCACTCAGCAATGAAATCTATGTCATCAGGACCGTAGCAGCATAATGAGTGGATTCAGGTACGATGATTCTAACTGAAATAAGTCACACAGAAAAAGAAACATCATAAGATATCACTAATACACGGAATGTAAACTTGGCTACACAGGAACTGAATTACAGAACAGAACAGGGTCTCAAATTTAGAAAACCAACTTATGCTTGCTTAAGGGTAAAGGTGAGTTGGGGTGCTGCATAAAACCAGAGATTGAAATGAGCACAGATAAAGTTCCTTAAGTCAAATATGGAATAGACAAGAGCTACTCCTTGCTCAACGAAATGGACTCAACACCGCATATTAAACACCTAAGAATGTACCTGACTAGTAAGTATCTTAAAACCTATGGATTGCTATGTCTCCGAAAGAGAATCAAGCATGTGTACAGGGGCATAAACGCAGCAGTGATAGGATTGGAGAGGTTCGGTGAGCAAATGAAGACCCTTTGAAGTCATATTGCATGGTACCCATTCCACGGGTTTCAACTACCCAGGTTTAAGGTATTCTGCCTTCAGCTAAAACATGCATGTGGAACCTAGAGTATGATCAACCATGTGATCGGGAGATGTGTTCAAATATGTCTCAGTTTTCGTACCCTGGTACTCGGGTGCAACATTCCAGACGCTTTACTAACACTCTCCCGACTTGGAGAGTCAGTCCCTTTAACCTCCTGTTTGGCCCAGTTTGCAATTTCTGCGGAAGATGAACAGGAATAGCGAGAACCAATGAGAGGCTAGCTGGAGGTGTCTGGACGGGCAAATTTAACTCTCATTTCCCACCAGGAAGAGGAATTAACCAAAGGCTCAGCATGCCGTGCCGGAACCAGATTAGGGCCTGCAGCCATCCTGCGGTGTTGCGGCCAGCTCAAAAGAAAGCGAGTTGAAGAAAGGAGCTCGGGGGAACTGTAATTCACAAACCTGCAGAGTTATAAATGACAGCTATCGTCCAAAAATAGACTGAAGTAAGGCTGCCAAGAGGACTTGAAAGCGGGGCAGAATTGCAGGAAACCGATTTCAGGAGGTAGACTGGAATTGCATTGAAAGCATAGGAAAAGAGGCAGAACGTCCACAATGATGCACTTGGCCAAAAAGGGCGTATGCGTTTTTTCCTGAATATATTCAGGAAAATATATTTCCTGAATATATTCAGGAAAAAACGCATACGCCCTTTTTGGCCAACCAAGCAAGCTTGCAAAGGAAATCTGCACTACAATGAAGTCTCACTTCCCCCCGGTCAAAAGGGCCATCTGAAAAAAGTGTAAAATCCAGAAAGGCAGGACAGGCCATGGAGAACTGAGAGCCTTGTTATGCTGATGGGCGGGATGTAAATTGCCAACAACCACTCGGGAGAAGTGTATGGTGTTTCCTGAAACATCTAAAAAACAAAACAACAGAACCTAGGGCACTTCCACTTATGGTCCTATAGCTTAGGGAAATTAAAATCAAAAAGACACAGCCACCCCAAAGTTTGGAACGGCTCTGTTTACAAGAACCTCGTTAACAGTACAAGTTCAACATCGCAGAAAGTGAAAAATGGATAAAGAAGTTGTGGTATTTACTTACAAAGCAATATCACTCAGCAATGAAATCTGTGTCATCAGGCCCTTAGCAGCACAATGAGTGGATTCAGGTATGATGATTCTAACTGAAATAAGTCACACAGAAAAAGAAACATCATAAGATATCAGTAATACACGGAATGTAAACTTGGCTACACAGGAACTGAATTACAGAACAGAACAGGGTCTCAAATTTAGAAAACCAACTTATGCTTGCTTAAGGGTAAAGGTGAGTTGGGGTGCTGCATAAAACCAGAGATTGAAATGAGCACAGATAAAGTTCCTTAAGCCAAATATGGAATAGACAAGAGCTACTCCTTGCTCAACGAAATGGACTCAACACCGCATATTAAACGCCTAAGAATGTACCTGACTAGTAAGTATCTTAAAACCTATGGATTGCTATGTCTCCGAAAGAGAATCAAGCATGTGTACAGGGGCATAAACGCAGCAGTGATAGGATTGGAGAGGTTCGGTGAGCAAATGAAGACCCTTTGAAGTCATATTGCATGGTACCCATTCCACGGGTTTCAACTACCCAGGTTTAAGGTATTCTGCCTTCAGCTAAAACATGCATGTGGAACCTAGAGTATGATCAACCATGTGAATGGGAGACGTGTTCAAATATGTCTCAGTTTTTGTACCCTGGTACTTGGGTGCAACATTCCAGACGCTTTACTAACACTCTCCCGACTTGGAGAGTCAGTCCCTTTAACCTCCTGTTTGGCCCAGTTTGCAATTTCTGCGGAAGATGAACAGGAATAGCGAGAACCAATGAGAGACTAGCTGGAGGTGTCTGGACGGGCAAATTTAACTCTCATTTCACACCAGGAAGAGGAATTAACCAAAGGCTCATCATGCCGTGCCGGAACCAGATTAGGGCCTGCAGCCATCCTGCGGTGTTGCGGCCAGCTCAAAAGAAAGCGAGTTGAAGAAAAGAGCTCGGTGGCACTGTAATTCACAAACCTGCAGAGTTATAAATGACAGCTATCGTCCAAAAATAGACTGAAGTAAGGCTGCCAAGAGGACTTGAAAGCGGGGCAGAATTGCAGGAAACCAATTTCAGGAGGTAGACTGGAATTGCATTGAAAGCATAGGAAAAGAGGCAGAACGTCCACAATGATGCACTTGACCAAAAAGGGCGTATGCGTTTTTTCCTGAATATATTCAGGAAAAAACGCATACGCCGTTTTTGGCCAACCAAGCAAGCTTGCAAAGGAAATCTGCACTACAATGAAGTCTCACTTCCCCCCGGTCTAAAGGGCCATCTGAAAAAAGTGTAAAATCCAGAAAGGCAGGACAGGCCATGGAGAACTGGGAGCCTTGTTATGCTGATGGGCGGGATGTAAATTGCCAACAGACACTCGGGAGAAGTGTATGGTGTTTCCTGAAACATCTAAAAAACAAAGCAACAGACCCTAGGGCACTTCCACTTATGGTCCTATAGCTTAGGGAAATTAAAATCAAAAACACACAGCCACCCCAAAGTTTGGGATGCCTCTGTTTACAAGAACCTCATTTACCATACAAGTTCAATATCACAGAAAGTGAAAAATGGATAAAGAACTTGTGGTACTTACGTACAATGCAGTATCACTCAGCAATGAAATCTATGTCATCAGGACCGTAGCAGCATAATGAGTGGATTCAGGTACGATGATTCTAACTGAAATAAGTCACACAGAAAAAGAAACATCATAAGATATCACTAATACACGGAATGTAAACTTGGCTACACAGGAACTGAATTACAGAACAGAACAGGTTCTCAAATTTAGAACACCAACTTATGCTTGCTTAAGGGTAAAGGTGACTTGGGGTGCTGCATAAAACCAGAGATTGAAATGAGCACAGATAAAGTTCCTTAAGCCAAATATGGAATAGACAAGAGCTACTCCTTGCTCAACGAAATGGACTCAACACCACATATTAAACGCCTAAGAATGTACCTGACTAGTAAGTATCTTAAAACCTATGGATTGCTATGTCTCCGAAAGAGAATCAAGGATGTGTACAGGGGCATAAACGCAGCAGTGATAGGATTGGAGAGGTTCGTGAGCAAATGAAGACCCTTTGAAGTCATATTGCATGGTACCCATTCCACGGGTTTCAACTACCCAGGTTTAAGGTATTCTTCCTTCAGCTAAAACATGCATGTGGAACCTAGAGTATGATCAACCATGTGATCGGGAGACGTGTTCAAATATGTCTCAGTTTTCGTACCCTGGTACTCGGGTGCAACATTCCAGATGCTTTACTAACACTCTCCCCACTTGGAGAGTCAGTCCCTTTAACCTCCTGTTTGGCCCAGTTTGCAATTTCTGCGGAAGATGAACAGGAATAACGAGAACCAATGAGAGGCTAGCTGGAGGTGTCTGGACGGGCAAATTTAACTCTCATTTCACACCAGGAAGAGGAATTAACCAAAGGCTCAGCATGCCGTGCCGGAACCAGATTAGGGCCTGCAGCTATCCTGCGGTGTTGTGGCCAGCTCAAAAGAAAGCGAGTTGAAGAAAGGAGCTCGGGGGCACTGTAATTCACAAACCTGCAGAGTTATAAATGACAGCTATCGTCCAAAAATAGACTGAAGTAAGGCTGCCAAGAGGACTTGAAAGCGGGGCAGAATTGCAGGAAACCGATTTCAGGAGGTAGACTGGAATTGCATTGAAAACATAGGAAAAGAGGCAGAACGTCCACAATGATGCACTTGGCCAAAAAGGGCGTATGCGTTTTTTCCTGAATATATTCAGGAAAAAACGCATACGCACTTTTTGGCCAACCAAGCAAGCTTGCAAAGGAAATCTGCACTACAATGAAGTCTCACTTCCCCCGGTCAAAAGGGCCATCTGAAAAAAGTGTAAAATCCAGAAAGGCAGGACAGGCCATGGAGAACTGGGAGCCTTGTTATGCTGATGGGCGGGATGTAAATTGCCAACAGACACTCAGGAGAAGTGTATGGTGTTTCCTGAAACATCTAAAAAACAAAGCAACAGAGCCTAGGGCACTTCCACTTATGGTCCTATAGCTTAGGGAAATTAAAATCAAAAAGACACAGCCACCCCAAAGTTTGGGACGCCTCTGTTTACAAGAACCTCGTTTACATTACAAGTTCAACATCGCAGAAAGTGAAAAATGGATAAAGAAGTTGTGGTATTCACTTACAAAGCAATATCACTCAGCAATGAAATCTATGTCATCAGGCCCTTAGCAGCACAATGAGTGGATTCAGGTATGATGATTCTAACTGAAATAAGTCACACAGAAAAAGAAACATCATAAGATATCAGTAATACACGGAATGTAAACTTGGCTACACAGGAACTGAATTACAGAACAGAACAGGGTCTCAAATTTAGAAAACCAACTTATGCTTGCTTAAGGGTAAAGGAGAGTTGGGGTGCTGCATAAAACCAGAGATTGAAATGAGCACAGATAAAGTTCCTTAAGCCAAATATGGAATAGACAAGAGCTACTCCTTGCTCAACGAAATGGACTCAACACCGCATATTAAACGCCTAAGAATGTACCTGACTTGTAAGTATCTTCAAACCTATGGATTGCTATGTCTCCGAAAGAGAATCAAGGATGTGTACAGGGGCATAAACGCAGCAGTGATAGGATTGGAGAGGTTCGTGAGCAAATGAAGACCCTTTGAAGTCATATTGCATGGTACCCATTCCACGGGTTTCAACTACCCAGGTTTAAGGTATTCTTCCTTCAGCTAAAACATGCATGTGGAACCTAGAGTATGATCAACCATGTGATCGGGAGACGTGTTCAAATATGTCTCAGTTTTCGTACCCTGGTACTCGGGTGCAACATTCCAGATGCTTTACTAACACTCTCCCCACTTGGAGAGTCAGTCCCTTTAACCTCCTGTTTGGCCCAGTTTGCAATTTGCGTGGAAGATGAACAGGAATAGCGAGAACCAATGAGAGACTAGCTGGAGGTGTCTGGATGGGCAAATTTAACTCTCATTTCCCACCAGGAAGAGGAAATAACCAAAGGCTCAGCGTGCCGTGTCGGAACCAGATTAGGGCCTGAAGCCATCCTGCGGTGTTGCGGCCAGCTCACAAGAAAGCGAGTTGAAGAAAGGAGCTCAGGGGCACTGTAATTCACAAACCTGCAGAGTTATAAATGACAGCTATCGTCCAAAAATATACTGAAGTAAGGCTGCCAAGAGGACTTGAAAGTGGGGAAGAATTGCAAGAAACCGATTTCAGGAGGTAGACTGGAATTGCATTGAAAGCATAGGAAAAGAGACAGAACGTCCACAATGATGCACTTGGCCAAAAAGGGCGTATGCGTTTATTCCTGAATATATTCAGGAAAAAACGCATACGCCCTTTTTGGCCAACCAAGCAAGCTTGCAAAGGAAATCTGCACTACAATGAAGTCTCACTTCCCCCCGGTCAAAAGGGCCATCTGAAAAAAGTGTAAAATCCAGAAAGGCAGGAGAGGCCATGGAGAACTGGGAGCCTTGTTATGCTGATGGGCGGGATGTAAATTGCCAACAGACACTCGGGAGAAGTGTATGGTGTTTCCTGAAACATCTAAAAAACAAAGCAACAGAGCCTAGGGCACTTCCACTTATGGTCTATAGCTTAGGGAAATTAAAATCAAAAACACACAGCCACCCACAGTTTGGGACGCCTCTGTTTACAAGAGCCTCGTTTACCGTACAAGTTCAATATCACAGAAAGTGAAAAATGGATAAAGAACTTGTGGTACTTACGTACAATGCAGTATCACTCAGCAATGAAATCTATGTCATCAGGCCCTTAGCAGCACAATGAGTGGATTCAGGTATGATGATTCTAACTGAAATAAGTCACACAGAAAAAGAAACATCATAAGATATCAGTAATACACGGAATGGAAACTTGACTACACAGGAACTGCATTCCAAAACAGAACAGGGTCTCAAATTTAGAAAACCAACTTATGCTTGCTTAAGGGTAAAGGTGAGTTGGGGTGCTGCATAAAACCAGAGATTGAAATGAGCACAGATAAAGTTCCTTAAGCCAAATATGGAATAGACAAGAGCTACTCCTTGCTCAACGAAATGGACTCAACACCGCATATTAAACGCCTAAAATGTACCTGACTTGTAAGTATCTTAAAACCTATGGATTTCTATGTCTCCGAAAGAGAATCAAGCATGTGTACAGGGGCATAAACGCAGCAGTGATAGGATTGGAGAGGTTCGGTGAGCAAATGAAGACCCTTTGAAGTCATATTGCATGGTACCCTTTCCACGGGTTTCAACTACCCAGGTTTAAGGTATTCTTCCTTCAGCTAAAACATGCATGTGGAACCTAGAGTATGATCAACCATGTGATCGGGAGACGTGTTCAAATATGTCTCAGTTTTCGTACCCTGGTACTCGGGTGCAACATTCCAGATGCTTTACTAACACTCTCCCGACTTGGACAGTCAGTCCCTTTTACCTCCTGTTTGGCCCAGTTTGCAATTTCTGTGGAAGATGAACAGGAATAGCGAGAACCAATGAGACACTAGCTGGAGGTGTCTGGACGGGCAAATTTAACTCTCATTTCCCACCAGGAAGAGGAATTAACCAAAGGCTCAGCGTGCCGGGCCGGAACCAGATTAGGGCCTGAAGCCATCCTGCGGTGTTGCGGCCAGCTCACAAGAAAGCGAGTTGAAGAAAGGAGCTCAGGGGCACTGTAATTCACAAACCTGCAGAGTTATAAATGACAGCTATCGTCCAAAAATATACTGAAGTAAGGCTGCCAAGAGGACTTGAAAGCGGGGCAGAATTGCAGGAAACCGATTTCAGGAGGTAGACTGGAATTGCATTGAAAGCATAGGAAAAGAGGCAGAACGTCCACAATGATGCACTTGGCCAAAAAGGGCGTATGCGTTTTTTCCTGAATATATTCAGGAAAAAACGCATACGCCCTTTTTGGCCAACCAAGCAAACTTGCAAAGGAAATCTGCACTACAATGAAGTCTCACTTCCCCCGGTCAAAAGGGCCATCTGAAAAATGTGTAAAATCCAGAAAGGGAGGACAGGCCATGGAGAACTGGGAGCCTTGTTATGTTGATGGGCGGGATGTAAATTGCCAACAACCACTGGGGAGAAGTGTATGGTGTTTCCTGAAACATCTAAAAAACAAAGCAACAGAGCCTAGGGCACTTCCACTTATGGTCCTATAGCTTAGGGAAATTATAATCAAAAAGACACAGCCACCCCAAAGTTTGGGACGGCTCCGTTTACAAGAACCTCGTTTACCGTACAAGTTCAATATCACAGAAAGTGAAAAATGGATAAAGAAGTTGTGGTATTTACTTACAAAGCAATATCACTCAGCAATGAAATCTGTGTCATCAGGCCCTTAGCAGCACAATGAGTGGATTCAGGTATGATGATTCTAACTGAAATAAGTCACACAGAAAAAGAAACATCATAAGATATCAGTAATACACGGAATGGAAACTTGGCTACACAGGAACTGAATTAGAGAAGAGAACAGGGTCTCAAATTTAGAAAACCAACTTATGCTTGCTTAAGGGGAAAGGTGAGTTGGGGTGCTGCATAAAACCAGAGATTGAAATGAGCACAGATAAAGTTCCTTAAACCAAATATGGAATAGACAAGAGCTACTCCTTGCTCAACGAAATGGACTCAACACCGCATATTAAACGCCTAAGAATGTACCTGACTTGTAAGTATCTTAAAACCTATGGATTGCTATGTCTCCGAAAGAGAATCAAGCATGTGTACAGGGGCATAAACGCAGCAGTGATAGGATTGGAGAGGTTCGGTGAGCAAATGAAGACCCTTTGAAGTCATATTGCATGGTACCCATTACACGGGTCTCAACTCTCCAGGTTTAAGGTATTCTTCCTTCAGCTAAAACATGCATGTGGAACCCAAGTATGATCAACCATGTGAACGGGAGACGTGTTCAAATATGTCTCAGTTTTCCTCCCCTGGTACTCGGGTGCAACATTCCAGACGCTTTACTAACACTCTCCCCACTTGGAGAGTCAGCGCCTTTAACCTCCTGTATGGCTCAGTTTGCAATTTCTGCGGAAGATGAACAGGAATAGCGAGAACCAATGAGAGGCTAGCTGGACGTGTCTGGACGGGCAAATTTAACTCTCATTTTCCACCAGGAAGGGGAAATAACCAAAGGCTCAGCGTGCCGTGCCGGAACCAGATTAGGGCCTGAAGCCATCCTGCGGTGTTGCGGCCAGCTCAAAAGAAAGCGAGTTGAAGAAAGGAGCTCAGGGGCACTGTAATTCACAAACATGCAGAGTTATAAATGACAGCTATCGTCCAAAAATAGACTGAAGTAAGGCTGCCAAGAGGACTTGAAAGCGGGGCAGAATTGCAGGAAACCGATTTCAGGAGGTAGACTGGAATTGCATTGAAAGCATAGGAAAAGAGGCAGAACGTCCACAATGATGCACTTGGCCAAAAAGGGCGTATGCGGTTTTTCCTGAATATATTCAGTAAAAAACGCATACGCACTTTTTGGCCAACCAAGCAAGCTTGCAAAGGAAATCTGCACTACAATGAAGTCTCACTTCCCCCCGGTCAAAAGGGCCATCTGAAAACAGTGTAAAATCCAGAAAGGCAGGACAGGCCATGGAGAACTGGGAGCCTTGTTATGCTGAAGGGCGGGATGTAAATTGCCAACAACCACTCAGGAGAAGTGTATGGTGTTTCCTGAAACATCTAAAAAACAAAGCAACAGAGCCTAGGGCACTTCCACTTATGGTCCTATAGCTTAGGGAATTTAAAATCAAATAGACACAGCCACCCCAAAGTTTGGAACGGCTCTGTTTACAAGAACCTCGTTTACAGTACAAGTTCAACATCGCAGAAAGTGAAAAATGGATAAAAAAGTTGTGGTATTTACTTACAAAGCAATATCACTCAGCAATGAAATCTGTGTCATCAGGCCCTTAGCAGCACAATGAGTGGATTCAGGTATGATGATTCTAACTGAAATAAGTCACACAGAAAAAGAAACTTCATAAGGTATCAGTAATACACAGAATGTAAACTTGGCTACACAGGAACTGAATTACAGAACAGAACAGGGTCTCAAATTTAGAAAACCAACTTATTCTTGCTTAAGGGTAAAGGTGAGTTGGAGTGCTGCATAAAACCAGAGATTGAAATGAGCACAGATAAAGTTCCTTAAGCCAAATATGGAATAGACAAGAGCTACTCCTTGCTCAACGAAATGGACTCAACACTGTATATTAAACGCCTAAGAATGTACCTGACTAGTAAGTATCTTAAAACCTATGGATTGCTATGTCTCCGAAAGAGAATCAAGCATGTGTACAGGGGCATAAACGCAGCAGTGATAGGATTGGAGAGGTTCGGTGAGCAAATGAAGACCCTTTGAAGTCATATTGCATGGTACCCATTACACAGGTCTCAACTCTCCAGGTTTAAGGTATTCTTTCTCCAGCTGAAACATGCATGTGGAACCCAGAGTATGATCAACCATGTGAACGGGAGACGTGTTCAAATATGTCTCAGTTTTCGTCCCCTGGTACTCGGGTGCAACATTCCAGACGCTTTACTAACACTCTCCCGACTTGGAGAGTCAGTCCCTTTAACCTCCTGTTTGGCCCAGTTTGCAATTTCTGCGGAAGATGAACAGGAATAGCGAGAACCAATGAGAGGCTAACTGGAGGTGTCTGGACGGGCAAATTTAACTCTCATTTCCCACCAGGAAGAGGAATTAACCAAAGGCTCAGCATGCCATGCCGGAACCACATTAGGGCCTGAAGACATCCTGCGGTGTTGCGGCCAGGTCACAAGAAAGCGAGTTGAAGAAAGGAGCTCCGGGGCTCTGTAATTCACAAACCTGCAGAGTTATAAATGACAGCTATCGGCCAAAAATATACTGAAGTAAGGCTGCCAAGAGGACTTGAAAGCGGGGCAGAATTGCAGGATACCGATTTCAGGAGGTAGACTGGAATTGCATTGAAAGCGTAGGAAAAGAGGCAGAATGTCCACAATGATGCACTTTGCCAAAAGGGCGTATGCGTTTTTTCCTGAATATATTCAGGAAAAAACGCATACGCCCTTTTTGGCCAAACAAGCAAGCTTGCAAAGGAAATCTGCACTACAATGAAGTCTCACTTCCCCCCGGTCAAAAGGGCCATCTGAAAAAAGTGTAAAATCCAGAAAGGCAGGACAGGCCATGGAGAACTGGGAGCCTTGTTATGCTGATGGGCGGGATGTAAATTGCCAACAACCACTGGGGAGAAGTGTATGGTGTTTCCTGAAACATCTAAAAAACAAAGCAACAGAGCCTAGGGCACTTCCACTTATGGTCCTATAGCTTAGGGAAATTAATATCAAAAAGACACAGCAACCCCAAAATTTGGGACGGCTCTTTTTACAGAAATCTCTTCTACGGCACAAGTTAAATATCCCAGAGAGCAAATAATGATAAAGAAGTTGCGGTACTTATGTACAACAGAATACCACTCAGCAATGAAATCTATGTCACCAGGCCCGTACCAGCATAATGAGTGGATTGAGGCACGATGATTCTAAGTGAAATAAGTCACACAGAAAAAGAAACATCATAAGGTATCACTAATACACGGAATGTGAACTTGGCTACACATGAACTGAATTACAAAACAGAACAGGGTCTCAAGTTTAGAAAACCAACTTATGCCTGCTTAAGGGGGAAGGTGAGTTGGGTTGCTGCATAAAAGCAGAGTTTGAAATTAGCACAGATACCGTTCCATAAGCCAAATATGTAATAGACAAGAGCTACCCCTTGCTCAACGAAATGGATTCAACAATGAGGTATCACCTCACACCTGGTAGAATAGGCATCATTGAAAATCTACAAACAAAAAATGCTGGAAAGTGTGTGGAGAAAAGGAACCCTCTTCCACTATTGTTGGGAATATAAATTGATACAGTCATTATGGAGAACAATATGGAATTTCTTACGAAACTAACAATAGAATTACCATATGATACAGCAATCCCAGTACTGGACATATACCCAGACAAAACCATAAATCAAAAAGAGTCATTCACCGCAATGTTCATTGCATCACTATTTACAATATCGAGGTAATGGAAGCAACCTAAATGCCCACAGACAGACGAATGCATAAAGCTGTGGTACATATATAAAATGGAATATTACTAAGCCATGAAAAGGAATGAAATTGGGTCATTTGTAGAGACGTCGATGGATCTAGAGACTGTCATACAGAGTGAAGTAAGTCAGAAAGAGAAAAACAAATCTTGTATATTCATGCATATATGTGGAACCTAGAAAAACTGTACAGATTAACCATTTTGCAAGGCATAAATAGAGCAACAGATGTAGACAACAAACGTATGGACAACCACGGGGGAAAGCTGTTGGGGGGGTGGTGGTGGGATGAGTTGAGAGACTGGGATTGGCATGTATACATTTATATGTATAAAATAGATAACCAATAAGAACCTGCTGTATAAAAATATAAAATAAAATTCAAAATTAAAAAGAAGTAAAATTTAAAAAATAAAACAGAAAAAACAATTATTCCCTGCACATACATGTATTTATATGAATAAATTATTTCCATGCTTATATCTGTAAATACAAAAAAGAGGAATAAAATCTACCTTGAACCAAAAACGAAAAAGAGAAAAAAAACACAGAACCCACCAGTTCCACAGAGGAAAACCGTATCAGGGCACTTGCTCCAGTTGTAAACAATTCTGAAGTTGGTCAGTGGTGGGGAATCGTCTCCCATTCAGCCAGCAGCCCCCACGCAACAAGCGTCCTCATTGCAAAGCTGGGGCACCGTGCCGAGGCATCTGTGAGTAAACGTGAGCTGAGCCCCAGGCCAGTTGCTGCTGAACTATTCCCACCCGTCCCAGGTAAAACACCTGAATATATACAAGGACTTGAAAGCCTAGAGGAAGGGCCATAGAGCCACACGAGTGACAGCATGCCGGCCGACTTGGTGCCTGCAGGCCAGCCAGGATGGTCCTGGCCCTGGGTGCTCTTCTGGAAGATTTCCATTTCCCTGCCTGAGATACCCGTCCTGTCCCTGCCCCCACTGCTTTTTTCCTTCCTCACCTCTGCCCAGGGAGAAATTCCAGCAGCAGGTATGGGTGACACATCCTCTTCTTTAGCAGGTGGCAGCCTGGCAACTGCTGCAGAAAGTCCAGCAGAGCCCCACTCACACTGGGCCACCCACAAAGCCGTGGCCTCTCACTCCCTCCCACCAGCCCAGCCCCGAGACTGCTGACAGGGCAGAGAAAATGGCGTCAGGCACGGCTGCAGGGGCTCTTGCTGCCTGGAGTGGTATTTATATTGATCTCAACCCAGGCACACCTGGGGAGGGCTGGCCGGCACGGTAAGGCTGCCCAGGTCAGCCAATCATCACCCCTCAGGGGCTCACAGTTGCAGAAAATGGAACTTGCTGAACCGGCCAGGTCCAAGGAACAGGTGTGGGCTCCTGAGAGTCAGGATAGACAAGGGGCTGCAGCTTTGGCTTGTTTTCTAATCATTTTATCTGGCCCATGAGTGGGAGACAACTTCAAGAAAACCCTCTCCTAATGAGAGGAACCCAGGAGTCAGGGAGAGGAGGGGTGGGTGGTGGTTGGAGACAGAGGCCTGGTGCCCCGGGTGCAGTGGAAGTCTCTGGAAGACCAGGTGGAGGGAGGCCTCACGGAGTGATGCCCAGGGTCACAGACCTGTCGCAGCTGCTGTTTGTTAGTTCAAGTCCTGCTCTGAGGTGCTCTGTGTCAGCTCTGAGCGACAGGTGAGCTGGGGGTGCTCTGCAATGAGGGCTATGTGCACGGTTCCTGTGTGCCCAGCCCTGCCACGGTACCTGCAAGGGTAGCTCTGTATCCTGGGAGGGGCCTGACAGCGAGAGCCCCGTGGGCTGGGGTGGGGGTGGGGTACCTGCCCAGGTGAGCTCCATATTCTGGGATTGGTCTGACCACGAGAGCCCCATGGGCTGCTGGGGACCTGGTAAAGGATGTCAGGACAGTCAGTGAAGCCACCGAGGATATACCTCCAGTTGCTCCTAATTCCTACACCCTGCTGGTCATTCTACCAACCACCAGGACATGGTATTCTGTATTAGTCTTCAATGATGCCTTCTTTTGTATTCCATTAGTCCCAGAGTCACAAGAAATTTTGGCTTGTGAGTGGCAGGACTCAACATACAACTAAAACAATACTTCCGGGCCGTCTGGCCCCAAGGGTGCAAAAATTCCCACACCATCTTTGGGGAAAGCTTAGCTAAAGACCTAAAAGTTCTACCTCTGGAAAAGGAAACCCTCCTTCAATATGCAGACGACATTCTGATCACCAGCCCTACTAAGGAGGCCTCTGAACTACCAAGCCAATAAAGGATAGAAGTTGTCCAAGAAAAAGCTCAAATATCACAGACTGTGGTGACCTGCCTGGGCTTCATTCTCACAGAAGGCCAGAGAAGCCCATCCCAGGAAAGGGAAGAAACCATTTTCAGCCTTACCCCTTTCTAAAACTAGAAGACAGCTTAGGGGTTCCTGGGGAGGCCAGGGTTTGCTGCTTCTGGATCCCTAGCTACAGTCTACTAGCTGGGCCTCTATATGAAACACTGAAAGGAAAAGATGATGATCCTTTTGAATAGAATCCAGAAGTGGCCTTTCAAGAATGGAAAGAGCAGTCAATTCAGACCCTTGCCCTGGAACTCCCTAATTTAGCTAAACCCTTTGACCTTTACATTCCTGGTGAAAGGTGAATCGCCATTGGAGAATTAGTGCAAAAACTGGGACCACTTGAAATGGAACAATGCAAGAATGCCATCCAGGTAGGATAAACTACGGTCACTAAGGGGCTTGGCCCACTGCCACATCTGGCCAAGATACTGGCGGTATCTAAAAACCTGGAAATCAGCAGCCCAAAAGGCCACCTCCCTCCTAAGGGAAAAGGACCCCACGTGGTGATCCTAACCACCAACCATGCCCTGAAGTTGCAGGGTTCGCTCCGTGGGCACACCGACCTCGAGTGAGGAGGCCCTCCAACTCCAACATCCAGAGAGATAACCGGGGGCAACAGGGCACCATGACGACTCGTGTGAACATCACTTGACCTGGAGTTTCTCTCATAAAACAACAAGAGTGTGTCCCAAAAGAGTAGACTACTGCTTGCAGGACTTACTGCACCCAGAGGGGAGCTAATAATCTTGGCGGGGGAACAGTATACCACACTGTCACCATAGAAAAGCCTACAGACACCGTGATGATGGTGGCCAATAAGACCGGCTGGACTCCTGTTTACTTCAAAAGGCTGTTGACTCAGTAGCCATCATGGTCCTTGATCACCACTGACCCTGAACTGTCTGGGAGTTGAGCGGGCAGGGCTCTGACACCTGGTGCTGTTTGTACGTTAATTCAGGGGCCTAATTGAAGAAAGCGCAGACTACTGGTCAGAGCATCTAGGCTGGCAGAGACGGTCAGCCTAAGGTGGCCGAACAAATGTGGGGCGGGGTGAAACCGGCCCCCACAGCGTCTCTGCACATCTCTTTCCTGGACCCTTAAAGGTCATTAGAATCTATAACACTTCCAATGCTGGTGCTCAGGTGGACGAGCAGGGAGGCAGGGGTCCTGGGGACAATCAACGTCACCGGGAGGCTGCTGGGGAGAAGCTCTGACCCTCGCCCCAGGGTATGAGGGCTCCCAACTCAGCACTCAGCAGTTACAGAAGAAGGGTCTGCACCCTCAGCACTCCAAGAATGAGGAACGGGACAAAAGGCAGAGGAGGGGTTTGTCCCCAGCAAAGCCCATTAAAAATCCCTGGGAGATAAAAGTAGAATCTGGGCAATAAAGTCAAGTCTAACCTTTTTTATCCTTTGTGCTTTGTCTAATCTCACGTGCTCCTAGGGTCCCGCATGCAGAGGTTCCACACCCGGCACTTCAGACCAGATTTCCTAGTGCAGAATGGCTGGGTCGACACCTCAGCTCCTGGGGCCCAGTGCAGACTCCACGATATAGAGTCTGAGCTACAGCCAACCCGGCCCTCGAGAGCTCCGCCGCCTCCCTCCCTCCCACTGACTCTGACAGGATCTCTACACAGCAGCCCAGCCCACAGCCCACGGGGTAGTGCATGCTCTCACCTCTCCATTCTCTGATCAAAATATAAAGTTTCCTTTGCTTGTGAACCAAACTCAGTCTCGATCTGTTGGCCCCAATGACACTGGGCAGGGGGACACTTGTTGGGGTCCACTCTGGAGGATCAGTAACAGAAATTGAGACTATTGTAACCTCAATGAACAGATGTGTGAGCCAAACTGTAGTTAACATAGAACAGTGTATAAGGCTCGGGTAAAATAAGATGTTTTTAACACTTCCATTTGATATTTCCATCACTTTTTATAAGCAAGTTCAGTGAAAAGGTTTGTCTTATTTGTCAGGTCAATATTAGAGAAACGAAGTGATTTCTTTCCAAGGATGTACATCTAATAATCTTGGTTAAACCTTCAATCTTGTTTTAAATGCTTTTCCATTGAAAATGATACCTCTCTTTCAGCTCCCCCATTTCTGAGAAGTATAAAATCTTATAATTTATTATTACCAAAGGGGAAAGGTGGGAGGAGGGATAAATTAACAGTTTGGAATGAACACATACACACTGCTATGTATAAAATAGATCATCAACAAGGAACTACTGTATAGCACAGGGAACTACACTCAACATTTTGCAATAACCTATAAGGGGAAATAATCTGAAAAAGAATAGATATTTTTATTGACATCATCTATCAATGACAGTTAAAGTGTAGCCTAAGGGAAGCTGGTGGTGAGTGCTTCTGACCCTGAAGACTTCAATCATCTAAAGTTTGGACTCTGCCTACTTCCCAAGGCCCTTAATGAACATATGTGTAGCCGTAGCTTAAAAAATTCCCCAGTTTGGGTTTCGGGGAGACACTGATTTTGAAAAAGCCCTGGTGTTCTCCTTACATGAATGGGACTCTTCCTACTGCTAAAACATGTCTGTCACACCCAGAGGATGGTATACCGTCTGATCGGGAAGAGTTTGGAAAAGGCATCTCATCTCCTCATCTCCTGGTGCTCGGATTCACCCCTCCAGCGTCTTTACTAACAGTCTCCCCACTTGGAGATGTCAGCACTGTCAACATCCTGTTGCGTACAGTTTGGAATTTGTCCAGAGGATGAAGCGGAAGGATGAGGAACAATGAGAGACAAGTCCTAGGTGTTCAGACAGGCACATGTCACTCTAATTTCCAATCAGGAAGACGAATTGACCAAAGGCTAGGGTTGCCCATGGAAACAGTATAGGGCTTGAGGAAATCCCGCTGCTTTGTGGCCAGTTCCCATAAACACGAGTTGAACAATGGAACTCAGGGGCAGTAAAATTCACAAAACTGCAGAGTTGAAAATATCCATCACTGAAAAATGTCTTGAGGAGAGTCAGAGAAAAGGACTTGTAAGCAAGGGAGAATGGCAGGAAAGGGATTTGAGGAGGTAGAAAGGACTCGCCATTAAGCACAAGAAAAGGAGCTGAACATTGCCAACATTGCAGTTGGCCAAAAAGGGTGTATGCGTTCTTTTCTGTATATATTCAAGAAAAGGGCATACACTTTTTTAGCCAACCAAACAGGTGGGCACTGGAAGTCAATACCACAAAAGATATCACTTCGCATCAGTCAGAAGAGCCATCCTCATAAAGCGTAAACAACAGAAATGCAGGACAGGGCAACGAGAAGAGGGAGCCCTGTGAGACTTATAGTGGAAATGTATATTGCCAACGGCCATTCTGGAGAAGTGTATTGTGTTTACTAAAGCATCTAAAAAATGAGCTACAGAGCATAGGGCACTTGCACTCACGGGCGTATATCTTGGGAAAAACAAAAATCGAGAGGACACAGGCACCCCAATGTTTACCCCCTCTCTGTTTAAAAGATCCTCGACTAGGATATAACTTAAATGTCTCTGGAGGGAAAAAATGGATAGAGATGTGGTACTTAGGTAGAGTGGAATATTATTCAGCCTGGAAATCAATGAAATATGGCCAGTTGTAACAACTCCGGAGGAGTTACGTATGATCATTCTAAGTGACAGAATTCAAAAAGAAAAAGACACATATCATAAGATATCACTTAAAGGTGGAATCCAAAATGGCTACACATGAAATAAATTACAAAACAAAAACATAGTCAAATATGTAGAAAACACGCATAAGGCTGCTAAACGGGAAAGGTGGGGAGGGGTGAGGCATCATTCAGGAGGTTGAAATTAGCAAAGATACCATTCCAAATACCAAACTGATAATCAACAAGGCCTACACGGTAGCTAAAAGAACTGCACTCAGCACACTCAAGTCACCGGAAAAGAATATATACGACTGGTAAGAATCTGAAAAAGAATTTATTGATGTCTCTCTGTACGTGAATCAAGTGGATGTACAGCAGCAAGAAACAGAGCTTTGAAAATCAGCTGTAACCAATATAGTAATAAATTGAAAAAAATAAACGACAGAGAGACAGAGAAAACCTCTTACAACTTTTCCTCAGGGACGGTGATGCAACATGGATTGAACACATCTAGACCCACAGCAGGATGAGACATAAGGCTGGAAACTGTTTGCGCTAAGAGAAATGTGAGGTTGGGTGAGGAAATGCACACCCTTTAAAGTAATACTACCTGGTACCCATTCAATGGGTCCCAAATCTGCAGGTTCAAGGGATCTTCCTACAGCTAAAACATGCATGGAAAACCCAGAGGACTGTACACCATGTGATCGGGAGATGTGTCTAAAATGCACCTCATTTATCCTCTCCTGGTGCTCCTGTTCACCATTCCAGCCACGCTACTTAGAATCTCCCCACTTGGAGAATCAGCACATTTAAACTTCTGTTTCACACATTTTGCAAATTGTGAGGAGGATGAACGGGAAGAGGGGGAACCAATGAGAGAAGAGTTGTAGGGGTTTGGACGGGCACATATCACTCTAATTTCCCATTAAGAATAAGAATTAAAGAAAGGCTCAGCCTGCCTCGCCGGAGCCAAAATAGGGCCTGAAGCAATCCTGCGGGTTTGAGGCCAGCTCACAAAAGAGCAACTTAAAAAATGGAGCTCAGGGTCACTGCAATTCACAAACCTGCAGAGTTATAAATGAAAACTAACGTCCAAAAATATGTTGAGGTAAGGCAAAGAAGAGGATCTGAATGCAAGACAGAATTGCAAGAAACAGATTTCAAGAGATAGATTGGACTCGTCTTTAACGCACATGAAAAGCGGCAGAATTTCGACAATGATGCAGTTGGCCCAAAAGGGCGTATGCGTTTTTTCCTGATTATATCCAGGAAAAAACGCATACGCACTTTATGGGCAACGAAGCAAGCAAGCAATGCAAATGTGCACAACAAAGAAGTCTCACTTCCCACCGGTCAAAAGGGCCATCCTAAAAAATTGTAAAAACCAGAAATGCAGGACAGGCCATGGAGAACAGGGAGCCTTTATACGCTGATGGGCAGTGTGTGAACTGCCGAGAGCCACTCTGGAGAAGTGTATGGTGGTTCCTAAATCATCTAAAAAACAGAGCTACAGAGCATAGGACACTTCCAATCATGGGAGTATATCTAGGGAAGTCTAAAAATCAACAAGACACAAGCACACCACAGTTTAGGGCTACTCTGTTTACAAGAACCTCAACTTCAGTACACCTTAAATATCCCAGGAAAGAGAACAATGGATAAAGAAGATGTGGTACTTATGTACAATGGAATATCTCTTCACCATGAAATCAATGTAATAAGGCTAGTAGAAGGATAAAGAGTGGATTTAGGTCCGATAATACTACTTGAAATAAGTCAAACAGAAAAAGAAACATATCATAAGATATCACTTATAGAGGGAGGGTAAATATGGCTGCACAAGAAATGAATTACAGAACAGAACAGTGTCTCACATTTAGAAAACACACTTATGTCAGCTTAAGGGGAAAGGAGAGGTGGGGTGATGCATAAAACCAGAGTTTGAAATTAGCACAGATACCGTTCAATAAACCAAATAGGTATTAGACAAGATCTACACCTTGCTCAATGAACAGGCCTCAACACACCCTATACACCGCAGAGAAATATATCTGAGGAATAAGAATCTTAAAACCCATGTATTGATATATCTCCATAAGGGAATCAAGTGTGTGCAGAGCGGCACAAACACAGCAGTGAAAAGGAGCTAAACCCCATTATAGAAATAAATTTTAAAAACAAAATGCTGAAACAATGAAAGAGAGAAAAATTCTTACAAAATTCGCTCAGGGGCTGTGATGCAAACTGGATTGACCACATATAAACCCACAGCTGGATAAGACATAAGGCTGGACACTTGGGGCTGACAGGATTGGTGAGCTTTGGTGAGCAACTGCCGAAAGTTTAATGCAATACTTCATGCTACTCATTCCAAGGGTCCCAACACTCCAGGTTGAAGGGAATCTTCCTACAGCTAAACCATGCTTGGGAAACCCAGCGACTGGTATACCATATGATCGGGAAAGGTTTCTAAAACGCACCTCATTTTTCCTCTCCTGGGGCTCCGGATCGACATTCCAGCCGCTTTACTAACAACATCCCCACATGGAGTCAATGCCTTTAAGTTCTGGTATCGCACAGTCTGCAGTTAGTGCAGAGGATGAATGGGAATAGGGGGAACCAGTGAGAAACTAGCTGTAGCGGTTTCAATGGGCACATGTCACTCTAATATCACATCAGTAAGAAGAATTAACCAAAGGCACAGCAAGGTGCCCCAGAAGAAAAATAGGGCTTCAAGGAATCCTGTGGTTATGGGGCAAGACCACAAAAATAAGAGCTAAAAAATGGAGCTAAGGGCCACTGCAATTCAAAAACCTGCAGAGTTATAAAGGCCAACTATTTTTAAAAAATATATTGAGGTAAGGCTATGAAGAGGCATTGAAAGCAAGGCAGAATGCAGGAAACCGATTTCAGGAGGTAGACTGGAATTGCATTGAAAGCATATGAAGAGAGTCAGAAACTCGACAATGATGCACTTGGCCAAAAAGGGCATATGTGTTTTTTCCTGAATATATTCAGGAAAAAACGCATACGCACTTTTTGGCCAACCAAGCAAGCTTGCAAAGGAAATCTGCACTACAATGAAGTCTCACTTCCACCTGGTCAAAAGGGCCATCTGAAAAAAGTGTAAAATCCACAAAGGCAGGACATGCCATGGAGAACTGGGAGCCTTCTTATGCTGATGGGCGGGATGTAAATTGCCAACACCCACTCTGGAGAAGTGTATGGTGTTTCCTGAAACATCTAAAAAACAAAGCAACAGAGCCTAGGGCACTTCCACTTATGGTCCTATAGCTTAGGGAAATTAACATCAAAAAGACACAGCCACCCCAAAGTTTGGGACGGCTCTGTTTACAAGAACCTCGTCTAAGGTACAAGTTCAATATCGCAGAAAGTAAAAAATGGATAAAGAACTTGTGGTACTTACGTACAATGCAATATCACTCAGCAATGAAATCTATGTAATCAGGCCCATAGCAGCATAATGAGTGGATTCAGGTATGATGATTCGAACTGAAATAAGTCACACAGAAAAGAAACATCATAAGGTATCACTAATACACACAATGTGAACCTGGCTACACATGAACTGAATTATAAAACAGAACAGTGTCTCAAGTTTAGAAAACCAACTTATGCTTGCTTAAGGGGGAAGGTGAGTTGGGGTGCTGCATAAAACCAGAGATTGAAATGAGCACAGATAAAGTTCCTTAAGCCAAATATGGAATAGACAAGAGCTACTCCTTGCTCAACGAAATGGACTCAACACCGCGTATTAAACGCCTAAGAATGTACCTGACTAGTAAGTATCTTAAAACCTATGGATTGCTATGTCTCCGAAAGAGAATCAAGCATGTGTACAGGGGCATAAACGCAGCAGTGATAGGATTGGAGAGGTTCGGTGAGCAAATGAAGACCCTTTGAAGTCATATTGCATGGTACCCATTACACGGGTCTCAACTCTCCAGGTTTAAGGTATTCTTCCTTCAGCTAAAACATGCATGTGGAACCCAGAGTATGATCAACCATGTGATCGGGAGACGTGTTCAAATATGTCTCAGTTTTCGTACCCTGGTACTCGGGTGCAACATTCCACACGCTTTACTAACACTCTCCCGACTTGGAGAGTCAGTCCCTTTAACCTCCTGTTTGGCCCAGTTTGCAATTTCTGCGGAAGATGAACAGGAATAGCGAGAACCAATGAGAGACTAGCTGGAGGTGTCTGGATGGGCAAATTTAACTCTCATTTCCCACCAGTAAGAGGAATTTACCAAAGGCTCAGCGTGCCGTGCCAGAACCAGATTAGGGCCTGAAGACATCCTGCGGTGTTGCGGCCAGGTCACAAGAAAGCGAGTTGAAGAAAGGAGCTCAGGGGCACTGTAATTCACAAACCTGCAGAGTTATAAATGACAGCTATCGTCCAAAAATATACTGAAGTAAGGCTGCCAAGAGGACTTGAAAGCGGGGCAGAATTGCAGGAAACCGATTTCAGGAGGTAGACTGGAATTGCATTGAAAGCATAGGAAAAGAGGCAGAACGTCCACAATGATGCACTTGGCCAAAAAAGGCGTATGCGTTTTTTACTGAATATATTCAGGAAAAAACGCATACGCCCTTTTGGGCCAACCAAGCAAGCTTGCAAAGGAAATCTGCACTACAATGAAGTCTCACTTCCCCCAGGTCAAAAGGGCCATCTGAAAAATGTGTAAAATCCAGAAAGGCAGGACAGGCCATGGAGAACTAGGAGCCTTGTTATGCTGATGGGCGGGATGTAAATTGCCAACAGACACTCGGGAGAAGTGTATGGTGTTTCCTGAAACATCTAAAAAACAAAGCAACAGAGCCTAGGGCACTTCCACTTATGGTCCTATAGCTTAGGGAAATTAAAATCAGAAAGACACAGCCACCCCAAATTTTGGGACGCCTCCGTTTACAAGAACCTCGTTTACCGTACAAGTTCAATATCACAGAAAGTGAAAAATGGATAAAGAAATTGTGGTACTTACGTACAATGCAGTATCACTCAGCAATGAAATCTATGTCATCAGGCCCGTAGCAGCATAATGAGTGGATTCAGGTACGATGAATCTAACTGAAATAAGTCACACAGAAAAAGAAACATCATAAGATATCACTAATACACGGAATGTAAACTTGGCTACACAGGAACTGCATTCCAAAACAGAACAGGGTCTCAAATTTAGAAAACCAACTTATGCTTGCTTAAGGGGAAAGGTGAGTTGGGGTGCTGCATAAAACCAGAGATTGAAATGAGCACAGATAAATTTCCTTAAGCCAAATATGGAATAGACAAGAGCTACTCCTTGCTCAACGAAATGGACTCAAAACCCCATATTAAACGCCTAAGAATGTACCTGACTAGTAAGTATCTTAAAACCTATGGATTGCTATGTCTCCAAAAGAGAATCAAGCGTGTGTACAGGGGCATAAACGCAGCAGTGATAGGATTGGAGAGGTTCGGTGAGCAAATGAAGACCCTTTGAAGTCATATTGCATGGTACCCATTACACGGGTCTCAACTCTCCAGGTTTAAGGTATTCTTCCTTCAGCTAAAACATGCATGTGGAACCCAGAGTATGATCAACCATGTGAACGGGAGACGTGTTCAAATATGTCTCAGTTTTCCTCCCCTGGTACTCGGGTGCAACATTACAGACGCTTTACTAACACTCTCCCGACTTGGAGAGTCAGTCCCTTTAACCTCCTGTTTGGCCCAGTTTGCAATTTCTGCGGAAGATGAACAGGAATAGCGAGAACCAATGAGAGGCTAGCTGGAGGTGTCTGGACGGGCAAATTTAACTCTCATTTCCCACCAGGAAGAGGAATTAACCAAAGGCTCAGCATCCCGGGCCGGAACCAGATTAGGGCCTGAAGCCATCCTGCGGTGTTGCGGCCAGGTCACAAGAAAGCGAGTTGAAGAAAGGAGCTCAGGGGCACTGTAATTCACAAACCTGCAGAGTTATAAATGACAGCTATTGTGCAAAAATAGACTGAAGTAAGGCTGCGAAGAGGACTTGAAAGCGGGGCAGAATTGCAGGAAACCGAATTCAGGAGGTAGACTGGAATTGCATTGAAAGCATAGGAAAAGAGGCAGAACGTCCACAATGATGCACTTGGCCAAAAAGGGCGTATGCGATTTTTCCTGAATATATTCAGGAAAAAACGCATACGCCCTTTTTGGCCAACCAAGCAAGCTTGCAAAGGAAATCTGCACTACAATGAAGTCTCACTTCCCCCCGGTCAAAAGGGCCATCTGAAAAAAGTGTAAAATCCAGAAAGGCAGGACAGGCCATGGAGAACTGGGAGCCTTGTTATGCTGATGGGCGGGATGTAAATGGCCAACAGACACTCGGGATAAGTGTATGGTGTTTCCTGAAACATCTAAAAAACAAATCAACAGAGCCTAGGGCACTTCCACTTATGGTCCTATAGCTTAGGGAAATTAAAATCAAAAAGACACAGCCACCCCAAAGTTTGGGACGCCTCTGTTTACAAGAACCTCGTTTACAGTACAAGTTCAACATCGCAGAAAGTGAAAAATGGAGAAAGAAGTTGTGGTATTTACTTACAAAGCAATATCACTCAGCAATGAAATCTATGTCATTAGGCCCTTAGCAGCACAATGAGTGGATTCAGGTATGATGATTCTAACTGAAATAAGTCACACAGAAAAAGAAACATCATAAGATATCAGTAATACACGGAATGTAAACTTGGCTACACAGGAAATGAATTCCAGAACAGAACAGGGTCTCAAATTTAGAAAAGCAACGTATGCTTGCTTAAGGGTAAAGGTGAGTTGGGGTGCTGCATAAAACCAGAGATTGAAATGAGCACAGATAAAGTTCCTTAAGCCAAATATGGAGTAAACAAGAGCTACTCCTTGCTCAACGAAATGGACTCAACACCGCATATTAAACGCCTAAGAATGTACCTGACTAGTAAGTATCTTAAAACCTATGGATTGCTATGTCTCCAAAAGAGAATCAAGCGTGTGTACAGGGGCATAAACGCAGCAGTGATAGGATTGGAGAGGTTTGGTGAGCAAATGAAGACCCTCTGTAGTCATATTGCATGGTACCCATTCCACGGGTCTCAACTCTCCAGGTTTAAGGTATTCTTCCTTCAGCTAAAACATGCATGTGGAACCCAGAGTATGATCAACCGTGTGATCGGGAGACGTGTTCAAATATGTCTCAGTTTTCCTCCCCTGGTACTCGGGTGCAACATTCCAGACGCTTTACTAACACTCTCCCGACTTGGAGAGTCAGTCCCTTTAACCTCCTGTTTGGCCCAGTTTGCAATTTCTGCGGAAGATGAACAGGAATAGCGAGAACCAATGAGAGACTAGCTGGAGGTGTCTGGTCGGGCAAATTTAACTCTCATTTCCCACGAGGAAGAGGAATTAACCAAAGGCTCAGCGTGCCATGCCGGAACCAGATTAGGGCCTGAAGCCATCCTGCGGTGTTGCGGTCAGCTCACAAGAAAGCGAGTTGAAGAAAGGAGCTCAGGGGCACTGTAATTCACAAACCTGCAGAGTTATAAATGACAGCTATCGTCCAAAAATATACTGAAGTAAGGCTGCCAAGAGGACTTGAATGAGGGGCAGAATTGCAGGAAACTGATTTCAGGAGGTAGACTGGAATTGCATTGAAAGCATAGGAAAAGAGGCAGAATGTCCACAATGATGCACTTGGCCAAAAAGGGCGTATGCGTTTTTTCCTGAATATATTCAGGAAAAAACGCATACGCCCTTTTTGGCCAACCAAACAAGCTTGCAAAGGAAATCTGCACTACAATGAAGTCTCACTTCCCCCTGGTCAAAAGGGCCATCTGAAAAAAGTGTAAAATCCAGAAAGGCAGGACAGGCCATGGAGAACTGGGAGCTTGTTATGCTGATGGGCGGGATGTAAACTGCCAACAGACACTCGGGAGAAGTGTATGGTGTTTCCTGAAACATCTAAAAAAGAAAGCAACAGAGCCTACGGCACTTCCACTTATGGTCCTATAGCTTAGGGAAATTAAAATCAAAAAGACACAGCCACCCCAAAGTTTGGGACGCCTCTGTTTACCAGAACCTCGTTTACAGTACAAGTTCAACATCGCAGAAAGTGAAAAATCGATAAAGAAGTTGTGCTATTTACTTACAAAGCAATATCACTCAGCAATGAAATCTATGTCATCAGGCCCGTAACAGCATAATGAGTGGATTCAGGTATGATGATTCTAACTGAAATAAGTCACACAGAAAAAGAAACATCATAAGATATCAGTAATACACGGAATGTAAACTTGGCTACACAGGAACTGAATTCCAGAACAGAACAGGGTCTCAAATTTAGAAAACCAACGTATGCTTGCTTAAGGGTAAAGGTGAGTTGGGGTGCTGCATAAAACCAGAGATTGAAATGAGCACAGATAAAGTTCCTTAAGCCAAATATGGATTAAACAAGAGCTACTCCTTGCTCAACGAAATGGACTCAACACCCCATATTAAACGCCTAAGAATGTACCTGACTAGTAAGTATCTTAAAACCTATGGATTGCTATGTCTCCAAAAGAGAATCAAGCGTGTGTACAGGGGCATAAACGCAACAGTGATAGGATTGGAGAGGTTCGGTGAGAAAATGAAGACCCTTTGAAGGCATATTGCATGGTACCCATTCCACGGGTTTCAACTACCCAGGTTTAAGGTATTCTTCCTTCAGCTAAAACATGCATGTGGAACCTAGAGTATGATCAACCATGTGATCGGGAGACGTGTTTAAATATGTCTCAGTTTTCGTACCCTGGTGCTCGGGTGCAACATTCCAGATGCTTTACTAACACTCTCCCGACTTGGAGAGTCAGTCCCTTTAACCTCCTGTTTGGCCCAGTTTGCAATTTCTGCGGAAGATGAACAGGAATAGCGAGAACCAATGAGAGACTAGCTGGAGGTGTCTGGACGGGCAAATTTAACTCTCATTTCCCACCAGGAAGAGGAAATAACCAGAGGCTCAGTGTTATGTCCCGGAACCAGATTAGGGCCTGAAGCCATCCTGCGGTGTTGCGGCCAGGTCACAAGAAAGCGAGTTGAAGAAAGGAGCTCAGGGGCACTGTAATTCACAAACCTGCAGAGTTATAAATGACAGCTATCATCCAAAAATATACTGAAGTAAGGCTGCCAAGAGGACTTGAAAGCGGGGCAGAATTGCAGGAAACCGATTTCAGGAGGTAGACTGGAATTGCATTGAAGCATAGGAAAAGTGGCAGAACGTCCACAATGATGCACTTGGCCAAAAAGGGCGTATACGTTTTTTCCTGAATATTTTCCTGAATATTTTCAGGAAAAAACGCATACGCCCTTTTTGGCCAACCAAGCAAACTTACAAAGGAAATCTGCACTACAATGAAGTCTCACTTCCCCCCGATCAAAAGGGCCATCTGAAAAAAGTGTAAAATCCAGAAAGGCAGGACAGGCCATGGAGAACTGGGAGCCTTGTTATGCTGATGGGCGGGATGTAAATTGCCAACAGACACTCGGTAGAAGTGTATGGTGTTTCATGAAACATCTAAAAAACAAAGCAACAGAGCCTAGGGCACTTCCACTTATGGTCCTATAGCTTAGGGAAATTAAAATCAAAAACACACAGCCACCCCAAAGTTTGGGACGCCTCTGTTTACAAGAACCTCGTTTACCGTACAAGTTCAATATCGCAGAAAGTGAAAAATGGATAAAGAAGTTGTGGTACTTACGTACAATGCAGTATCACTCAGCAATGAAATCTATGTCATCAGGGCCATAGCAGCATAATGAGTGGATTCAGGTACGATGATTCTAACTGAAATAAGTCACACAGAAAAAGAAACATCATAAGATATCAGTAATACACGGAATGTAAACTTGGCTACACAGGAACTGAATTACAGAACAGAACAGGGTCTCAAATTTAGAAAACCAACTTATGCTTGCTTAAGGGGAAAGGTGAGTTGGGGTGCTGCATAAAACCAGAGATTGAAATGAGCACAGATAAAGTTCCTTAAGCCAAATATGGAGTAGACAAGAGCTACTCCTTGCTCAACGAAATGGACTCAACACCGCATATTAAACGCCTAAGAATGTAACTGACTAGTTAGTATCTTAAAACCTATGGATTGCTATGTCTCCGAAAGAGAACCAAGCATGTGTACAGGGGCATAAACGCAGCAGTGATAGGATTGGAGAGGTTTGGTGAGCAAATGAAGACCCTTTGAAGTCATATTGCATGGTACCCATTCCACGGGTTTAAACTACCCAGGTTTAAGGTATTCTTCCTTCAGCTAAAACATGCATGTGGAACCTAGAGTATGTTCAACCATGTGATCGGGAGACGTGTTCAAATATGTCTCAGTTTTCGTACCCTGGTACTTGCGTGCAACATTCCAGACGCTTTACTAACACTCTCCCGACTTGGAGAGTCAGTCCCTTTAACCTCCTGTTTGGCCCAGTTTGCAATTTCTGCGGAAGATGAACAGGAATAGCGAGAACCAATGAGAGACTAGCTGGAGGTGTCTGGACGGGCAAATTTAACTCTCATTTCCCAGCAGGAAGAGGAATTAACCAAAGGCTCAGCGTGCCGTGCCGGAACCAGATTAGGGCCTGAAGCCATCCTGCGGTGTTGCGGCCAGCTCACAAGAAAACGAGTTGAAGAAAGAAGCTTAGGGGCACTGTAATTCACAAACCTGCAGAGTCATAAATGACAGCTATCATCCAAAAATATACTGAAGTAAGGCTGCCAAGAGGACTTGAAAGCGGGGCAGAATTGCAGGAAACCGATTTCAGGAGGTAGACTGGAATTGCATTGAAAGCATAGGAAAAGAGGCAGAACGTCCACAATGATGCACTTGGCCAAAAAGGGCGTATGCGTTTTTTCCTGAATATATTCAGGAAAAAACGCATACGCCCTTTTTGGCCAACCAAGCAAACTTGCAAAGGAAATCTGCACTACAATGAAGTCTCACTTCCCCCCGGTCAAAAGGGCCATCTGAAAAAAGTGTAAAATCCAGAAAGGCAGGACAGGCCATGGAGAACTGGGAGCCTTGTTATGCTGATGGGCGGGATGTAAATTGCCAACAGACACTCGGGAGAAGTGTATGGTGTTTCCTGAAACATCTAAAAAACAAAGCAACAGAGCCTAGGGCACTTCCACTTATGGTCCTATAGCTTAGGGAAATTAAAATCAAAAAGACACAGCCACCCCAAAGTTTGGGACGCCTCTGTTTACAAGAACCTCGTTTACAGTACAAGTTCAACATCGCAGAAAGTGAAAAATGGATAAAGAACTTGTGGTACTTACGTACAATGCAGTATCACTCAGCAATGAAATCTATGTCATCAGGCCCGTAGCAGCACAATGAGTGGATTCAGGTACGATGATTCTAACTGAAATAAGTCACACAGAAAAAGAAACATCATAAGATATCACTAATACATGGAATGTAAACTTGGCTACACAGGAACTGAATTCCAAAACAGAACAGGGTCTCAAATTTAGAAAACCAACTTATGCTTGCTTAAGGGAAAAGGTGAGTTGGGGTGCTGCATAAAACCAGAGATTGAAAGGAGCACAGATTAAGTTCCTTAAGCCAAATATGGAATAGACAAGAGCTACTCCTTGCAAAACGAAATGGACTCAACACCCCATATTAAATGCCTAAGAATGTACCTGACTAGTAAGTATCTTAAAACCTATGGATTGCTATGTCTCCAAAAGAGAATCAAGCGTGTGTACAGGGGCATAAACGCAGCAGTGATAGGATTGGAGAGGTTCGGTGAGCAAATGAAGATCCTTTGAAGTCATACTGCATGGTACCCATTACACGGGTCTCAACTCTCCAGGTTTAAGGTATTCTTCCTTCAGCTAAAACATGCATGTGGAACCCAGAGTATGATCAACCGTGAGAATGGGAGACGTGTTCAAATATGTCTCAGTTTTCCTCCCCTGGTACTCGGGTGCAACATTCCAGACGCTTTAGTAACAATCTCCCCTCTTGGAGGGTCAGCGCATTTAACCTCCTGTTTGGCCCAGTTTTCAATTTCTGCGGAAGATGAACAGGAATAGCGAGAACCAATGAGAGACTAGCTGGAGGTGTCTGGACGGGCAAATTTAACTCTCATTTCCCACCAGGAAGAGGAATTAACCAAAGGCTCAGCGTGCCGTGCCGGAACCAGATTAGGGCCTGAAGCCATCCTGCGGTGTTGCGGCCAGCTCACAAGAAAGCGAGTTGAAGAAAGGAGTTCAGGGGCACTGTAATTCACAAACCTGCAGAGTTATAAATGACAGCTATCGTCCAAAAATATACTGAAGTAAGGCTGCCAAGAGGATTTGAAAGCGGGGCAGAATTGCAGGAAACCTATTTCAGGAGGTAGACTGGAATTGCATTTCAAGCATAGGAAAAGAGGCAGAACGTCCACAATGATGCACTTGGCCAAAAAGGGCGTATGCATTTTTTCCTGAATATATTCAGGAAAAAACGCATACGCCCTTGTTGGCCAATCAAGCAAACTTGCAAAGGAAATCTGCACTACAATGAAGTCTCACTTCCCCCCAGTCAAAAGGGCCATCTGAAAAAAGTGTAAAATCCAGAAAGGCAGGACAGGCCATGGAGAACTGGGAGCCTTGTTATGCTGATGGGCGGGATGTAAATTGCCAACAGACACTCGGGAGAAGTGTATGGTGTTTCCTGAAACATCTAAAAAACAAAGCAACAGAGCCTAGGGCACTTCCACTTATGGTCCTATAGCTTAGGGAAATTAAAATCAAAAAGACACAGCCACCCCAAAGTTTGGGACGCCTCTGTGTACAAGAACCTCGTTCACAGTACAAGTTCAACATCGCAGAAAGTGAAAAATGGATAAAGAAGTTGTGCTATTTACTTACAAAGCAATATCACTCAGCAATGAAATCTATGTCATCAGGCCCATAGCAGCATAATGAGTGGATTCAGGTACGATGATTCTAACTGAAATAAGTCACACAGAAAAAGAAACATCATTAGATATCACTAATACACGGAATGTAAACTTGGCTACACAGGAACGGAATTCCAAAACAGAACAGGGTCTCAAATTTAGAAAACCAACTTATGCTTGCTTAAGGGGAAAGGTGAGTTGGGGTGCTGCATAAAACCAGAGATTGAAATGAGCACAGATAAAGTTCCTTAAGCCAAATATGGAATAGACAAGAGCTACTCCTTGCTCAACGAAATGGACTCAACACCGCATATTAAACGACTAAGAATGTACCTGACTAGTAAGTATCGTAAAACCTATGGATTGCTATGTCTCCGAAAGAGAATCAAGCATGTGTACAGGGGCATAAACGCAGCAGTGATAGGATTGGAGAGATTCGGTGAACAAATGAAGACCCTTTGAAGTCATATTCCATGGTACCCATTACACGGGTCTCAACTCTCCAGGTTTAAGGTATTCTTCCTTCAGTTAAAACATGCATGTGGAACCTAGAGTATGATCAACCATGTGATCGGGAGATGTGTTCAAATATGTCTCAGTTTTCGTACCCTGGTACTTGGGTGCAACATTCCAGACGCTTTACTAACACGCTCCCGACTTGGAGAGTCAGTCCCTTTAACCTCCTGTTTGGCCCAGTTTGCAATTTCTGCGGAAGATGAACAGGAATAGCTAGAACCAATGAGAGACTAGCTGGAGGTGTCTGGACGGGCAAATTTAACTCTCATTTCCCACCAGGAAGAGGAATTAACCAAAGGCTCAGCGTGCCGTGCCGGAACCAGATTAGGGCCTGAAGCCATCCTGCGGTGTTGCGGCCAGCTCAAAAGAAAGCGAGTTGAAGAAAGGAGCTCAGGGGCACTGTAATTCACAAACCTGCAGAGTTATAAATGACAGCTCTCGTCCAAAAATATACTGAAGTAAGGCTGCCAAGAGGACTAGAAAGCGGGGCAGAATTGCAGGAAACCGATTTCAGGAGGTAGACTGGAATTGCATTGAAAGCATAGGAAAAGAGGCAGAACGTCCACAATGATGCACTTGGCCAAAAAGGGCGTATGCGTTTTTTCCTGAATATATTCAGGAAAAAACGCATACGCCCTTTTTGGCCAACCAAGCAAGCTTGCAAAGGAAATCTGCACTACAGTGAAGTCTCACTTCCCCCCGGTCAAAAGGGCCATCTGAAAAACGTGTAAAATCCAGAAAGGCAAGACAGGCCATTGAGAACTGGGAGCCTTGTTATGCTGATGGGCG
Organism: Stenella coeruleoalba; assembly: GCF_951394435.1. Lineage (NCBI taxonomy): Eukaryota > Metazoa > Chordata > Mammalia > Artiodactyla > Delphinidae > Stenella > Stenella coeruleoalba. The sequence continues at coordinate 91,302,728 of NC_137149.1, read as the reverse complement.
GGATGTAAATTGCCAACAACCACTCGGGAGAAGTGTATGGTGTTTCCTGAAACATCTAAAAAACAAAGCAACAGAACCTAGGGCACTTCCACTTATGGTCCTATAGCTTAGGGAAATTAAAATCAAAAAGACACAGCCACCCCAAAGTTTGGGACGCCTCTGTTTACAAGAACCTCGTTTACAGTACAAGTTCAACATCGCAGAAAGTGAAAAATGGATAAAGAAGTTGTGGTATTTACTTACAAAGCAATATCACTCAGCAATGAAATCTGTGTCATCAGGCCCTTAGCAGCACAATGAGTGGATTCAGGTATGATGATTCTAACTGAAATAAGTCACACTGAAAAAGAAACATCATAAGATATCAGTAATACACGGAATGTAAACTTGGCTACACAGGAACTGAATTACAGAACAGAACAGGGTCTCAAATTTAGAAAACCAACTTATGCTTGCTTAAGGGTAAAGGTGAGTTGGGGTGCTGCATAAAACCAGAGATTGAAATGAGCACAGATAAAGTTCCTTAAGCCAAATATGGAATAGACAAGAGCTACTCCTTGCTCAACGAAATGGACTCAACACCCCATATTAAACGCCTAAGAATGTACCTGACTAGTAAGTATCTTAAAACCTATGGATTGCTATGTCTCCGAAAGAGAATCAAGCATGTGTACAGGGGCATAAACGCAGCAGTGATAGGATTGGAGAGGTTCGGTGAGCAAATGAAGACCCTTTGAAGTCATATTGCATGGTACCCATTCCACGGGTTTCAACTACCCAGGTTTAAGGTATTCTTCCTTCAGCTAAAACATGCATGTGGAACCTAGAGTATGATCAACCATGTGATCGGGAGACGTGTTCAAATATGTCTCAGTTTTCCTCCCCTGGTACTCGGGTGCAACATTCCAGACGCTTTACTAACACTCTCCCCACTTGGGGGGTCAGCGCCTTTAACCTCCTGTTTGACCCAGTTTGCAATTTCTGCGGAAGATGAACAGGAATAGGGAGAACCAATGAGAGACTAGCTGGAGGTGTCTGGACGGGCAAATTTAACTCTCATTTCCCACCAGGAAGAGGAAATAACCAAAGGCTCAGCGTGCCGTGCCGGAACCAGATTAGGGCCTGAAGCCATCCTGCGGTGTTGCGGCCAGGTCACAAGAAAGCGAGTTGAAGAAAGGAGCTCAGGGGCACTGTAATTCACAAACCTGCAGAGTTATAAATGACAGCTATCGTCCAAAAATAGACTGAAGTAAGGCTGCCAAGAGGACTTGAAAGCGGGGCAGAATTGCAGGAAACCGATTTCAGGAGGTAGACTGGAATTGCATTGAAAGCATAGGAAAAGAGGCAGAACGTCCACAATGATGCACTTGGCCAAAAAGGGCCTATGCGTTTTTTCCTGAATATATTCAGGAAAAAACGCATAGGCCCTTTTTGGCCAACCAAGCAAGCTTGCAAAGGAAATCTGCACTACAATGAAGTCTCACTTCCCCCCAGTCAAAAGGGCCATCTGCAAAAAGTGTAAATCCAGAAAGGCAGGACAGGCCATGGAGAACTGGGAGCCTTGTTATGCTGATGGGCAGGATGTAAATTGCCAACAGACACTCGGGAGAAGTGTATGGTGTTTCCTGAAACATCTAAAAAACAAAGCAACAGAGCCTAGGGCACTTCCACTTATGGTCCTATAGCTTAGGGAAATTAAAATCAAAAAGACACAGCCACCCCAAAGTTTGGGACGCCTCTGATTACAAGAACCTCGTTTACAGTACAAGTTCAACATCACAGAAAGTGAAAAATGGATAAAGAAGTTGTGGTATTTACTTACAAAGCAATATCACTCAGCAATGAAATCTATGTCATCAGGCCCTTAGCAGCACAATGAGTGGATTCAGGTATGATGATTCTAACTGAAATAAGTCACACAGAAAAAGAAACATCATAAGATATCACTAATACACGGAATGTAAACTTGGCTACAGAGGAACTCAATTATAGAACAGAACAGGGTCTCAAATTTAGAAAACCAACTTATGCTTGCTTAAGGGGAAAGGTGAGTTGGGGTACTGCATAAAACCAGAGATTGAAATGAGCACAGATAAAGTTCCTTAAGCCAAATATGGAGTAGATAAGAGCTACTCCTTGCTCAACGAAATGGACTCAACACCGCATATTAAACGCCTAATAATGTACCTGACTAGTAATTATCTTAAAACCTATGGATTGCTATGTCTCCAAAAGAGAATCAAGCGTGTGTACAGGGGCATAAACGCAGCAGTGATAGGATTGGAGATGTTCGGTGAGCAAATGAAGACCCTTTGAAGTCATATTGCATGGTACCCATTCCACGGGTCTCAACTCTCCAGGTTTAAGGTATTCTTCCTTCAGCTAAAACATGCATGTGGAACCCAGAGTATGATCAACCGTGTGAACGGGAGACGTTTTCAAATATGTCTCAGTTTTCCTCCCCTGGTACTCGGGTACAACATTCCAGACGCTTTACTAACACTCTCCCCACTTGGAGAGTCAGCGCCTTTAACCTCCTGTTTGGCCCAGTTTGCAATTTCTGCGGAAGATGAACAGGAATAGGGAGAACCAATGAGAGACTAGCTGGAGGTGTCTGGACGGGCAAATTTAACTCTCATTTCCCACCAGGAAGAGGAAATATCCAAAGGCTCAGCGTGCCGTGCCGGATCCAGATTAGGGCATGAAGCCATCCTGCGGTGTTGCGGCCAGCTCAAAAGAAAGCGAGTTGAAGAAAGGAGCTCAGGGGCACTGTAATTCACAAACCTGCAGAGTTATAAATGACAGCTATCGTCCAAAAACATACTGAGGTAAGGCTGCCAAGAGGACTTGAAAACGGGGCCGAACTGCAGGAAACCGTTTTCAGGAGGTAGACTGGAATTGCATTGAAAGCATAGGAAAAGAGGCAGAACGTCCACAATGATGCACTTGGCCAAAAAGGGCGTATGCGTTTTTTCCTGAATATATTCAGGAAAAAACGCATACGCACTTTTTGGCCAACCAAGCAAGCTTGCAAAGGAAATCTGCACTACAATGAAGTCTCTCTTCCCCCCAGTCAAAAGGGCCATCTGAAAAAAGTGTAAAATCCAGAAAGGCAGGACAGGCTATGGAGAACTGGGAGCCTTGTTATGCTGATGGGCAGGATGTAAATTGCCAACAGACACTGGGGAGAAGTGTATGGTGTTAACTGAAACATCTAAAAAACAAAGCAACAGAGCCTAGGGCACTTCCACTTATGGTCCTATAGCTTAGGGAAATTAAAATCAAAGAGACACAGCCACCCCAAAGTTTGGGACGCCTCTGTTTACAAGAACCTCATTTCCCGTACAAGTTCAATATCACAGAAAGTGAAAAATGGATAAAGAAGTTGTGGTACTTACGTACAATGCAGTATCACTCAGCAATGAAATCTATGGCATCAGGCCCGTAGCAGCATAATGAGTGGATTCAGGTACGATGATTCTAACTGAAATAAGTCACACAGAAAAAGAAACATCATAAGATATCAGTAATACACGGAATGTAAACTTGGCTACACAGGAACTGAATTACAGAACAGAACAGGGTCTCAAATTTAGAAAACCAACTTATGCTTGCTTAAGGGGAAAGGTGAGTTGGGGTGCTGCATAAAACCAGAGATTGAAATGAGCACAGATAAAGTTCCTTAAGCCAAATATGGAGTAGACAAGAGCTACTCCTTGCTCAACGAAATGGACTCAAAACCGCATATTAAACGCCTAAGATTGTACCTGACTAGTAAGTATCTTAAAACCTATGGATTGCTATGTCTCCGAAAGAGAATCAAGCATGTGTACAGGGGCATAAACGCAGCAGTGATAGGATTGGAGAGGTTCAGTGAGCAAATGAAGATCCTTTGAAGTCATATTGCATGGTACCCATTACACGGGTCTCAACTCTCCAGGTTTAAGGTATTCTTCCATCAGCTAAAACATGCATGTGGAATCTAGAGTATGATCAACCATGTGATCGGGAGACGTGTTCAAATACGTCTCAGTTTTCGTACCCTGCTACTCGGGTGCAACATTCCAGACGCTTTACTAACACTCTCCCCACTTGGAGAGTCAGTCCCTTTAACCTCCTGTTTGGCCCAGTTTGCAATTTCTGCGGAAGATGAACAGGAATAGGGAGAACCAATGAGAGACTAGCTGGAGGTGTCTGGACGGGCAAATTTAACTCTCATTTCCCACCAGGAAGAGGAAATAACCAAAGGCTCAGCGTGCCGTGCCGGAACCAGATTAGGGCCTGAAGACATCCTGCGGTGTTGCGGCCAGCTCACAAGAAAGCGAGTTGAAGAAAGGAGCTCAGGGGCACTGTAATTCACAAACCTGCAGAGTTATAAATGACAGCTATCGTCCAAAAATAGACTGAAGTAAGGCTGCCAAGAGGACTTGAAAGCGGGGCAGAATTGCAGGAAACCGATTTCAGGAGGTAGACTGGAATTACATTGAAAGCATAGGAAAAGAGGCAGAACGTCCACAATGATGCACTTGGCCAAAAAGGGCGTATGCGTTTTTTCCTGAATATATTCAGGAAAAAATGCATACGCCCTTTTTGGCCAACCAAGCAAACTTGCAAAGGAAATCTGCACTACAATGAAGTCTCACTTCCCCCCGGTCAAAAGGGCCATCTGAAAAAAGTGTAAAATCCAGAAAGGCAGGACAGGCCATGGAGAACTGGGTGCCTTTTTATGCTGATGGGTGGGATGTAAATTGCCAACAGACACTCGGGAGAAGTGTATGGTGTTTCCTGAAACATCTAAAAAACAAAGCAACAGAGCCTAGGGCACTTCCACTTATGGTCCTATAGCTTAGGGAAATTAAAATCAAAAAGACACAGCCACCCCAAAGTTTGGGACGCCTCTGTTTACAAGAATCTCGTTTACAGTACAAGTTCAACATCGCAGAAAGTGAAAAATGAATAAAGAAGTTGTGGTATTTACTTACAAAGCAATATCACTCAGCAATGAATTCTATGTCATCAGGCCCTTAGCAGCACAATGAGTGGATTCAGGTATGATGATTCTAACTGAAATAAGTCACACAGAAAAAGAAACATCATAAGATATCAGTAATACACGGAATGTAAACTTGGCTACACAGGAACTGAATTACAGAACAGAACAGGGTCTCAAATTTAGAAAACCAACTTATGCTTGCTTAAGGGGAAAGGTGAGTTGGGGTGCTGCATAAAACCAGAGATTGAAATGAGCACAGATAAAGTTCCTAAAGCCAAATATGGAATAGACAAGAGCTACTCCTTGCTCAATGAAATGGACTCAAAACCGCATATTAAACGCCTAAGAATGTACCTGACTAGTAAGTATCTTAAAACCTATGGATTGCTATGTCTCCGAAAGAGAATCAAGCATGTGTACAGGGGCATAAACGCAGCAGTGATAGGATTGGAGAGGTTCAGTGAGAAAATGAAGACCCTTTGCAGTCATATTGCATGGTACCCATTACACGGGTCTCAACTCTCCAGGTTTAAGGTATTCTTCCATCAGCTAAAACATGCATGTGGAACCTAGAGTATGATCAACCATGTGATCGGGAGACGTGTTCAAATATGTCTCAGTTTTCCTCCCCTGGTACTCGGGTGCAACATTCCAGACGCTTTACTAACACTCTCCCCACTTGGAGAGTCAGCGCCTTTAACCTCCTGTTTGGCCCAGTTTGCAATTTCTGCGGAAGATGAACAGGAATAGGGAGAACCAATGAGAGACTAGCTGGAGGTGTCTGGACGGGCAAATTTAACTCTCATTTCCCACCAGGAAGAGGAAATAACCAAAGGCTCAGCGTGCCGTGCCGGAACCAGATTAGCGCCTGAAGCCATCCTGCGGTGTTGCGGCCAGATCACAAGAAAGGGAGTTGAAGAAAGGAGCTCAGGGGCACTGTAATTCACAAACCTGCAGAGTTATAAATGACAGCTATCGTCCAAAAATATACTGAAGTAAGGCTGCCAAGAGGACTTGAAAGCGGGGCAGAATTGCAGGAAACCGATTTCAGGAGGTAGACTGGAATTGCATTGAAAGCATAGGAAAAGAGGCAGAACGTCCACAATGATGCACTTGGCCAAAAAGGGCGTATGCGTTTTTTCCTGAATATATTCAGGAAAAAACGCATACGCCCTTTTTGGCCAACCAAGCAAGCTTGCAAAGGAAATCTGCACTACAATGAAGTCTCACTTCCCCCCGGTCAAAAGGGCCATCTGAAAAAAGTGTAAAATCCAGAAAGGCAGGACAGGCCATGGAGAACTGGGAGCCTTGTTATGCTGATGGGTGGGATGTAAATTGCCAACAGACACTCGGGAGAAGTGTATGGTGTTTCCTGAAACATCTAAAAAACAAAGCAACAGAGCCTAGGGCACTTCCACTTATGGTCCTATAGCTTAGGGAAATTAAAATCAAAAAGACACAACCACCCCAAAGTCTGGGACGCCTCTGATTACAAGAACCACGTTTACCGTACAAGTTCAATATCACAAAAAGTGAAAAATGGATAAAGATCTTGTGGTACTTATGTACAATGCAGTATCACTCAGCAATGAAATCTATGTCATCAGGCCCGTAGCAGCATAATGAGTGGATTCAGGTACGATGATTCTAACTGAAATAAGTCACACAGAAAAAGAAACATCATAAGATATCAGTAATACACGGAATGTAAACTTGGCTACACAGGAACTGAATTACAGAACAGAACAGGGTCTCAAATTTAGAAAAACAACTTATGCTTGCTTAAGGGTAAAGGTGAGTTGGGGTGCTGCATAAAACCAGAGATTGAAATGAGCACAGATAAAGTTCCTTAAGCCAAATATGGAATAGAGAAGAGCTACTCCTTGCTGAACGAAATGGACTCAACACCGCATATTAAACGCCTAAGAATGTACCTGACTAGTAAGTATCTTAAAACCTATGGATTGCTATGTCTCCGAAAGAGAATCAAGCATGTGTACAGGGGCATAAACGCAGCAGTGATAGGATTGGAGAGGTTCGGTGAGCAAATGAAGACCCTTTGAAGTCATATTGCATGGTACCCTTTCCACGGGTTTCAACTACCCAGGTTTAAGGTATTCTTCCTTCAGCTAAAACATGCATGTGGAACCTAGAGTATGATCAACCATGTGATCGGGAGACGTGTTCAAATATGTCTCAGTTATCGTACCCTGGTACTCGGGTGCAACATTCCAGACGCTTTACTAACACTCTCCCGACTTGGAGAGTCAGTCCCTTTAACCTCCTGTTTTGCCCAGTTTGCAATTTCTGCGGAAGATGAACAGGAATAGCGAGAACCAATGAGAGGCTAGCTGGAGGTGTCTGGACGGGCAAATTTAACTCTCATTTCCCACCAGAGAGGAATTAACCAAAGGCTCAGCGTGCCAGGCCAGAACCAGATTAGGGCCTGAAGCCATCCTGCGGTGTTGCGGCCAGGTCACAAGAAAGCGAGTTGAAGAAAGGAGCTCAGGGGCACTGTAATTCACAAACCTGCAGAGTTATAAATGACAGCTATCGTCCAAAAATAGACTGAAGTAAGGCTGCCAAGAGGACTTGAAAGCGGGGCAGAATTGCAGGAAACCGATTTCAGGAGGTAGACTGGAATTGCATTGAAAGCATAGGAAAAGAGGCAGAACGTCCACAATGATGCACTTGGCCAAAAAGGGCGTATGCGTTTTTTCCTGAATATATTCAGGGAAAAACGCATACGCCCTTTTTGGCCAACCAAGCAAGCTTGCAAAGGAAATCTGCACTACAATGAAGTCTCACTTCCCCCCGGTCAAAAGGGCCATCTGAAAAAAGTGTAAAATCCAGAAAGGCAGGACAGGCCATGGAGAACTGGGAACCTTGTTATGCTGATGGGCGGGATGTAAATTGCCAACAACCACTCGGGAGAAGTGTATGGTGTTTCCTGAAACATCTAAAAAACAAAGCAACAGAACCTAGGGCACTTCCACTTATGGTCCTATAGCTTAGGGAAATTAAAATCAAGAAGACTCAGCCACCCCAAAGTTTGGAACGGCTCTGTTTACAAGAAACTCGTTTACAGTACAAGTTCAACATCGCAGAAAGTGAAAAATGGAGAAAGAAGTTGTGGTATTTACTTACAAAGCAATATCACTCAGCAATGAAATCTGTGTCATCAGGCCCTTAGCAGCACAATGAGTGGATTCAGGTATGATGATTCTAACTGAAATAAGTCACACAGAAAAAGAAACATCATAAGATATCAGTAATACACGGAATGGAAACTTGGCTACACAGGAACTGAATTACAGAACAGAACAGGGTCTCAAATTTTGAAAACCAACTTATGCTTGCTTAAGGGGAAAGGTGAGTTGGGGTGCTGCATAAAACCAGAGATTGAAATGAGCACAGATAAAGTTCCTTAAGCCAAATATGGAATAGACAAGAGCTACTCCTTGCTCAACGAAATGGACTCAACACCGCATGTTAAACGCCTAAGAATGTACCTGACTTGTAAGTATCTTAAAACCTATGGATTTCTATGTCTCCGAAAGAGAATCAAGCATGTGTACAGGGGCATAAACGCAGCAGTGATAGGATTGGAGAGGTTCGGTGAGCAAATGAAGACCCTTTGAAGTCATATTGCATGGTACCCATTCCACGGGTTTCAACTACCCAGGTTTAAGGTATTCTTCCTTCAGCTAAAACATGCATGTGGAACCTAGAGTATGATCAACCATGTGATTGGGAGACGTGTTCAAATATGTCTCAGTTTTCGTACCCTGGTACTCGGGTGCAACATTCCAGACGCTTTACTAACACTCTCCCGACTTGGAGAGTCAGTTCCTTTAACCTCCTGTTTGGCCCAGTTTGCAATTTCTGCGGAAGATGAACAGGAATAGCGAGAACCAATGAGAGGCTAGCTGGAGGTGTCTGGACGGGCAAATTTAACTCTCATTTCCCACCAGGAAGAGGAATTAACCAAAGGCTCAGCGTGCCGTGCCGGAACCAGATTAGGGCCTGAAGACATCCTGCGGTGTTGCGGCCAGCTCACAAGAAAGCGAGTTGAAGAAAGGAGCTCAGGGGCACTGTAATTCACAAACCTGCAGAGTTATAAATGACAGCTATCGTCCAAAAATAGACTGAAGTAAGGCTGCCAAGAGGACTTGAAAGCGGGGCAGAATTGCAGGAAACCGATTTCAGGAGGTAGACTGGAATTGCATTGAAAGCATAGGAAAAGAGGCAGAACGTCCACAATGATGCACTTGGCCAAAAAGGGCGTATGCGTTTTTTCCTGAATATATTCAGGAAAAAACGCATATGCCCTTTTTGGCCAACCAAGCAAGCTTGCAAAGGAAATCTGCACTACAATGAAGTCTCACTTCCCCCCGGTCAAAAGGGCCATCTGAAAAAAGTGTAAAATCCAGAAAGGCAGGACAGGCCATGGAGAACTGGGAGCCTTGTTATGCTGAAGGGAGGGATGCAAATTGCCAACAACCACTCGGGAGAAGTGTATGGTGTTTCCTGAAACATCTAAAAAACAAAGCAACAGAGCCTAGGGCACTTCCACTTATGGTCCTATAGCTTAGGGAAATTAAAATCAAAAAGACACAGCCACCCCAAAGTTTGGGACGGCTCTGTTTACAAGAAACTCGTTTACAGTACAAGTTCAACATCGCAGAAAGTGAAAAATGGATAAAGAAGTTGTGGTATTTACTTACAAAGCAATATCACTCAGCAATGAAATCTGTGTCATCAGGCCCTTAGCAGCACAATGAGTGGATTCAGGTATGATGATTCTAACTGAAATAAGTCACACAGAAAAAGAAACATCATAAGATATCAGTAATACACGGAATGGAAACTTGGCTACACAGGAACTGAATTACAGAACAGAACAGGGTCTCAAATTTAGAAAACCAACTTATGCTTGCTTAAGGGTAAAGGTGAGTTGGGGTGCTGCATAAAACCAGAGATTGAAATGAACACAGATAAAGTTCCTTAAGTCAAATATGGAATAGACAAGAGCTACTCCTTGGTCAACGAAATGGACTCAACACCGCATATTAAACGCCTAAGAATGTACCTGACTAGTAAGTATCGTAAAACCTATGGATTGCTATGTCTCCAATAGAGAATCAAGCATGTGTACAGGGGCATAAACGCAGCAGTGATAGGATTGGAGAGGTTCGGTGAGCAAATGAAGACCCTTTGAAGTCATATTGCATGGTACCCATTACACGGGTCTCAACTCTCCAGGTTTAAGGTATTCTTCCTTCAGCTAAAACATGCATGTGGAACCCAAGTATGATCAACCATGTGAACGGGAGATGTGTTCAAATATGTCTCAGTTTTCCTCCCCTGGTACTCGGGTGCAACATTCCAGACGCTTTACTAACACTCTCCCCACTTGGAGAGTCAGCGCCTTTAACCTCCTGTTTGGCCCAGTTTGCAATTTCTGCGGAAGATGAACAGGAATAGCGAGAACCAATGAGAGGCTAACTGGAGGTGTCTGGACGGGCAAATTTAACTCTCATTTCCCACCAGGAAGAGGAAATAACCAAAGGCTCAGTGTGCCGTCCGGAACCAGATTAGGGCCTGAAGCCATCCTGCGGTGTTGCGGCCAGCTCAAAAGAAAGCGAGTTGAAGAAAGGAGCTCAGGGGCACTGTAATTCACAAACCTGCAGAGTTATAAATGACAGCTATCGTCCAAAAATAGACTGAAGTAAGGCTGCCAAGAGGACTTGAAAGCGGGGCAGAATTGCAGGAAACCGATTTCAGGAGGTAGACTGGAATTGCATTGAAAGCATAGGAAAAGAGGCAGAACGTCCACAATGATGCACTTGGCCAAAAAGGGCGTATGCGTTTTTTCCTGAATATATTCAGGAAAAAACGCATACGCCCTTTTTGGCCAACCAAGCAAGCTTGCAAAGGAAATCTGCACTACAATGAAGTCTCACTTCCCCCCGGTCAAAAGGACCATCTGAAAAAAGTGTAAAATCCAGAAAGGCAGGACAGGCCATGGAGAACTGGGAGCCTTGTTATGCTGATGGGCGGGATGTAAATTGCCAACAACCACTCGGGAGAAGTGTATGCTGTTTCCTGAAACATCTAAAAAACAAAGCAACAGAGCCTAGGGCACTTCCACTTATGGTCCTATAGCTTAGGGAATTTAAAATCAAAAAGACACAGCCACCCCAAAGTTTCGAAAGGCTCTGTTTACAAAAACCTCGTTTACAGTACAAGTTCAACATCGCAGAAAGTGAAAAATGGATAAAAAATTTGTGGTATTTACTTACAAAGCAATATCACTCAGCAATGAAATCTGTGTCATCAGGCCCTTAGCAGCACAATGAGTGGATTCAGGTATGATGATTCTAACTGAAATAAGTCACACAGAAAAAGAAACATCATAAGATATCAGTAATACACGGAATGTAAACTTGGCTACACAGGAACTGAATTACAGAACAGAACAGGGTCTCAAATTTAGAAAAACAACTTATGCTTGCTTAAGGGTAAAGGTGAGTTGGGGTGCTGCATAAAACCAGAGATTGAAATGAGCACAGATAAAGTTCCTTAAGCCAAATATGGAATAGACAAGAGCTACTCCTTGCTCAACGAAATGGACTCAACACCGCATATTAAACGCCTAAGAATGTACCTGACTTGTAAGTATCTTAAAACCTATGGATTGCTATGTCTCCGAAAGAGAATCAAGCATGTGTACAGGGGCATAAACGCAGCAGTGATAGGATTGGAGAGGTTCGGTGAGCAAATGAAGACCCTTTGAAGTCATATTGCATGGTACCCATTACACGGGTTTCAACTACCCAGGTTTAAGGTATTCTTCCTTCAGCTAAAGCATGCATGTGGAACCTAGAGTATGATCAACCATGTGATCGGGAGACGTGTTCAAATATGTCTCAGTTTTCGTACCCTGGTACTCGGGTGCAACATTCCAGACGCTTTACTAACACTCTCCCGACTTGGAGAGTCAGTTCCTTTAACCTCCTGTTTGGCCCAGTTTGCAATTTCTGCGGAAGATGAACAGGAATAGCGAGAACCAATGAGAGGCTAGCTGGAGGTGTCTGGACGGGCAAATTTCACTCTCATTTCCCACCAGGAAGAGGAATTAACCAAAGGCTCAGCGTGCCGTGCCGGAACCAGATTAGGGCCTGAAGACATCCTGCGGTGTTGCGGCCAGCTCACAAGAAAGCGAGTTGAAGAAAGGAGCTCAGGGGCACTGTAATTCACAAACCTGCAGAGTTATAAATGACAGCTATCGTCCAAAAATAGACTGCAGTAAGGCTGCCAAGAGGACTTGAAAGCGGGGCAGAATTGCAGGAAACCGATTTCAGGAGGTAGACTGGAATTGCATTGAAAGCATAGGAAAAGAGGCAGAACGTCCACAATGATGCACTTGGCCAAAAAGGGCGTATGCGTTTTTTCCTGAATATATTCAGGAAAAAACGCATACGCCCTTTTTGGCCAACCAAGCAAGCTTGCAAAGGAAATCTGCACTACAATGAAGTCTCACTTCCCCCCGGTCAAAAGGGCCATCTGAAAAAAGTGTAAAATCCAGAAAGGCAGGACAGGCCATGGAGAACTGGGAGCCTTGTTATGCTGAAGGGCGGGATGTAAATTGCCAACAACCACTCGGGAGAAGTGTATGGTGTTTCCTGAAACATCTAAAAAACAAAGCAACAGAGCCTAGGGCACTTCCACTTATGGTCCTATAGCTTAGGGAAATTAAAATCAAAAAGACACAGCCACCCCAAAGTTTGGGACGCCTCTGTTTACAAGAAACTCGTTTACAGTACAAGTTCAACATTGCAGAAAGTGAAAAATGGATAAAGAAGTTGTGGTATTTACTTACAAAGCAATATCACTCAGCAATGAAATCTGTGTCATCAGGCCCTTAGCAGCACAATGAGTGGATTCAGGTATGATGATTCTAACTGAAATAAGTCACACAGAAAAAGAAACATCATAAGATATCAGTAATACACGGAATGTAAACTTGGCTACACAGGAACTGAATTACAGAACAGAACAGGGTCTCAAATTTAGAAAACCAACTTATGCTTGCTTAAGGGTAAAGGTGAGTTGGGGTGCTGCATAAAACCCGAGATTGAAATGAACACAGATAAAGTTCCTTAAGTCAAATATGGAATAGACAAGAGCTACTCCTTGCTCAACGAAATGCACTCAACACCGCATATTAAACGCCTAAGAATGTTCCTGACTTGTAAGTATCGTAAAACCTATGGATTGCTATGTCTCCAAAAGAGAATCAAGCATGTGTACAGGGGCATAAACGCAGCAGTGATAGGATTGGAGAGGTTCGGTGAGCAAATGAAGACCCTTTGAAGTCATATTGCATGGTACCCATTACACGGGTCTCAACTCTCCAGGTTTAAGGTATTCTTCCTTCAGCTAAAACATGCATGTGGAACCCAAGTATGATCAACCATGTGAACGGGAGACGTGTTCAAATATGTCTCAGTTTTCCTCCCCTGGTACTCGGGTACAACATTCCAGACGCTTTACTAACACTCTCCCCACTTGGAGAGTCAGCGCCTTTAACCTCCTGTTTGGCCCAGTTTGCAATATCTGCGGAAGATGAACAGGAATAGTGAGAACCAATGAGAGGCTAGCTGGAGGTGTCTGGACGGGCAAATTTAACTCTCATTTCCCACCAGGAAGAGGAAATAACCAAAGGCTCAGTGTGCCGTGCCGGAACGAAATAAGGGCCTGAAGCCATCCTGCGGTGTTGCGGCCAGCTCACAAGAAAGCGAGTTGAAGAAAGGAGCTCAGGGGCACTGTAATTCACAAACCTGCAGAGTTATAAATGACAGCTATCGTCCAAAAATAGACTGAAGTAAGGCTGCCAAGAGGACTTGAAAGCGGGGCAGAATTGCAGGAAACCGATTTCAGGAGGTAGACTGGAATTGCATTGAAAGCATAGGAAAAGAGGCAGAACGTCCACAATGATGCAATTGGCCAAAAAGGGCGTATGCGTTTTTTCCTGAATATATTCAGGAAAAAACGCATACGCCCTTTTTGGCCAACCAAGCAAGCTTGCAAAGGAAATCTGCACTACAATGAAGTCTCACTTCCCCCCGGTCAAAAGGGCCATCTGAAAAAAGTGTAAAATCCAGAAAGGCAGGACAGGCCATGGAGAACTGAGAGCCTTGTTATCCTGAAGGGCGGGATGTAAATTGCCAACAACCACTCGAGAGAAGTGTATGGTGTTTCCTGAAACATCTAAAAAACAAAGCAACAGAGCCTAGGGCACTTCCACTTATGGTCCTATAGCTTAGGGAATTTAAAATCAAAAAGACACAGCCACCCCAAAGTTTGGAACGGCTCTGTTTACAAGAACCTCGTTTACAGTACAAGTTCAACATCACAGAAAGTGAAAAATGGATAAAGAAGTTGTGGTATTTACTTACAAAGCAATATCACTCAGCAATGAAATCTGTGTCATCAGGCCCTTAGCAGCACAATGAGTGGATTCAGGTATGATGATTCTAACTGAAATAAGTCACACAGAAAAAGAAACATTATACGATATCAGTAATACATGGAATGGAAACTTGGCTACACAGGAACTGAATTACAGAACAGAACAGGGTCTCAAATTTAGAAAAACAACTTATGCTTGCTTAAGGGTAAAGGTGAGTTGGGGTGCTGCATAAAACCAGAGATTGAAATGAGCACAGATAAAGTTCCTTAAGCCAAATATGGAATAGAGAAGAGCTACTCCTTGCTGAACGAAATGGACTCAACACCGCATATTAAACGCCTAAGAATGTACCTGACTAGTAAGTATCTTAAAACCTATGGATTGCTATGTCTCCGAAAGAGAATCAAGCATGTGTACAGGGGCATAAATGCAGCAGTGATAGGATTGGAGAGGTTCGGTGAGCAAATGAAGACCCTTTGAAGTCATATTGCATGGTACCCATTACACGGGTCTCAACTCTCCAGGTTTAAGGTATTCTTCCTTCAGCTAAAACATGCATGTGGAACCCAAGTATGATCAACCATGTGAACGGGAGACGTGTTCAAATATGTCTCAGTTTTCCTCCCCTGGTACTCGGGTGCAACATTCCAGACGCTTTACTAACACTCTCCCCACTTGGAGAGTCAGCGCCTTTAACCTCCTGTTTGGCTCAGTTTGCAATTTCTGCGGATGATGAACAGGAATAGCGAGAACCAATGAGAGGCTAGCTGGAGGTGTCTGGACGGGCAAATTTAACTCTCATTTCCCACCAGGAAGAGGAAATAACCAAAGGCTCAGCGTGCCGTACCGGAACCAGATTAGGGCCTGAAGCCATCCTGCGGTGTTGCGGCCAGCTCAAAAGAAAGCGAGTTGAAGAAAGCAGCTCAGGGGCACTGTAATTCACAAAACTGCAGAGTTATAAATGACAGCTATCGTCCAAAAATAGACTGAAGTAAGGCTGCCAAGAGGACTTGAAAGCGGGGCAGAATTGCAGGAAACCGATTTCAGGAGGTAGACTGGAATTGCATTGAAAGCATAGGAAAAGAGGCAGAACGTCCACAATGATGCACTTGGCCAAAAAGGGCGTATGCGTTTTTTCCTGAATATATTCAGGAAAAAACGCATACGCCCTTTTTGGCCAACCAAGCAAGCTAGCAAAGGAAATCTGCACTACAATGAAGTCTCACTTCCCCCCGGTCAAAAGGGCCATCTGAAAAAAGTGTAAAATCCAGAAAGGCAGGACAGGCCATGGAGAACTGAGAGCCTTGTTATCCTGAAGGGCGGGATGTAAATTGCCAACAACCACTTGGGAGAAGTGTATGGTGTTTCCTGAAACATCTAAAAAACAAAGCAACAGAGCCTAGGGCACTTCCACTTATGGTCCTATAGCTTAGGGAATTTAAAATCAAAAAGACACAGCCACCCCAAAGTTTGGAACGGCTCTGTTTACAAGAACCTCGTTTACAGTACAAGTTCAACATCACAGAAAGTGAAAAATGGATAAAGAAGTTGTGGTATTTACTTACAAAGCAATATCACTCAGCAATGAAATCTGTGTCATCAGGCCCTTAGCAGCACAATGAGTGGATTCAGGTATGATGATTCTAACTGAAATAAGTCACACAGAAAAAGAAACATTATACGATATCAGTAATACATGGAATGGAAACTTGGCTACACAGGAACTGAATTACAGAACAGAACAGGGTCTCAAATTTAGAAAAACAACTTATGCTTGCTTAAGGGTAAAGGTGAGTTGGGGTGCTGCATAAAACCAGAGATTGAAATGAGCACAGATAAAGTTCCTTAAGCCAAATATGGAATAGAGAAGAGCTACTCCTTGCTGAATGAAATGGACTCAACACCGCATATTAAACGCCTAAGAATGTACCTGACTAGTAAGTATCTTAAAACCTATGGATTGCTATGTCTCCGAAAGAGAATCAAGCATGTGTACAGGGGCATAAACGCAGCAGTGATAGGATTGGAGAGGTTCGGTGAGCAAATGAAGACCCTTTGAAGTCATATTGCATGGTACCCATTACACGGGTCTCAACTCTCCAGGTTTAAGGTATTCTTCCTTCAGCTAAAACATGCATGTGGAACCCAAGTATGATCAACCATGTGAACGGGAGACGTGTTCAAATATGTCTCAGTTTTCCTCCCCTGGTACTCGGGTGCAACATTCCAGACGCTTTACTAACACTCTCCCCACTTGGAGAGTCAGCGCCTTTAACCTCCTGTTTGGCCCAGTTTGCAATATCTGCGGAAGATGAACAGGAATAGTGAGAACCAATGAGAGACTAGCTGGAGGTGTCTGGACGGGCAAATTTAACTCTCATTTCCCACCAGGAAGAGGAATTAACCAAAGGCTCAGCGTGCCGTGCCCGAACCAGATTAGGGCCTGAAGCCATCCTGTGGTGTTTTGGCCAGCTCACAAGAAAGTGAGTTGAAGAAAGGAG
Organism: Stenella coeruleoalba; assembly: GCF_951394435.1. Lineage (NCBI taxonomy): Eukaryota > Metazoa > Chordata > Mammalia > Artiodactyla > Delphinidae > Stenella > Stenella coeruleoalba. The sequence goes on along the minus strand of NC_137149.1, from coordinate 91,285,756 downwards.
CTCAGGGGCACTGTAATTCACAAACCTGCAGAGTTATAAATGACAGCTATCGTCCAAAAATAGACTGAAGTAAGGCTGCCAAGAGGACTTGAAAGCGGGGCAGAATTGCAGGAAACCGATTTCGGAGGTAGACTGGAATTACATTGAAAGCATAGGAAAAGAGGCAGAACGTCCACAATGATGCACTTGGCCAAAAAGGGCGTATGCATTTTTTCCTGAATATATTCAGGAAAAAACGCATATGCCCTTTTTGGCCAACCAAGCAAGCTTGCAAAGGAAATCTGCACTACAATGAAGTCTCACTTCCCCCCCGGTCAAAAGGGCCATCTGAAAAAAGTGTAAAATCCAGAAAGGCAGGACAGGCCATGGAGAACTGGGAGCCTTGTTATGCTGATGGGCGGGATGTAAATTGGCAACAAACACTTGGGAGAAGTGTATGGTGTTTCCTGAAACATCTAAAAAACAAAGCAACAGAGCCTAGGGCACTTCCACTTATGGTCCTATAGCTTAGGGAAATTAAAATCAAAAAGACACAGCCACACCAAAGTTTGGGATGCCTCTGTTTACAAGCACCTCATTAACCGTAGAAGTTCAATATCACAGAAAGTGAAAAATGGATAAAGAACTTGTGGTACTTACGTACAATGCAGTATCACTCAGCAATGAAATCTATGTCATCAGGCCCGTAGCAGCATAATGAGTGGATTCAGGTACGATGATTCTAACTGAAATAAGTCACACAGAAAAAGAAACATCATAAGATATCACTAATACACGGAATGTAAACTTGGCTACAGAGGAACTGAATTCCAAAACAGAACAGGGTCTCAAATTTAGAAAACCAACTTATGCTTGCTTAAGGGGAAAGGTGAGTTGGGGTGCTGCATAAAACCAGAGATTGAAATGAGCACAGATAAAGTTCCTTAAGCCAAATAGGGAATAGACAAGAGCTACTCCTTGCTCAACGAAATGGACTCAACACTCCATATTAAACGCCTAAGAATGTACCTGACTAGTAAGTATCTTAAAACCTATGGATTGCTATGTCTCCAAAAGAGAATCAAGCGTGTGTACAGGGGCATAAACGCAGCAGTGATAGGATTGGAGAGGTTCGGTGAGCAAATGAAGACCCTTTGAAGTCATATTGCATGGTACCCATTCCACGGGTTTCAACTACCCAGGTTTTAGGTATTCTTCCTTCAGCTAAAATATGCATGTGGAACCCAGAGTATGATCAACCATGTGATCGGGAGACGTGTTCAAATATGTCTCAGTTTTCGTACCCTGGTACTCGGGGGCAACATTCCAGACGCTTTACTAACACTCTCCCGACTTGGAGAGTCAGTCCCTTTAACCTCCTGTTTGGCCCAGTTTGCAATTTCTGCGGAAGATGAACAGGAATAGCGAGAACCAATGAGAGACTAGCTGGAGGTGTCTGGACGGGCAAATTTAACTCTCATTTCCCACCAGGAAGAGGAATTAATCAAAGGCTCAGCGTGCCGTGCCGGAACCAGATTAGGGCCTGAAGCCATCCTGCGGTGTTGCGGCCAGCTCACAAGAAAGCGAGATGAAGAAAGGAGCTCAGGGGCACTGTAATTCACAAACCTGCAGAGTTATAAATGACAGCTATCGTCCAAAAATAGACTGAAGTAAGGCTGCCAAGAGGACTTGAAAGCGGGGCAGAATTGCAGGAAACCAATTTCAGGAGGTAGACTGAAATTGCATTGAAAGCATAGGAAAAGAGGCAGAACGTCCACAATGATGCACTTGGCCAAAAAGGACGTATGCGTTTTTTCCTGAATATATTCAGGAAAACACGCATACGCACTTTTTGGCCAACCAAGCAAACTTGCAAAGGAAATCTGCACTACAATGAAGTCTCACTTCCCCCCGGTCAAAAGGGCCATCTGAAAAAAGTGTAAAATCCAGAAAGGCAGGAGAGGCCATGGAGAACTGGGAGCCTTGTTATGCTGATGGGCGGGATGTAAATTGCCAACAGACACTCGGGAGAAGTGTATGGTGTTTCCTGAAACATCTAAAAAACAAAGCAACAGAGCCTAGGGCACTTCCACTTATGGTCCTATAGCTTAAGGAAATTAAAATCAAAAAGACACAGCCACCCCAAAGTTTGGAACGGCTCTGTTTACAAGAACCTCGTTTACAGTACAAGTTCAACATCGCAGAAAGTGAAAAATGGATAAAGAAGTTGTGGTATTCACTTACAAAGCAATATCACTCAGCAATGAAATCTGTGTCATCAGGCCCTTAGCAGCACAATGAGTGGATTCAGGTATGATGATTCTAACTGAAATAAGTCACACAGAAAAAGAAACATCATAACATATCAGTAATACACGGAATGGAAACTTGGCTACACAGGAACTGAATTACAGAACAGAACAGGGTCTCAAATTTAGAAAACCAACTTATGCTTGCTTAAGGGGAAAGGTGAGTTGGGGTGCTGCATAAAACTAGAGATTGAAATGAGCACAGATAAAGTTCCTTAAGCCAAATATGGAATAGACAAGAGCTACTCCTTGCTCAACGAAATGGACTCAACACCCCATATTAAACGCCTAAGAATGTACCTGACTAGTAAGTATCTTCAAACCTATGGATTGCTATGTCTCCGAAAGAGAATCAAGCAAGTGTACAGGGGCATAAACGCAGCAGTGATAGGATTGGAGAGGTTCGGTGAGCAAATGAAGATCCTTTGAAGTCATATTGCATGGTAACCATTCCACGGGTTTCAACTACCCAGGTTTAAGGTATTCTTCCTTCAGCTAAAACATGCATGTGGAACCTAGAGTATGATCAACCATGTGATCGGGAGACGTGTTCAAATATGTCTCAGTTTTCGTACCCTGGTACTCGGGTGCAACATTCCAGACGCTTTACTAACACTCTCCCGACTTGGAGAGTCAGTCCCTTTAACCTCCTGTTTGGCCCAGTTTGCAATTTCTGCGGAAGATGAACAGGAATAGCGAGAACCAATGAGAGACTAGCTGGAGGTGTCTGGACGGGCAAATTTAACTCTCATTTCCCACCAGGAAGAGGAATTAACCAAAGGCTCAGCGTGCCGTGCCGGAACCAGATTAGGGCCTGAAGCCATCCTGCGGTGTTGCGGCCAGCTCACAAGAAAGCGAGTTGAAGAAAGGAGCTCAGGGGCACTGTAATTCACAAACCTGCAGAGTTATAAATGACAGCTATCGTCCAAAAATAGACTGAAGTAAGGCTGCCAAGAGGACTTGAAAGCGGGGCAGAATTGCAGGAAACCGATTTCAGGAGGTAGACAGGAATTGCATTGAAAGCATAGGAAAAGAGGCAGAACGTCCACAATGATGCACTTGGCCAAAAAGGGCGAATGCGTTTTTTCCTGAATATATTCAGGAAAAAACGCATAGCACTTTTTGGCCAACCAAGCAAGCTTGCAAAGGAAATCTGCACTACAATGAAGTCTCACTTCCCCCCGGTCCAAAGGGCTATCTGAAAAAAGTGTAAAATCCAGAAAGGCAGGACAGGCCATGGAGAACTGGGAGCCTTGTTATGCTGATGGGCGGGATGTAAATTGCCAACAACCACTCGGGAGAAGTGTATGGTGTTTCCTGAAACATCTAAAAAACAAAGCAACAGAACCTAGGGCAATTCCACTTATGGTCCTATAGCTTAGGGAAATTAAAATAAAAAAGACACAGCCACCCCAAAGTTTGGAACGGCTCTGTTTACAAGAACCTCGTTTACAGTACAAGTACAACATCACAGAAAGTGAAAAATGGATAAAGAAGTTGTGGTATTTACTTACAAAGCAATATCACTCAGCAATGAAATCTGTGTCATCAGGCCCTTAGCAGCACAATGAGTGGATTCAGGTATGATGATTCTAACTGAAATAAGTCACACAGAAAAAGAAACATCATAAGATATCAGTAATACACGGAATGGAAACTTGGCTACACAGGAACTGAATTAGAGAACAGAACAGGGTCTCAAATTTAGAAAACCAACTTATGCTTGCTTAAGGGGAAAGGTGAGTTGGGGTGCTGCATAAAACCAGAGATTGAAATGAGCACAGATAAAGTTCCTTAAGCCAAATATGGAATAGACAAGAGCTACTCCTTGCTCAATGAAATGGACTCAACACCCCATATTAAACGCCTAAGAATGTACCTGACTAGTAAGTATCTTCAAACCTATGGATTGCTATGTCTCCGAAAGAGAATCAAGCATGTGTACAGGGGCATAAACGCAGCAGTGATAGGATTGGAGAGGTTCGGTGAGCAAATGAAGACCCTTTGAAGTCATATTGCATGGTACCCATTCCACGGGTTTCAACTACCCAGGTTTAAGGTATTCTTCCTTCAGCTAAAACATGCATGTGGAACCTAGAGTATGATCAACCATGTGATCGGGAGACATGTTCAAATATGTCTCAGTTTTCGTACCCTGGTACTCGGGTGCAACATTCCAGACGCTTTACTAACACTCTCCCGACTTGGAGAGTCAGTCCCTTTAACCTCCTGTTTGGCCCAGTTTGCAATTTCTGCGGAAGATGAACAGGAATAGCGAGAACCAATGAGAGACTAGCTGGAGGTGTCTGGACGGGCAAATTAAACTCTCATTTCCCACCAGGAAGAGGAATTAACCAAAGGCTCAGCATGCCGTGCCCGAACCAGATTAGGGCCTGAAGCCATCCTGCGGTGTTGCGGCCAGCTCACAAGAAAGCGAGTTGAAGAAAGGAGCTCAGGGGCACTGTAATTCACAAACCTGCAGAGTTATAAATGACAGCTATCGTCCAAAAATAGACTGAAGTAAGGCTGCCAAGAGGACTTGAAAGCGGGGCAGAATTGCAGGAAACTGATTTCGGAGGTAGACTGGAATTGCATTGAAAGCATAGGAAAAGAGGCAGAACGTCCACAATGATGCACTTGGCCAAAAAGGGCGTATGCGTTTTTTCCTGAATATATTCAGGAAAAAACGCATACGCCCTTTTTGGCCAACCAAGCAAGCTTGCAAAGGAAATCTGCACTACAATGAAGTCTCACTTCCCCCCGGTCAAAAGGGCCATCTGAAAAAAGTGTAAAATCCAGAAAGGCAGGACAGGCCATGGAGAACTGGAAGCCTTGTTATGCTGATGGGCGGGATGTAAATTGCCAACAGACACTTGGGAGAAGTGTATGGTGTTTCCTGAAACATCTAAAAAACAAAGCAACAGAGCCTAGGGCACTTCCACTTATGGTCCTATAGCTTAGGAAAATTAAAATAAAAAAGACACAGCCACCCCAAAGTTTGGAACGGCTCTGTTTACAAGAACCTCGTTTACAGTACAAGTTCAACATCGCAGAAAGTGAAAAATGGATAAAGAAGTTGTGGTATTTACTTACAAAGCAATATCACTCAGCAATGAAATCTGTGTCATCAGGCCCTTAGCAGCACAATGAGTGGATTCAGGTATGATGATTCTAACTGAAATAAGTCACACAGAAAAAGAAACATCATAAGATATCAGTAATACACGGAATGGAAACTTGGCTACACAGGAACTGAATTACAGAACAGAACAGGGTCTCAAATTTAGAAAACCAACTTATGCTTGCTTAAGGGGAAAGGTGAGTTGGGGTGCTGCATAAAACCAGAGATTGAAATGAGCACAGATAAAGTTCCTTAAGCCAAATATGGAATAGACAAGAGCTACTCCTTGCTCAATGAAATGGACTCAACACCCCGTATTAAACGCCTAAGAATGTACCTGACTAGTAAGTATCTTCAAACCTATGGATTGCTATGTCTCCGAAAGAGAATCAAGCATGTGTACAGGGGCATAAACGCAGCAGTGATAGGATTGGAGAGGTTCGGTGAGCAAATGAAGACCCTTTGAAGTCATATTGCATGGTACCCATTCCACGGGTTTCAACTACCCAGGTTTAAGGTATTCTTCCTTCAGCTAAAACATGCATGTGGAACCTAGAGTATGATCAACCATGTGATCGGGAGACGTGTTCAAATATGTCTCAGTTTTCGTACCCTGGTACTCGGGTGCAACATTCCAGACGCTTTACTAACACTCTCCCGACTTGGAGAGTCAGTCCCTTTAACCTCCTGTTTGGCCCAGTTTGCAATTTCTGCGGAAGATGAACAGGAAAAGCGAGAACCAATGAGAGACTAGCTGGAGGTGTCTGGACGGGCAAATTTAACTCTCATTTCCCACCAGGAAGAGGAATTAACCAAAGGCTCAGCGTGCCGTGCCCGAACCAGATTAGGGCCTGAAGCCATCCTGTGGTGTTTTGGCCAGCTCACAAGAAAGTGAGTTGAAGAAAGGAGCTCAGGGGCACTGTAATTCACAAACCTGCAGAGTTATAAATGACAGCTATCGTCCAAAAATAGACTGAAGTAAGGCTGCCAAGAGGACTTGAAAGCGGGGCAGAATTGCAGGAAACCGATTTCGGAGGTAGACTGGAATTACATAGAAAGCATAGGAAAAGAGGCAGAACGTCCACAATGATGCACTTGGCCAAAAAGGGCGTATGCGTTTTTTCCTGAATATATTCAGGAAAAAACGCATACGCCCTTTTTGGCCAACCAAGCAAGCTTGCAAAGGAAATCTGCACTACAATGAAGTCTCACTTCCCCCCGGTCAAAAGGGCCATCTGAAAAAAGTGTAAAATCCAGAAAGGCAGGACAGGCCATGGAGAACTGGGAGCCTTGTTATGCTGATGGGCGGGATGTAAATTGCCAACAACCACTCGGGAGAAGTGTATGGTGTTTCCTGAAACATCGAAAAAACAAAGCAACAGAGCCTAGGGCACTTCCACTTATGGTCCTATAGCTTAGGAAAATTAAAATCAAAAAGACACAGCCACCCCAAAGTTTGGGACGCCTCTGTTTACAAGAACCTCGTTTACAGTACAAGTTCAACATCGCAGAAAATGAAAAATGGATAAAGAAGCTGTGGTATTTACTTACAAAGCAATATCACTCAGCAATGAAATCTATGTCATCAGGCCCTTAGCAGCACAATGAGTGGATTCAGGTATGATGAATCTACCTGAAATAAGTCACACAGAAAAAGAAACATCATAAGATATCACTAATACACGGAATGTAAACTTGGCTACACAGGAACTGAATTTCAGAACAGAACAGGGTCTCAAATTTAGAAAACCAACTTATGCTTGCTTAAGGGTAAAGGTGAGTTGGGGTGCTGCATAAAACCAGAGATTGAAATGAGCACAGATAAAGTTCCTTAAGCCAAATATGGAATAGACAAGAGCTACTCCTTGCTCAACGAAATGGACTCAACACCGCATATTAAACGCCTAAGAATGTACCTGACTAGTAAGTATCTTAAAACCTATGGATTGCTATGTCTTCGAAAGAGAATCAAGCATGTGTACAGGGGCATAAACACAGCAGTGATAGGATTGGAGAGGTTCGGTGAGCAAATGAAGACCCTTTGAAGTCATATTGCATGGTACCCATTCCACGGGTTTCAACTACCCAGGTTTAAGGTATTCTTCCTTCAGCTAAAACATGCATGTGGAACCCAGAGTATGATCAACCATGTGATCGGGAGACGTGTTCAAATATGTCTCAGTTTTCGTACCCTGGTACTCGGGTGCAACATTCCAGACGCTTTACTAACACTCTCCCGACTTGGAGAGTCAGTCCCTTTAACCTCCTGTTTGGCCCAGTTTCCAATTTCTGCGGAAGATGAACAGGAATAGCGAGAACCAATGAGAGACTAGCTGGAGGTGTCTGGACGGGCAAATTTAACTCAGATTTCCCACCAGGAAGAGGAATTAACCAAAGGCTCAGCGTGCCATGCCAGAACCAGATTAGGGCCTGAAGCCATCCTGCGGTGTTGTGGCCAGCTCACAAGAAAGTGAGTTGAAGAAAGGAGCTCAGGGGCACTATAATTCACAAACCTGCAGAGTTATAAATGACAGCTATCATCCAAAAATAGACTGAAGTAAGGCTGCCAAGAGGACTTGAAAGCGGGGCAGAATTGCAGGAAACCGATTTCGGAGGTAGACTGGAATTACATTGAAAGCATAGGAAAAGAGGCAGAACGTCCACAATGATGCACTTGGCCAAAAAGGGCGTATGCGTTTTTTCCTGAATATATTCAGGAAAAAACGCATACGCCCTTTTTGGCCAACCAAGCAAGCTTGTAAAGGAAATCTGCACTACAATGAAGTCTCACTTCCCCCCGGTCAAAAGGGCCATCTGAAAAAAGTGTAAAATCCAGAAAGGCAGGACAGGACATGGAGAACTGGGAGCCTTGTTATGCTGATGGGCGGGATGTAAATTGCCAACAGACACTTGGGAGAAGTGTATGGTGTTTCCTGAAACATCGAAAAAACAAAGCAACAGAGCCTAGGGCACTTCCACTTATGGTCCTATAGCTTAGGAAAATTAAAATCAAAAAGACACAGCCACCCCAAAGTTTGGGACGCCTCTGTTTACAAGAACCTCGTTTACAGTACAAGTTCAACATCGCAGAAAATGAAAAATGGATAAAGAAGCTGTGGTATTTACTTACAAAGCAATATCACTCAGCAATGAAATCTATGTCATCAGGCCCTTAGCAGCACAATGAGTGGATTCAGGTATGATGATTCTACCTGAAATAAGTCACACAGAAAAAGAAACATCATAAGATATCACTAATACACGGAATGTAAACTTGGCTACACAGGAACTGAATTACAGAACAGAACAGGGTCTCAAATTTAGAAAACGAACTTATGCTTGCTTAAGGGGAAAGGTGAGTTGGGGTGCTGCATAAAACCAGAGATTGAAATGAGCACAGATAAAGTTCCTTAAGCCAAATATGGAATAGACAAGAGCTACTCCTTGCTCAACGAAATGGACTCAACACCGCATATTAAACGCCTAAGAATGTACCTGACTAGTAAGTATCTTAAAACCTATGGATTGCTATGTCTCCGAAAGAGAATCAAGCATGTGTACAGGGGCATAAACGCAGCAGTGATAGGATTGGAGAGGTTTGGTGAGCAAATGAAGACCCTTTGAAGTCATATTGCATGGTACCCATTCCACGGGTTTCAACTACCCAGGTTTAAGGTATTCTTCCTTCAGCTAAAACATGCATGTGGAACCTAGAGTATGATCAACCATGTGATCGGGAGACGTGTTCAAATATGTCTCAGTTTTCGTACCCTGGTACTCGGGTGCAACATTCCAGACGCTTTACTAACACTCTCCCGACTTGGAGAGTCAGTCCCTTTAACCTCCTGTTTGGCCCAGTTTGCAATATCTGCGGAAGATGAACAGGAATAGCGAGAACCAATGAGAGACTAGCTGGAGGTGTCTGGACGGGCAAATTTAACTCTCATTTCCCACCAGGAAGAGGAATTAACCAAAGGCTCAGCGTGCCGTGCCGGAACCAGATTAGGGCCTGAAGCCATCCTGCGGTGTTGCGGCCAGCTCACAAGAAAGCGAGTTGAAGAAAGGAGCTCAGGGGCACTGTAATTCACAAACCTGCAGAGTTATAAATGACAGCTATCGTCCAAAAATAGACTGAAGTAAGGCTGCCAAGAGGACTTGAAAGCGGGGCAGAATTGCAGGAAACCGATTTCAGGAGGTAGACAGGAATTGCATTGAAAGCATAGGAAAAGAGGCAGAACGTCCACAATGATGCACTTGGCCAAAAAGGGCGAATGCGTTTTTTCCTGAATATATTCAGGAAAAAACGCATACGCACTTTTTGGCCAACCAAGCAAGCTTGCAAAGGAAATCTGCACTACAATGAAGTCTCACTTCCCCCCGGTCCAAAGGGCTATCTGAAAAAAGTGTAAAATCCAGAAAGGCAGGACAGGCCATGGAGAACTGGGAGCCTTGTTATGCTGATGGGCGGGATGTAAATTGCCAACAACCACTCGGGAGAAGTGTATGGTGTTTCCTGAAACATCTAAAAAACAAAGCAACAGAACCTAGGGCACTTCCACTTATGGTCCTATAGCTTAGGGAAATTAAAATCAAAAAGACACAGCCACCCCAAAGTTTGGAACGGCTCTGTTTACAAGAACCTCGTTTAACTTACAAGTTCAACATCGCAGAAAGTGAAAAATGGATAAAGAAGTTGTGGTATTTACTTACAAAGCAATATCACTCAGCAATGAAATCTGTGTCATCAGGCCCTTAGCAGCACAATGAGTGGACTCAGGTATGATGATTCTAACTGAAATAAGTCACACAGAAAAAGAAACATCATAAGATATCAGTAATACACGGAATGTAAACTTGGCTACACAGGAACTGAATTATAGAACAGAACAGGGTCTCAAATTTAGAAAACCAACTTATGCTTGCTTAAGGTGAAAGGTGAGTTGGGGTGCTGCATAAAACCAGAGATTGAAATGAGCACAGATAAAGTTCCTTAAGCCAAATATGGAATAGACAAGAGCTACTCCTTGCTCAACGAAATGGACTCAACACCGCATATTAAACGCCTAAGAATGTACCTGAGTAGTAAGTATCTTAAAACCTATAGATTGCTATGTCTCTGAAAGAGAATCAAGCATGTGTACAGGGGCATAAACGCAGCAGTGATAGGATTGGAGAGGTTCGGTGAGCAAATGAAGACCCTTTAACGTCATATTGCATGGTACCCATTCCACGGGTTTCAACTACCCAGGTTTTAGGTATTCTTCCTTCAGCTAAAACATGCATGTGGAACCCAGAGTATGATCAACCATGTGATCGGGAGACGTGTTCAAATATGTCTCACTTTTCCTCCCCTGGTACTCGGGTGCAACATTCTAGACGATTTACTAACACTCTCCCCAGTTGGAGAGTCAGCGCCTTTAACCTCCTGTTTGACACAGTTTGGAATTTCTGCGGAAGATGAACAGGAATAGCGAGAACCAATGAGAGGCTAGCTGGAGGTGTCTGGATGGGCAAATTTAACTCTCATTTCCCACCAGGAAGAGGAATTAACCAAAGGCTCAGTGTGGCATGCCGGAACCAGATTAGTGCCTGAAGCCATCCTGCGGTGTTCCGGCCAGCTCACAAGAAAGCGAGTTGAAGAAAGGAGCTCAGGGGCACTGTAATTCACAAACCTGCAGAGTTATAAATGACAGCTATCGTCCAAAAATAGACTGAAGTAAGGCTGCCAAGAGGACTTGAAAGCGGGGCAGAATTGCAGGAAACCGATTTCAGGAGGTAGACTGGAATTGCGTTGAAAGCATAGGAAAAGAGGCAGAACGTCCACAATGATGCACTTGGCCAAAAAGGGCGTATGCGTTTTTTCCTGAATATATTCAGGAAAAAACGCATACGCCCTTTTTGGCCAACCAAGCAAGCTTGCAAAGGAAATCTGCACTACAATGAAGTCTCACTTGCCCCCGGTCAAAAGGGCCATCTGAAAAAAGTGTAAAATCCAGAAAGGCAGGACAGGCCATGGAGAACTGGGAGCCTTGTTATGCTGATGGGCGGGATGTAAATTGCCAACAGACACTCGGGAGAAGTGTATGGTGTTTCCTGAAACATCTAAAAAACAAAGCAACAGAGCCTAGGGCACTTCCACTTATGGTCCTATAGCTTAGGGAAATTAAAATCAAAAAGACACAGCCACCCCAAAGTTTGGGACGCCTCTGTTTACAAGAACCTTGTTTACCGTACAAGTTCAATATCACAGAAAGTGAAAAATGGATAAAGAACTTGTGGTACTTACGTACAATGCAGTATCACTCAGCAGTGAAATCTATGTCATCAGGCCCGTGACAGCATAATGAGTGGATTCAGGTACGACGATTCTAACTGAAATAAGTCACACAGAAAAAGAAACATCAAAAGATATCACTAATACACGGAATGTAAACTTGGCTACACAGGAACTGAATTCCAAAACAGAACAGGGTCTCAAATTTAGAAAACCAACTTATGCTTGCTTAAGGGTAAAGGTGAGTTGGGGTGCTGCATAAAACCAGAGATTGAAATGAGCACAGATAAAGTTCCTTAAGCCAAATATGGAACAGACAAGAGCTACTCCTTGCTCAACGAAATGGACTCAACACCGCATATTAAACGCCTAAGAATGTACCTGACTAGTAAGTATCTTAAAACCTTGGGATTGCTATTTCTCCGAAAGTGAATCAAGCGTGCGTACTGGGGCATAAATGCAGCAGTGATAGGATTGGAGAGGTTCGGTGAGCAAATGAAGACCCTTTGAAGTCATATTGCATGGTACCCATTCCACGGGTCTCAACTCTCCAGGTTTAAGGTATTCTTCCTTCAGCTGAAACATGCATGTGGAACCCAGAGTATGATCAACCGTGTGATCGGGAGACGTGTTCAAATATGTCTCAGTTTTCATACCCTGGTACCCGGGTGCAACATTCCAGACGCTTTACTAACACTCTCCCTACTTGGACTGTCAGCCCCTTAACCTCCTGTTTGGCCCAGTTTGCAATTTCTGCGGAAGATGAACAGGAATAGGGAGAACCAATGAGAGACTAGCTGGAGGTGTCTGAACGGGCAAATTTAACTCTCATTTCCCACTAGGAAGAGGAATTAACCAAAGGCTCAGCGTGCCGTGCCGGAAACAGATTAGGGCCTGAAGCCATCCTGCGGTGTTGTGGCCAGCTCACAAGAAAGTGAGTTGAAGAAAGGAGCTCAGGGGCTCTGTAATTCACAAACCTGCAGAGTTATAAATGACAGCTATCGTCCAAAAATATACTGAAGTAAGGCTGCCAAGAGGACTTGAAAGCGGGGCAGAATTGCAGGATACCGATTTCAGGAGGTAGACTGGAATTGCATTGAAAGCATAGGAAAAGAGGCAGAACGTCCACAATGATGCACTTTGCCAAAAGGGCGTATGCGTTTTTTCCTGAATATATTCAGGAAAAAACGCATACGCCCTTTTTGGCCAACCAAGCAAGCTTGCAAAGGAAATCTGCACTACAATGAAGTCTCACTTCCCCCCGGTCAAAAGGGCCATCTGAAAAAAGTGTAAAATCCAGAAAGGCAGGACAGGCCATGGAGAACTGGGAGCCTTGTTATGCTGATGGGCGGGATGTAAATTGCCAACAGACACTCGGGAGAAGTGTATGGTGTTTCCTGAAACATCTAAAAAACAAAGCAACAGAGCCTAGGGCACTTCCACTTATGGTCCTATAGCTTAGGGAAATTAAAATCAAAAAGACACAGCAACCCCAAAATTTGGGACGGCTCTTTTTACAGAAATCTCTTCTACGGCACAAGTTAAATATCCCAGAGAGCAAATAATGGATAAAGAAGTTGCGGTACTTATGTACAACAGAATACCACTCAGCAATGAAATCTATGTCACCAGGCCCATACCAGCATAATGAGTGGATTGAGGCACGATGATTCTAAGTGAAATAAGTCACACAGAAAAAGAAACATCATAAGGTATCACTAATACACGGAATGTGAACTTGGCTACACATGAACTGAATTACAAAACAGAACAGGGTGTCAAGTTTAGAAAACCAACTTATGCCTGCTTAAGGGGGAAGGTGAGTTGGGGTGCTGCATAAAAGCAGAGTTTGAAATTAGCACAGATACCGTTCCATAAGCCAAATATGTAATAGACAAGAGCTACCCCTTGCTCAACGAAATGGATTCAACAATGAGGTATCACCTCACACCTGGTAGAATAGGCATCATTGAAAATCTACAAACAAAAAATGCTGGAAAGGGTGTGGAGAAAAGGAACCCTCTTCCACTATTGTTGGGAATATAAATTGATACAGTCATTATGGAGAACAATATCGAATTTCTTAAGAAACTAACAATAGAATTACCATATGATACAGCAATCCCAGTACTGGACATATACCCAGACAAAACCATAAATCAAAAAGTGTCATTCACCGCAATGTTCATTGCATCACTATTTACAATATCGAGGTAATGGAAGCAACCTAAATGCCCACAGACAGACGAATGCATAAAGCTGTGGTACATATATAAAATGGAATATTACTAAGCCATGAAAAGGAATGAAATTGGGTCATTTGTAGAGACGTCGATGGATCTAGAGACTGTCATACAGAGTGAAGTAAGTCAGAAAGAGAAAAACAAATCTTGTATATTCATGCATATATGTGGAACCTAGAAAAACTGTACAGGTTAACCATTTTGCAAGGCATAAATAGAGCAACAGATGTAGACAACAAACGTATGGACAACAAGGGGGGAAAGCTGTTCGGGGGGTGGTGGTGGGAGGAGTTGAGAGACTGGGATTGGCATGTATACATTTATATGTATAAAATAGATAACCAATAAGAACCTGCTGTATAAAAATATAAAATAAAATTCAAAATTAAAAAGAAATAAAATTTAAAAAATAAAACAGAAAAAACAATTATTCCCTGCACATACATGTATTTATATGAATAAATTATTTCCATGCTTATATCTGTAAATACAAAAAAGAGGAATAAAATCTACCTTGAACCAAAAACGAAAAAGAGAAAAAAAACACAGAACCCACCAGTTACACAGAGGAAAACCGTATCAGGGCACTTGCTCCAGTTGTAAACAATTCTGAAGTTGGTCAGTGGTGGGGAATCGTCTCCCATTCAGCCAGCAGCCCCCACGCAACAAGCGTCCTCATTGCAAAGCTGGGGCACCGTGCCGAGGCATCTGTGAGTAAACGTGAGCTGAGCCCCAGGCCAGTTGCTGCTGAACTATTCCCACCCGTCCCAGGTAAAACACCTGAATATATACAAGGACTTGAAAGCCTAGAGGAAGGGCCATAGAGCCACACGAGTGACAGCATGCCGGCCGACTTGGTGCCTGCAGGCCAGCCAGGATGGTCCTGGCCCTGGGTGCTCTTCTGGAAGATTTCCACTTCCCTGCCTGAGATACCCGTCCTGTCCCTGCCCCCACTGCTTTTTTCCTTCCTCACCTCTGCCCAGGGAGAAATTCCAACAGCAGGTATGGGTGACACATCCTCTTCTTTAGCAGGTGGCAGCCTGGCCACTGCTGCAGAAAGTCCAGCAGAGCCCCACTCACACTGGGCCACCCACAAAGCCGTGGCCTCTCACTCCCTCCCACCAGCCCAGCCCGGAGACTGCTGACAGGGCAGAGAAAATGGCGTCAGGCACGGCTGCAGGGGCTCTTGCTGCCTGGAGTGGTATTTATATTGATCTCAACCCAGGCACACCTGGGGAGGGCTGGCCGGCACGGTAAGGCTGCCCAGGTCAGCCAATCATCACCCCTCAGGGGCTCACAGTTGCAGAAAATGGAACTTGCTGAACCGGCCAGGTCCAAGGAACAGGTGTGGGCTCCTGAGAGTCAGGATAGACAAGGGGCTGCAGCTTTGGCTTGTTTTCTAATCATTTTATCTGGCCCATGAGTGGGAGACAACTTCAAGAAAACCCTCTCCTAATGAGAGGAACCCAGGAGTCAGGGAGAGGAGGGGTGGGTGGTGGTTGGAGACAGAGGCCTGGTGCCCCGGGTGCAGTGGAAGTCTCTGGAAGACCAGGTGGAGGGAGGCCTCACGGAGTGATGCCCAGGGTCACAGACCTGTCGCAGCTGCTGTTTGTTAGTTCAAGTCCTGCTCTGAGGTGCTCTGTGTCAGCTCTGAGCGACAGGTGAGCTGGGGGTGCTCTGCAATGAGGGCTATGTGCACGGTTCCTGTGTGCCCAGCCCTGCCACGGTACCTGCAAGGGTAGCTCTGTATCCTGGGAGGGGCCTGACCACGAGAGCCCCGTGGGCTGGGGTGGGGGTGGGGTACCTGCCCAGGTGAGCTCCATATTCTGGGATTGGTCTGACCACGAGAGCCCCATGGGCTGCTGGGGACCTGGTAAAGGATGTCAGGACAGTCAGTGAAGCCACCGAGGATATACCTCCAGTTGCTCCTAATTCCTACACCCTGCTGGTCATTCTACCAACCACCAGGACATGGTATTCTGTATTAGTCTTCAATGATGCCTTCTTTTGTATTCCATTAGTCCCAGAGTCACAAGAAATTTTGGCTTGTGAGTGGCAGGACTCAACATACAACTAAAACAATACTTCCGGGCCGTCTGGCCCCAAGGGTGCAAAAATTCCCACACCATCTTTGGGGAAAGCTTAGCTAAAGACCTAAAAGTTCTACCTCTGGAAAAGGAAACCCTCCTTCAATATGCAGACGACATTCTGATCACCAGCCCTACTAAGGAGGCCTCTGAACTACCAAGCCAATAAAGGATAGAAGTTGTCCAAGAAAAAGCTCAAATATCACAGACTGCGGTGACCTGCCTGGGCTTCATTCTCACAGAAGGTCAGAGAAGCCCATCCCAGGAAAGGGAAGAAACCATTTTCAGCCTTACCCCTTTCTAAAACTAGAAGACAGCTTAGGGGTTCCTGGGGAGGCCAGGGTTTGCTGCTTCTGGATCCCTAGCTACAGTCTACTAGCTGGGCCTCTATATGAAACACTGAAAGGAAAAGATGATGATCCTTTTGAATAGAATCCAGAAGTGGCCTTTCAAGAATGGAAAGAGCAGTCAATTCAGACCCTTGCCCTGGAACTCCCTAATTTAGCTAAACCCTTTGACCTTTACATTCCCGGTGAAAGGTGAATCGCCATTGGAGAATTAGTGCAAAAACTGGGACCACTTGAAATGGAACAATGCAAGAATGCCATCCAGGTAGGATAAACTACGGTCACTAAGGGGCTTGGCCCACTGCCACATCTGGCCAAGATACTGGCGGTATCTAAAAACCTGGAAATCAGCAGCCCAAAAGGCCACCTCCCTCCTAAGGGAAAAGGACCCCACGTGGTGATCCTAACCACCAACCATGCCCTGAAGTTGCAGGGTTCGCTCCGTGGGCACACCGACCTCGAGTGAGGAGGCCCTCCAACTCCAACATCCAGAGAGATAACCGGGGGCAACAGGGCACCATGACGACTCGTGTGAACATCACTTGACCTGGAGTTTCTCTCATAAAACAACAAGAGTGTGTCCCAAAAGAGTAGACTACTGCTTGCAGGACTTACTGCACCCAGAGGGGAGCTAATAATCTTGGCGGGGGAACAGTATACCACACTGTCACCATAGAAAAGCCTACAGACACCGTGATGATGGTGGCCAATAAGACCGGCTGGACTCCTGTTTACTTCAAAAGGCTGTTGACTCAGTAGCCATCATGGTCCTTGATCACCACTGACCCTGGACTGTCTGGGAGTTGAGCGGGCAGGGCTCTGACACCTGGTGCTGTTTGTACGTTAATTCAGGGGCCTAATTGAAGAAAGCGCAGACTACTGGTCAGAGCATCTAGGCTGGCAGAGACGGTCAGCCTAAGGTGGCCGAACAAATGTGGGGCGGGGTGAAACCGGCCCCCACAGCGTCTCTGCACATCTCTTTCCTGGACCCTTAAAGGTCATTAGAATCTATAACGCTTCCAATGCTGGTGCTCAGGTGGACGAGCAGGGAAGCAGGGGTCCTGGGGACAATCAACGTCACCGGGAGGCTGCTGGGGAGAAGCTCTGACCCTCGCCCCAGGGTATGAGGGCTCCCAACTCAGCACTCAGCAGTTACAGAAGAAGGGTCTGCACCCTCAGCACTCCAAGAATGAGGAAAGGGACAAAAGGCAGAGGAGGGGTTTGTCCCCAGCAAAGCCCATTAAAAATCCCTGGGAGATAAAAATAGAATCTGGGCAATAAAGTCAAGTCTAACCTTTTTTATCCTTTGTGCTTTGTCTAATTTCACGTGCTCCTAGGGTCCCGCATGCAGAGGTTCCACACCCGGCACTTCAGACCAGATTTCCTAGTGCAGAATGGCTGGGTCGACACCTCAGCTCCTGGGGCCCAGTGCAGACTCCACGATATAGAGCCTGAGCTACAGCCAACCCGGCCCTCGAGAGCTCCGCCGCCTCCCTCCCTCCCACTGACTCTGACAGGATCTCTACACAGCAGCCCAGCCCACAGCCCACGGGGTAGTGCATGCTCTCACCTCTCCATTCTCTGATCAAAATATAAAGTTTCCTTTGCTTGTGAACCAAACTCAGTCTCGATCTGTTGGCCCCAATGACACTGGGCAGGGGGACACTTGTTGGGGTCCACTCTGGAGGATCAGTAACAGAAATTGAGACTATTGTAACCTCAATGAACAGATGTGTGAGCCAAACTGTAGTTAACATAGAACAGTGTATAAGGCTCGGGTAAAATAAGATGTTTTTAACACTTCCATTTGATATTTCCATCACTTTTTATAAGCAAGTTCAGTGAAAAGGTTTGTCTTATTTGTCAGGTCAATATTAGAGAAACGAAGTGATTTCTTTCCAAGGATGTACATCTAATAATCTTGGTTAAACCTTCAATCTTGTTTTAAATGCTTTTCCATTGAAAATGATACCTCTCTTTCAGCTCCCCCATTTCTGAGAAGTATAAAATCTTATAATTTATTATTACCAAAGGGGAAAGGTGGGAGGAGGGATAAATTAACAGTTTGGAATGAACACATACACACTGCTATGTATAAAATAGATCATCAACAAGGAACTACTGTATAGCACAGGGAACTACACTCAACATTTTGCAATAACCTATAAGGGGAAATAATCTGAAAAAGAATAGATATTTTTATTGACATCATCTATCAATGACAGTTAAAGTGTAGCCTAAGGGAAGCTGGTGGTGAGTGCTTCTGACCCTGAAGACTTCAATCATCTAAAGTTTGGACTCTGCCTACTTCCCAAGGCCCTTAATGAACATATGTGTAGCCGTAGCTTAAAAACTTCCCCAGTTTGGGTTTCGGGGAGACACTGATTTTGAAAAAGCCCTGGTGTTCTCCTTACATGAATGGGACTCTTCCTACTGCTAAAACATGTCTGTCACACCCAGAGGATGGTATACCGTCTGATTGGGAAGAGTTTGGAAAAGGCATCTCATCTCCTCATCTCCTGGTGCTCGGGTTCACCCCTCCAGCGTCTTTACTAACAGTCTCCCCACTTGGAGATGTCAGCACTGTCAACATCCTGTTGCGTACAGTTTGGAATTTGTCCAGAGGATGAAGCGGAAGGATGAGGAACAATGAGAGACAAGTCCTAGGTGTTCAGACAGGCACATGTCACTCTAATTTCCAATCAGGAAGACGAATTGACCAAAGGCTAGGGTTGCCCATGGAAACAGTATAGGGCTTGAGGAAATCCCGCTGCTTTGTGGCCAGTTCCCATAAACACGAGTTGAACAATGGAACTCAGGGGCAGTAAAATTCACAAAACTGCAGAGTTGAAAATATCCATCACTGAAAAATGTCTTGAGGAAAGTCAGAGAAAAGGACTTGTAAGCAAGGGAGAATGGCAGGAAAGGGATTTGAGGAGGTAGAAAGGACTCGCCATTAAGCACAAGAAAAGGAGCTGAACATTGCCAACATTGCAGTTGGCTAAAAAGGGTGTATGCGTTCTTTTCTGTATATATTCAAGAAAAGGGCATACACTTTTTTAGCCAACCAAACAGGTGGGCACTGGAAGTCAATACTACAAAAGATATCACTTCGCATCAGTCAGAAGAGCCATCCTCATAAAGCGTAAACAACAGAAATGCAGGACAGGGCAACGAGAAGAGGGAGCCCTGTGAGACTTATAGTGGAAATGTATATTGCCAACGGCCATTCTGGAGAAGTGTATTGTGTTTACTAAAGCATCTAAAAAATGAGCTACAGAGCATAGGGCACTTGCACTCATGGGCGTATATCTTGGGAAAAACAAAAATCGAGAGGACACAGGCACCCCAATGTTTACCCCCTCTCTGTTTAAAAGATCCTCGACTAGGATATAACGTAAATGTCTCTGGAGGGAAAAAATGGATAGAGATGTGGTACTTAGGTAGAGTGGAATATTATTCAGCCTGGAAATCAATGAAATATGGCCAGTTGTAACAACTCCGGAGGAGTTACGTATGATCATTCTAAGTGACAGAATTCAAAAAGAAAAAGACACATATCATAAGATATCACTTAAAGGTGGAATCCAAAATGGCTACACATGAAATAAATTACAAAACAAAAACATAGTCAAATATGTAGAAAACACGCATAAGGCTGCTAAACGGGAAAGGTGGGGAGGGGTGAGGCATCATCCAGGAGGTTGAAATTAGCAAAGATACCATTCCAAATACCAAACTGATAATCAACAAGGCCTACACGGTAGCTAAAAGAACTGCACTCAGCACACTCAAGTCACCGGAAAAGAATATATACGACTGGTAAGAATCTGAAAAAGAATTTATTGATGTCTCTCTGTACGTGAATCAAGTGGATGTACAGCAGCAAGAAACAGAGCTTTGAAAATCAGCTGTAACCAATATAGTAATAAATTGGAAAAAATAAACGACAGAGAGACAGAGAAAACCTCTTACAACTTTTCCTCAGGGACGGTGATGCAACATGGATTGAACACATCTAGACCCACAGCAGGATGAGACATAAGGCTGGAAACTGTTTGCGCTAAGAGAAATGTGAGGTTGGGTGAGGAAATGCACACCCTTTAAAGTAATACTACCTGGTACCCATTCAATGGGTCCCAAATCTGCAGGTTCAAGGGATCTTCCTACAGCTAAAACATGCATGGAAAACCCAGAGGACTGTACACCATGTGATCGGGAGATGTGTCTAAAATGCACCTCATTTATCCTCTCCTGGTGCTCCTGTTCACCATTCCAGCCACGCTACTTAGAATCTCCCCACTTGGAGAATCAGCACATTTAAACTTCTGTTTCACACATTTTGCAAATTGTGAGGAGGATGAACGGGAAGAGGGGGAACCAATGAGAGAAGAGTTGTAGGGGTTTGGACGGGCACATATCACTCTAATTTCCCATTAAGAATAAGAATTAAAGAAAGGCTCAGCCTGCCTCGCCGGAGCCAAAATAGGGCCTGAAGCAATCCTGCGGGTTTGAGGCCAGCTCACAAAAGAGCAACTTAAAAAATGGAGCTCAGGGTCACTGCAATTCACAAACCTGCAGAGTTATAAATGAAAACTAACGTCCAAAAATATGTTGAGGTAAGGCAAAGAAGAGGATCTGAATGCAAGACAGAATTGCAAGAAACAGATTTCAAGAGATAGATTGGACTCGTCTTTAACGCACATGAAAAGCGGCAGAATTTCGACAATGATGCAGTTGGCCCAAAAGGGCGTATGCGTTTTTTCCTGATTATATCCAGGAAAAAACGCATACGCACTTTATGGGCAACGAAGCAAGCAAGCAATGCAAATGTGCACAACAAAGAAGTCTCACTTCCCACCGGTCAAAAGGGCCATCCTAAAAAATTGTAAAAACCAGAAATGCAGGACAGGCCATGGAGAACAGGGAGCCTTTATACGCTGATGGGCAGTGTGTGAACTGCCGAGAGCCACTCTGGAGAAGTGTATGGTGGTTCCTAAATCATCTAAAAAACAGAGCTACAGAGCATAGGACACTTCCAATCATGGGAGTATATCTAGGGAAGTCTAAAAATCAACAAGACACAAGCACACCACAGTTTAGGGCTACTCTGTTTACAAGAACCTCAACTTCAGTACACCTTAAATATCCCAGGAAAGAGAACAATGGATAAAGAAGATGTGGTACTTATGTACAATGGAATATCTCTTCACCATGAAATCAATGTAATAAGGCTAGTAGAAGGATAAAGAGTGGATTTAGGTCCGATAATACTACTTGAAATAAGTCAAACAGAAAAAGAAACATATCATAAGATATCACTTATAGAGGGAGGGTAAATATGGCTGCACAAGAAATGAATTACAGAACAGAACAGTGTCTCACATTTAGAAAACACACTTATGTCAGCTTAAGGGGAAAGGAGAGGTGGGGTGATGCATAAAACCAGAGTTTGAAATTAGCACAGATACCGTTCAATAAACCAAATAGGTATTAGACAAGATCTACACCTTGCTCAATGAACAGGCCTCAACACACCCTATACACCGCAGAGAAATATATCTGAGGAATAAGAATCTTAAAACCCATGTATTGATATATCTCCATAAGGGAATCAAGTGTGTGCAGAGCGGCACAAACACAGCAGTGAAAAGGAGCTAAACCCCATTATAGAAATAAATTTTAAAAACAAAACGCTGAAACAATGAAAGAGAGAAAAATTCTTACAAAATTCGCTCAGGGGCTGTGATGCAACCTGGATTGACCACATATAAACCCACAGCTGGATAAGACATAAGGCTGGACACTTGGGGCTGACAGGATTGGTGAGCTTTGGTGAGCAACTGCCGAAAGTTTAATGCAATACTTCATGCTACTCAGTCCAAGGGTCCCAACACTCCAGGTTGAAGGGAATCTTCCTACAGCTAAACCATGCTTGGGAAACCCAGCGACTGGTATACCATATGATCGGGAAAGGTTTCTAAAACGCACCTCATTTTTCCTCTCCTGGGGCTCCGGATCGACATTCCAGCCGCTTTACTAACAACATCCCCACATGGAGTCAATGCCTTTAAGTTCTGGTATCGCACAGTCTGCAGTTAGTGCAGAGGATGAATGGGAATAGGGGGAACCAGTGAGAAACTAGCTGTAGCGGTTTCAATGGGCACATGTCACTCTAATATCACATCAGTAAGAAGAATTAACCAAAGGCACAGCAAGGTGCCCCAGAAGAAAAATAGGGCTCAAGGAATCCTGTGGTTATGGGGCAAGACCAAAACAATAAGAGCTAAAAAATGGAGCTAAGGGCCACTGCAATTCAAAAACATGCAGAGTTATAAAGGCCAACTATTTTTAAAAAATATATTGAGGTAAGGCTATGAAGAGGCATTGAAAGCAAGGCAGAATTGCAGGAAACCGATTTCAGGAGGTAGACTGGAATTGCATTGAAAGCATATGAAGAGAGTCAGAAACTCGACAATGATGCACTTGGCCAAAAGGGGCGTATGCGTTTTTTCCTGAATATATTCAGGAAAAAACGCATACGCCCTTTTTGGCCAACCAAGCAAGCTTGCAAAGGAAATCTGCACTACAATGAAGTCTCACTTCCCCCCGGTCAAAAGGGCCATCTGAAAAAAGTGTAAAATCCAGAAAGGCAGGACAGGACATGGAGAACTGGGAGCCTTGTTATGCTGATGGGCGGGATGTAAATTGCCAACAGACACTTGGGAGAAGTGTATGGTGTTTCCTGAAACATCTAAAAAACAAAGCAACAGAGCCTAGGGCACTTCCACTTATGGTCCTATAGCTTAGGAAAATTAAAATCAAAAAGACACAGCCACCCCAAAGTTTGGGACGCCTCTGTTTACAAGAACCTCGTTTACAGTACAAGTTCAACATCGCAGAAAATGAAAAATGGATAAAGAAGCTGTGGTATTTACTTACAAAGCAATATCACTCAGCAATGAAATCTATGTCATCAGGCCCTTAGCAGCACAATGAGTGGATTCAGGTATGATGATTCTACCTGAAATAAGTCACACAGAAAAAGAAACATCATAAGATATCACTAATACACGGAATGTAAACTTGGCTACACAGGAACTGAATTTCAGAACAGAACAGGGTCTCAAATTTAGAAAACCAACTTATGCTTGCTTAAGGGTAAAGGTGAGTTGGGGTGCTGCATAAAACCAGAGATTGAAATGAGCACAGATAAAGTTCCTTAAGCCAAATATGGAATAGACAAGAGCAACTCCTTGCTCAACGAAATGGACTCAACACCGCATATTAAACGCCTAAGAATGTACCTGACTAGTAAGTATCTTAAAACCTATGGATTGCTATGTCTCCGAAAGAGAATCAAGCATGTGTACAGGGGCATAAACACAGCAGTGATAGGATTGGAGAGGTTCGGTGAGCAAATGAAGACCCTTTGAAGTCATATTGCATGGTACCCATTCCACAGGTTTCAACTACCCAGGTTTAAGGTATTCTTCCTTCAGCTAAAACATGCATGTGGAACCCAGAGTATGATCAACCATGTGATCGGGAGACGTGTTCAAATATGTCTCAGTTTTCGTACCCTGGTACTCGGGTGCAACATTCCAGATGCTTTACTAACACTCTCCCGACTTGGAGAGTCAGCCCCTTTAACCTCCTGTTTGGACCAGTTTGCAATTTCTGCGGAAGATGAACAGGAATAGCGAGAACCAATGAGAGACTAGCTGGAGGTGTCTGGACGGGCAAATTTAACTCTCATTTCCCACCAGGAAGAGGAAATAACCAAAGGCTCAGCGTGCCGTGCCAGAACCAGATTAGGGCCTGAAGCCATCCTGCGGTGTTGCGGCCAGCTCACAAGAAAGCGAGTTGAAGAAAGGAGCTCAGGGGCACTGTAATTCACAAACCTGCAGAGTTATAAATGACAGCTATCGTCCAAAAATATACTGAAGTAAGGCTGCCAAGAGGACTTGAAAGCGGGGAAGAATTGCAAGAAACCGATTTCAGTAGGTAGACTGGAATTGCATTGAAAGCATAGGAAAAGAGACAGAACGTCCACAATGATGCACTTGGCCAAAAAGGGCGTATGCGTTTTTTCCTGAATATATTCAGGAAAAAACGCATACGCCCTTTTTGGCCAACCAAGCAAGCTTGCAAAGGAAATCTGCACTACAATGAAGTCTCACTTCCCCCCGGTCAAAAGGGCCATCTGAAAAAAGTGTAAAATCCAGAAAGGCAGGAGAGGCCATGGAGAACTGGTAGCCTTGTTATGCTGATGGGCGGGATGTAAATTGCCAACAGACACTCGGGAGAAGTGTATGGTGTTTCCTGAAACATCTAAAAAACAAAGCAACAGAGCCTAGGGCACTTCCACTTATGGTCCTATAGCTTAGGGAAATTATAATCAAAAACACACAGCCACCTCAAAGTTTGGGACGCCTCTGTTTACAAGAACCTCGTTTACCGTACAAGTTCAATATCACAGAAAGTGAAAAATGGATAAAGAAGTTGTGGTATTTACTTACAAAGCAATATCACTCAGCAATGAAATCTGTGTCATCAGGCCCTTAGCAGCACAATGAGTGGATTCAGGTATGATGATTCTAACTGAAATAAGTCACACAGAAAAAGAAACATCATAAGATATCAGTAATACATGGAATGGAAACTTGGCTACACAGGAACTGAATTAGAGAACAGAACAGGGTCTCAAATTTAGAAAAACAACTTATGCTTGCTTAAGGGTAAAGGTGAGTTGGGGTGCTGCATAAAACCAGAGATTGAAATGAGCACAGATAAAGTTCCTTAAGCCAAATATGGAATAGACAAGAGCTACTCCTTGCTCAACGAAATGGACTCAACACCGCATATTAAACGTCTAAGAATGTACCTGCCTAGTAAGTATCTTAAAACCTATGGATTGCTATGTCTCCAAAAGAGAATCAAGCGTGTGTACAGGGGCATAAACGCAGCAGTGATAGGATTGGAGAGGTTCGGTGAGCAAATGAAGACCCTTTGAAGTCATATTGCATGGTACCCATTCCACGGGTTTCAACTACCCAGGTTTAAGGTATTCTTCCTTCAGCTAAAACATGCATGTGGAACCTAGAGTATGATCAACCATGTGATCGGGAGACGTGTTCAAATAGGTCTCAGTTTTCGTACCCTGGTACTCGGGTGCAACATTCCAGACGCTTTACTAACACTCTCCCCACTTGGAGAGTCAGTCCCTTTAACCTCCTGTTTGGCCCAGTTTGCAATTTCTGTGGAAGATGAACAGGAATAGTGAGAACCAATGAGAGACTACCTGGAGGTGTCTGGATGGGCAAATTTAACTCTCATTTCCCACCAGGAAGAGGAATTAACCAAAGGCTCAGCGTGCCGTGCCAGAACCAGATTAGGGCCTGAAGCCATTCTGCGGTGTTGCGGCCAGGTCACAAGAAAGCGAGTTGAAGAAAGGAGCTCAGGGGCACTGTAATTCACAAACCTGCAGAGTTATAAATGACAGCTATCGTCCAAAAATATACTGAAGTAAGGCTGCCAAGAGGACTTGAAAGCGGAGCAGAATTGCAGGAAACCGATTTCAGGAGGTAGACTGGAATTGCATTGAAAGCATAGGAAAAGAGGCAGAACGTCCACAATGATGCACTTGGCCAAAAAGTGCATATGCGTTTTTTCCTGAATATATTCAGGATAAAACGCATACGCCCTTTTTGGCCAACCAAGCAAGCTTGCAAAGGAAATCTGCACTACAATGAAGTCTCACTTCCCCCCGGTCAAAAGGGCCATCTGAAAAATGTGTAAAATCCAGAAAGGCAGGACAGGCCATGGAGAACTAGGAGCCTTGTTATGCTGATGGGCGGGATGTAAATTGCCAACAGACACTCGGGAGAAGTGTATGGTGTTTCCTGAAACATCTAAAAAACAAAGCAACAGAGCCTAGGGCACTTCCACTTATGATCCTATAGCTTAGGGAAATTAAAATCAAAAATACACAGCCACCCCGAAGTTTGGGACGCCTCCGTTTACAAGAACCTCATTTACCGTACAAGTTCAATATCACAGAAAGTGAAAAATGGATAAAGAACTTGTGGTACTTACGTACAATGCAGTATCACTCAGCAATGAAATCTATGTCATCAGGCCCGTAGCAGCATAATGAGTGGATTCAGGTACGATGAATCTAACTGAAATAAGTCACACAGAAAAAGAAACATCATAAGATATCACTAATACACGGAATGTAAACTTGGCTACACAGGAACTGCATTCCAAAACAGAACAGGGTCTCAAATATAGAAAACCAACTTATGCTTGCTTAAGGGTAAAGGTGAGTTGGGGTGCTGCATAAAACCAGAGATTGAAATGAGCACAGATAAAGTTCCTGAAGCCAAATATGGAATAGACAAGAGCTACTCCTTGCTCAACGAAATGGACTCAAAACCCCATATTAAACGCCTAAGAATGTACCTGACTAGTAAGTATCTTAAAACCTATGGATTGCTATGTCTCCAAAAGAGAATCAAGCGTGTGTACAGGGGCATAAACGCAGCAGTGATAGGATTGGAGAGGTTCGGTGAGCAAATGAAGACCCTTTGAAGTCATATTGCATGGTACCCATTCCACGGGTCTCAACTCTCCAGGTTTAAGGTATTCTTCCTTCAGCTAAAACATGCATGTGGAACCCAAGTATGATCAACCATGTGAACGGGAGACGTGTTCAAATATGTCTCAGTTTTCCTCCCCTGGTACTCGGGTGCAACATTCCAGACGCTTTACTAACACTCTCCCCACTTGGAGAGTCAGCGCCTTTAACCTCCTGTTTGGCTCAGTTTGCAATTTCTGCGGAAGATGAACAGGAATAGCGAGAACCAATGTGAGTCTAGCTGGACGTGTCTGGACGGGCAAATTTAACTCTCATTTTCCACCAGGAAGAGGAAATAACCAAAGGCTCAGCGTGCCGTGCCGGAACCAGATTAGGGCCTGAAGCCATCCTGCGGTGTTGCGGCCAGCTCAAAAGAAAGCGAGTTGAAGAAAGGAGCTCAGGGGCACTGTAATTCACAAACACGCAGAGTTATAAATGACAGCTATCGTCCAAAAATAGACTGAAGTAAGGCTGCCAAGAGGACTTGAAAGCGGGGCAGAATTGCAGGAAACCGATTTCAGGAGGTAGACTGGAATTGCATTGAAAGCATAGGAAAAGAGGCAGAACGTCCACAATGATGCACTTGGCCAAAAAGGGCGTATGCGTTTTTTCCTGAATATATTCAGGAAAAAACGCATACGCCCTTTTTGGCCAACCAAGCAAGCTTGCAAAGGAAATCTGCACTACAATGAAGTCTCACTTCCCCCCGGTCAAAAGGGCCATCTGAAAAAAGTGTAAAATCCAGAAAGGCAGGAGAGGCCATGGAGACCTGGGAGCCTTGTTATGCTGATGGGCGGGATGTAAATTGCCAACAGACACTCGGGAGAAGTGTATGGTGTTTCCTGAAACATCTAAAAAACAAAGCAACAGAGCCTAGGGCACTTCCACTTATGGTCTATAGCTTTGGGAAATTAAAATCAAAAACACACAGCCACCCCAAATTTTGGGACGCCTCTGTTTACAAGAGCCTCGTTTACCGTACAAGTTCAATATCACAGAAAGTGAAAAATGGATAAAGAACTTGTGGTACTTACGTACAATGCAGTATCACTCAGCAATGAAATCTATGTCATCAGGCCCGTAGCAGCATAATGAGTGGATTCAGGTACGATGATTCTAACTGAAATAAGTCACACAGAAAAAGAAACATCATAAGATATCAGTAATACACGGAATGGAAACTTGGCTACACAGGAACTGAATTCCAAAACAGAACAGGGTCTCAAATTTAGAAAACCAACTTATGCTTGCTTAAGGGTAAAGGTGAGTTGGGATGCTGCATAAAACCAGAGATTGAAATGAGCACAGATAAAGTTCCTTAAGCCAAATATGGAATAGACAAGAGCTACTCCTTGCTCAACGAAATGGACTCAACACCGCATATTAAACGCCTAAAATGTACCTGACTTGTAAGTATCTTAAAACCTATGGATTGCTATGTCTCCGAAAGAGAATCAAGCATGTGTACAGGGGCATAAACGCAGCAGTGATAGGATAGGAGAGGTTTGGTGAGCAAATGAAGACCCTTTGAAGTCATATTGCATGGTACCCATTCCACGGGTTTCAACTACCCAGGTTTAAGGTATTCTTCCTTCAGCTAAAACATGCATGTGGAACCTAGAGTATGATCAACCGTGTGATCGGGAGACGTGTTCAAATATGTCTCAGTTTTCGTACCCTGGTACTCGGGTGCAACATTCCAGACGCTTTACTAACACTCTCCCGACTTGGACAGTCAGTCCCTTTTACCTCCTGTTTGGCCCAGTTTGCAATTTCTGCGGAAGATGAACAGGAATAGCGAGAACCAATGAGACACTAGCTGGAGGTGTCTGGACGGGCAAATTTAACTCTCATTTCTCACCAGGAAGAGGAATTAACCAAAGGCTCAGCGTGCCGTGCCAGAACCAGATTAGGGACTGAAGCCATCCTGCGGTGTTGCGGACAGCTCACAAGAAAGCGAGTTGAAGAAAGGAGCTCAGGGGCAGTGTAATTCACAAACCTGCAGAGTTATAAATGACAGCTATCGTCCAAAAATATACTGAAGTAAGGCTGCCAAGAGGACTTGAAAGCGGGGCAGAATTGCAGGAAACCGATTTCAGGAGGTAGACTGAAATTGCATTGAAAGCATAGGAAAAGAGGCAGAACGTCCACAATGATGCACTTGGCCAAAAAGGGCGTATGCGTTTTTTCCTGAATATATTCAGGAAAAAACGCATACGCCCTTTTTGGCCAACCAAGCAAACTTGCAAAGGAAATCTGCACTACAATGAAGTCTCACTTCCCCCAGTCAAAAGGGCCATCTGAAAAAAGTGTAAAATCCAGAAAGGGAGGACAGGCCATGGAGAACTGGGAGCCTTGTTATGCTGATGGGCAGGATGTAAATTGCCAACAACCACTGGGGAGAAGTGTATGGTGTTTCCTGAAACATCTAAAAAACAAAGCAACAGAGCCTAGGGCACTTCCACTTATGGTCCTATAGCTTAGGGAAATTATAATCAAAAACACACAGCCACCTCAAAGTTTGGGACGCCTCTGTTTACAAGAACCTCGTTTACCGTACAAGTTCAATATCACAGAAAGTGAAAAATGGATAAAGAAGTTGTGGTATTTACTTACAAAGCAATATCACTCAGCAATGAAATCTGTGTCATCAGGCCCTTAGCAGCACAATGAGTGGATTCAGGTATGATGATTCTAACTGAAATAAGTCACACAGAAAAAGAAACATCATAAGATATCAGTAATACATGGAATGGAAACTTGGCTACACAGGAACTGAATTAGAGAACAGAACAGGGTCTCAAATTTAGAAAAACAACTTATGCTTGCTTAAGGGTAAAGGTGAGTTGGGGTGCTGCATAAAACCAGAGATTGAAATGAGCACAGATAAAGTTCCTTAAGCCAAATATGGAATAGACAAGAGCTACTCCTTGCTCAACGAAATGGACTCAACACCGCATATTAAACGTCTAAGAATGTACCTGCCTAGTAAGTATCTTAAAACCTATGGATTGCTATGTCTCCAAAAGAGAATCAAGCGTGTGTACAGGGGCATAAACGCAGCAGTGATAGGATTGGAGAGGTTCGGTGAGCAAATGAAGACCCTTTGAAGTCATATTGCATGGTACCCATTCCACGGGTTTCAACTACCCAGGTTTAAGGTATTCTTCCTTCAGCTAAAACATGCATGTGGAACCTAGAGTATGATCAACCATGTGATCGGGAGACGTGTTCAAATATGTCTCAGTTTTCGTACCCTGGTACTCGGGTGCAACATTCCAGACGCTTTACTAACACTCTCCCCACTTGGAGAGTCAGTCCCTTTAACCTCCTGTTTGGCCCAGTTTGCAATTTCTGTGGAAGATGAACAGGAATAGTGAGAACCAATGAGAGACTACCTGGAGGTGTCTGGATGGGCAAATTTAACTCTCATTTCCCACCAGGAAGAGGAATTAACCAAAGGCTCAGCGTGCCGTGCCAGAACCAGATTAGGGCCTGAAGCCATTTTGCGGTGTTGCGGCCAGGTCACAAGAAAGCGAGTTGAAGAAAGGAGCTCAGGGGCACTGTAATTCACAAACCTGCAGAGTTATAAATGACAGCTATCGTCCAAAAATATACTGAAGTAAGGCTGCCAAGAGGACTTGA
Organism: Stenella coeruleoalba; assembly: GCF_951394435.1. Classification (NCBI taxonomy): domain Eukaryota; kingdom Metazoa; phylum Chordata; class Mammalia; order Artiodactyla; family Delphinidae; genus Stenella; species Stenella coeruleoalba. Next base: position 91,255,109 of record NC_137149.1, on the reverse strand, counting down.
AAGCGGAGCAGAATTGCAGGAAACCGATTTCAGGAGGTAGACTGGAATTGCATTAAAAGCATAGGAAAAGAGGCAGAACGTCCACAATGATGCACTTGGCCAAAAAGGGCATATGCGTTTTTTCCTGAATATATTCAGGATAAAACGCATACGCCCTTTTTGGCCAACCAAGCAAGCTTGCAAAGGAAATCTGCACTACAATGAAGTCTCACTTCCCCCCGGTCAAAAGGGCCATCTGAAAAATGTGTAAAATCCAGAAAGGCAGGACAGGCCATGGAGAACTAGGAGCCTTGTTATGCTGATGGGCGGGATGTAAATTGCCAACAGACACTCGGGAGAAGTGTATGGTGTTTCCTGAAACATCTAAAAAACAAAGCAACAGAGCCTAGGGCACTTCCACTTATGATCCTATAGCTTAGGGAAATTAAAATCAAAAATACACAGCCACCCCAAAGTTTGGGACGCCTCCGTTTACAAGAACCTCATTTACCGTACAAGTTCAATATCACAGAAAGTGAAAAATGGATAAAGAACTTGTGGTACTTACGTACAATGCAGTATCACTCAGCAATGAAATCTATGTCATCAGGCCCGTAGCAGCATAATGAGTGGATTCAGGTACGATGAATCTAACTGAAATAAGTCACACAGAAAAAGAAACATCATAAGATATCATTAATACACGGAATGTAAACTTGGCTACACAGGAACTGCATTCCCAAACAGAACAGGGTCTCAAATATAGAAAAAAAACTTATGCTTGCTTAAGGGTAAAGGTGAGTTGGGGTGCTGCATAAAACCAGAGATTGAAATGAGCACAGATAAAGTTCCTGAAGCCAAATATGGAATAGACAAGAGCTACTCCTTGCTCAACGAAATGGACTCAAAACCCCATATTAAACGCCTAAGAATGTACCTGACTAGTAAGTATCTTAAAACCTATGGATTGCTATGTCTCCAAAAGAGAATCAAGCGTGTGTACAGGGGCATAAACGCAGCAGTGATAGGATTGCAGAGGTTCGGTGAGCAAATGAAGACCCTTTGAAGTCATATTGCATGGTACCCATTACACGGGTCTCAACTCTCCAGGTTTAAGGTATTCTTCCTTCAGCTAAAACATGCATGTGGAACCTAGAGTATGATCAACCATGTGAACGGGAGACGTGTTCAAATATGTCTCAGTTTTCCTCCCCTGGTACTCGGGTGCAACATTCCAGACGCTTTACTAACACTCTCCCCACTTGGAGAGTCAGCGCCTTTAACCTCCTGTTTGGCTCAGTTTGCAATTTCTGCGGAAGATGAACAGGAATAGCGAAAACCAATGTGAGTCTAGCTGGACGTGTCTGGACGGGCAAATTTAACTCTCATTTTCCACCAGGAAGAGGAAATAACCAAAGGCTCAGCGTGCCGTGCCGGAACCAGATTAGGGCCTGAAGCCATCCTGCGGTGTTGCGGCCAGCTCAAAAGAAAGCGAGTTGAAGAAAGGAGCTCAGGGGCACTGTAATTCACAAACACGCAGAGTTATAAATGACAGCTATCGTCCAGAAATAGACTGAAGTAAGGCTGCCAAGAGGACTTGAAAGCGGGGCAGAATTGCAGGAAACCGATTTCAGGAGGTAGACTGGAATTGCATTGAAAGCATAGGAAAAGAGGCAGAACGTCCACAATGATGCACTTGGCCAAAAAGGGCGTATGCGTTTTTTCCTGAATATATTCAGGAAAAAACGCATACGCCCTTTTTGGCCAACCAAGCAAGCTTGCAAAGGAAATCTGCACTACAATGAAGTCTCACTTCCCCCCGGTCAAAAGGGCCATCTGAAAAAAGTGTAAAATCCAGAAAGACAACAGGCCATTGAGAACTGGGAGCCTTGTTATGCTGATGGGCAGGATGTAAATTGCCAACAACCACTGGGGAGAAGTGTATGGTGTTTCCTAAACATCTAAAAAACAAAGCAACAGAGCCTAGGGCACTTCCACTTATGGTCCTATGGCTTAGGGAATTTAAAATCAAAAAGACACAGCCACCCTAAAGTTTCGAACGGCTCTGTTTACAAGAACCTCGTTTACAGTACAAGTTCAACATCGCAGAAAGTGAAAAATGGATAAAGAAGTTGTGGTATTTACTTACAAAGCAATATCACTCAGCAATGAAATCTGTGTCATCAGGCCCTTAGCAGCACAATGAGTTGATTCAGGTACGATGATTCTAACTGAAATAAGTCACACAGAAAAAGAAACATCATAAGATATCAGTAATACACGGAATGGAAACTTGGCTACACAGGAACTGAATTACAGAACAGAACAGGGTTTCAAATTTAGAAAACCAACTTATGCTTGCTTAAGGGTAAAGGTGAGTTGGGGTGCTGCATAAAACGAGAGATTGAAATGAGCACAGATAAAGTTCCTTAAGCCAAATATGTAATAGACAAGAGCTACTCCTTGCTCAACGAAATGGACTCAACACCGCATATTAAACGCCTAAGAATGTACCTGACTTGTAAGTATCTTAAAACCTATGGATTGCTATGTCTCCGAAAGAGAATCAAGCATGTGTACAGGGGCATAAACGCAGCAGTGATAGGATTGGAGAGGTTCGGTGAGCAAATGAAGACCCTTTGAAGTCATATTGCATGGTACCCATTCCACGGGTTTCAAATACCCAGGTTTAAGGTATTCTTCCTTCAGCTAAAACATGCATGTGGAACCTAGAGTATGATCAACCTTGTGATCTGGAGACGTGTTCAAATATGTCTCAGTTTTCCTCCCCTGGTACTCGGGTGCAACATTCCTGACGCTTTACTAACACTCTCCCGACTTGGAGAGTCAGTCCCTTTAACCTCCTGTTTGCCCCAGTTTGCAATTTCTGCGGAAGATGAACAGGAATAGCGAGAACCAATGAGAGGCTAGCTGGAGGTGTCTGGACGGGCAAATTTAACTCTCATTTCCCACCAGGAAGAGGAATTAACCAAAGACTCAGCATGCCGTGCCGGAACCAGATTAGGGCCTGAAGCCATCCTGCGGTGTTGCGGCCAGCTCACAAGAAAGCGAGTTGAAGAAAGGAGCTCAGGGGCACTGTAATTCACAAACCTGCAGAGTTATAAATGACAGCTATCGTCCAAAAATAGACTGAAGTAAGGCTGCCAAGAGGACTTGAAAGCGGGGCAGAATTGCAGGAAACCGATTTCAGGAGGTAGACTGGAATTGCATTGAAAGCATAGGAAAAGAGGCAGAACGTCCACAATGATGCACTTGGCCAAAAAGGGCGTATGCGTTTTTTCCTGAATATATTCAGGAAAAAACGCATACGCCCTTTTTGGCCAACCAAGCAAGCTTGCAAAGGAAATCTGCACTACAATGAAGTCTCACTTCCCCCCGGTCAAAAGGGCCATCTGAAAACAGTGTAAAATCCAGAAAGGCAGGACAGGCCATGGAGAACTGGGAGCCTTGTTATGCTGATGGGCGGGATGTAAATTGCCAACAACCACTTGGGAGAAGTGTATGGTGTTTCCTGAAACATCTAAAAAACAAAGCAACAGAGCCTAGGGCACTTCCACTTATGGTCCTATAGCTTAGGGAATTTAAAATCAAAAAGACACAGCCACCCCAAAGTTTGGAACGGCTCTGTTTACAAGAACCTCGTTTACAGTACAAGTTCAACATCACAGAAAGTGAAAAATGGAGAAAGAAGTTGTGGTATTTACTTACAAAGCAATATCACTCAGCAATGAAATCTGTGTCATCAGGCCCTTAGCAGCACAATGAGTGGATTCAGATATGATGATTCTAACTGAAATAAGTCACACAGAAAAAGAAACATCATAAGATATCAGTAATACATGGAATGTAAACTTGGCTACACAGGAACTGAATTACAGAACAGAACAGGGTCTCAAATTTAGAAAACCAACTTATGCTTGCTTAAGGGGAAAGGTGAGTTGGGGTGCTGCATAAAACCAGAGATTGAAATGAGCACAGATAAAGTTCCTGAAGCCAAATATGGAATAGACAAGAGCTACTCCTTGCTCAATGAAATGGACTCAACACCGCATATTAAACGCCTAAGAATGTACCTGCCTAGTAAGTATCTTAAAACCTATGGATTGCTATGTCTCCGAAAGAGAGTCAAGCATGTGTAAAGGGGCATAAACGCAGCAGTGATAGGATTGGAGAGGTTCGGTGAGCAAATGAAGACCCTTTGAAGTCATATTGCATGGTACCCATTCCACGGGTCTCAACTCTCCAGGTTTAAGGTATTCTTCCTTCAGCTAAAACATGCATGTGGAACCCAGAGTATGATCAACCGTGTGATCGGGAGACGTGTTCAAATATGTCTCAGTTTTCATACCCTGGTACTCGGGTGCAACATTCCAGACGCTTTACTAACACTCTCCCGACTTGGACAGTCAGCTCCTTAACCTCCTGTTTGGCCCAGTTTGCAATTTCTGCGGAAGATGAACAGGAATAGGGAGAACCAATGAGAGACTAGCTGGAGGTGTCTGAACGGGCAAATTTAACTCTCATTTCCCACTAGGAAGAGGAATTAACCAAAGGCTCAGCGTGCCGTGCCGGAAACAGATTAGGGCCTGAAGCCATCCTGCGGTGTTGCGACCAGCTCACAAGAAAGTGAGTTGAAGAAAGGAGCTCAGGGGCTCTGTAATTCACAAACCTGCAGAGTTATAAATGACAGCTATCGTCCAAAAATAGACTGAAGTAAGGCTGCCAAGAGGACTTGAAAGCGGGGCAGAATTGCAGGATACCGATTTCAGGAGGTAGACTGGAATTGCATTGAAAGCATAGGAAAAGAGGCAGAACGTCCACAATGATGCACTTTGCCAAAAGGGCGTATGCGTTTTTTCCTGAATATATTCAGGAAAAAACGCATACGCCCTTTTTGGCCAACCAAGCAAGCTTGCAAAGGAAATCTGTACTACAATGAAGTCTCACTTCCCCCCGGTCAAAAGGGCCATCTGAAAAAAGTGTAAAACCCAGAAAGGCAGGACAGGCCATGGAGAACTGGGAGCCTTGTTATGCTGATGGGCGGGATGTAAATTGCCAACAGACACTCGGGAGAAGTGTATGGTGTTTCCTGAAACATCTAAAAAACAAAGCAACAGAGCCTAGGGCACTTCCACTTATGGTCCTATAGCTTAGGGAAATTAATATCAAAAAGACACAGCAACCCCAAAATTTGGGACGGCTCTTTTTACAGAAATCTCTTCTACGGCACAAGTTAAATATCCCAGAGAACAAATAATGGATAAAGAAGTTGCGGTACTTATGTACAACAGAATACCACTCAACAATGAAATCTGTCACCAGGCCCATACCAGCATAATGAGTGGATTGAGGCACGATGATTCTAAGTGAAATAAGTCACACAGAAAAAGAAACATCATAAGGTATCACTAATACACGGAATGTGAACTTGGCTACACATGAACTGAATTACAAAACAGAACAGGGTCTCAAGTTTAGAAAACCAACTTATGCCTGCTTAAGGGGGAAGGTGAGTTGGGGTGCTGCATAAAAGCAGAGTTTGAAATTAGCACAGATACCGTTCCATAAGCCAAATATGTAATAGACAAGAGCTACCCCTTGCTCAACGAAATGGATTCAACAATGAGGTATCACCTCACACCTGGTAGAATAGGCATCATTGAAAATCTACAAACAAAAAATGCTGGAAAGGGTGTGGAGAAAAGGAACCCTCTTCCACTATTGTTGGGAATATAAATTGATACAGTCATTATGGAGAACAATATCGAATTTCTTAAGAAACTAACAATAGAATTACCATATGATACAGCAATCCCAGTACTGGACATATACCCAGACAAAACCATAAATCAAAAAGAGTCATTCACCGCAATGTTCATTGCATCACTATTTACAATATCGAGGTAATGGAAGCAACCTAAATGCCCACAGACAGACGAATGCATAAAGCCGTGGTACATATATAAAATGGAATATTACTAAGCCATGAAAAGGAATGAAATTGGGTCATTTGTAGAGACGTCGATGGATCTAGAGACTGTCATACAGAGTGAAGTAAGTCAGAAAGAGAAAAACAAATCTTGTATATTCATGCATATATGTGGAACCTAGAAAAACTGTACAGGTTAACCATTTTGCAAGGCATAAATAGAGCAACAGATGTAGACAACAAACGTATGGACAACAAGGGGGGAAAGCTGTTGGGGGGGTGGTGGTGGGAGGAGTTGAGAGACTGGGATTGGCATGTATACATTTATATGTATAAAATAGATAACCAATAAGAACCTGCTGTTTAAAAATATAAAATAAAATTCAAAATTAAAAAGAAATAAAATTTAAAAAATAAAACAGAAAAAACAATTATTCCCTGCACATACATGTATTTATATGAATAAATTATTTCCATGCTTATATCTGTAAATACAAAAAAGAGGAATAAAATCTACCTTGAACCAAAAACGAAAAAGAGAAAAAAAACACAGAACCCACCAGTTACACAGAGGAAAACCGTATCAGGGCACTTGCTCCAGTTGTAAACAATTCTGAAGTTGGTCAGTGGTGGGGAATCGTCTCCCATTCAGCCAGCAGCCCCCACGCAACAAGCGTCCTCATTGCAAAGCTGGGGCACCGTGCCGAGGCATCTGTGAGTAAACGTGAGCTGAGCCCCAGGCCAGTTGCTGCTGAACTATTCCCACCCGTCCCAGGTAAAACACCTGAATATATACAAGGACTTGAAAGCCTAGAGGAAGGGCCATAGAGCCACACGAGTGACAGCATGCCGGCCGACTTGGTGCCTGCAGGCCAGCCAGGATGGTCCTGGCCCTGGGTGCTCTTCTGGAAGATTTCCATTTCCCTGCCTGAGATACCCGTCCTGTCCCTGCCCCCACTGCTTTTTTCCTTCCTCACCTCTGCCCAGGGAGAAATTCCAGCAGCAGGTATGGGTGACACATCCTCTTCTTTAGCAGGTGGCAGCCTGGCAACTGCTGCAGAAAGTCCAGCAGAGCCCCACTCACACTGGGCCACCCACAAAGCCGTGGCCTCTCACTCCCTCCCACCAGCCCAGCCCCGAGACTGCTGACAGGGCAGAGAAAATGGCGTCAGGCACGGCTGCAGGGGCTCTTGCTGCCTGGAGTGGTATTTATATTGATCTCAACCCAGGCACACCTGGGGAGGGCTGGCCGGCACGGTAAGGCTGCCCAGGTCAGCCAATCATCACCCCTCAGGGGCTCACAGTTGCAGAAAATGGAACTTGCTGAACCGGCCAGGTCCAAGGAACAGGTGTGGGCTCCTGAGAGTCAGGATAGACAAGGGGCTGCAGCTTTGGCTTGTTTTCTAATCATTTTATCTGGCCCATGAGTGGGAGACAACTTCAAGAAAACCCTCTCCTAATGAGAGGAACCCAGGAGTCAGGGAGAGGAGGGGTGGGTGGTGGTTGGAGACAGAGGCCTGGTGCCCTGGGTGCAGTGGAAGTCTCTGGAAGACCAGGTGGAGGGAGGCCTCACGGAGTGATGCCCAGGGTCATAGACCTGTCGCAGCTGCTGTTTGTTAGTTCAAGTCCTGCTCTGAGGTGCTCTGTGTCAGCTCTGAGCGACAGGTGAGCTGGGGGTGCTCTGCAATGAGGGCTATGTGCACGGTTCCTGTGTGCCCAGCCCTGCCACGGTGCCTGCAAGGGTAGCTCTGTATCCTGGGAGGGGCCTGACCACGAGAGCCCCGTGGGCTGGGGTGGGGGTGGGGTACCTGCCCAGGTGAGCTCCATATTCTGGGATTGGTCTGACCACGAGAGCCCCATGGGCTGCTGGGGACCTGGTAAAGGATGTCAGGACAGTCAGTGAAGCCACCGAGGATATACCTCCAGTTGCTCCTAATTCCTACACCCTGCTGGTCATTCTACCAACCACCAGGACATGGTATTCTGTATTAGTCTTCAATGATGCCTTCTTTTGTATTCCATTAGTCCCAGAGTCACAAGAAATTTTGGCTTGTGAGTGGCAGGACTCAACATACAACTAAAACAATACTTCCGGGCCGTCTGGCCCCAAGGGTGCAAAAATTCCCACACCATCTTTGGGGAAAGCTTAGCTAAAGACCTAAAAGTTCTACCTCTGGAAAAGGAAACCCTCCTTCAATATGCAGACGACATTCTGATCACCAGCCCTACTAAGGAGGCCTCTGAACTACCAAGCCAATAAAGGATAGAAGTTGTCCAAGAAAAAGCTCAAATATCACAGACTGCGGTGACCTGCCTGGGCTTCATTCTCACAGAAGGTCAGAGAAGCCCATCCCAGGAAAGGGAAGAAACCATTTTCAGCCTTACCCCTTTCTAAAACTAGAAGACAGCTTAGGGGTTCCTGGGGAGGCCAGAGTTTGCTGCTTCTGGATCCCTAGCTACAGTCTACTAGCTGGGCCTCTATATGAAACACTGAAAGGAAAAGATGATGATCCTTTTGAATAGAATCCAGAAGTGGCCTTTCAAGAATGGAAAGAGCAGTCAATTCAGACCCTTGCCCTGGAACTCCCTAATTTAGCTAAACCCTTTGACCTTTACATTCCCGGTGAAAGGTGAATCGCCATTGGAGAATTAGTGCAAAAACTGGGACCACTTGAAATGGAACAATGCAAGAATGCCATCCAGGTAGGATAAACTACGGTCACTAAGGGGCTTGGCCCACTGCCACATCTGGCCAAGATACTGGCGGTATCTAAAAACCTGGAAATCAGCAGCCCAAAAGGCCACCTCCCTCCTAAGGGAAAAGGACCCCACGTGGTGATCCTAACCACCAACCATGCCCTGAAGTTGCAGGGTTCGCTCCGTGGGCACACCGACCTCGAGTGAGGAGGCCCTCCAACTCCAACATCCAGAGAGATAACCGGGGGCAACAGGGCACCATGACGACTCGTGTGAACATCACTTGACCTGGAGTTTCTCTCATAAAACAACAAGAGTGTGTCCCAAAAGAGTAGACTACTGCTTGCAGGACTTACTGCACCCAGAGGGGAGCTAATAATCTTGGCGGGGGAACAGTATACCACACTGTCACCATAGAAAAGCCTACAGACACCGTGATGATGGTGGCCAATAAGACCGGCTGGACTCCTGTTTACTTCAAAAGGCTGTTGACTCAGTAGCCATCATGGTCCTTGATCACCACTGACCCTGGACTGTCTGGGAGTTGAGCGGGCAGGGCTCTGACACCTGGTGCTGTTTGTACGTTAATTCAGGGGCCTAATTGAAGAAAGCGCAGACTACTGGTCAGAGCATCTAGGCTGGCAGAGACGGTCAGCCTAAGGTGGCCGAACAAATGTGGGGCGGGGTGAAACCAGCCCCCACAGCGTCTCTGCACATCTCTTTCCTGGACCCTTAAAGGTCATTAGAATCTATAAGACTTCCAATGCTGGTGCTCAGGTGGACGAGCAGGGAGGCAGGGGTCCTGGGGACAATCAACGTCACCGGGAGGCTGCTGGGGAGAAGCTCTGACCCTCGCCCCAGGGTATGAGGGCTCCCAACTCAGCACTCAGCAGTTACAGAAGAAGGGTCTGCACCCTCAGCACTCCAAGAATGAGGAACGGGACAAAAGGCAGAGGAGGGGTTTGTCCCCAGCAAAGCCCATTAAAAATCCCTGGGAGATAAAAGTAGAATCTGGGCAATAAAGGCAAGTCTAACCTTTTTTATCCTTTGTGCTTTGTCTAATTTCACGTGCTCCTAGGGTCCCGCATGCAGAGGTTCCACACCCGGCACTTCAGACCAGATTTCCTAGTGCAGAATGGCTGGGTCGACACCTCAGCTCCTGGGGCCCAGTGCAGACTCCACGATATAGAGCCTGAGCTACAGCCAACCCGGCCCTCGAGAGCTCCGCCGCCTCCCTCCCTCCCACTGACTCTGACAGGATCTCTACACAGCAGCCCAGCCCACAGCCCACGGGGTAGTGCATGCTCTCACCTCTCCATTCTCTGATCAAAATATAAAGTTTCCTTTGCTTGTGAACCAAACTCAGTCTCGATCTGTTGGCCCCAATGACACTGGGCAGGGGGACACTTGTTGGGGTCCACTCTGGAGGATCAGTAACAGAAATTGAGACTATTGTAACCTCAATGAACAGATGTGTGAGCCAAACTGTAGTTAACATAGAACAGTGTATAAGGCTCGGGTAAAATAAGATGTTTTTAACACTTCCATTTGATATTTCCATCACTTTTTATAAGCAAATTCACTGAAAAGGTTTGTCTTATTTGTCAGGTCAATATTAGAGAAACGAAGTGATTTCTTTCCAAGGATGTACATCTAATAATCTTGGTTAAACCTTCAATCTTGTTTTAAATGCTTTTCCATTGAAAATGATACCTCTCTTTCAGCTCCCCCATTTCTGAGAAGTATAAAATCTTATAATTTATTATTACCAAAGGGGAAAGGTGGGAGGAGGGATAAATTAACAGTTTGGAATGAACACATACACACTGCTATGTATAAAATAGATCATCAACAAGGAACTACTGTATAGCACAGGGAACTACACTCAACATTTTGCAATAACCTATAAGGGGAAATAATCTGAAAAAGAATAGATATTTTTATTGACATCATCTATCAATGACAGTTAAAGTGTAGCCTAAGGGAAGCTGGTGGTGAGTGCTTCTGACCCTGAAGACTTCAATCATCTAAAGTTTGGACTCTGCCTACTTCCCAAGGCCCTTAATGAACATATGTGTAGCTGTAGCTTAAAAAATTCCCCAGTTTGGGTTTCGGGGAGACACTGATTTTGAAAAAGCCCTGGTGTTCTCCTTACATGAATGGGACTCTTCCTACTGCTAAAACATGTCTGTCACACCCAGAGGATGGTATACCGTCTGATCGGGAAGAGTTTGGAAAAGGCATCTCATCTCCTCATCTCCTGGTGCTCGGGTTCACCCCTCCAGCGTCTTTACTAACAGTCTCCCCACTTGGAGATGTCAGCACTGTCAACATCCTGTTGCGTACAGTTTGGAATTTGTCCAGAGGATGAAGCGGAAGGATGAGGAACAATGAGAGACAAGTCCTAGGTGTTCAGACAGGCACATGTCACTCTAATTTCCAATCAGGAAGACGAATTGACCAAAGGCTAGGGTTGCCCATGGAAACAGTATAGGGCTTGAGGAAATCCCGCTGCTTTGTGGCCAGTTCCCATAAACACGAGTTGAACAATGGAACTCAGGGGCAGTAAAATTCACAAAACTGCAGAGTTGAAAATATCCATCACTGAAAAATGTCTTGAGGAAAGTCAGAGAAAAGGACTTGTAAGCAAGGGAGAATGGCAGGAAAGGGATTTGAGGAGGTAGAAAGGACTCGCCATTAAGCACAAGAAAAGGAGCTGAACATTGCCAACATTGCAGTTGGCCAAAAAGGGTGTATGCGTTCTTTTCTGTATATATTCAAGAAAAGGGCATACACTTTTTTAGCCAACCAAACAGGTGGGCACTGGAAGTCAATACCACAAAAGATATCACTTCGCATCAGTCAGAAGAGCCATCCTCATAAAGCGTAAACAACAGAAATGCAGGACAGGGCAATGAGAAGAGGGAGCCCTGTGAGACTTATAGTGGAAATGTATATTGCCAACGGCCATTCTGGAGAAGTGTATTGTGTTTACTAAAGCATCTAAAAAATGAGCTACAGAGCATAGGGCACTTGCACTCATGGGCGTATATCTTGGGAAAAACAAAAATCGAGAGGACACAGGCACCCCAATGTTTACCCCCTCTCTGTTTAAAAGATCCTCGACTAGGATATAACTTAAATGTCTCTGGAGGGAAAAAATGGATAGAGATGTGGTACTTAGGTAGAGTGGAATATTATTCAGCCTGGAAATCAATGAAATATGGCCAGTTGTAACAACTCCGGAGGAGTTACGTATGATCATTCTAAGTGACAGAATTCAAAAAGAAAAAGACACATATCATAAGATATCACTTAAAGGTGGAATCCAAAATGGCTACACATGAAATAAATTACAAAACAAAAACATAGTCAAATATGTAGAAAACACGCATAAGGCTGCTAAACGGGAAAGGTGGGGAGGGGTGAGGCATCATCCAGGAGGTTGAAATTAGCAAAGATACCATTCCAAATACCAAACTGATAATCAACAAGGCCTACACGGTAGCTAAAAGAACTGCACTCAGCACACTCAAGTCACCGGAAAAGAATATATACGACTGGTAAGAATCTGAAAAAGAATTTATTGATGTCTCTCTGTACGTGAATCAAGTGGATGTACAGCAGCAAGAAACAGAGCTTTGAAAATCAGCTGTAACCAATATAGTAATAAATTGAAAAAAATAAACGACAGAGAGACAGAGAAAACCTCTTACAACTTTTCCTCAGGGACGGTGATGCAACATGGATTGAACACATCTAGACCCACAGCAGGATGAGACATAAGGCTGGAAACTGTTTGCGCTAAGAGAAATGTGAGGTTGGGTGAGGAAATGCACACCCTTTAAAGTAATACTACCTGGTACCCATTCAATGGGTCCCAAATCTGCAGGTTCAAGGGATCTTCCTACAGCTAAAACATGCATGGAAAACCCAGAGGACTGTACACCATGTGATCGGGAGATGTGTCTAAAATGCACCTCATTTATCCTCTCCTGGTGCTCCTGTTCACCATTCCAGCCACGCTACTTAGAATCTCCCCACTTGGAGAATCAGCACATTTAAACTTCTGTTTCACACATTTTGCAAATTGTGAGGAGGATGAACGGGAAGAGGGGGAACCAATGAGAGAAGAGTTGTAGGGGTTTGGACGGGCACATATCACTCTAATTTCCCATTAAGAATAAGAATTAAAGAAAGGCTCAGCCTGCCTCACCGGAGCCAAAATAGGGCCTGAAGCAATCCTGCGGGTTTGAGGCCAGCTCACAAAAGAGCAACTTAAAAAATGGAGCTCAGGGTCACTGCAATTCACAAACCTGCAGAGTTATAAATGAAAACTAACGTCCAAAAATATGTTGAGGTAAGGCAAAGAAGAGGATCTGAATGCAAGACAGAATTGCAAGAAACAGATTTCAAGAGATAGATTGGACTCGTCTTTAACGCACATGAAAAGCGGCAGAATTTCGACAATGATGCAGTTGGCCCAAAAGGGCGTATGCGTTTTTTCCTGATTATATCCAGGAAAAAACGCATACGCACTTTATGGGCAACGAAGCAAGCAAGCAATGCAAATGTGCACAACAAAGAAGTCTCACTTCCCACCGGTCAAAAGGGCCATCCTAAAAAATTGTAAAAACCAGAAATGCAGGACAGGCCATGGAGAACAGGGAGCCTTTATACGCTGATGGGCAGTGTGTGAACTGCCGAGAGCCACTCTGGAGAAGTGTATGGTGGTTCCTAAATCATCTAAAAAACAGAGCTACAGAGCATAGGACACTTCCAATCATGGGAGTATATCTAGGGAAGTCTAAAAATCAACAAGACACAAGCACACCACAGTTTAGGGCTACTCTGTTTACAAGAACCTCAACTTCAGTACACCTTAAATATCCCAGGAAAGAGAACAATGGATAAAGAAGATGTGGTACTTATGTACAATGGAATATCTCTTCACCATGAAATCAATGTAATAAGGCTAGTAGAAGGATAAAGAGTGGATTTAGGTCCGATAATACTACTTGAAATAAGTCAAACAGAAAAAGAAACATATCATAAGATATCACTTATAGAGGGAGGGTAAATATGGCTGCACAAGAAATGAATTACAGAACAGAACAGTGTCTCACATTTAGAAAACACACTTATGTCAGCTTAAGGGGAAAGGAGAGGTGGGGTGATGCATAAAACCAGAGTTTGAAATTAGCACAGATACCGTTCAATAAACCAAATAGGTATTAGACAAGATCTACACCTTGCTCAATGAACAGGCCTCAACACACCCTATACACCGCAGAGAAATATATCTGAGGAATAAGAATCTTAAAACCCATGTATTGATATATCTCCATAAGGGAATCAAGTGTGTGCAGAGCGGCACAAACACAGCAGTGAAAAGGAGCTAAACCCCATTATAGAAATAAATTTTAAAAACAAAACGCTGAAACAATGAAAGAGAGAAAAATTCTTACAAAATTCGCTCAGGGGCTGTGATGCAACCTGGATTGACCACATATAAACCCACAGCTGGATAAGACATAAGGCTGGACACTTGGGGCTGACAGGATTGGTGAGCTTTGGTGAGCAACTGCCGAAAGTTTAATGCAATACTTCATGCTACTCATTCCAAGGGTCCCAACACTCCAGGTTGAAGGGAATCTTCCTACAGCTAAACCATGCTTGGGAAACCCAGCGACTGGTATACCATATGATCGGGAAAGGTTTCTAAAACGCACCTCATTTTTCCTCTCCTGGGGCTCCGGATCGACATTCCAGCCGCTTTACTAACAACATCCCCACATGGAGTCAATGCCTTTAAGTTCTGGTATCGCACAGTCTGCAGTTAGTGCAGAGGATGAATGGGAATAGGGGGAACCAGTGAGAAACTAGCTGTAGCGGTTTCAATGGGCACATGTCACTCTAATATCACATCAGTAAGAAGAATTAACCAAAGGCACAGCAAGGTGCCCCAGAAGAAAAATAGGGCTTCAAGGAATCCTGTGGTTATGGGGCAAGACCACAAAAATAAGAGCTAAAAAATGGAGCTAAGGGCCACTGCAATTCAAAAACCTGCAGAGTTATAAAGGCCAACTATTTTTAAAAAATATATTGAGGTAAGGCTATGAAGAGGCATTGAAAGCAAGGCAGAATGCAGGAAACCGATTTCAGGAGGTAGACTGGAATTGCATTGAAAGCATATGAAGAGAGTGAGAAACTCGACAATGATGCACTTGGCCAAAAAGGGCGTATGTGTTTTTTCCTGAATATATTCAGGAAAAAACGCATACGCACTTTTTGGCCAACCAAGCAAGCTTGCAAAGGAAATCTGCACTACAATGAAGTCTCAATTCCACCTGGTCAAAAGGGCCATCTGAAAAAAGTGTAAAATCCATAAAGGCACGACAGGCCATGGAGAACTGGGAGCCTTCTTATGCTGATGGGCGAGATGTAAATTGCCAACAGACACTCGGGAGAAGTGTATGGTGTTTCCTGAAACATCTAAAAAACAAAGCAACAGAGCCTAGGGCACTTCCACTTATGGTCCTATAGCTTAGGGAAATTAATATCAAAAAGACACAGCAACCCCAAAATTTGGGACGGCTCTTTTTACAGGAATCTCTTCTACGGCACAAGTTAAATATCCCAGAGAGCAAATAATGGATAAAGAAGTTGCGGTACTTATGTACAACAGAATACCACTCAGCAATGAAATCTATGTCACCAGGCCCGTACCAGCATAATGAGTGGATTGAGGCACGATGATTCTAAGTGAAATAAGTCACACAGAAAAAGAAACTTCATAAGGTATCACTAATACACAGAATGTGAACTTGGCTACACATGAACTGAATTACAAAACAGAACAGGGTCTCAAGTTTAGAAAACCAACTTATGCCTGCTTAAGGGGGAAGGTGAGTTGGGGTGCTGCATAAAAGCAGAGTTTGAAATTAGCACAGATACCGTTCCATAAGCGAAATATGTAATAGACAAGAGCTACCCCTTGCTCAACGAAATGGATTCAACAATGAGGTATCACCTCACACCTGGTAGAATAGGCATCATTGAAAATCTACAAACAAAAAATGCTGGAAAGGGTGTGGAGAAAAGGAACCCTCTTCCACTATTGTTGGGAATATAAATTGATACAGTCATTATGGAGAACAATATCGAATTTCTTAAGAAACTAACAATAGAATTACCATATGATACAGCAATCCCAGTACTGGACATATACCCAGACAAAACCATAAATCAAAAAGAGTCATTCACCGCAATGTTCATTGCATCACTATTTACAATATCGAGGTAATGGAAGCAACCTAAATGCCCACAGACAGACGAATGCATAAAGCTGTGGTACATATATAAAATGGAATATTACTAAGCCATGAAAAGGAATGAAATTGGGTCATTTGTAGAGACGTCGATGGATCTAGAGACTGTCATACAGAGTGAAGTAAGTCAGAAAGAGAAAAACAAATCTTGTATATTCATGCATATATGTGGAACCTAGAAAAACTGTACAGATTAACCATTTTGCAAGGCATAAATAGAGCAACAGATGTAGACAACAAACGTATGGACAACAAGGGGGGAAAGCTGTTGGGGGGGTGGTGGTGGGAGGAGTTGAGAGACTGGGATTGGCATGTATACATTTATATGTATAAAATAGATAACCAATAAGAACCTGCTGTATAAAAATATAAAATAAAATTCAAAATTAAAAAGAAGTAAAATTTAAAAAATAAAACAGAAAAAACAATTATTCCCTGCACATACATGTATTTATATGAATAAATTATTTCCATGCTTATATCTGTAAATACAAAAAAGAGGAATAAAATCTACCTTGAACCAAAAACGAAAAAGAGAAAAAAAACACAGAACCCACCAGTTACACAGAGGAAAACCGTATCAGGGCACTTGCTCCAGTTGTAAACAATTCTGAAGTTGGTCAGTGGTGGGGAATCGTCTCCCATTCAGCCAGCAGCCCCCACGCAACAAGCGTCCTCATTGCAAAGCTGGGGCACCGTGCCGAGGCATCTGTGAGTAAACGTGAGCTGAGCCCCAGGCCAGTTGCTGCTGAACTATTCCCACCCGTCCCAGGTAAAACACCTGAATATATACAAGGACTTGAAAGCCTAGAGGAAGGGCCATAGAGCCACACGAGTGACAGCATGCCGGCCGACTTGGTGCCTGCAGGCCAGCCAGGATGGTCCTGGCCCTGGGTGCTCTTCTGGAAGATTTCCATTTCCCTGCCTGAGATACCCGTCCTGTCCCTGCCCCCACTGCTTTTTTCCTTCCTCACCTCTGCCCAGGGAGAAATTCCAGCAGCAGGTATGGGTGACACACCCTCTTCTTTAGCAGGTGGCAGCCTGGCAACTGCTGCAGAAAGTCCAGCAGAGCCCCACTCACACTGGGCCACCCACAAAGCCGTGGCCTCTCACTCCCTCCCACCAGCCCAGCCCGGAGACTGCTGACAGGGCAGAGAAAATGGCGTCAGGCACGGCTGCAGGGGCTCTTGCTGCCTGGAGTGGTATTTATATTGATCTCAACCCAGGCACACCTGGGGAGGGCTGGCCGGCACGGTAAGGCTGCCCAGGTCAGCCAATCATCACCCCTCAGGGGCTCACAGTTGCAGAAAATGGAACTTGCTGAACCGGCCAGGTCCAAGGAACAGGTGTGGGCTCCTGAGAGTCAGGATAGACAAGGGGCTGCAGCTTTGGCTTGTTTTCTAATCATTTTATCTGGCCCATGAGTGGGAGACAACTTCAAGAAAACCCTCTCCTAATGAGAGGAACCCAGGAGTCAGGGAGAGGAGGGGTGGGTGGTGGTTGGAGACAGAGGCCTGGTGCCCCGGGTGCAGTGGAAGTCTCTGGAAGACCAGGTGGAGGGAGGCCTCACGGAGTGATGCCCAGGGTCACAGACCTGTCGCAGCTGCTGTTTGTTAGTTCAAGTCCTGCTCTGAGGTGCTCTGTGTCAGCTCTGAGCGACAGGTGAGCTGGGGGTGCTCTGCAATGAGGGCTATGTGCACGGTTCCTGTGTGCCCAGCCCTGCCACGGTACCTGCAAGGGTAGCTCTGTATCCTGGGAGGGGCCTGACCACGAGAGCCCCGTGGGCTGGGGTGGGGGTGGGGTACCTGCCCAGGTGAGCTCCATATTCTGGGATTGGTCTGACCATGAGAGCCCCATGGGCTGCTGGGGACCTGGTAAAGGATGTCAGGACAGTCAGTGAAGCCACCGAGGATATACCTCCAGTTGCTCCTAATTCCTACACCCTGCTGGTCATTCTACCAACCACCAGGACATGGTATTCTGTATTAGTCTTCAATGATGCCTTCTTTTGTATTCCATTAGTCCCAGAGTCACAAGAAATTTTGGCTTGTGAGTGGCAGGACTCAACATACAACTAAAACAATACTTCCGGGCCGTCTGGCCCCAAGGGTGCAAAAATTCCCACACCATCTTTGGGGAAAGCTTAGCTAAAGACCTAAAAGTTCTACCTCTGGAAAAGGAAACCCTCCTTCAATATGCAGACGACATTCTGATCACCAGCCCTACTAAGGAGGCCTCTGAACTACCAAGCCAATAAAGGATAGAAGTTGTCCAAGAAAAAGCTCAAATATCACAGACTGCGGTGACCTGCCTGGGCTTCATTCTCACAGAAGGTCAGAGAAGCCCATCCCAGGAAAGGGAAGAAACCATTTTCAGCCTTACCCCTTTCTAAAACTAGAAGACAGCTTAGGGGTTCCTGGGGAGGCCAGGGTTTGCTGCTTCTGGATCCCTAGCTACAGTCTACTAGCTGGGCCTCTATATGAAACACTGAAAGGAAAAGATGATGATCCTTTTGAATAGAATCCAGAAGTGGCCTTTCAAGAATGGAAAGAGCAGTCAATTCAGACCCTTGCCCTGGAACTCCCTAATTTAGCTAAACCCTTTGACCTTTACATTCCCGGTGAAAGGTGAATCGCCATTGGAGAATTAGTGCAAAAACTGGGACCACTTGAAATGGAACAATGCAAGAATGCCATCCAGGTAGGATAAACTACGGTCACTAAGGGGCTTGGCCCACTGCCACATCTGGCCAAGATACTGGCGGTATCTAAAAACCTGGAAATCAGCAGCCCAAAAGGCCACCTCCCTCCTAAGGGAAAAGGACCCCACGTGGTGATCCTAACCACCAACCATGCCCTGAAGTTGCAGGGTTCGCTCCGTGGGCACACCGACCTCGAGTGAGGAGGCCCTCCAACTCCAACATCCAGAGAGATAACCGGGGGCAACAGGGCACCATGACGACTCGTGTGAACATCACTTGACCTGGAGTTTCTCTCATAAAACAACAAGAGTGTGTCCCAAAAGAGTAGACTACTGCTTGCAGGACTTACTGCACCCAGAGGGGAGCTAATAATCTTGGCGGGGGAACAGTATACCACACTGTCACCATAGAAAAGCCTACAGACACCGTGATGATGGTGGCCAATAAGACCGGCTGGACTCCTGTTTACTTCAAAAGGCTGTTGACTCAGTAGCCATCATGGTCCTTGATCACCACTGACCCTGGACTGTCTGGGAGTTGAGCGGGCAGGGCTCTGACACCTGGTGCTGTTTGTACGTTAATTCAGGGGCCAAACTGAAGAAAGCGCAGACTACTGGTCAGAGCATCTAGGCTGGCAGAGACGGTCAGCCTAAGGTGGCCGAACAAATGTGGGGCGGGGTGAAACCGGCCCCCACAGCGTCTCTGCACATCTCTTTCCTGGACCCTTAAAGGTCATTAGAATCTATAACACTTCCAATGCTGGTGCTCAGGTGGACGAGCAGGGAGGCAGGGGTCCTGGGGACAATCAACGTCACCGGGAGGCTGCTGGGGAGAAGCTCTGACCCTCGCCCCAGGGTATGAGGGCTCCCAACTCAGCACTCAGCAGTTACAGAAGAAGGGTCTGCACCCTCAGCACTCCAAGAATGAGGAACGGGACA
The DNA here is from genome assembly GCF_951394435.1 of Stenella coeruleoalba. Lineage (NCBI taxonomy): Eukaryota > Metazoa > Chordata > Mammalia > Artiodactyla > Delphinidae > Stenella > Stenella coeruleoalba. The sequence goes on along the minus strand of NC_137149.1, from coordinate 91,235,513 downwards.
AAAGGCAGAGGAGGGGTTTGTCCCCAGCAAAGCCCATTAAAAATCCCTGGGAGATAAAAATAGAATCTGGGCAATAAAGTCAAGTCTAACCTTTTTTATCCTTTGTGCTTTGTCTAATTTCACGTGCTCCTAGGGTCCCGCATGCAGAGGTTCCACACCCGGCACTTCAGACCAGATTTCCTAGTGCAGAATGGCTGGGTCGACACCTCAGCTCCTGGGGCCCAGTGCAGACTCCACGATATAGAGCCTGAGCTACAGCCAACCCGGCCCTCGAGAGCTCCACCGCCTCCATCCCTCCCACTGACTCTGACAGGATCTCTACACAGCAGCCCAGCCCACAGCCCACGGGGTAGTGCATGCTCTCACCTCCCCATTCTCTGATCAAAATATAAAGTTTCCTTTGCTTGTGAACAAAACTCAGTCTCGATCTGTTGGCCCCAATGACACTGGGCAGGGGGACACTTGTTGGGGTCCACTCTGGAGGATCAGTAACAGAAATTGAGACTATTGTAACCTCAATGAACAGATGTGTGAGCCAAACTGTAGTTAACATAGAACAGTGTATAAGGCTCGGGTAAAATAAGATGTTTTTAACACTTCCATTTGATATTTCCATCACTTTTTATAAGCAAGTTCAGTGAAAAGGTTTGTCTTATTTGTCAGGTCAATATTAGAGAAACGAAGTGATTTCTTTCCAAGGATGTACATCTAATAATCTTGGTTAAACCTTCAATCTTGTTTTAAATGCTTTTCCATTGAAAATGATACCTCTCTTTCAGCTCCCCCATTTCTGAGAAGTATAAAATCTTATAATTTATTATTACCAAAGGGGAAAGGTGGGAGGAGGGATAAATTAACAGTTTGGAATGAACACATACACACTGCTATGTATAAAATAGATCATCAACAAGGAACTACTGTATAGCACAGGGAACTACACTCAACATTTTGCAATAACCTATAAGGGGAAATAATCTGAAAAAGAATAGATATTTTTATTGACATCATCTATCAATGACAGTTAAAGTGTAGCCTAAGGGAAGCTGGTGGTGAGTGCTTCTGACCCTGAAGACTTCAATCATCTAAAGTTTGGACTCTGCCTACTTCCCAAGGCCCTTAATGAACATATGTGTAGCCGTAGCTTAAAAAATTCCCCAGTTTGGGTTTCGGGGAGACACTGATTTTGAAAAAGCCCTGGTGTTCTCCTTACATGAATGGGACTCTTCCTACTGCTAAAACATGTCTGTCACACCCAGAGGATGGTATACCCTCTGATCGGGAAGAGTTTGGAAAAGGCATCTCATCTCCTCATCTCCTGGTGCTCGGGTTCACCCCTCCAGCATCTTTACTAACAGTCTCCCCACTTGGAGATGTCAGCACTGTCAACATCCTGTTGCGTACAGTTTGGAATTTGTCCAGAGGATGAAGCGGAAGGATGAGGAACAATGAGAGACAAGTCCTAGGTGTTCAGACAGGCACATGTCACTCTAATTTCCAATCAGGAAGACGAATTGACCAAAGGCTAGGGTTGCCCATGGAAACAGTATAGGGCTTGAGGAAATCCCGCTGCTTTGTGGCCAGTTCCCATAAACACGAGTTGAACAATGGAACTCAGGGGCAGTAAAATTCACAAAACTGCAGAGTTGAAAATATCCATCACTGAAAAATGTCTTGAGGAAAGTCAGAGAAAAGGACTTGTAAGCAAGGGAGAATGGCAGGAAAGGGATTTGAGGAGGTAGAAAGGACTCACCATTAAGCACAAGAAAAGGAGCTGAACATTGCCAACATTGCAGTTGGCCAAAAAAGGTGTATGCGTTCTTTTCTGTATATATTCAAGAAAAGGGCATACACTTTTTTAGCCAACCAAACAGGTGGGCACTGGAAGTCAATACCACAAAAGATATCACTTCACATCAGTCAGAAGAGCCATCCTCATAAAGCGTAAACAACAGAAATGCAGGACAGGGCAACGAGAAGAGGGAGCCCTGTGAGACTTATAGTGGAAATGTATATTGCCAACGGCCATTCTGGAGAAGTGTATTGTGTTTACTAAAGCATCTACAAAATGAGCTACAGAGCATAGGGCACTTGCACTCATGGGCGTATATCTTGGGAAAAACAAAAATCGAGAGGACACAGGCACCCCAATGTTTACCCCCTCTCTGTTTAAAAGATCCTCGACTAGGATATAACTTAAATGTCTCTGGAGGGAAAAAATGGATAGAGATGTGGTACTTAGGTAGAGTGGAATATTATTCAGCCTGGAAATCAATGAAATATGGCCAGTTGTAACAACTCCGGAGGAGTTACGTATGATCATTCTAAGTGACAGAATTCAAAAAGAAAAAGACACATATCATAAGATATCACTTAAAGGTGGAATCCAAAATGGCTACACATGAAATAAATTACAAAACAAAAACATAGTCAAATATGTAGAAAACACGCATAAGGCTGCTAAACGGGAAAGGTGGGGAGGGGTGAGGCATCATCCAGGAGGTTGAAATTAGCAAAGATACCATTCCAAATACCAAACTGATAATCAACAAGGCCTACACGGTAGCTAAAAGAACTGCACTCAGCACACTCAAGTCACCGGAAAAGAATATATACGACTGGTAAGAATCTGAAAAAGAATTTATTGATGTCTCTCTGTACGTGAATCAAGTGGATGTACAGCAGCAAGAAACAGAGCTTTGAAAATCAGCTGTAACCAATATAGTAATAAATTGAAAAAAATAAACGACAGAGAGACAGAGAAAACCTCTTACAACTTTTCCTCAGGGACGGTGATGCAACATGGATTGAACACATCTAGACCCACAGCAGGATGAGACATAAGGCTGGAAACTGTTTGCGCTAAGAGAAATGTGAGGTTGGGTGAGGAAATGCACACCCTTTAAAGTAATACTACCTGGTACCCATTCAATGGGTCCCAAATCTGCAGGTTCAAGGGATCTTCCTACAGCTAAAACATGCATGGAAAACCCAGAGGACTGTACACCATGTGATCGGGAGATGTGTCTAAAATGCACCTCATTTATCCTCTCCTGGTGCTCCTGTTCACCATTCCAGCCACGCTACTTAGAATCTCCCCACTTGGAGAATCAGCACATTTAAACTTCTGTTTCACACATTTTGCAAATTGTGAGGAGGATGAACGGGAAGAGGGGGAACCAATGAGAGAAGAGTTGTAGGGGTTTGGACGGGCACATATCACTCTAATTTCCCATTAAGAATAAGAATTAAAGAAAGGCTCAGCCTGCCTCACCGGAGCCAAAATAGGGCCTGAAGCAATCCTGCGGGTTTGAGGCCAGCTCACAAAAGAGCAACTTAAAAAATGGAGCTCAGGGTCACTGCAATTCACAAACCTGCAGAGTTATAAATGAAAACTAACGTCCAAAAATATGTTGAGGTAAGGCAAAGAAGAGGATCTGAATGCAAGACAGAATTGCAAGAAACAGATTTCAAGAGATAGATTGGACTCGTCTTTAACGCACATGAAAAGCGGCAGAATTTCGACAATGATGCAGTTGGCCCAAAAGGGCGTATGCGTTTTTTCCTGATTATATCCAGGAAAAAACGCATACGCACTTTATGGGCAACGAAGCAAGCAAGCAATGCAAATGTGCACAACAAAGAAGTCTCACTTCCCACCGGTCAAAAGGGCCATCCTAAAAAATTGTAAAAACCAGAAATGCAGGACAGGCCATGGAGAACAGGGAGCCTTTATACGCTGATGGGCAGTGTGTGAACTGCCGAGAGCCACTCTGGAGAAGTGTATGGTGGTTCCTAAATCATCTAAAAAACAGAGCTACAGAGCATAGGACACTTCCAATCATGGGAGTATATCTAGGGAAGTCTAAAAATCAACAAGACACAAGCACACCACAGTTTAGGGCTACTCTGTTTACAAGAACCTCAACTTCAGTACACCTTAAATATCCCAGGAAAGAGAACAATGGATAAAGAAGATGTGGTACTTATGTACAATGGAATATCTCTTCACCATGAAATCAATGTAATAAGGCTAGTAGAAGGATAAAGAGTGGATTTAGGTCCGATAATACTACTTGAAATAAGTCAAACAGAAAAAGAAACATATCATAAGATATCACTTATAGAGGGAGGGTAAATATGGCTGCACAAGAAATGAATTACAGAACAGAACAGTGTCTCACATTTAGAAAACACACTTATGTCAGCTTAAGGGGAAAGGAGAGGTGGGGTGATGCATAAAACCAGAGTTTGAAATTAGCACAGATACCGTTCAATAAACCAAATAGGTATTAGACAAGATCTACACCTTGCTCAATGAACAGGCCTCAACACACCCTATACACCGCAGAGAAATATATCTGAGGAATAAGAATCTTAAAACCCATGTATTGATATATCTCCATAAGGGAATCAAGTGTGTGCAGAGCGGCACAAACACAGCAGTGAAAAGGAGCTAAACCCCATTATAGAAATAAATTTTAAAAACAAAACGCTGAAACAATGAAAGAGAGAAAAATTCTTACAAAATTCGCTCAGGGGCTGTGATGCAACCTGGATTGACCACATATAAACCCACAGCTGGATAAGACATAAGGCTGGACACTTGGGGCTGACAGGATTGGTGAGCTTTGGTGAGCAACTGCCGAAAGTTTAATGCAATACTTCATGCTACTCATTCCAAGGGTCCCAACACTCCAGGTTGAAGGGAATCTTCCTACAGCTAAACCATGCTTGGGAAACCCAGCGACTGGTATACCATATGATCGGGAAAGGTTTCTAAAACGCACCTCATTTTTCCTCTCCTGGGGCTCCGGATCGACATTCCAGCCGCTTTACTAACAACATCCCCACATGGAGTCAATGCCTTTAAGTTCTGGTATCGCACAGTCTGCAGTTAGTGCAGAGGATGAATGGGAATAGGGGGAACCAGTGAGAAACTAGCTGTAGCGGTTTCAATGGGCACATGTCACTCTAATATCACATCAGTAAGAAGAATTAACCAAAGGCACAGCAAGGTGCCCCAGAAGAAAAATAGGGCTTCAAGGAATCCTGTGGTTATGGGGCAAGACCACAAAAATAAGAGCTAAAAAATGGAGCTAAGGGCCACTGCAATTCAAAAACATGCAGAGTTATAAAGGCCAACTATTTTTAAAAAATATATTGAGGTAAGGCTATGAAGAGGCATTGAAAGCAAGGCAGAATGCAGGAAACCGATTTCAGGAGGTAGACTGGAATTGCATTGAAAGCATATGAAGAGAGTGAGAAACTCGACAATGATGCACTTGGCCAAAAAGGGCGTATGTGTTTTTTCCTGAATATATTCAGGAAAAAACGCATACGCACTTTTTGGCCAACCAAGCAAGCTTGCAAAGGAAATCTGCACTACAATGAAGTCTCAATTCCACCTGGTCAAAAGGGCCATCTGAAAAAAGTGTAAAATCCATAAAGGCACGACAGGCCATGGAGAACTGGGAGCCTTCTTATGCTGATGGGCGAGATGTAAATTGCCAACAGACACTCGGGAGAAGTGTATGGTGTTTCCTGAAACATCTAAAAAACAAAGCAACAGAGCCTAGGGCACTTCCACTTATGGTCCTATAGCTTAGGGAAATTAATATCAAAAAGACACAGCAACCCCAAAATTTGGGACGGCTCTTTTTACAGGAATCTCTTCTACGGCACAAGTTAAATATCCCAGAGAGCAAATAATGGATAAAGAAGTTGCGGTACTTATGTACAACAGAATACCACTCAGCAATGAAATCTATGTCACCAGGCCCGTACCAGCATAATGAGTGGATTGAGGCACGATGATTCTAAGTGAAATAAGTCACACAGAAAAAGAAACTTCATAAGGTATCACTAATACACAGAATGTGAACTTGGCTACACATGAACTGAATTACAAAACAGAACAGGGTCTCAAGTTTAGAAAACCAACTTATGCCTGCTTAAGGGGGAAGGTGAGTTGGGGTGCTGCATAAAAGCAGAGTTTGAAATTAGCACAGATACCGTTCCATAAGCCAAATATGTAATAGACAAGAGCTACCCCTTGCTCAACGAAATGGATTCAACAATGAGGTATCACCTCACACCTGGTAGAATAGGCATCATTGAAAATCTACAAACAAAAAATGCTGGAAAGGGTGTGGAGAAAAGGAACCCTCTTCCACTATTGTTGGGAATATAAATTGATACAGTCATTATGGAGAACAATATCGAATTTCTTAAGAAACTAACAATAGAATTACCATATGATACAGCAATCCCAGTACTGGACATATACCCAGACAAAACCATAAATCAAAAAGAGTCATTCACCGCAATGTTCATTGCATCACTATTTACAATATCGAGGTAATGGAAGCAACCTAAATGCCCACAGACAGACGAATGCATAAAGCTGTGGTACATATATAAAATGGAATATTACTAAGCCATGAAAAGGAATGAAATTGGGTCATTTGTAGAGACGTCGATGGATCTAGAGACTGTCATACAGAGTGAAGTAAGTCAGAAAGAGAAAAACAAATCTTGTATATTCATGCATATATGTGGAACCTAGAAAAACTGTACAGATTAACCATTTTGCAAGGCATAAATAGAGCAACAGATGTAGACAACAAACGTATGGACAACAAGGGGGGAAAGCTGTTGGGGGGGTGGTGGTGGGAGGAGTTGAGAGACTGGGATTGGCATGTATACATTTATATGTATAAAATAGATAACCAATAAGAACCTGCTGTATAAAAATATAAAATAAAATTCAAAATTAAAAAGAAGTAAAATTTAAAAAATAAAACAGAAAAAACAATTATTCCCTGCACATACATGTATTTATATGAATAAATTATTTCCATGCTTATATCTGTAAATACAAAAAAGAGGAATAAAATCTACCTTGAACCAAAAACGAAAAAGAGAAAAAAAACACAGAACCCACCAGTTACACAGAGGAAAACCGTATCAGGGCACTTGCTCCAGTTGTAAACAATTCTGAAGTTGGTCAGTGGTGGGGAATCGTCTCCCATTCAGCCAGCAGCCCCCACGCAACAAGCGTCCTCATTGCAAAGCTGGGGCACCGTGCCGAGGCATCTGTGAGTAAACGTGAGCTGAGCCCCAGGCCAGTTGCTGCTGAACTATTCCCACCCGTCCCAGGTAAAACACCTGAATATATACAAGGACTTGAAAGCCTAGAGGAAGGGCCATAGAGCCACACGAGTGACAGCATGCCGGCCGACTTGGTGCCTGCAGGCCAGCCAGGATGGTCCTGGCCCTGGGTGCTCTTCTGGAAGATTTCCATTTCCCTGCCTGAGATACCCGTCCTGTCCCTGCCCCCACTGCTTTTTTCCTTCCTCACCTCTGCCCAGGGAGAAATTCCAGCAGCAGGTATGGGTGACACACCCTCTTCTTTAGCAGGTGGCAGCCTGGCAACTGCTGCAGAAAGTCCAGCAGAGCCCCACTCACACTGGGCCACCCACAAAGCCGTGGCCTCTCACTCCCTCCCACCAGCCCAGCCCGGAGACTGCTGACAGGGCAGAGAAAATGGCGTCAGGCACGGCTGCAGGGGCTCTTGCTGCCTGGAGTGGTATTTATATTGATCTCAACCCAGGCACACCTGGGGAGGGCTGGCCGGCACGGTAAGGCTGCCCAGGTCAGCCAATCATCACCCCTCAGGGGCTCACAGTTGCAGAAAATGGAACTTGCTGAACCGGCCAGGTCCAAGGAACAGGTGTGGGCTCCTGAGAGTCAGGATAGACAAGGGGCTGCAGCTTTGGCTTGTTTTCTAATCATTTTATCTGGCCCATGAGTGGGAGACAACTTCAAGAAAACCCTCTCCTAATGAGAGGAACCCAGGAGTCAGGGAGAGGAGGGGTGGGTGGTGGTTGGAGACAGAGGCCTGGTGCCCCGGGTGCAGTGGAAGTCTCTGGAAGACCAGGTGGAGGGAGGCCTCACGGAGTGATGCCCAGGGTCACAGACCTGTCGCAGCTGCTGTTTGTTAGTTCAAGTCCTGCTCTGAGGTGCTCTGTGTCAGCTCTGAGCGACAGGTGAGCTGGGGGTGCTCTGCAATGAGGGCTATGTGCACGGTTCCTGTGTGCCCAGCCCTGCCACGGTACCTGCAAGGGTAGCTCTGTATCCTGGGAGGGGCCTGACCACGAGAGCCCCGTGGGCTGGGGTGGGGGTGGGGTACCTGCCCAGGTGAGCTCCATATTCTGGGATTGGTCTGACCATGAGAGCCCCATGGGCTGCTGGGGACCTGGTAAAGGATGTCAGGACAGTCAGTGAAGCCACCGAGGATATACCTCCAGTTGCTCCTAATTCCTACACCCTGCTGGTCATTCTACCAACCACCAGGACATGGTATTCTGTATTAGTCTTCAATGATGCCTTCTTTTGTATTCCATTAGTCCCAGAGTCACAAGAAATTTTGGCTTGTGAGTGGCAGGACTCAACATACAACTAAAACAATACTTCCGGGCCGTCTGGCCCCAAGGGTGCAAAAATTCCCACACCATCTTTGGGGAAAGCTTAGCTAAAGACCTAAAAGTTCTACCTCTGGAAAAGGAAACCCTCCTTCAATATGCAGACGACATTCTGATCACCAGCCCTACTAAGGAGGCCTCTGAACTACCAAGCCAATAAAGGATAGAAGTTGTCCAAGAAAAAGCTCAAATATCACAGACTGCGGTGACCTGCCTGGGCTTCATTCTCACAGAAGGTCAGAGAAGCCCATCCCAGGAAAGGGAAGAAACCATTTTCAGCCTTACCCCTTTCTAAAACTAGAAGACAGCTTAGGGGTTCCTGGGGAGGCCAGGGTTTGCTGCTTCTGGATCCCTAGCTACAGTCTACTAGCTGGGCCTCTATATGAAACACTGAAAGGAAAAGATGATGATCCTTTTGAATAGAATCCAGAAGTGGCCTTTCAAGAATGGAAAGAGCAGTCAATTCAGACCCTTGCCCTGGAACTCCCTAATTTAGCTAAACCCTTTGACCTTTACATTCCCGGTGAAAGGTGAATCGCCATTGGAGAATTAGTGCAAAAACTGGGACCACTTGAAATGGAACAATGCAAGAATGCCATCCAGGTAGGATAAACTACGGTCACTAAGGGGCTTGGCCCACTGCCACATCTGGCCAAGATACTGGCGGTATCTAAAAACCTGGAAATCAGCAGCCCAAAAGGCCACCTCCCTCCTAAGGGAAAAGGACCCCACGTGGTGATCCTAACCACCAACCATGCCCTGAAGTTGCAGGGTTCGCTCCGTGGGCACACCGACCTCGAGTGAGGAGGCCCTCCAACTCCAACATCCAGAGAGATAACCGGGGGCAACAGGGCACCATGACGACTCGTGTGAACATCACTTGACCTGGAGTTTCTCTCATAAAACAACAAGAGTGTGTCCCAAAAGAGTAGACTACTGCTTGCAGGACTTACTGCACCCAGAGGGGAGCTAATAATCTTGGCGGGGGAACAGTATACCACACTGTCACCATAGAAAAGCCTACAGACACCGTGATGATGGTGGCCAATAAGACCGGCTGGACTCCTGTTTACTTCAAAAGGCTGTTGACTCAGTAGCCATCATGGTCCTTGATCACCACTGACCCTGGACTGTCTGGGAGTTGAGCGGGCAGGGCTCTGACACCTGGTGCTGTTTGTACGTTAATTCAGGGGCCAAACTGAAGAAAGCGCAGACTACTGGTCAGAGCATCTAGGCTGGCAGAGACGGTCAGCCTAAGGTGGCCGAACAAATGTGGGGCGGGGTGAAACCGGCCCCCACAGCGTCTCTGCACATCTCTTTCCTGGACCCTTAAAGGTCATTAGAATCTATAACGCTTCCAATGCTGGTGCTCAGGTGGACGAGCAGGGAAGCAGGGGTCCTGGGGACAATCAACGTCACCAGGAGGCTGCTGGGGAGAAGCTCTGACCCTCGCCCCAGGGTATGAGGGCTCCCAACTCAGCACTCAGCAGTTACAGAAGAAGGGTCTGCACCCTCAGCACTCCAAGAATGAGGAAAGGGACAAAAGGCAGAGGAGGGGTTTGTCCCCAGCAAAGCCCATTAAAAATCCCTGGGAGATAAAAATAGAATCTGGGCAATAAAGTCAAGTCTAACCTTTTTTATCCTTTGTGCTTTGTCTAATTTCACGTGCTCCTAGGGTCCCGCATGCAGAGGTTCCACACCCGGCACTTCAGACCAGATTTCCTAGTGCAGAATGGCTGGGTCGACACCTCAGCTCCTGGGGCCCAGTGCAGACTCCACGATATAGAGCCTGAGCTACAGCCAACCCGGCCCTCGAGAGCTCCGCCGCCTCCCTCCCTCCCACTGACTCTGACAGGATCTCTACACAGCAGCCCAGCCCACAGCCCACGGGGTAGTGCATGCTCTCACCTCTCCATTCTCTGATCAAAATATAAAGTTTCCTTTGCTTGTGAACCAAACTCAGTCTCGATCTGTTGGCCCCAATGACACTGGGCAGGGGGACACTTGTTGGGGTCCACTCTGGAGGATCAGTAACAGAAATTGAGACTATTGTAACCTCAATGAACAGATGTGTGAGCCAAACTGTAGTTAACATAGAACAGTGTATAAGGCTCGGGTAAAATAAGATGTTTTTAACACTTCCATTTGATATTTCCATCACTTTTTATAAGCAAGTTCAGTGAAAAGGTTTGTCTTATTTGTCAGGTCAATATTAGAGAAACGAAGTGATTTCTTTCCAAGGATGTACATCTAATAATCTTGGTTAAACCTTCAATCTTGTTTTAAATGCTTTTCCATTGAAAATGATACCTCTCTTTCAGCTCCCCCATTTCTGAGAAGTATAAAATCTTATAATTTATTATTACCAAAGGGGAAAGGTGGGAGGAGGGATAAATTAACAGTTTGGAATGAACACATACACACTGCTATGTATAAAATAGATCATCAACAAGGAACTACTGTATAGCACAGGGAACTACACTCAACATTTTGCAATAACCTATAAGGGGAAATAATCTGAAAAAGAATAGATATTTTTATTGACATCATCTATCAATGACAGTTAAAGTGTAGCCTAAGGGAAGCTGGTGGTGAGTGCTTCTGACCCTGAAGACTTCAATCATCTAAAGTTTGGACTCTGCCTACTTCCCAAGGCCCTTAATGAACATATGTGTAGCCGTAGCTTAAAAAATTCCCCAGTTTGGGTTTCGGGGAGACACTGATTTTGAAAAAGCCCTGGTGTTCTCCTTACATGAATGGGACTCTTCCTACTGCTAAAACATGTCTGTCACACCCAGAGGATGGTATACCGTCTGATCGGGAAGAGTTTGGAAAAGGCATCTCATCTCCTCATCTCCTGGTGCTCGGGTTCACCCCTCCAGCGTCTTTACTAACAGTCTCCCCACTTGGAGATGTCAGCACTGTCAACATCCTGTTGCGTACAGTTTGGAATTTGTCCAGAGGATGAAGCGGAAGGATGAGGAACAATGAGAGACAAGTCCTAGGTGTTCAGACAGGCACATGTCACTCTAATTTCCAATCAGGAAGACGAATTGACCAAAGGCTAGGGTTGCCCATGGAAACAGTATAGGGCTTGAGGAAATCCCGCTGCTTTGTGGCCAGTTCCCATAAACACGAGTTGAACAATGGAACTCAGGGGCAGTAAAATTCACAAAACTGCAGAGTTGAAAATATCCATCACTGAAAAATGTCTTGAGGAAAGTCAGAGAAAAGGACTTGTAAGCAAGGGAGAATGGCAGGAAAGGGATTTGAGGAGGTAGAAAGGACTCGCCATTAAGCACAAGAAAAGGAGCTGAACATTGCCAACATTGCAGTTGGCCAAAAAGGGTGTATGCGTTCTTTTCTGTATATATTCAAGAAAAGGGCATACACTTTTTTAGCCAACCAAACAGGTGGGCACTGGAAGTCAATACCACAAAAGATATCACTTCGCATCAGTCAGAAGAGCCATCCTCATAAAGCGTAAACAACAGAAATGCAGGACAGGGCAATGAGAAGAGGGAGCCCTGTGAGACTTATAGTGGAAATGTATATTGCCAACGGCCATTCTGGAGAAGTGTATTGTGTTTACTAAAGCATCTAAAAAATGAGCTACAGAGCATAGGGCACTTGCACTCATGGGCGTATATCTTGGGAAAAACAAAAATCGAGAGGACACAGGCACCCCAATGTTTACCCCCTCTCTGTTTAAAAGATCCTCGACTAGGATATAACTTAAATGTCTCTGGAGGGAAAAAATGGATAGAGATGTGGTACTTAGGTAGAGTGGAATATTATTCAGCCTGGAAATCAATGAAATATGGCCAGTTGTAACAACTCCGGAGGAGTTACGTATGATCATTCTAAGTGACAGAATTCAAAAAGAAAAAGACACATATCATAAGATATCACTTAAAGGTGGAATCCAAAATGGCTACACATGAAATAAATTACAAAACAAAAACATAGTCAAATATGTAGAAAACACGCATAAGGCTGCTAAACGGGAAAGGTGGGGAGGGGTGAGGCATCATCCAGGAGGTTGAAATTAGCAAAGATACCATTCCAAATACCAAACTGATAATCAACAAGGCCTACACGGTAGCTAAAAGAACTGCACTCAGCACACTCAAGTCACCGGAAAAGAATATATACGACTGGTAAGAATCTGAAAAAGAATTTATTGATGTCTCTCTGTACGTGAATCAAGTGGATGTACAGCAGCAAGAAACAGAGCTTTGAAAATCAGCTGTAACCAATATAGTAATAAATTGAAAAAAATAAACGACAGAGAGACAGAGAAAACCTCTTACAACTTTTCCTCAGGGACGGTGATGCAACATGGATTGAACACATCTAGACCCACAGCAGGATGAGACATAAGGCTGGAAACTGTTTGCGCTAAGAGAAATGTGAGGTTGGGTGAGGAAATGCACACCCTTTAAAGTAATACTACCTGGTACCCATTCAATGGGTCCCAAATCTGCAGGTTCAAGGGATCTTCCTACAGCTAAAACATGCATGGAAAACCCAGAGGACTGTACACCATGTGATCGGGAGATGTGTCTAAAATGCACCTCATTTATCCTCTCCTGGTGCTCCTGTTCACCATTCCAGCCACGCTACTTAGAATCTCCCCACTTGGAGAATCAGCACATTTAAACTTCTGTTTCACACATTTTGCAAATTGTGAGGAGGATGAACGGGAAGAGGGGGAACCAATGAGAGAAGAGTTGTAGGGGTTTGGACGGGCACATATCACTCTAATTTCCCATTAAGAATAAGAATTAAAGAAAGGCTCAGCCTGCCTCACCGGAGCCAAAATAGGGCCTGAAGCAATCCTGCGGGTTTGAGGCCAGCTCACAAAAGAGCAACTTAAAAAATGGAGCTCAGGGTCACTGCAATTCACAAACCTGCAGAGTTATAAATGAAAACTAACGTCCAAAAATATGTTGAGGTAAGGCAAAGAAGAGGATCTGAATGCAAGACAGAATTGCAAGAAACAGATTTCAAGAGATAGATTGGACTCGTCTTTAACGCACATGAAAAGCGGCAGAATTTCGACAATGATGCAGTTGGCCCAAAAGGGCGTATGCGTTTTTTCCTGATTATATCCAGGAAAAAACGCATACGCACTTTATGGGCAACGAAGCAAGCAAGCAATGCAAATGTGCACAACAAAGAAGTCTCACTTCCCACCGGTCAAAAGGGCCATCCTAAAAAATTGTAAAAACCAGAAATGCAGGACAGGCCATGGAGAACAGGGAGCCTTTATACGCTGATGGGCAGTGTGTGAACTGCCGAGAGCCACTCTGGAGAAGTGTATGGTGGTTCCTAAATCATCTAAAAAACAGAGCTACAGAGCATAGGACACTTCCAATCATGGGAGTATATCTAGGGAAGTCTAAAAATCAACAAGACACAAGCACACCACAGTTTAGGGCTACTCTGTTTACAAGAACCTCAACTTCAGTACACCTTAAATATCCCAGGAAAGAGAACAATGGATAAAGAAGATGTGGTACTTATGTACAATGGAATATCTCTTCACCATGAAATCAATGTAATAAGGCTAGTAGAAGGATAAAGAGTGGATTTAGGTCCGATAATACTACTTGAAATAAGTCAAACAGAAAAAGAAACATATCATAAGATATCACTTATAGAGGGAGGGTAAATATGGCTGCACAAGAAATGAATTACAGAACAGAACAGTGTCTCACATTTAGAAAACACACTTATGTCAGCTTAAGGGGAAAGGAGAGGTGGGGTGATGCATAAAACCAGAGTTTGAAATTAGCACAGATACCGTTCAATAAACCAAATAGGTATTAGACAAGATCTACACCTTGCTCAATGAACAGGCCTCAACACACCCTATACACCGCAGAGAAATATATCTGAGGAATAAGAATCTTAAAACCCATGTATTGATATATCTCCATAAGGGAATCAAGTGTGTGCAGAGCGGCACAAACACAGCAGTGAAAAGGAGCTAAACCCCATTATAGAAATAAATTTTAAAAACAAAACGCTGAAACAATGAAAGAGAGAAAAATTCTTACAAAATTCGCTCAGGGGCTGTGATGCAACCTGGATTGACCACATATAAACCCACAGCTGGATAAGACATAAGGCTGGACACTTGGGGCTGACAGGATTGGTGAGCTTTGGTGAGCAACTGCCGAAAGTTTAATGCAATACTTCATGCTACTCATTCCAAGGGTCCCAACACTCCAGGTTGAAGGGAATCTTCCTACAGCTAAACCATGCTTGGGAAACCCAGCGACTGGTATACCATATGATCGGGAAAGGTTTCTAAAACGCACCTCATTTTTCCTCTCCTGGGGCTCCGGATCGACATTCCAGCCGCTTTACTAACAACATCCCCACATGGAGTCAATGCCTTTAAGTTCTGGTATCGCACAGTCTGCAGTTAGTGCAGAGGATGAATGGGAATAGGGGGAACCAGTGAGAAACTAGCTGTAGCGGTTTCAATGGGCACATGTCACTCTAATATCACATCAGTAAGAAGAATTAACCAAAGGCACAGCAAGGTGCCCCAGAAGAAAAATAGGGCTTCAAGGAATCCTGTGGTTATGGGGCAAGACCACAAAAATAAGAGCTAAAAAATGGAGCTAAGGGCCACTGCAATTCAAAAACCTGCAGAGTTATAAAGGCCAACTATTTTTAAAAAATATATTGAGGTAAGGCTATGAAGAGGCATTGAAAGCAAGGCAGAATGCAGGAAACCGATTTCAGGAGGTAGACTGGAATTGCATTGAAAGCATATGAAGAGAGTGAGAAACTCGACAATGATGCACTTGGCCAAAAAGGGCGTATGTGTTTTTTCCTGAATATATTCAGGAAAAAACGCATACGCACTTTTTGGCCAACCAAGCAAGCTTGCAAAGGAAATCTGCACTACAATGAAGTCTCAATTCCACCTGGTCAAAAGGGCCATCTGAAAAAAGTGTAAAATCCATAAAGGCACGACAGGCCATGGAGAACTGGGAGCCTTCTTATGCTGATGGGCGAGATGTAAATTGCCAACAGACACTCGGGAGAAGTGTATGGTGTTTCCTGAAACATCTAAAAAACAAAGCAACAGAGCCTAGGGCACTTCCACTTATGGTCCTATAGCTTAGGGAAATTAATATCAAAAAGACACAGCAACCCCAAAATTTGGGACGGCTCTTTTTACAGGAATCTCTTCTACGGCACAAGTTAAATATCCCAGAGAGCAAATAATGGATAAAGAAGTTGCGGTACTTATGTACAACAGAATACCACTCAGCAATGAAATCTATGTCACCAGGCCCGTACCAGCATAATGAGTGGATTGAGGCACGATGATTCTAAGTGAAATAAGTCACACAGAAAAAGAAACTTCATAAGGTATCACTAATACACAGAATGTGAACTTGGCTACACATGAACTGAATTACAAAACAGAACAGGGTCTCAAGTTTAGAAAACCAACTTATGCCTGCTTAAGGGGGAAGGTGAGTTGGGGTGCTGCATAAAAGCAGAGTTTGAAATTAGCACAGATACCGTTCCATAAGCGAAATATGTAATAGACAAGAGCTACCCCTTGCTCAACGAAATGGATTCAACAATGAGGTATCACCTCACACCTGGTAGAATAGGCATCATTGAAAATCTACAAACAAAAAATGCTGGAAAGGGTGTGGAGAAAAGGAACCCTCTTCCACTATTGTTGGGAATATAAATTGATACAGTCATTATGGAGAACAATATCGAATTTCTTAAGAAACTAACAATAGAATTACCATATGATACAGCAATCCCAGTACTGGACATATACCCAGACAAAACCATAAATCAAAAAGAGTCATTCACCGCAATGTTCATTGCATCACTATTTACAATATCGAGGTAATGGAAGCAACCTAAATGCCCACAGACAGACGAATGCATAAAGCTGTGGTACATATATAAAATGGAATATTACTAAGCCATGAAAAGGAATGAAATTGGGTCATTTGTAGAGACGTCGATGGATCTAGAGACTGTCATACAGAGTGAAGTAAGTCAGAAAGAGAAAAACAAATCTTGTATATTCATGCATATATGTGGAACCTAGAAAAACTGTACAGATTAACCATTTTGCAAGGCATAAATAGAGCAACAGATGTAGACAACAAACGTATGGACAACAAGGGGGGAAAGCTGTTGGGGGGGTGGTGGTGGGAGGAGTTGAGAGACTGGGATTGGCATGTATACATTTATATGTATAAAATAGATAACCAATAAGAACCTGCTGTATAAAAATATAAAATAAAATTCAAAATTAAAAAGAAGTAAAATTTAAAAAATAAAACAGAAAAAACAATTATTCCCTGCACATACATGTATTTATATGAATAAATTATTTCCATGCTTATATCTGTAAATACAAAAAAGAGGAATAAAATCTACCTTGAACCAAAAACGAAAAAGAGAAAAAAAACACAGAACCCACCAGTTACACAGAGGAAAACCGTATCAGGGCACTTGCTCCAGTTGTAAACAATTCTGAAGTTGGTCAGTGGTGGGGAATCGTCTCCCATTCAGCCAGCAGCCCCCACGCAACAAGCGTCCTCATTGCAAAGCTGGGGCACCGTGCCGAGGCATCTGTGAGTAAACGTGAGCTGAGCCCCAGGCCAGTTGCTGCTGAACTATTCCCACCCGTCCCAGGTAAAACACCTGAATATATACAAGGACTTGAAAGCCTAGAGGAAGGGCCATAGAGCCACACGAGTGACAGCATGCCGGCCGACTTGGTGCCTGCAGGCCAGCCAGGATGGTCCTGGCCCTGGGTGCTCTTCTGGAAGATTTCCATTTCCCTGCCTGAGATACCCGTCCTGTCCCTGCCCCCACTGCTTTTTTCCTTCCTCACCTCTGCCCAGGGAGAAATTCCAGCAGCAGGTATGGGTGACACACCCTCTTCTTTAGCAGGTGGCAGCCTGGCAACTGCTGCAGAAAGTCCAGCAGAGCCCCACTCACACTGGGCCACCCACAAAGCCGTGGCCTCTCACTCCCTCCCACCAGCCCAGCCCGGAGACTGCTGACAGGGCAGAGAAAATGGCGTCAGGCACGGCTGCAGGGGCTCTTGCTGCCTGGAGTGGTATTTATATTGATCTCAACCCAGGCACACCTGGGGAGGGCTGGCCGGCACGGTAAGGCTGCCCAGGTCAGCCAATCATCACCCCTCAGGGGCTCACAGTTGCAGAAAATGGAACTTGCTGAACCGGCCAGGTCCAAGGAACAGGTGTGGGCTCCTGAGAGTCAGGATAGACAAGGGGCTGCAGCTTTGGCTTGTTTTCTAATCATTTTATCTGGCCCATGAGTGGGAGACAACTTCAAGAAAACCCTCTCCTAATGAGAGGAACCCAGGAGTCAGGGAGAGGAGGGGTGGGTGGTGGTTGGAGACAGAGGCCTGGTGCCCCGGGTGCAGTGGAAGTCTCTGGAAGACCAGGTGGAGGGAGGCCTCACGGAGTGATGCCCAGGGTCACAGACCTGTCGCAGCTGCTGTTTGTTAGTTCAAGTCCTGCTCTGAGGTGCTCTGTGTCAGCTCTGAGCGACAGGTGAGCTGGGGGTGCTCTGCAATGAGGGCTATGTGCACGGTTCCTGTGTGCCCAGCCCTGCCACGGTACCTGCAAGGGTAGCTCTGTATCCTGGGAGGGGCCTGACCACGAGAGCCCCGTGGGCTGGGGTGGGGGTGGGGTACCTGCCCAGGTGAGCTCCATATTCTGGGATTGGTCTGACCATGAGAGCCCCATGGGCTGCTGGGGACCTGGTAAAGGATGTCAGGACAGTCAGTGAAGCCACCGAGGATATACCTCCAGTTGCTCCTAATTCCTACACCCTGCTGGTCATTCTACCAACCACCAGGACATGGTATTCTGTATTAGTCTTCAATGATGCCTTCTTTTGTATTCCATTAGTCCCAGAGTCACAAGAAATTTTGGCTTGTGAGTGGCAGGACTCAACATACAACTAAAACAATACTTCCGGGCCGTCTGGCCCCAAGGGTGCAAAAATTCCCACACCATCTTTGGGGAAAGCTTAGCTAAAGACCTAAAAGTTCTACCTCTGGAAAAGGAAACCCTCCTTCAATATGCAGACGACATTCTGATCACCAGCCCTACTAAGGAGGCCTCTGAACTACCAAGCCAATAAAGGATAGAAGTTGTCCAAGAAAAAGCTCAAATATCACAGACTGCGGTGACCTGCCTGGGCTTCATTCTCACAGAAGGTCAGAGAAGCCCATCCCAGGAAAGGGAAGAAACCATTTTCAGCCTTACCCCTTTCTAAAACTAGAAGACAGCTTAGGGGTTCCTGGGGAGGCCAGGGTTTGCTGCTTCTGGATCCCTAGCTACAGTCTACTAGCTGGGCCTCTATATGAAACACTGAAAGGAAAAGATGATGATCCTTTTGAATAGAATCCAGAAGTGGCCTTTCAAGAATGGAAAGAGCAGTCAATTCAGACCCTTGCCCTGGAACTCCCTAATTTAGCTAAACCCTTTGACCTTTACATTCCCGGTGAAAGGTGAATCGCCATTGGAGAATTAGTGCAAAAACTGGGACCACTTGAAATGGAACAATGCAAGAATGCCATCCAGGTAGGATAAACTACGGTCACTAAGGGGCTTGGCCCACTGCCACATCTGGCCAAGATACTGGCGGTATCTAAAAACCTGGAAATCAGCAGCCCAAAAGGCCACCTCCCTCCTAAGGGAAAAGGACCCCACGTGGTGATCCTAACCACCAACCATGCCCTGAAGTTGCAGGGTTCGCTCCGTGGGCACACCGACCTCGAGTGAGGAGGCCCTCCAACTCCAACATCCAGAGAGATAACCGGGGGCAACAGGGCACCATGACGACTCGTGTGAACATCACTTGACCTGGAGTTTCTCTCATAAAACAACAAGAGTGTGTCCCAAAAGAGTAGACTACTGCTTGCAGGACTTACTGCACCCAGAGGGGAGCTAATAATCTTGGCGGGGGAACAGTATACCACACTGTCACCATAGAAAAGCCTACAGACACCGTGATGATGGTGGCCAATAAGACCGGCTGGACTCCTGTTTACTTCAAAAGGCTGTTGACTCAGTAGCCATCATGGTCCTTGATCACCACTGACCCTGGACTGTCTGGGAGTTGAGCGGGCAGGGCTCTGACACCTGGTGCTGTTTGTACGTTAATTCAGGGGCCAAACTGAAGAAAGCGCAGACTACTGGTCAGAGCATCTAGGCTGGCAGAGACGGTCAGCCTAAGGTGGCCGAACAAATGTGGGGCGGGGTGAAACCGGCCCCCACAGCGTCTCTGCACATCTCTTTCCTGGACCCTTAAAGGTCATTAGAATCTATAACGCTTCCAATGCTGGTGCTCAGGTGGACGAGCAGGGAAGCAGGGGTCCTGGGGACAATCAACGTCACCAGGAGGCTGCTGGGGAGAAGCTCTGACCCTCGCCCCAGGGTATGAGGGCTCCCAACTCAGCACTCAGCAGTTACAGAAGAAGGGTCTGCACCCTCAGCACTCCAAGAATGAGGAAAGGGACAAAAGGCAGAGGAGGGGTTTGTCCCCAGCAAAGCCCATTAAAAATCCCTGGGAGATAAAAATAGAATCTGGGCAATAAAGTCAAGTCTAACCTTTTTTATCCTTTGTGCTTTGTCTAATTTCACGTGCTCCTAGGGTCCCGCATGCAGAGGTTCCACACCCGGCACTTCAGACCAGATTTCCTAGTGCAGAATGGCTGGGTCGACACCTCAGCTCCTGGGGCCCAGTGCAGACTCCACGATATAGAGCCTGAGCTACAGCCAACCCGGCCCTCGAGAGCTCCGCCGCCTCCCTCCCTCCCACTGACTCTGACAGGATCTCTACACAGCAGCCCAGCCCACAGCCCACGGGGTAGTGCATGCTCTCACCTCTCCATTCTCTGATCAAAATATAAAGTTTCCTTTGCTTGTGAACCAAACTCAGTCTCGATCTGTTGGCCCCAATGACACTGGGCAGGGGGACACTTGTTGGGGTCCACTCTGGAGGATCAGTAACAGAAATTGAGACTATTGTAACCTCAATGAACAGATGTGTGAGCCAAACTGTAGTTAACATAGAACAGTGTATAAGGCTCGGGTAAAATAAGATGTTTTTAACACTTCCATTTGATATTTCCATCACTTTTTATAAGCAAGTTCAGTGAAAAGGTTTGTCTTATTTGTCAGGTCAATATTAGAGAAACGAAGTGATTTCTTTCCAAGGATGTACATCTAATAATCTTGGTTAAACCTTCAATCTTGTTTTAAATGCTTTTCCATTGAAAATGATACCTCTCTTTCAGCTCCCCCATTTCTGAGAAGTATAAAATCTTATAATTTATTATTACCAAAGGGGAAAGGTGGGAGGAGGGATAAATTAACAGTTTGGAATGAACACATACACACTGCTATGTATAAAATAGATCATCAACAAGGAACTACTGTATAGCACAGGGAACTACACTCAACATTTTGCAATAACCTATAAGGGGAAATAATCTGAAAAAGAATAGATATTTTTATTGACATCATCTATCAATGACAGTTAAAGTGTAGCCTAAGGGAAGCTGGTGGTGAGTGCTTCTGACCCTGAAGACTTCAATCATCTAAAGTTTGGACTCTGCCTACTTCCCAAGGCCCTTAATGAACATATGTGTAGCCGTAGCTTAAAAAATTCCCCAGTTTGGGTTTCGGGGAGACACTGATTTTGAAAAAGCCCTGGTGTTCTCCTTACATGAATGGGACTCTTCCTACTGCTAAAACATGTCTGTCACACCCAGAGGATGGTATACCGTCTGATCGGGAAGAGTTTGGAAAAGGCATCTCATCTCCTCATCTCCTGGTGCTCGGGTTCACCCCTCCAGCGTCTTTACTAACAGTCTCCCCACTTGGAGATGTCAGCACTGTCAACATCCTGTTGCGTACAGTTTGGAATTTGTCCAGAGGATGAAGCGGAAGGATGAGGAACAATGAGAGACAAGTCCTAGGTGTTCAGACAGGCACATGTCACTCTAATTTCCAATCAGGAAGACGAATTGACCAAAGGCTAGGGTTGCCCATGGAAACAGTATAGGGCTTGAGGAAATCCCGCTGCTTTGTGGCCAGTTCCCATAAACACGAGTTGAACAATGGAACTCAGGGGCAGTAAAATTCACAAAACTGCAGAGTTGAAAATATCCATCACTGAAAAATGTCTTGAGGAAAGTCAGAGAAAAGGACTTGTAAGCAAGGGAGAATGGCAGGAAAGGGATTTGAGGAGGTAGAAAGGACTCGCCATTAAGCACAAGAAAAGGAGCTGAACATTGCCAACATTGCAGTTGGCCAAAAAGGGTGTATGCGTTCTTTTCTGTATATATTCAAGAAAAGGGCATACACTTTTTTAGCCAACCAAACAGGTGGGCACTGGAAGTCAATACCACAAAAGATATCACTTCGCATCAGTCAGAAGAGCCATCCTCATAAAGCGTAAACAACAGAAATGCAGGACAGGGCAATGAGAAGAGGGAGCCCTGTGAGACTTATAGTGGAAATGTATATTGCCAACGGCCATTCTGGAGAAGTGTATTGTGTTTACTAAAGCATCTAAAAAATGAGCTACAGAGCATAGGGCACTTGCACTCATGGGCGTATATCTTGGGAAAAACAAAAATCGAGAGGACACAGGCACCCCAATGTTTACCCCCTCTCTGTTTAAAAGATCCTCGACTAGGATATAACTTAAATGTCTCTGGAGGGAAAAAATGGATAGAGATGTGGTACTTAGGTAGAGTGGAATATTATTCAGCCTGGAAATCAATGAAATATGGCCAGTTGTAACAACTCCGGAGGAGTTACGTATGATCATTCTAAGTGACAGAATTCAAAAAGAAAAAGACACATATCATAAGATATCACTTAAAGGTGGAATCCAAAATGGCTACACATGAAATAAATTACAAAACAAAAACATAGTCAAATATGTAGAAAACACGCATAAGGCTGCTAAACGGGAAAGGTGGGGAGGGGTGAGGCATCATCCAGGAGGTTGAAATTAGCAAAGATACCATTCCAAATACCAAACTGATAATCAACAAGGCCTACACGGTAGCTAAAAGAACTGCACTCAGCACACTCAAGTCACCGGAAAAGAATATATACGACTGGTAAGAATCTGAAAAAGAATTTATTGATGTCTCTCTGTACGTGAATCAAGTGGATGTACAGCAGCAAGAAACAGAGCTTTGAAAATCAGCTGTAACCAATATAGTAATAAATTGAAAAAAATAAACGACAGAGAGACAGAGAAAACCTCTTACAACTTTTCCTCAGGGACGGTGATGCAACATGGATTGAACACATCTAGACCCACAGCAGGATGAGACATAAGGCTGGAAACTGTTTGCGCTAAGAGAAATGTGAGGTTGGGTGAGGAAATGCACACCCTTTAAAGTAATACTACCTGGTACCCATTCAATGGGTCCCAAATCTGCAGGTTCAAGGGATCTTCCTACAGCTAAAACATGCATGGAAAACCCAGAGGACTGTACACCATGTGATCGGGAGATGTGTCTAAAATGCACCTCATTTATCCTCTCCTGGTGCTCCTGTTCACCATTCCAGCCACGCTACTTAGAATCTCCCCACTTGGAGAATCAGCACATTTAAACTTCTGTTTCACACATTTTGCAAATTGTGAGGAGGATGAACGGGAAGAGGGGGAACCAATGAGAGAAGAGTTGTAGGGGTTTGGACGGGCACATATCACTCTAATTTCCCATTAAGAATAAGAATTAAAGAAAGGCTCAGCCTGCCTCACCGGAGCCAAAATAGGGCCTGAAGCAATCCTGCGGGTTTGAGGCCAGCTCACAAAAGAGCAACTTAAAAAATGGAGCTCAGGGTCACTGCAATTCACAAACCTGCAGAGTTATAAATGAAAACTAACGTCCAAAAATATGTTGAGGTAAGGCAAAGAAGAGGATCTGAATGCAAGACAGAATTGCAAGAAACAGATTTCAAGAGATAGATTGGACTCGTCTTTAACGCACATGAAAAGCGGCAGAATTTCGACAATGATGCAGTTGGCCCAAAAGGGCGTATGCGTTTTTTCCTGATTATATCCAGGAAAAAACGCATACGCACTTTATGGGCAACGAAGCAAGCAAGCAATGCAAATGTGCACAACAAAGAAGTCTCACTTCCCACCGGTCAAAAGGGCCATCCTAAAAAATTGTAAAAACCAGAAATGCAGGACAGGCCATGGAGAACAGGGAGCCTTTATACGCTGATGGGCAGTGTGTGAACTGCCGAGAGCCACTCTGGAGAAGTGTATGGTGGTTCCTAAATCATCTAAAAAACAGAGCTACAGAGCATAGGACCCTTCCAATCATGGGAGTATATCTAGGGAAGTCTAAAAATCAACAAGACACAAGCACACCACAGTTTAGGGCTACTCTGTTTACAAGAACCTCAACTTCAGTACACCTTAAATATCCCAGGAAAGAGAACAATGGATAAAGAAGATGTGGTACTTATGTACAATGGAATATCTCTTCACCATGAAATCAATGTAATAAGGCTAGTAGAAGGATAAAGAGTGGATTTAGGTCCGATAATACTACTTGAAATAAGTCAAACAGAAAAAGAAACATATCATAAGATATCACTTATAGAGGGAGGGTAAATATGGCTGCACAAGAAATGAATTACAGAACAGAACAGTGTCTCACATTTAGAAAACACACTTATGTCAGCTTAAGGGGAAAGGAGAGGTGGGGTGATGCATAAAACCAGAGTTTGAAATTAGCACAGATACCGTTCAATAAACCAAATAGGTATTAGACAAGATCTACACCTTGCTCAATGAACAGGCCTCAACACACCCTATACACCGCAGAGAAATATATCTGAGGAATAAGAATCTTAAAACCCATGTATTGATATATCTCCATAAGGGAATCAAGTGTGTGCAGAGCGGCACAAACACAGCAGTGAAAAGGAGCTAAACCCCATTATAGAAATAAATTTTAAAAACAAAACGCTGAAACAATGAAAGAGAGAAAAATTCTTACAAAATTCGCTCAGGGGCTGTGATGCAACCTGGATTGACCACATATAAACCCACAGCTGGATAAGACATAAGGCTGGACACTTGGGGCTGACAGGATTGGTGAGCTTTGGTGAGCAACTGCCGAAAGTTTAATGCAATACTTCATGCTACTCATTCCAAGGGTCCCAACACTCCAGGTTGAAGGGAATCTTCCTACAGCTAAACCATGCTTGGGAAACCCAGCGACTGGTATACCATATGATCGGGAAAGGTTTCTAAAACGCACCTCATTTTTCCTCTCCTGGGGCTCCGGATCGACATTCCAGCCGCTTTACTAACAACATCCCCACATGGAGTCAATGCCTTTAAGTTCTGGTATCGCACAGTCTGCAGTTAGTGCAGAGGATGAATGGGAATAGGGGGAACCAGTGAGAAACTAGCTGTAGCGGTTTCAATGGGCACATGTCACTCTAATATCACATCAGTAAGAAGAATTAACCAAAGGCACAGCAAGGTGCCCCAGAAGAAAAATAGGGCTTCAAGGAATCCTGTGGTTATGGGGCAAGACCACAAAAATAAGAGCTAAAAAATGGAGCTAAGGGCCACTGCAATTCAAAAACATGCAGAGTTATAAAGGCCAACTATTTTTAAAAAATATATTGAGGTAAGGCTATGAAGAGGCATTGAAAGCAAGGCAGAATGCAGGAAACCGATTTCAGGAGGTAGACTGGAATTGCATTGAAAGCATATGAAGAGAGTGAGAAACTCGACAATGATGCACTTGGCCAAAAGGGCGTATGTGTTTTTTCCTGAATATATTCAGGAAAAAACGCATACGCACTTTTTGGCCAACCAAGCAAGCTTGCAAAGGAAATCTGCACTACAATGAAGTCTCAATTCCACCTGGTCAAAAGGGCCATCTGAAAAAAGTGTAAAATCCATAAAGGCACGACAGGCCATGGAGAACTGGGAGACTTCTTATGCTGATGGGCGGAAGGTAAATTGCCAACAGACACTCAGGAGAAGTGTATGGTGTTTCCTGAAACATCGAAAAAACAAAGCAACAGAGCCTAGGGCACTTCCACTTATGGTCCTATAGCTTAGGGAAATTAAAATCAAAAACACACAGCCACCCCAAAGTTTGGGACGCCTCCGTTTACAAGAACCTCGTTTACCGTACAAGTTCAATATCACAGAAAGTGAAAAATGGATAAAGAACTTGTGGTACTTACGTACAATGCAGTATCACTCAGCAATGAAATCTATGTCATCAGGCCCGTAGCAGCATAATGAGTGGATTCAGGTACGATGATTCTAACTGAAATAAGTCACACAGAAAAAGAAACATCATAAGATATCAGTAATACACGGAATGTAAACTTGGCTACACAGGAACTGCATTCCAAAACAGAACAGGGTCTCAAATTTAGAAAACCAACTTATGCTTGCTTAAGGGTAAAGGTGAGTTGGGGTGCTGCATAAAACCAGAGATTGAAATGAGCACAGATAAAGTTCCTTAAGCCAAATATGGAATAAACAAGAGCTACTCCTTGCTCAGCGAAATGGACTCAACACCGCATATTAAACGCCTAAGAATGTACCTGACTAGTAAGTATCTTAAAACCTATGGATTGCTATGTCTCCAAAAGAGAATCAAGCATGTGTACAGGGGCATAAACGCAGCAGTGATAGGATTGGAGAGGTTCGGTGAGCAAATGAAGACCCTTTGAAGTCATATTGCATGGTACCCATTCCACGGGTTTCAACTACCCAGGTTTTAGGTATTCTTCCTTCAGCTAAAAGATGCATGTGGAACCCAGTGTATGATCAACCATGTGATCGGGAGACGTGTTCAAATATGTCTCAGTTTTCCTCCCCTGGTACTCGGGTGCAACATTCCAGATGCTTTACTAACACTCTCCCCACTTGGAGAGTCAGCACCTTTAACCTCCTGTTTGCCCCAGTTTGCAATTTCTGCGGAAGATGAACAGGAATATCGAGAACCAATGAGAGACTACCTGGAGGTGTCTGGACGGGCAAATTTAACTCTCATTTCCCACCAAGAAGAGGAAATAACCAAAGGCTCAGCATGCCATGCCGGAACCACATTAGGGCCTGAAGACATCCTGCGGTGTTGCGGCCAGGTCACAAGAAAGCGAGTTGAAGAAAGGAGCTCAGGGGCACTGTAATTCACAAACCTGCAGAGTTATAAATGACAGCTATCGTCCAAAAATATACTGAAGTAAGGCTGCCAAGAGGACTTGAAAGCGGGGCAGAATTGCAGGAAACCGATTTCAGGAGGTAGACAGGAATTGCATTTCAAGCATAGGAAAAGAGACAGAACGTCCACAGTGATGCACTTGGGCAAAAAGGGCGTATGCGTTTTATCCTGAATATATTCAGGAAAAAATGCATACGCCCTTTTTGGCCAACCAAGCAAGCTTGCAAAGGAAACCTGCACTACAATGAAGTCTCACTTCCCCCCGGTCAAAAGGGCCATCTGATAAAAGTGTAAAATCCAGAAAGGCAGGACAGGACATGGAGAACTGGGAGCCTTGTTATGCTGATGGGCGGGATGTAAATTGCCAATAGCCACTCCGGAGAAGTGTATGGTGTTTCCTGAAACATCTAAAAAACAAAGCAACAGAGCCTAGTGCACTTCCACTTATGGTCCTATAGCTTAGGGAAATTAAAATCAAAAAGACACAGCCACCCCAAAGTTTGGGACGCCTCTGTTTACAAGAACCTCGTTTACCGTACAAGTTCAATATCACAGAAAGTGAAAAATGGATAAAGAAGTTGTGGTACTCATGTACAATGCAATATCACTCAGCAATGAAATCTATGTCACCAGGCCCGTAGCAGCATAATGAGTGGATTCGGGTATGGTGATTCTAACTGAAATAAGTCACACAGAAAAAGAAACATCAAAAAATATCACTAATGCATGGAATTTAAACTTTGCTACAGAGGAACTGAATTACAAAACAGAACAGGGTCTCAAATTTAGAAAACCAACTTATGCTTGCTTAAGTGGAAAGGTGAGTTGGGGTGCTGCATAAACCCAGAGATTGAAATGAGCACAGATAAAGTTCCTTAAGCCAAATATGGAATAGACAAGAGCTACTCCTTGCTCAACGAAATGGACTCCACACCCCATATTAAACGCCTAAGAATATACCTGACTAGTAAGTATCTTAAAACCTATGGATTGCTATGTCTCCAAAAGAGAATCAAGCGTGTGTACAAGGGTCATAAACGCAGCAGTGATAGGATTGGAGAGATTCGGTGAGCAAATGAAGACCCTTTGAAGTCATATTGCATGGTACCCATTCCACGGGTCTCAACTCTCCAGGTTTAAGGTATTCTTTCTTCAGCTAAAACATGCATGTGGAACCCAGAGTATGATCAACCGTGTGATCGGGAGACGTGTTCAAATATGTCTCAGTTTTCGTCCCCTGGTACTTCGGTGCAACATTCCAGACGCTTTACTAACACTCTCCCCACTTGGAGAGTCAGTGCCTTTAACCTCCTGTTTGGCCCAGTTTGCAATTACTGCGGAAGATGTACAGGAATAGGGAGAACCAATGAGAGACAAGCGGGAGGTGTTTGGACGGGCAAATTTAACTCTAATTTCCCATCAGGATGAGGAATTAAACAAAGGCTCAGCGTGCCATGCCGGAACCAGATTAGGGCCTGAAGCCATCCTGCGGTGTTGCGGCCAGCTCACAAGAAAGCGAGTTGAAGAAAGGAGCTCAGGGGCACTGTAATTCACAAACCTGCAGAGTTATAAATGACAGCTATCGTCCAAAAATAGACTGAAGTAAGGCTGCCAAGAGGACTTGAAAGCGGGGCAGAATTGCAGGAAACCGATTTCAGGAGGTAGACTGGAATTGCATTGAAAGCATAGGAAAAGAGGCAGAACGTCCACAATGATGCACTTGGCCATAAAGGGCGTATGCGTTTTTTCCTGAATATATTCAGGAAAAAACGCATACGCCCTTTTTGGCCAACCAAGCAAGCTTGCAAAGGAAATCTGCACTACAATGAAGTCTCACTTCCCCCCGGTCAAAAGGGCCATCTGAAAAAAGTGTAAAATCCAGAAAGGCAGGACAGGCCATGGAGAACTGGGAGCCTTGTTATGCTGATGGGCGGGATGTAAATTGCCAACAGACACTCGGGAGAAGTGTATGGTGTTTCCTGAAACATCTAAAAAACAAAGCAACAGAGCCTAGTGCACTTCCACTTATGGTCCTATAGCTTAGGGAAATTAAAATCAAAAAGACACAGCCACCCCAAAGTTTTGGACGCCTCTGTTTACAAGAACCTCGTTTACCGTACAAGTTCAATATCACAGAAAGTGAAAAATGGATAAAGAAGTTGTGGTACTCATGTACAATGCAATATCACTCAGCAATGAAATCTATGTCACCAGGCCCGTAGCAGCATAATGAGTGGATTCGGGTATGGTGATTCTAACTGAAATAAGTCACACAGAAAAAGAAACATCAAAAAATATCACTAATGCATGGAATTTAAACTTTGCTACAGAGGAACTGAATTACAAAACAGAACAGGGTCTCAAATTTAGAAAACCAACTTATGCTTGCTTAAGTGGAAAGGTGAGTTGGGGTGCTGCATAAAACCAGAGATTGAAATGAGCACAGATAAAGTTCCTTAAGCCAAATATGGAATAGACAAGAGCTACTCCTTGCTCAACGAAATGGACTCCACACCCCATATTAAACGCCTAAGAATATACCTGACTAGTAAGTATCTTAAAACCTATGGATTGCTATGTCTCCAAAAGAGAATCAAGCGTGTGTACAAGGGTCATAAACGCAGCAGTGATAGGATTGGAGAGATTCGGTGAGCAAATGAAGACCCTTTGAAGTCATATTGCATGGTACCCATTCCACGGGTCTCAACTCTCCAGGTTTAAGGTATTCTTTCTTCAGCTAAAACATGCATGTGGAACCCAGAGTATGATCAACCGTGTGATCGGGAGACGTGTTCAAATATGTCTCAGTTTTCGTCCCCTGGTACTTCGGTGCAACATTCCAGACGCTTTACTAACACTCTCCCCACTTGGAGAGTCAGTGCCTTTAACCTCCTGTTTGGCCCAGTTTGCAATTACTGCGGAAGATGTACAGGAATAGGGAGAACCAATGAGAGACAAGCGGGAGGTGTTTGGACGGGCAAATTTAACTCTAATTTCCCATCAGGATGAGGAATTAAACAAAGGCTCAGCGTGCCGTGCCGGAACCAGATTAGGGCCTGAAGCCATCCTGCGGTGTTGCGGCCAGCTCACAAGAAAGCGAGTTGAAGAAAGGAGCTCAGGGGCACTGTAATTCACAAACCTGCAGAGTTATAAATGACAGCTATCGTCCAAAAATAGACTGAAGTAAGGCTGCCAAGAGGACTTGAAAGCGGGGCAGAATTGCAGGAAACCGATTTCAGGAGGTAGACTGGAATTGCATTGAAAGCATAGGAAAAGAGGCAGAAAGTCCACAATGATGCACTTGGCCAAAAAGGGCGTATGCGTTTTTTCCTGAATATATTCAGGAAAAAACGCATACGCCCTTTTTGGCCAACCAAGCAAGCTTGCAAAGGAAATCTGCACTACAATGAAGTCTCACTTCCCCCCGGTCAAAAGGGCCATCTGAAAAAAGTGTAAAATCCAGAAAGGCAGGACAGGCCATGGAGAACTGGGAGCCTTGTTATGCTGATGGGCGGGATGTAAATTGCCAACAGACACTCGGGAGAAGTGTATGGTGTTTCCTGAAACATCTAAAAAACAAAGCAACAGAGCCTAGGGCACTTCCACTTATGGTCCTATAGCTTAGGGAAATTAATATCAAAAAGACACAGCAACCCCAAAATTTGCGACGGCTCTTTTTACAGGAATCTCTTCTATGGCACAAGTTAAATATCCCAGAGAGCAAATAATGGATAAAGAAGATGCGGTACTTATGTACAACAGAATACCACTCAGCAATGAAATCTATGTCACCAGGCCTGTACCAGCATAATGAGTGGATTGAGGCACGATGATTCTAACTGAAATAAGTCACACAGAAAAAGAAACATCATAACATATCAGTAATACACGGAATGGAAACTTGGCTACACAGGAACTGAATTACAGAACAGAACAGGGTCTCAAATTTAGAAAACCAACTTATGCTTGCTTAAGGGGAAAGGTGAGTTGGGGTGCTGCATAAACCCAGAGATTGAAATGAGCACAGATAAAGTTCCTTAAGCCAAATATGGAATAGACAAGAGCTACTCCTTGCTCAACGAAATGGACTCAACACCCCATATTAAACGCCTAAGAATGTACCTGACTAGTAAGTATGTTAAAACCTATGGATTGCTATGTCTCCGAAAGAGAATCAAGCATGTGTACAGGGGCATAAACGCAGCAGTGATAGGATTGGAGAGGTTCGGTGAGCAAATGAAGACCCTTTGAAGTCATATTGCATGGTACCCATTCCACGGGTTTCAACTACCCAGGTTTTAGGTATTCTTCCTTCAGCTAAAACATGCATGTGGAACCCAGAGTATGATCAACCATGTGATCGGGAGACGTGTTCAAATATGTCTCAGTTTTCGTACCCTGGTACTCGGGTGAAACATTCCGGACGCTTTACTAACACTCTCCCGACTTGGAGAGTCAGTCCCTTTAACCTCCTGTTTGGCCCAGTTTGCAATTTCTGCGGAAGATGAACAGGAATAGCGAGAACCAATGAGAGACTAGCTGGAGGTGTCTAGACGGGCAAATTTAACTCTCATTTCCCACCAGGAAGAGGAATTAACCAAAGGCTCAGCGTGCCGTGCCAGAACCAGATTAGGGCCTGAAGCCATCCTGCGGTGTTGCGGCCAGCTCACAAGAAAGCGAGTTGAAGAAAGGAGCTCAGGGGCACTGTAATTCACAAACCTGCAGAGTTATAAATGACAGCTATCGTCCAAAAATAGACTGAAGTAAGGCTGCCAAGAGGACTTGAAAGCGGGGCAGAATTGCAGGAAACCGATTTCAGGAGGTAGACTGGAATTGCATTGAAAGCATAGGAAAAGAGGCAGAACGTCCACAATGATGCACTTGGCCAAAAAGGGCGTATGCGTTTTTTCCTGAATATATTCAGGAAAAAACGCATACGCACTTTTTGGCCAACCAAGCAATCTTGCAAAGGAAATCTGCACTACAATGAAGTCTCACTTCCCCCCTGTCAAAAGGGCCATCTGAAAAAAGTGTAAAATCCAGAAAGGCAGGACAGGCCATGGAGAACTGGGAGCCTTGTTATGCTGATGGGCGGGATGTAAATTGCCAACAACCACTCGGGAGAAGTGTATGGTGTTTCCTGAAACATCTAAAAAACAAAGCAACAGAGCCTAGGGCACTTCCACTTATGGTCCTATAGCTTAGGGAATTTAAAATCTAAAAGACACAGCCACTCCAAAGTTTGGAACGGCTCTGTTTACAAGAACCTCGTTTACAGTACAAGTTCAACATCACAGAAAGTGAAAAATGGAGAAAGAAGTTGTGGTATTTACTTACAAAGCAATATCACTCAGCAATGAAATCTGTGTCATCAGGCCCTTAGCAGCACAATGAGTGGATTCAGGTATGATGATTCTAACTGAAATAAGTCACACAGAAAAAGAAACATCATAAGATATCAGTAATACACGGAATGGAAACTTGGCTACACAGGAACTGAATTACAGAACAGAACAGGGTCTCAAATTTAGAAAACCAACTTATGCTTGCTTAAGGGGAAAGGTGAGTTGGGGTGCTGCATAAAACCAGAGATTGAAATGAGCACAGATAAAGTTCCTTAAGCCAAATATGGAATAGACAAGAGCTACTCCTTGCTCAACGAAATGGACTCAACACCCCATATTAAACGCCTAAGAATGTACCTGACTAGTAAGTATCTTCAAACCTATGGATTGCTATGTCTCCGAAAGAGAATCAAGCATGTGTACAGGGGCATAAACGCAGCAGTGATAGGATTGGAGAGGTTCGGTGAGCAAATGAAGACCCTTTGAAGTCATATTGCATGGTACCCATTCCACGGGTTTCAACTACCCAGGTTTAAGGTATTCTTCCTTCAGCTAAAACATGCATGTGGAACCTAGAGTATGATCAACCATGTGATCGGGAGACGTGTTCAAATATGTCTCAGTTTTCGTACCCTGGTACTCGGGTGCAACATTCCAGACGCTTTACTAACATGCTCCCGACTTGGAGAGTCAGTCCCTTTAACCTCCTGTTTGGCCCAGTTTGCAATTTCTGCGGAAGATGAACAGGAATAGCGAGAACCAATGAGAGACTAGCTGGAGGTGTCTGGACGGGCAAATTTAACTCTCATTTCCCACCAGGAAGAGGAATTAACCAAAGGCTCAGCGTGCCGTGCCTGAACCAGATTAGGGCCTGAAGCCATCCTGTGGTGTTTTGGCCAGCTCACAAGAAAGTGAGTTGAAGAAAGGAGCTCAGGGGCACTGTAATTCACAAACCTGCAGAGTTATAAATGACAGCTATCGTCCAAAAATAGACTGAAGTAAGGCTGCCAAGAGGACTTGATAGCGGGGCAGAATTGCAGGAAACCGATTTCGGGAGGTAGACTGGAATTGCATTGAAAGCATAGGAAAAGAGGCAGAACGTCCACAATGATGCACTTGGCCAAAAAGGGCGTATGCGTTTTTTCCTGAATATATTCAGGAAAAAACGCATACGCCCTTTTTGGCCAACCAAGCAAGCTTGCAAAGGAAATCTGCACTACAATGAAGTCTCACTTCCCCCCAGTCAAAAGGGCCATCTGAAAAAAGTGTAAAATCCAGAAAGGCAGGACAGGCCATGGAGAACTGGGAGCCTTGTTATGCTGATGGGCGGGATGTAAATTGCCAACAGACACTTGGGAGAAGTGTATGGTGTTTCCTGAAACATCGAAAAAACAAAGCAACAGAGCCTAGGGCACTTCCACTTATGGTCCTATAGCTTAGGAAAATTAAAATCAAAAAGACACAGCCACCCCAAAGTTTGGGACGCCTCTGTTTACAAGAACCTCGTTTACAGTACAAGTTCAACATCGCAGAAAATGAAAAATGGATAAAGAAGCTGTGGTATTTACTTACAAAGCAATATCACTCAGCAATGAAATCTATGTCATCAGGCCCTTAGCAGCACAATGAGTGGATTCAGGTATGATGATTCTACCTGAAATAAGTCACACAGAAAAAGAAACATCATAAGATATCACTAATACACGGAATGTAAACTTGGCTACACAGGAACTGAATTTCAGAACAGAACAGGGTCTCAAATTTAGAAAACCAACTTATGCTTGCTTAAGGGTAAAGGTGAGTTGGGGTGCTGCATAAAACCAGAGATTGAAATGAGCACAGATAAAGTTCCTTAAGCCAAATATGGAATAGACAAGAGCTACTCCTTGCTCAACGAAATGCACTCAACACCCCATATTAAACGCCTAAGAATGTACCTGACTAGTAAGTATCTTAAAACCTATGGATTGCTATGTCTCCGAAAGAGAATCAAGCATGTGTACAGGGGCATAAACGCAGCAGTGATAGGATTGGAGAGGTTCGGTGAGCAAATGAAGACCCTTTGAAGTCATATTGCATGGTACCCATTCCACGGGTTTCAACTACCCAGGTTTAAGGTATTCTTCCTTCAGCTAAAACATCCATGTGGAACCCAGAGTATGATCAACCATGTGATCGGGAGACGTGTTCAAATATGTCTCAGTTTTCGTACCCTGGTACTCGGGTGCAACATTCCAGACGCTTTACTAACATGCTCCCGACTTGGAGAGTCAGTCCCTTTAACCTCCTGTTTGGCCCAGTTTGCAATTTCTGCGGAAGATGAACAGGAATAGCGAGAACCAATGAGAGACTAGCTGGAGGTGTCTGGACGGGCAAATTTAACTCTCATTTCCCACCAGGAAGAGGAATTAACCAAAGGCTCAGCGTGCCGTGCCCGAACCAGATTAGGGCCTGAAGCCATCCTGCGGTGTTTTGGCCAGCTCACAAGAAAGTGAGTTGAAGAAAGGAGCTCAGGGGCACTGTAATTCACAAACCTGCAGAGTTATAAATGACAGCTATCGTCCAAAAATAGACTGAAGTAAGGCTGCCAAGAGGACTTGAAAGCGGGGCAGAATTGCAGGAAACCGATTTCAGGAGGTAGACTGGAATTGCATTGAAAGCATAGGAAAAGAGGCAGAACGTCCACAATGATGCACTTGGCCAAAAAGGGCGTATGCGTTTTTTCCTGAATATATTCAGGAAAAAACGCATACGCCCTTTTTGGCCAACCAAGCAAGCTTGCAAAGGAAATCTGCACTACAATGAAGTCTCACTTCCCCCCGGTCAAAAGGGCCATCTGAAAAAAGTGTAAAATCCAGAAAGGCAGGACAGGCCATGGAGAACTGGGAGCCTTGTTATGCTGATGGGCGGGATGTAAATTGCCAACAGACACTTGGGAGAAGTGTATGGTGTTTCCTGAAACATCTAAAAAACAAAGCAACAGAACCTAGGGCACTTCCACTTATGGTCCTATAGCTTAGGGAAATTAAAATAAAAAAGACACAGCCACCCAAAAGTTTGGAACGGCTCTGTTTACAAGAACCTCGTTTACAGTACAAGTTCAACATCGCAGAAAGTGAAAAATGGATAAAGAAGTTGTGGTATTTACTTACAAAGCAATATCACTCAGCAATGAAATCTGTGTCATCAGGCCCTTAGCAGCACAATGAGTGGATTCAGGTATGATGATTCTACCTGAAATAAGTCACACAGAAAAAGAAACATCATAAGATATCAGTAATACACGGAATGGAAACTTGGCTACACAGGAACTGAATTACAGAACAGAACAGGGTCTCAAATTTAGAAAACCAACTTATGCTTGCTTAAGGGGAAAGGTGAGTTGGGGTGCTGCATAAAACCAGAGATTGAAATGAGCACAGATAAAGTTCCTTAAGCCAAATATGGAATAGACAAGAGCTACTCCGTGCTCAACGAAATGGACTCAACACCCCATATTAAACGCCTAAGAATGTACCTGACTAGTAAGTATCTTCAAACCTATGGATTGCTATGTCTCCGAAAGAGAATCAAGCATGTGTACAGGGGCATAAACGCAGCAGTGATAGGATTGGAGAGGTTTGGTGAGCAAATGAAGACCCTTTGAAATCATATTGCATGGTACCCATTCCACGGGTTTCAACTACCCAGGTTTAAGGTATTCTTCCTTCAGCTAAAACATGCATGTGGAACCTAGAGTATGATCAACCATGTGATCGGGAGACGTGTTCAAATATGTCTCAGTTTTCGTACCCTGGTACTCGGGTGCAACATTCCAGACGCTTTACTAACACTCTCCCGACTTGGAGAGTCAGCGCCTTTAACCTCCTGTTTGGCCCAGTTTGCAATTTCTGCGGAAGATGAACAGGAATAGCGAGAACCAATGAGAGACAAGCTGGAGGTGTCTGGACGGGCAAATTTAACTCTCATTTCCCACCAGGAAGAGGAAATAACCAAAGGCTCATCGTGCCGGGCCGGAACCAGATTAGGGCCTGAAGACATCCTGCGGTGTTGCGGCCAGGTCACAAGAAAGCGAGTTGAAGAAAGGAGCTCAGGGGCACTGTAATTCACAAACCTGCAGAGTTATAAATGACAGCTATCGTCCAAAAATAGACTGAAGTAAGGCTGCCAAGAGGACTTGAAAGCGGGGCAGAATTGCAGGAAACCGATTTCAGGAGGTAGACTGGAATTGC
Source organism: Stenella coeruleoalba (assembly GCF_951394435.1). Taxonomy (NCBI): domain Eukaryota; kingdom Metazoa; phylum Chordata; class Mammalia; order Artiodactyla; family Delphinidae; genus Stenella; species Stenella coeruleoalba. The sequence goes on along the minus strand of NC_137149.1, from coordinate 91,199,164 downwards.
ATTGAAAGCATAGGAAAAGAGGCAGAACGTCCACAGTGATGCACTTGGCCAAAAAGGGCGTATGCGTTTTTTCCTGAATATATTCAGGAAAAAACGCATACGCCCTTTTTGGCCAACCAAGCAAGCTTGCAAAGGAAATCTGCACTACAATGAAGTCTCACTTCCCCCCGGTCAAAAGGGCCATCTGAAAAAAGTGTAAAATCCAGAAAGGCAGGACAGGCCATGGAGAACTGGGAGCCTTGTTATGCTGATGGGCGGGATGTAAATTGCCAACAACCACTTGGGAGAAGTGTATGGTGTTTCCTGAAACATCTAAAAAACAAAGCAACAGAACCTAGGGCACTTCCACTTATGGTCCTATAGCTTAGGGAAATTAAAATCAAAAAGACACAGCCACCCCAAAGTTTGGAACGGCTCTGTTTACAAGAACCTCGTTTACAGTACAAGTTCAACATCGCAGAAAGTGAAAAATGGATAAAGAAGTTGTGGTATTTACTTACAAAGCAATATCACTCAGCAATGAAATCTGTGTCATCAGGCCCTTAGCAACACAATGAGTGGATTCAGGTATGATGATTCTAACTGAAATAAGTCACACAGAAAAAGAAACATCATAAGATATCAGTAATACACGGAATGTAAACTTGGCTACACAGGAACTGAATTACAGAACAGAACAGGGTCTCAAATTTAGAAAACCAACTTATGCTTGCTTAAGGGGAAAGGTGAGTTGGGGTGCTGCATAAAACCAGAGATTGAAATGAGCACAGATAAAGTTCCTTAAGCCAAATATGGAATAGACAAGAGCTACTCCTTGCTCAACGAAATGGACTCAACACCGCATATTAAACGCCTAAGAATGTACCTGACTAGTAAGTATCTTAAAACCTATGGATTGCTATGTCTCCGAAAGAGAATCAAGCATGTGTACAGGGGCATAAACGCAGCAGTGATAGGATTGGAGAGGTTCGGTGAGCAAATGAAGACCCTTTGAAGTCATATTGCATGGTACCCATTCCATGGGTTTCAACTACCCAGGTTTTAGGTATTCTTCCTTCAGCTAAAACATGCATGTGGAACCCAGAGTATGATCAACCATGTGATCGGGAGACGTGTTCAAATATGTCTCAGTTTTCCTCCCCTGGTACTCGGGTGCAACATTCCAGACGCTTTACTAACACTCTCCCCACTTGGAGAGTCAGCGCCTTTAACCTCCTGTTTGCCCCAGTTTGCAATTTCTGCGGAAGATGAACAGGAATATCGAGAACCAATGAGAGACTACCTGGAGGTGTCTGGACGGGCAAATTTAACTCTCATTTCCCACCAAGAAGAGGAAATAACCAAAGGCTCAGCATGCCATGCCGGAACCATATTAGGGCCTGAAGACATCCTGCGGTGTTGCAGCCAGGTCACAAGAAAGCGAGTTGAAGAAAGGAGCTCAGGGACACTGTAATTCACAAACCTGCAGAGTTATAAATGACAGCTATCGTCCAAAAATAGACTGAAGTAAGGCTGCCAAGAGGACTTGAAAGCGGGGCAGAATTGCAGGAAACCGATTTCAGGAGGTAGACAGGAATTGCATTTCAAGCATAGGAAAAGAGACAGAACGCCCACAGTGATTCACTTGGGCAAAAAGGGCGTATGCGTTTTATCCTGAATATATTCAGGAAAAAATGCATACGCCCTTTTTGGCCAACCAAGCAAGCTTGCAAAGGAAATCTGCACTACAATGAAGTCTCACTTCCCCCCGGTCAAAAGGGCCATCTGAAAAAAGTGTAAAATCCAGAAAGGCAGGACAGGACATGGAGAACTGGGAGCCTTGTTATGCTGATGGGCGGGATGTAAATTGCCAATAGCCACTCCGGAGAAGTGTATGGCGTTTCCTGAAACATCTAAAAAACAAAGCAACAGAGCCTAGTGCACTTCCACTTATGGTCCTATAGCTTAGGGAAATTAAAATCAAAAAGACACAGCCACCCCAAAGTTTGGGACGCCTCTGTTTACAAGAACCTCGTTTACCGTACAAGTTCAGTATCACAGAAAGTGAAAAATGGATAAAGAAGTTGTGGTACTCATGTACAATGCAATATCACTCAGCAATGAAATCTATGTCACCAGGCCCGTAGCAGCATAATGAGTGGATTCGGGTATGGTGATTCTAACTGAAATAAGTCACACAGAAAAAGAAACATCAAAAAATATCACTAATGCATGGAATTTAAACTTTGCTACAGAGGAACTAATTACAAAACAGAACAGGGTCTCAAATTTAGAAAACCAACTTATGCTTGCTTAAGTGGAAAGGTGAGTTGGGGTGCTGCATAAAACCAGAGATTGAAATGAGCACAGATAAAGTTCCTTAAGCCAAATATGGAATAGACAAGAGCTACTCCTTGCTCAACGAAATGGACTCCACACCCCATATTAAACGCCTAAGAATATACCTGACTAGTAAGTATCTTAAAACCTATGGATTGCTATGTCTCCAAAAGAGAATCAAGCGTGTGTACAAGGGTCATAAACGCAGCAGTGATAGGATTGGAGAGATTCGGTGAGCAAATGAAGACCCTTTGAAGTCATATTGCATGGTACCCATTCCACGGGTCTCAACTCTCCAGGTTTAAGGTATTCTTTCTACAGCTAAAACATGCATGTGGAACCCAGAGTATGATCAACCGTGTGATCGGGAGACGTGTTCAAATATGTCTCAGTTTTCGTCCCCTGGTACTTCGGTGCAACATTCCAGACGCTTTACTAACACTCTCCCCACTTGGAGAGTCAGTGCCTTTAACCTCCTGTTTGGCCCAGTTTGCAATTACTGCGGAAGATGTACAGGAATAGGGAGAACCAATGAGAGACAAGCGGGAGGTGTTTGGACGGGCAAATTTAACTCTAATTTCCCATCAGGATGAGGAATTAAACAAAGGCTCAGCGTGCCGTGCCGGAACCAGATTAGGGCCTGAAGCCATCCTGCGGTGTTGCGGCCAGCTCACAAGAAAGCGAGTTGAAGAAAGGAGCTCAGGGGCACTGTAATTCACAAACCTGCAGAGTTATAAATGACAGCTATCGTCCAAAAATAGACTGAAGTAAGGCTGCCAAGAGGACTTGAAAGCGGGGCAGAATTGCAGGAAACCGATTTCAGGAGGTAGACTGGAATTGCATTGAAAGCATAGGAAAAGAGGCAGAACGTCCACAATGATGCACTTGGCCAAAAAGGGCGTATGCGTTTTTTCCTGAATATATTCAGGAAAAAACGCATACGCCCTTTTTGGCCAACCAAGCAAGCTTGCAAAGGAAATCTGCACTACAATGAAGTCTCACTTCCCCCCGGTCAAAAGGGCCATCTGAAAAAAGTGTAAAATCCAGAAAGGCAGGACAGGCCATGGAGAACTGGGAGCCTTGTTATGCTGATGGGCGGGATGTAAATTGCCAACAGACACTCGGGAGAAATGTATGGTGTTTCCTGAAACATCTAAAAAACAAAGCAACAGAGCCTAGGGCACTTCCACTTATGGTCCTATAGCTTAGGGAAATTAATATCAAAAAGACACCGCAACCCCAAAATTTGGGACGGCTCTTTTTACAGGAATCTCTTCTACGGCACAAGTTAAATATCCCAGAGAGCAAATAATGGATAAAGAAGTTGCGGTACTTATGTACAACAGAATACCACTCAGCAATGAAATCTATGTCACCAGGCCCGTACCAGCATAATGAGTGGATTGAGACACGATGATTCTAAGTGAAATAAGTCACACAGAAAAAGAAACTTCATAAGGTATCACTAATACACGGAATGTGAACTTGGCTACACATGAACTGCATTCCGAAACAGAACAGGGTCTCAAATTTAGAAAACCAACTTATGCTTGCTTAAGGGTAAAGGTGAGTTGGGGTGCTGCATAAAACCAGAGATTGAAATGAGCACAGATAAAGTTCCTTAAGCCAAATATGGAATAGACAAGAGCTACTCCTTGCTCAACGAAATGGACTCAACACCGCATATTAAACGCCTAAGAATGTACCTGACTAGTAAGTATCTTAAAACCTATGGATTGCTATGTCTCCGAAAGAGAATCAAGCATGTGTACAGGGGCATAAACGCAGCAGTGATAGGATTGGAAAGGTTCGGTGAGCAAATGAAGACCCTTTGAAGTCATATTGCATGGTACCCATTCCACGGGTTTCAACTACCCAGGTTTAAGGTATTCTTCCTTCAGCTAAAACATGTAAGGCTGCCAAGAGGACTTGAAAGCGGAGCAGAATTGCAGGAAACCGATTTCAGGAGGTAGACTGGAATTGCATTGAAAGCATAGGAAAAGAGGCAGAACGTCCACAGTGATGCACTTGGCCAAAAAGGGCGTATGCGTTTTTTCCTGAATATATTCCTGAATATTTTCCTGAATATATTCCTGAATATTTTCCTGAATATATTCAGGAAAAAACGCATACGCCCTTTTTGGCCAACCAAGCAAGCTTGCAAAGGAAATCTGCACTACAATGAAGTCTCACTTCCCCCCGGTCAAAAGGGCCATCTGAAAAATGTGTAAAATCCAGAAAGGCAGGACAGGCCATGGAGAACTAGGAGCCTTGTTATGCTGATGGGCGGGATGTAAATTGCCAACAGACACTCGGGGAAGTGTATGGTGTTTCCTGAAACATCTAAAAAACAAAGCAACAGAGCCTAGGGCACTTCCACTTATGGTCCTATAGCTTAGGGAAATTAAAATCAAAAATACACAGCCACCCCAAAGTTTGGGACGCCTCCGTTTACAAGAACCTCATTTACCGTACAAGTTCAATATCACAGAAAGTGAAAAATGGATAAAGAACTTGTGGTACTTACGTACAATGCAGTATCACTCAGCAATGAAATCTATGTCATCAGGCCCGTAGCAGCATAATGAGTGGATTCAGGTACGATGAATCTAACTGAAATAAGTCACACAGAACAAGAAACATCATAAGATATCACTAATACACGGAATGTAAACTTGGCTACACAGGAACTGCATTCCAAAACAGAACAGGGTCTCAAATATAGAAAACCAACTTATGCTTGCTTAGGGGTAAAGGTGAGTTGGGGTGCTGCATAAAACCAGAGATTGAAATGAGCACAGATAAAGTTCCTGAAGCCAAATATGGAATAGACAAGAGCTACTCCTTGCTCAACGAAATGGACTCAAAATCCCATATTAAACGCATAAGAATGTACCTGACTAGTAAGTATCTTAAAACCTATGGATTGCTATGTCTCCAAAACAGAATCAAGCGTGTGTACAGGGGCATAAACGCAGCAGTGATAGGATTGGAGAGGTTCGGTGAGCAAATGAAGACCCTTTGAAGTCATATTGCATGGTACCCATTACACGGGTCTCAACTCTCCAGGTTTAAGTTATTCTTCCTTCAGCTAAAACATGCATGTGGAAACCAGAGTATGATCAACCATGTGAACGGGAGACGTGTTCAAATATGTCTCAGTTTTCCTCCCCTGGTACTCGGGTGCAACATTCCAGACACTTTACTAACACTCTCCCCACTTGGAGAGTCAGTCCCTTTAACCTCCTGTTTGGCCCAGTTTGCAATTTCTGCGGAAGATGAACAGGAATAGCGAGAACCAATGAGAGGCTAGCTGGAGGTGTCTGGACGGGCAAATTTAACTCTCATTTCCCACCAGGAAGAGGAATTAACCAAAGGCTCAGCGTGCCGGGCCGGAACCAGATTAGGGCCTGAAGCCATCCTGCGGTGTTACGGCCAGGTCACAAGAAAGCGAGTTGAAGAAAGGAGCTCAGGGGCACTGTAATTCACAAACCTGCAGAGTTATGAATGACAGCTATCGTCCAAAAATAGACTGAAGTAAGGCTGCCAAGAGGACTTGAAAGCGGGGCAGAATTGCAGGAAACCGAATTCAGGAGGTAGACTGGAATTGCATTGAAAGCATAGGAAAAGAGGCAGAACGTCCACAATGATGCACTTGGCCAAAAAGGGCGTATGTGATTTTTCCTGAATATATTCAGGAAGAAACGCATACGCACTTTTTGGCCAACCAAGCAAGCTTGCAAAGAAATCTGCACTACAATGAAGTCTCACTTCCCCCCGGTCAAAAGGGCCATCTGAAAAAAGTGTAAAATCCAGAAAGGCAACAGGCCTTTGAGAACTGGGAGCCTTGTTATGCTGATGGGCGGGATGTAAATTGCCAACAGACACTTGGGAGAAGTGTATGGTGTTTCCTGAAACATCTAAAAAACAAAGCAACAGAGCCTAGGGCACTTCCACTTATGGTCCTATAGCTTAGGGAAATTAAAATCAAAAAGACACAGCCACCCCAAAGTTTCGAACGGCTCTGTTTACAAGAACCTCGTTTACAGTACAAGTTCAACATCGCAGAAAGTGAAAAATGGAGAAAGAAGTTGTGGTATTTACTTACAAAGCAATATCACTCAGCAATGAAATCTGTGTCATCAGGCCCTTAGCAGCACAATAAGTGGATTCAGGTATGATGATTCTAACTGAAATAAGTCACACAGAAAAAGAAACATCATAAGATATCAGTAATACACGGAATGTAAACTTGGCTACACAGGAACTGAATTACAGAACAGAACAGGGTCTCAAATTTAGAAAACCAACTTATGCTTGCTTAAGGGTAAAGGTGAGTTGGGGTGCTGCATAAAACCAGAGATTGAAATGAGCACAGATAAAGTTCCTTAAGCCAAATATGGAATAGACAAGAGCTACTCCTTGCTCAACGAAATGCACTCAACACCCCATATTAAACGCCTAAGAATGTACCTGACTTGTAAGTATCTTAAAACCTATGGATTGTTATGTCTCCGAAAGAGAATCAAGCATGTGTACAGGGGCATAAACGCAACAGTGATAGGATTGGAGAGGTTCGGTGAGCAAATGAAGACCCTTTGAAGTCATATTGCATGGTACCCATTCCACGGGTTTCAACTACCCAGGTTTAAGGTATTCTTCCTTCAGCTAAAACATGCATGTGGAACCTAGAGTATGATCAACCATGTGATCGGGAGACGTGTTCAAATATGTCTCAGTTTTCGTACCCTGGTACTCGGGTGCAACATTCCAGACGCTTTACTAACACTCTCCCGACTTGGAGAGTCAGCGCCTTTAACCTCCTGTTTGGCCCAGTTTCCAATTTCTGCGGAAGATGAACAGGAATAGCGAGAACCAATGAGAGACTAGCTGGAGGTGTCTGGTCGGGCAAATTTAACTCTCATTTCCCACCAGGAAGAGGAATTAACCAAAGGCTCAGCGTGCCGTGCCAGAACGAGATTAGGGCCTGAAGCCATCCTGCGGTGTTGCGGCCAGGTCACAAGAAAGCGAGTTGAAGAAAGGAGCTCAGGGGCACTGTAATTCACAAACCTGCAGAGTTATAAATGACAGCTATCGTCCAAAAATATACTGAAGTAAGGCTGCCTAGAGGACTTGAAAGCGGGGCAGAATTGCAGGAAACCGATTTCAGGAGGTAGACTGGAATTGCATTGAAAGCATAGGAAAAGAGGCAGAATGTCCACAATGATGCACTTGGCCAAAAAGGGCGTATCTATTTTTTCCTGAATATATTCAGGAAAAAACGCATACGCCCTTTTTGGCCAACCAAGCAAACTTGCAAAGAAAATCTGCACTACAATGAAGTCTCACTTCCCCCCGGTCAAAAGGGCCATCTGAAAAAAGTGTAAAATCCAGAAAGGCAGGACAGGCCATGGAGAACTGGGAGCCTTGTTATGCTGATGGGCGGGATGTAAATTGCCAACAGACACTTGGGAGAAGTGTATGGTGTTTCCTGAAATATCTAAAAAACAAAGCAACAGAGCCTAGGGCACTTGCACTTATGGTCCTATAGCTTAGGGAAATTAAAATCAAAAAGACACAGCCACCCCAAAGTTTGGGACGCCTCTGTTTACAAGAACCTCGTTTACCGTACAAGTTCAATATCACAGAAAGTGAAAAATGGATAAAGAACTTGTGGTACTTACCTACAATGCAGTATCACTCAGCAATGAAATCTATGTCATCAGTCCCGTAGCAGCATCATGAGTAGATTCAGGTACGATGATTCTAATTGAAATAAGTCACACAGAAATAGAAACATCATAAGATATCCCTAATACACGGAATGTAAACTTGGCTACACAGGAACTGAATTCCAAAACAGAACAGGTTCTCAATTTAGAAAACCAACTTATGCTTGCTTAAGGGGAAAGGTGAGTTGGGTTGCTGCATAAAACCAGAGATTGAAATGAGCACCGATAAAGTTCCTTAAGCCAAATATGGAATAGACAAGAGCTACTCCTTGCTCAACGAAATGGACTCATCACCCCATATTAAACGCCTAAGAATGTACCTGACTAGTAAGTATCTTAAAACCTATGGATTGCTATGTCTCCGAAAGAGAATCAAGCATGTGTACAGGGGCATAAACGCAGCAGTGATAGGATTGGAGAGGTTCGGTGAAGAAATGAAGACCCTTTGAAGTCATATTGCATGGTACCCATTCCACGGGTTTCAACTACCCAGGTTTTAGGTATTCTTCCTTCAGCTAAAACATGCATGTGGAACCCAGAGTATGATCAACCATGTGATCGGGAGACGTGTTCAAATATGTCTCAGTTTTCCTCCCCTGGTACTCGGGTTCAACATTCCAGACGCTTTACTAACACTCTCCCCACTTGGAAAGTCAGCGCCTTTAACCACCGGTTTGGCCCAGTTTGCAATTTCTGCGGAAGATGAACAGGAATAGCGAGAACCAATGAGAGGCTAGCTGGAGGTGTCTGGACGGGCAAATTTAACTCTCATTTCCCATCAGGAAGAGGAAATAACCAAAGGCTCAGCGTGCCGTACCGGAACCAGATTAGGGCCTGAAGCCATCCTGCGGTGTTGCGGCCAGCTCAAAAGAAAGCGAGTTGTAGAAAGAAGCTCAGGGGCACTGTAATTCACAAACCTGCAGAGTTATAAATGACAGCTATCGTCCAATAATAGACTGAAGTAAGGCTGCCAAGAGGACTTGAAAGCAGGGCAGAATTGCAGGAAACCGATTTCAGGAGGTAGACTGGAATTGCATTGAAAGCATAGGAAAAGAGGCAGAACGTCCACAATGATGCACTTGGCCAAAAAGGGCGTATGCGTTTTTTCCTGAATATATTCAGGAAAAAACGCATATGCCCTTTTTGGCCAACCAAGCAAGCTTGCAAAGGAAATCTGCACTATAATGAAGTCTCACTTCCCCCTGGTCAAAAGGGCCATCTGAAAAAAGTGTAAAATCCAGAAAGGCAGGACAGGCCATGGAGAACTGGGAGCCTTGTTATGCTGATGGGCGGGATGTAAATTGCCAACAACCACTCGGGAGAAGTGTATGGTGTTTCCTGAAACATCTAAAAAACAAAGCAACAGAACCTAGGGCACTTCCACTTATGGTCCTATAGCTTAGGGAAATTAAAATCAAAAAGACACAGCCACCCCAAAGTTTGGAACGGCTCTGTTTACAAGAACCTCGTTTACAGTACAAGTTCAACATCGCAGAAAGTGAAAAATGGATAAAGAAGTTGTGGTATTTACTTACAAAGCAATATCACTCAGCAATGAAATCTGTGTCATCAGGCCCTTAGCAGCACAATGAGTGGATTCCGGTATGATGATTCTAACTGAAATAAGTCACACAGAAAAAGAAACATCATAAGATATCAGTAATACACGGAATGGAAACTTGGCTACACAGGAACTGAATTACAGAACAGAACAGGGTCTCAAATTTAGAAAACCAACTTATGCTTGCTTAAGGGTAAAGGTGAGTTGGGGTGCTGCATAAAACCAGAGATTGAAATGAGCACAGATAAAGTTCCTTAAGCCAAATATGGAATAGACAAGAGCTACTCCTTGCTCAACGAAATGGACTCAACACCGCATATTAAACGCCTAAGAATGTACCTGACTAGTGAGTATCTTAAAACCTATGGATTGCTATGTCTCCAAAAGAGAATCAAGCGTGTGTACAGGGGCATAAACGAGGCAGTGATAGGATTCGAGAGGTTCGGTGAGCAAATGAAGACCCTTTGAAGTCATATTGCATGGTGCCCATTCCACGGGTCTCAACTCTCCAGGTTTAAGGTGTTCTTCCTTCAGATAAAACATGCATGTGGAACCCAGAGTATGATCAACCATGTGATCGGGAGACGTGTTCAAATATGTCTCAGTTTTCCTCCCCTGGTACTCGGGTGCAACATTCCAGACGCTTTACTAACACTCTCCCCACTTGGAGAGTCAGTCCCTTTAACCTCCTGTTTGGCCCACTTTGCAATTTCTGCGGAAGATGGACAGGAATAGCGAGAACCAATGAGAGGCTAGCTGGAGGTGTCTGGATGGGCAAATTTAACTCTCATTTCCCACCAGGAAGAGGAATTAACCAAAGGCTCAGCATGCCGGGCCGGAACCACATTAGGGCCTGAAGACATCCTGCGGTGTTGCGGCCAGGTCACAAGAAAGCGAGTTGAAGAAAGGAGCTCAGGGGCACTGTAATTCACAAACCTGCAGAGTTATAAATGACAGCTATCGTCCAAAAATATACTGAAGTAAGGCTGCCAAGAGGACTTGAAAGCAGGGAAGAATTGCAGGAAACCGATTTCAGGAGGTAGACTGGAATTGCATTGAAAGCATAGGAAAAGAGGCAGAACGTCCACAATGATGCACTTGGCCAAAAAGGGCGTATGCGTTTTTTCCTGAATATATTCAGGAAAAAACGCATACGCCCTTTTTGGCCAACCAAGCAAGCTTGCAAACGAAATCTGCACTACAATGAAGTCTCACTTCCCCCCGGTCAAAAGAGCCATCTGAAAAAAGTGTAAAATCCAGAAAGGCAGGACAGGCCATGGAGAACTGGGAGCCTTGTTATGCTGATGGGCGGGATGTAATTTGCCAACAGACACTTGGGAGAAGTGTATGGTGTTTCCTGAAACATCTAAAAAACAAAGCAACAGAACCTAGGGCACTTCCACTTATGGTCCTATAGCTTAGGGAAATTAAAATCAAAAAGACACAGCCACCCCAAAGTGTGGAACGGCTCTGTTTACAAGAACCTCGTTTACAGTACAAGTTCAACATCCCAGAAAGTGAAAAATGGATAAAGAAGTTGTGGTATTTACTTACAAAGCAATATCACTCAGCAATGAAATCTGTGTCATCAGGCCCTTAGCAGCACAATAAGTGGATTCAGGTATGATGATTCTAACTGAAATAAGTCACACAGAAAAAGAAACATCATAAGATATCAGTAATACACGGAATGTAAACTTGGCTACACAGGAACTGAATTACAGAACAGAACAGGGTCTCAAATTTAGAAAACCAACTTATGCTTGCTTTAGGGGAAAGGTGAGTTGGGGTGCTGCATAAAACCAGAGATTGAAATGAGCACAGATAAATTTCCTTAAGCCAAATATGGAATAGACAAGAGCTACTCCTTGCTCAACGAAATGGACTCAAAACCCCATATTAAACGCCTAAGAATGTACCTGACTAGTAATTATCTTAAAACCTATAGATTGCTATGTCTCCGAAAGAGAATCAAGCATGTGTAAGGGGCATAAACGCAACAGTGATAGGATTGGAGAGGTTCGGTGAGCAAATGAAGACCCTTTGAAGTCATATTGCATGGTACCCATTCCACGGGTTTCAACTACCCAGGTTTTAGGTATTCTTCCTTCAGCTAAAACATGCATGTGGAACCCAGAGTATGATCAACCATGTGATCGGGAGACGTGTTCAAATATGTCTCAGTTTTCGTACCCTGGTACTCGGGTGCAACATTCCAGATGCTTTACTAACACTCTCCCCACTTGGAGAGTCAGCGCCTTTAACCTCCTGTTTGGCCCAGTTTGCAATTTCTGCGGAAGATGAACAGGAATAGCGAGAACCAATGAGAGGCTAGCTGGAGGTGTCTGGACGGGCAAATTTAACTCTCATTTCCCACCGGGAGGAGGAAATAACCAAAGGCTCAGCGTGCCGTGCCAGAACCAGATTAGGGCCTGAAGCCATCCTGCGGTGTTGCGGCCAGGTCACAAGAAAGCGAGTTGAAGAAAGGAGCTCAGGGGCACTGTAATTCACAAACCTGCAGAGTTATAAATGACAGCTATCGTCCAAAAATAGACTGAAGTAAGGCTGCCAAGAGGACTTGAAAGCGGGGCAGAATTGCAGGAAACCGATTTCAGGAGGTAGACTGGAATTGCACTGAAAGCATAGGAAAAGAGGCAGAATGTCCACAATGATGCACTTGGCCAAAAAGGGCGTATGCGTTTTTTCCTGAATATATTCAGGAAAAAACGCATACGCCCTTTTTGGCCAACCAAGCAAGCTTGCAAAGGAAATCTGCACTACAATGAAGTCTCACTTCCCCCCGGTCAAAAGGGCCATCTGAAAAAAGTGTAAAATCCAGAAAGGCAGGACAGGCCATGGAGAACTGGGAGCCTTGTTATGCTGATGGGCGGGATGTCAACTGCCAACAACCACTCGGGAGAAGTGTATGGTGTTTCCTGAAACATCTAAAAAACAAAGCAACAGAATCTAGGGCACTTCCACTTATGGTCCTATAGCTTAGGGAAATTAAAATCAAAAAGACACAGCCACCCCAAAGTTTGGAACGGCTTTGTTTACAAGAACCTCGTTTACAGTACAAGTTCAACATCGCAGAAAGTGAAAAATGGATAAAGAAGTTGTGGTATTTACTTACAAAGCAATATCACTCAGCAATGAAATCTGTGTCATCAGGCCCTTAGCAGCACAATGAGTGGATTCAGGTATGATGATTCTAACTGAAATAAGTCACACAGAAAAAGAAACATCATAAGATATCAGTAATACACGGAATGTAAACTTGGCTACACAGGAACTGAATTACAGAACAGAACAGGGTCTCAAATTTAGAAAACCAACTTATGCTTGCTTAAGGGTAAAGGTGAGTTGGGGTGCTGCATAAAACCAGAGATTGAAATGAGCACAGATAAAGTTCCTTAAGCCAAATATGGAATAGACAAGAGCTACTCCTTGCTCAACGAAATGGACTCAACACCGCATATTAAACGCCTAAGAATGTACCTGACTGGTAAGTATCTTAAAACCTATGGATTGCTATGTCTCCGAAAGAGAATCAAGCATGTGTACAGGGGCATAAACGCAGCAGTGATAGGATTGGAGAGGTTCGGTGAGCAAATGAAGACCCTTTGAAGTCATATTGCATGGTACCCATTCCACGGGTTTCAACTACCCAGGTTTTAGGTATTCTTCCTTCAGCTAAAACATGCATGTGGAACCCAGAGTATGATCAACCATGTGATCGGGAGACGTGTTCAAATATGTCTCAGTTTTCCTCCCCTGGTACTCGGGTGCAACATTCCAGATGCTTTACTAACACTCTCCCCACTTGGAGAGTCAGCGCCTTTAACCTCCTGTTTGGCCCAGTTTGCAATTTCTGCGGAAGATGAACAGGAATAGCGAGAACCAATGAGAGACTAGCTGGAGGTGTCTGGACGGGCAAATTTAACTCTCATTTCCCACCAGGAAGAGGAAATAACCAAAGGCTCAGCATGCCGTACCGGAACCAGATTAGGGCCTGAAGCCATCCTGCGGTGTTGCGGCCAGGTCACAAGAAAGCGAGTTGAAGAAAGGAGCTCAGGGGCACTGTAATTCACAAACCTGCAGAGTTATAAATGACAGCTATCGTCCAATAATAGACTGAAGTAAGGCTGCCAAGAGGACTTGAAAGCAGTGCAGAATTGCAGGAAACAGATTTCAGGAGGTAGACTGGAATTGCATTGAAAGCATAGGAAAAGAGGCAGAACGTCCACAATGATGCACTTGGCCAAAAAGGGCGTATGCGTTTTTTCCTGAATATATTCAGGAAAAAACGCATACGCCCTTTTTGGCCAACCAAGCAAGCTTGCAAAGGAAATCTGCACTACAATGAAGTCTCACTTCCCCCCGGTCAAAAGGGCCATCTGAAAAAAGTGTAAAATCCAGAAAGGCAGGACAGGCCATGGAGAACTGGGAGCCTTGTTATGCTGATGGGCGGGATGTAAATTGCCAACAACCACTCGGGAGAAGTGTATGGTGTTTCCTGAAACATCTAAAAAACAAAGCAACAGAACCTAGGGCACTTCCACTTATGGTCCTATAGCTTAGGGAAATTAAAATCAAAAAGACACAGCCACCCCAAAGTTTGGAACGGCTCTGTTTACAAGAACCTCGTTTACAGTACAAGTTCAACATCGCAGAAAGTGAAAAATGGATAAAGAAGTTGTGGTATTTACTTACAAAGCAATATCACTCAGCAATGAAATCTGTGTCATCAGGCCCTTAGCAGCACAATGAGTGGATTCAGGTATGATGATTCTAACTGAAATAAGTCACACAGAAAAAGAAACATCATAAGATATCAGTAATACACGGAATGGAAACTTGGCTACACAGGAACTGAATTACAGAACAGAACAGTGTCTCAAATTTAGAAAACCAACTTATGCTTGCTTAAGGGTAAAGGTGAGTTGGGGTGCTGCATAAAACCAGAGATTGAAATGAGCACAGATAAAGTTCCTTAAGCCAAATATGGAATAGACAAGAGCTACTCCTTGCTCAACGAAATGGACTCAACACCGCATATTAAACGCCTAAGAATGTACCTGACTGGTAAGTATCTTAAAACCTATGGATTGCTATGTCTCCGAAAGAGAATCAAGCATGTGTACAGGGGGATAAACGCAGCAGTGATAGGATTGGAGAGGTTCGGTGAGCAAATGAAGACCCTTTGAAGTCATATTGCATGGTACCCATTCCATGGGTTTCAACTACCCAGGTTTTAGGTATTCTTCCTTCAGCTAAAACATGCATGTGGAACCCAGAGTATGATCAACCATGTGATCGGGAGACGTGTTCAAATATGTCTCAGTTTTCCTCCCCTGGTACTCGGGTGCAACATTCCAGATGCTTTACTAACACTCTCCCCACTTGGAGAGTCAGCACCTTTAACCTCCTGTTTGGCCCAGTTTGCAATTTCTGCGGAAGATGAACAGGAATAGCGAGAACCAATGAGAGGCTAGCTGGAGGTGTCTGGACGAGCAAATTTAACTCTCATTTCCCACCAGGAAGAGGAAATAACCAAAGGCTCAGCATGCCGTACCGGAACCAGATTAGGGCCTGAAGCCATCCTGCGGTGTTGCGGCCAGGTCACAAGAAAGCGAGTTGAAGAAAGGAGCTCAGGGGCACTGTAATTCACAAACCTGCAGAGTTATAAATGACAGCTATCGTCCAATAATAGACTGAAGTAAGGCTGCCAAGAGGACTTGAAAGCAGGGCAGAATTGCAGGAAACAGATTTCAGGAGGTAGACTGGAATTGCATTGAAAGCATAGGAAAAGAGGCAGAACGTCCACAATGATGCACTTGGCCAAAAAGGGCGTATGCGTTTTTTCCTGAATATATTCAGGAAAAAACGCATACGCCCTTTTTGGCCAACCAAGCAAGCTTGCAAAGGAAATCTGCACTACAATGAAGTCTCACTTCCCCCCGGTCAAAAGGGCCATCTGAAAAAAGTGTAAAATCCAGAAAGGCAGGACAGGCCATGGAGAACTGGGAGCCTTGTTATGCTGATGGGCGGGATGTAAATTGCCAACAACCACTCGGGAGAAGTGTATGGTGTTTCCTGAAACATCTAAAAAACAAAGCAACAGAACCTAGGGCACTTCCACTTATGGTCCTATAGCTTAGGGAAATTAAAATCAAAAAGACACAGCCACCCCAAAGTTTGGAACGGCTCTGTTTACAAGAACCTCGTTTACAGTACAAGTTCAACATCGCAGAAAGTGAAAAATGGATAAAGAAGTTGTGGTATTTACTTACAAAGCAATATCACTCAGCAATGAAATCTGTGTCATCAGGCCCTTAGCAGCACAATGAGTGGATTCAGGTATGATGATTCTAACTGAAATAAGTCACACAGAAAAAGAAACATCATAAGATATCAGTAATAAACGGAATGGAAACTTGGCTACACAGGAACTGAATTACAGAACAGAACAGGGTCTCAAATTTAGAAAACCAACTTATGCTTGCTTAAGGGTAAAGGTGAGTTGGGGTGCTGCATAAAACCAGAGATTGAAATGAGCACAGATAAAGTTCCTTAAGCCAAATATGGAATAGACAAGAGCTACTCCTTGCTCAACGAAATGGACTCAAAACCCCATATTAAACGCCTAAGAATGTACCTGACTAGTAAGTATCTTAAAACCTATAGATTGCTATGTCTCCGAAAGAGAATCAAGCATGTGTACAGGGGCATAAACGCAGCAGTGATAGGATTGGAGAGGTTCAGTGAGCAAATGAAGACCCTTTGAAGTCATATTGCATGGTACCCATTCCACGGGTTTCAACTACCCAGGTTTTAGGTATTCTTCCTTCAGCTAAAACATGCATGTGGAACCCAGAGTATGATCAACCATGTGATCGGGAGACGTGTTCAAATATGTCTCAGTTTTCCTCCCCTGGTACTCGGGTGCAACATTCCAGATGCTTTACTAACACTCTCCCCACTTGGAGAGTCAGCGCCTTTAACATCCTGTTTGGCACAGTTTGCAATTTCTGCGGAAGATGAACAGGAATAGCGAGAACCAATGAGAGACTAGCTGGAGGTGTCTGGACGGGCAAATTTAACTCTCATTTCCCACCAGGAAGAG
This sequence comes from Stenella coeruleoalba, assembly GCF_951394435.1. NCBI lineage: Eukaryota > Metazoa > Chordata > Mammalia > Artiodactyla > Delphinidae > Stenella > Stenella coeruleoalba. Next base: position 91,182,426 of record NC_137149.1, on the reverse strand, counting down.
GAAATAACCAAAGGCTCAGCATGCCGTAGCGGAACCAGATTAGGGCCTGAAGCCATCCTGCGGTGTTGCGGCCAGGCCACAAGAAAGCGAGTTGAAGAAAGGAGCACAGGGGCAGTGTAATTCACAAACCTGCAGAGTTATAAATGACAGTTATCGTCCAAAAATAGACTGAAGTAAGGCTCCCAAGAGGACTTGAAAGCAGGGCAGAATTGCAGGAAACCGATTTCAGGAGGTAGACTGGAATTGCATTGAAAGCATAGGAAAAGAGGCAGAACGTCCACAATGATGCACTTGGCCAAAAAGGGCGTATGCGTTTTTTCCTGAATATATTCAGGAAAAAACGCATACGCCCTTTTTGGCCAACCAAGCAAGCTTGCAAAGGAAATCTGCACTACAATGAAGTCTCACTTCCCCCCAGTCAAAAGGGCCATCTGAAAAAAGTGTAAAATCCAGAAAGGCAGGACAGGCCATGGAGAACTGGGAGCCTTGTTATGCTGATGGGCGGGATGTAAATTGCCAACAACCACTCGGGAGAATTGTATGGTGTTTCCTGAAACATCTAAAAAACAAAGCAACAGAACCTAGGGCACTTCCACTTATGGTCCTATAGCTTAGGGAAATTAAAATCAAAAAGACACAGCCACTCCAAAGTTTGGAACGGCTCTGTTTACAAGAACCTCGTTTACAGTACAAGTTCAACATCGCAGAAAGTGAAAAATGGATAAAGAAGTTGTGGTATTTACTTACAAAGCAATATCACTCAGCAATGAAATCTGTGTCATCAGGCCCTTAGCAGCACAATGAGTGGATTCAGGTATGATGATTCTAACTGAAATAAGTCACACAGAAAAAGAAACATCATAAGATATCAGTAATACACGGAATGGAAACTTGGCTACACAGGAACTGAATTACAGAACAGAACATGGTCTCAAATTTAGAAAACCAACTTATGCTTGCTTAAGGGGAAAGGTGAGTTGGGGTGCTGCATAAAACCAGAGATTGAAATGAGCACAGATAAAGTTCCTTAAGCCAAATATGGAATAGACAAGAGCTACTCCTTGCTCAACGAAATGGACTCAAAACCCCATATTAAACGCCTAAGAATGTACCTGACTAGTAAGTATCTTAAAACCTATAGATTGCTATGTCTCCGAAAGAGAATCAAGCATGTGTACAGGGGCATAAACGCAGCAGTGATAGGATTGGAGAGGTTCGGTGAGCAAATGAAGACCCTTTGAAGTCATATTGCATGGTACCCATTCCACGGGTTTCAACTACCCAGGTTTTAGGTATTCTTCCTTCAGCTAAAACATGCATGTGGATCCCAGAGTATGATCAACCATGTGAACGGGAGACGTGTTCAAATATGTCTCAGTTTTCATACCTTGGTACTCGGGTGCAACATTCCAGACACTTTACTAACACTCTCCCCACTTGGAGAGTCAGCACCTTTAACCTCCTGTTTGGCGCAGTTTGCAATTTCTGCGGAAGATGAACAGGAATAGCGAGAACCAATGAGAGGCTAGCTGGAGGTGTCTGGACGGGCAAATTTAACTCTCATTTCCCACCAGGAGGAGGATATAACAAAAGGCTCAGCGTGCCGTGCCAGAACCAGATTAGGGCCTGAAGCCATCCTGCGGTGTTGCGGCCAGGTCACAAGAAAGCGAGTTGAAGAAGGGAGATCAGAGGCACTGTAATTCAAAAACCTGCAGAGTTATAAATGACAGCTATCGTCCAAAAATAGACTGAAGTAAGGCTGCCAAGAGGACTTGAAAGCGGGGCAGAATTGCAGGAAACCGATTTCAGGAGGTAGACTGGAATTGCATTGAAAGCATAGGAAAAGAGGCAGAACGTCCACAATGATGCACTTGGCCAAAAAGGGCGTATGCGTTTTTTCCTGAATATATTCAGGAAAAAACGCATACGCCCTTTTTGGCCAACCAAGCAAGCTTGCAAAGGAAATCTGCACTACAATGAAGTCGCACTTCCCCCCGGTCAAAAGGGCCATCTGAAAAAAGTGTAAAATCCAGAAAGGCAGGACAGGCCATGGAGAACTGGGAGCCTTGTTATGCTGATGGGCGGGATGTAAATTGACAACAGACACTCGGGAGAAGTGTATGGTGTTTCCTGAAACATCTAAAAAACAAAGCAACAGAACCTAGGCCACTTCCACTTATGGTCCTATAGCTTAGGGAAATTAAAATCAAAAAGATACAGCCACCCCAAAGTTTGGAACGGCTCTGGTTACAAGAACCTCGTTTACAGTACAAGTTCAACATCGCAGAAAGTGAAAAATGGATAAAGAACTTGTGGTATTTACTTACAAAGCAATATCACTCAGCAATGAAATCTGTGTCATCAGGCCCTTAGCAGCACAATGAGTGGATTCAGGTATGATGATTCTAACTGAAATAAGTCACACAGAAAAAGAAACATCATAAGATATCAGTAATACACGGAATGTAAACTTGGCTACACAGGAACTGAATTACAGAACAGAACAGGGTCTCAAATTTAGAAAACCAACTTATTCTTGCTTAAGGGTAAAGGTGAGTTGGGGTGCTGCATAAAACCAGAGATTGAAATGAGCACAGATAAAGTTCCTTAAGCCAAATATGGAATAGACAAGAGCTACTCCTTGCTCAACGAAACGGACTCAACACCCCATATTAAACGTTTAAGAATGTACCTGACTAGTAAGTATCTTAAAACCTATGGATTGCTATGTCTCCGAAAGAGAATCAAGCGTGTGTACAGGGGCATAAACGCAGCAGTGATAGGATTGGAGAGGTTCGGTGAGCAAATGAAGACCCTTTGAAGTCATATTGCATGGTACCCATTACACGGGTCTCAACTCTCCAGGTTTAAGGTATTCTTCCTTCAGCTAAAACATGCATGTGGAACCCAGAGTATGATCAACCATGTGAACGGGAGACGTGTTCAAATATGTCTCAGTTTTCCTCCCCTGGTACTCGGGTGCAACATTCCAGATGCTTTACTAACACTCTCCCGACTTGGAGAGTCAGTCCCTTTAACCTCCTGTTTGGCCCACTTTGCAATTTCTGCGGAAGATGAACAGGAATAGCGAGAACCAATGAGAGGCTAGCTGGAGGTGTCTGGACGGGCAAATTTAACTCTCATTTCCCACCAGGAAGAGGAATTAACCAAAGCCTCAGCGTGCCGTGCCGGAACCAGATTAGGGCCTGAAGCCATCCTGCGGTGTTGCGGCCAGCTCACAAGAAAGCGAGTTGAAGAAGGGAGCTCAGGGGCACTGTAATTCACAAACCTGCAGAGTTATAAATGACAGCTATCGTCCAAAAATAGACTGAAGTAAGGCTGCCAAGAGGACTTGAAAGCGGGGCAGAATTGCAGGAAACCGATTTCAGGAGGTAGACTGGAATTGCATTGAAAGCATAGGAAAAGAGGCAGAACGTCCACAATGATGTACTTGGCCAAAAAGGGCGTATGCGTTTTTTCCTGAATATATTCAGGAAAAAACGCATAGGCACTTTTTGGCCAACCAAGCAAGCTTTCAAAGGAAATCTGCACTACAATGAAGTCTCACTTCCCCCCGGTCAAAAGGGCCATCTGAAAAAAGTGTAAAATCCAGAAAGGCAGGACAGGCCATGGAGAACTGCGAGCCTTGTTATGCTGATGGGCGGGATGTAAATTGCCAACAGACACTCGGGAGAAGTGTATGGTGTTTCCTGAAACATCTAAAAAACAAAGCAACAGAACCTAGGGCACTTCCACTTATGGTCCTATAGCTTAGGGAAATTAAAATCAAAAAGACACAGCCACCCCAAAGTTTGGAACGGCTCTGTTTACAAGAACCTCGTTTACAGTACAACTTCAACATCGCAGAAAGTGAAAAATGGATAAAGAACTTGTGGTATTTACTTACAAAGCAATATCACTCAGCAATGAAATCTGTGTCATCAGGCCCTTAGCAGCACAATGAGTGGATTCAGGTATGATGATTCTAACTGAAATAAGTCACACAGAAAAAGAAACATCATAAGATATCAGTAATACACGGAATGTAAACTTGGCTACACAGGAACTGAATTACAGAACAGAACAGGGTCTCAAATTTAGAAAACCAACTTATTCTTGGTTAAGGGTAAAGGTGAGTTGGGGTGTTGCATAAAACCAGAGATTGAAATGACCACAGATAAAGTTCCTTAAGCCAAATATGGAATAGACAAGAGCTACTCCTTGCTCAACGAAACGGACTCAACACCCCATATTAAACGCTTAAGAATGTACCTGACTAGTAAGTATTTTAAAACCTATGGATTGCTATGTCTCCGAAAGAGAATCAAGCATGTGTACAGGGGCATAAACGCAGCAGTGATAGGATTGGAGAGGTTCGGTGAGCAAATGAAGACCCTTTGAAGTCATATTGCATGGTACCCATTCCACGGGTTTCAACTACCCAGGTTTAAGGTATTCTTCCTTCAGCTAAAACATGCATGTGGAACCTAGAGTATGATCAACCATGTGATCGGGAGACGTGTTCAAATATGTCTCAGTTTTCATACCCTGGTACTCGGGTGCAACATTCCAGATGCTTTACTAACACTCTCCCGACTTGGAGAGTCAGTCCCTTTAACCTCCTGTTTGGCCCAGTTTGCAATTTCTGCGGAAGATGAATAGGAATAGCGAGAACCAATGAGAGGCTAGCTGGAGGTGTCTGGACGGGCAAATTTAACTCTCATTTCCCACCAGGAAGAGGAAATAACCAAAGGCTCAGCGTGCCGTGCCGGAACCAGATTAGGGCCTGAAGCCATCCTGCGGTGTTGCGGCCAGCTCAAAAGAAAGCGAGTTGAAGAAAGGAGCTCAGAGGCACTGTAATTCACAAACCTACAGAGTTATAAATGACAGCTATCGTCCAAAAATAGACTGAAGTAAGGCTGCCAAGAGGACTTGAAAGCGGGGCAGAATTGCAGGAAACCGATTTCAGGAGGTAGACTGGAATTGCATTGAAAGCATAGGAAAAGAGGCAGAACGTCCACAATGATGCACTTGGCCAAAAAGGGCGTATGCGTTTTTTCCTGAATATATTCAGGAAAAAACGCATACGCACTTTTTGGCCAACCAAGCAAGCTTGCAAAGGAAATCTGCACTACAATGAAGTCTCACTTCCCCCCGGTCAAAAGGGCCATCTGAAAAAAGTGTAAAATCCAGAAAGGCAGGACAGGCCATGGAGAACTGGGAGCCATGTTATGCTGATGGGCGGGATGTAAATTGCCAACAACCTCTCGGGAGAAGTGTATGGTGTTTCCTGAAACATCTAAAAAACAAAGCAACAGAGCCTAGGGCACTGCCACTTATGGTCCTATAGCTTAGGGAAATTAAAATCAAAAAGACACAGCCACCCCAAAGTTTGGGATGCCTCTGTTTACAAGAACCTCATTTACAGTACAAGTTCAACATCGCAGAAAGTGAAAAATGGATAAAGAAGTTGTGGTATTTACTTACAAAGCAATATCACTCAGCAATGAAATCTGTGTCATCAGGCCCTTAGCAGCACAATGAGTGGATTCAGGTATGATGATTCTAACTGAAATAAGTCACACAGAAAAAGAAACATCATAAGATATCAGTAATACACGGAATGTAAACTTGGCTACACAGGAACTGAATTACAGAACAGAACAGGGTCTCAAATTTAGAAAACCAACTTATGCTTGCTTAAGGGGAAAGGTGAGTTGGGGTGCTGCATAAAACCAGAGATTGAAATGAGCACAGATAAAGTTCCTTAAGCCAAATATGGAATAGACAAGAGCTACTCCTTGCTCAACGAAATGGACTCAACACCCCATATTAAACGCCTAAGAATGTACCTGACTAGTAAGTATCTTAAAACCTATTCATTGCTATGTCTCCAAAAGAGAATCAAGCGTGTGTACAGGGGCATAAACGCAGCAGTGATAGGATTGGAGAGGTTCGGTGAGCAAATGAAGACCCTTTGAAGTCATATTGCATGGTACCCATTACACGGGTCTGAACTCTCCAGGTTTAAGGTATTCTTCCTTCAGCTAAAACATGCATGTGGAACCTAGAGTATGATCAACCATGTGATCGGGAGACATGTTCAAATATGTCTCAGTTTTCGTACCCTGGTACTCGGGTGCAACATTCCAGACGCTTTACTAACACTCTCCCGCCTTGGAGATTCAGTCCCTTTAACCTCCTGTTTGGCCCAGTTTGCAATTTCTGCGGAAGATGAACAGGAATAGCGAGAACCAATGAGAGGCTAGCTGGAGGTGTCTGGACGGGCAAATTTAACTCTCATTTCCCACCAGGAAGAGGAATTAACCAAAGGCTCAGCATGCCGGGCCGGAACCAGATTAGGGCCTGAAGCCATCCTGCGGTGTTGCGGCAAGCTCAAAAGAAAGCGAGTTGAAGAAAGGAGCTCAGGGGCACTGTAATTCACAAACCTGCAGAGTTATAAATGACAGCTATCGTCAAAAATAGACTGACGTAATGCGGCCAAGAGGACTTGAAAGCGGGGCAGAATTGCAGGAAACCGATTTCAGGAGGTAGACTGGAATTGCATTGAAAGCATAGGAAAAGAGGCAGAACGTCCACAATGATGCACTTGGCCAAAAAGGGCGTATGCGTTTTTTCCTGAATATATTCAGGAAAAAACGCATACGCCCTTTTTGGCCAACCAAGCAAGCTTGCAAAGGAAATCTGCACTACAATGAAGTCTCACTTCCCCCCGGTCAAAAGGGCCATCTGAAAAAAGTGTAAAATCCAGAAAGGCAGGACAGGCCATGGAGAACTGGGAGCCTTGTTATGCTGATGGGCGGGATGTAAATTGCCAACAGACACTTGGGAGAAGTGTATGGTGTTTCCTGAAACATCTAAAAAACAAAGCAACAGAGCCTAGGGCACTGCCACTTATGGTCCTATAGCTTAGGGAAATTAAAATCAAAAAGACACAGCCACCCCAAAGTTTGGGACGCCTCTGTTTACAAGAACCTCGTTTACAGTACAAGTTCAACATCGCAGAAAGTGAAAAATGGATAAAGAAGTTGTGGTATTTACTTACAAAGCAATATCACTCAGCAATGAAATCTATGTCATCAGGCCCTTAGCAGCACAATGAGTGGATTCAGGTATGATGATTCTAACTGAAATAAGTCACACAGAAAAAGAAACATCATAAGATATCAGTAATACACGGAATGTAAACTTGGCTACACAGGAACTGAATTACAGAACAGAACAGGGTCTCAAATTTAGAAAACCAACTTATGCTTGCTTAAGGGGAAAGGTGAGTTGGGGTGCTGCATAAAACCAGAGATTGAAATGAGCACAGATAAAGTTCCTTAAGCCAAATAGGGAATAGACAAGAGCTACTCCTTGCTCAACGAAATGGACTCAACACCGCATATTAAACGCCTAAGAATGTACCTGACTAGTAAGTATCTTAAAACCTAAGGATTGCTATGTCTCCAAAAGAGAATCAAGCGTGTGTACAGGGGCATAAACGCAGCAGTGATAGGATTGGAGAGGTTCGGTGAGCAAATGAAGACCCTTTGAAGACATATTGCATGGTACCCATTCCACGGGTCTCAACTCTCTAGGTTTAAGGTATTCTTCCTTCAGCTAAAACATGCATGTGGAACCCAGAGTATGATCAACCGTGTGAACGGGAGACGTGTTCAAATATGTCTCAGTTTTCCTCCCCTGGTACTCGGGTGCAACATTCCAGACGCTTTACTAACACTCTCCCCACTTGGAGAGTCAGCGCCTTTAACCTCCTCTTTGGCCCAGTTTGCAATTTCTGCGGAAGATGAACAGGAATAGCGAGAACCAATGAGAGACTAGCTGGAGGTGTCTGGACGGGCAAATTTCACTCTCATTTCCCACCAGGAAGAGGAATTAACCAAAGGCTCAGCGTGCCGTGCCGGAACCAGATTAGGGCCTGAAGCCATCCTGCGGTGTTGCGGCCAGCTCAAAAGAAAGCGAGTTGAAGAAAGGAGCTCAGGGGCACTGTAATTCACAAACCTGCAGAGTTATAAATGACAGCTATTGTCCAAAAATAGACTGAAGTAAGGCTGCCAAGAGGACTTGAAAGCGGGGCAGAATTGCAGGAAACCGATTTCAGGAGGTAGACTGGAATTGCATTGAAAGCATAGGAAAAGAGGTAGAACGTCCACAATGATGCACTTGGCCAAAAAGTGCGTATGCGTTTTTTCCTGAATATATTCAGGAAAAAACGCATACGCCCTTTTTGGCCAACCAAGCAAGCTTGCAAAGGAAATCTGCACTACAATGAAGTCTCACTTCCCCCCGGTCAAAAGGGCCATCTGAAAAAAGTGTAAAATCCAGAAAGGCAGGACAGGCCATGGAGAACTGGGAGCCTTGTTATGCTGATGGGCGGGATGTAAATTGCCAACAGACACTCGGGAGAAGTGTATGGTGTTTCCTGAAACATCTAAAAAACAAAGCAACAGAGCCTAGGGCACTGCCACTTATGGTCCTATAGCTTAGGGAAATTAAAATCAAAAAGACACAGCCACCCCAAAGTTTGGGACGCCTCTGTTTACAAGAACCTCGTTTACCATACTAGTTCAATATCACAGAAAGTGAAAAATGGATAAAGAACTTGTGGTACTTACGTACAATGCAGTATCACTCAGCAATGAAATCTATGTCATCAAGCCCGTAGCAGCATAATGAGTGGATTCAGGTACGATGATTCTAACTGAAATAAGTCACACAGAAAAAGAAACATCATAAGATATCACTAATACACGGAATGTAAACTTGGCTACAGAGGAACTGAATTCCAAAACAGAACAGGGTCTCAAATTTAGAAAACCAACTTATGCTTGCTTAAGTGGAAAGGTGAGTTGTGGTGCTGCATAAAACCAGAGATTGAAATGAGCACAGATAAAGTTCCTTAAGCCAAATAGGGAATAGACAAGAGCTACTCCTTGCTCAACGAAATGGACTCAACACCCCATATTAAACGCCTAAGAATGTACCTGACTAGTAAGTATCTTAAAACCTAAGGATTGCTATGTCTCCAAAAGAGGATCAAGCGTGTGTACAGGGGCATAAACGCAGCAGTGATAGGATTGGAGAGGTTCGGTGAGCAAATGAAGACCCTTTGAAGACATATTGCATGGTACCCATTCCACGGGTCTCAACTCTCCAAGTTTAAGGTATTCTTCCTTCAGCTAAAACATGCATGTGGAACCCAGAGTATGATCAACCGTGTGAACGGGAGACGTGTTCAAATATGTCTCAGTTTTCCTCCCCTGGTACTCGGGTGCAACATTCCAGACGCTTTACTAACACTCTCCCCACTTGGAGAGTCAGTGCCTTTAACCTCCTCTTTGGCCCAGTTTGCAATTTCTGCGGAAGACGAACAGGAATAGCGAGAACCAATGAGAGGCTAGCTGGAGGTGTCTGGACGGGCAAATTTAACTCTCATTTCCCACCAGGAAGAGGAATTAACCAAAGGCTCAGCATGCCGGGCCGGAACCAGATTAGGGCCTGAAGCCATCCTGCGGTGTTGCGGCCAGCTCACAAGAAAGCGAGTTGAAGAAAGGAGCTCAGGGGCACTGTAATTCACAAACCTGCAGAGTTATAAATGACAGGTATCGTCCAAAAATAGACTGAAGTAAGGCTGCCAAGAGGACTTGAAAGCGGGGCAGAATTGCAGGAAACCGATTTCAGGAGGTAGACTGGAATTGCATTGAAAGCATAGGAAAAGAGGCAGAACGTCCACAATGATTCACTTGGCCAAAAAGGGCGTATGCGTTTTTTCCTGAATATATTCAGAAAAAACGCATACGCCCTTTTTGGCCAACCAAGCAAGCTTGCAAAGGAAATCTGCACTACAATGAAGTCTCACTTCCCCCCGGTCAAAAGGGCCATCTGAAAAAAGTGTAAAATCTAGAAAGGCAGGACAGGCCATGGAGAACTGGGAGCCTTGTTATGCTGATGGGCGGGATGTAAATTGCCAACAACCACTCGGGAGAAGTGTATGGTGTTTCATGAAACATCTAAAAAACAAAGCAACAGAGCCTAGGGCACTTCCACTTATGGTCCTATAGCTTAGGGAATTTAATATCTAAAAGACACAGCAACCCCAAAGTTTGGAACGGCTCTGTTTACAAGAACCTCGTTTACAGTACAAGTTCAATATCACAGAAAGTGAAAAATGGATAAAGAACTTGTGGTACTTACGTACAATGCCGTATCACTCAGCAATGAAATCTATGTCATCAGGCCCGTAGCAGCATAATGAGTGGATTCAGGTACGATGATTCTAACTGAAATAAGTCACACAGAAAAAGAAACATCATAAGATATCACTAATACACGGAATGTAAACTTGGCTACAGAGGAACTGAATTCCAAAACAGAACAGGGTCTCAAATTTAGAAAACCAACTTATGCTTGCTTAAGGGGAAAGGTGAGTTGGGGTGCTGCATAAAACCAGAGATTGAAATGAGCACAGATAAATTTCCTTAAGCCAAATAGGGAATAGACAAGAGCTACTCCTTGCTCAACAAAATGGACTCAAAACCCCATATTAAACGCCTAAGAATGTACCTGACTAGTAAGTATCTTAAAACCTATGGATTGCTATGTCTCCAAAAGAGAATCAAGCGTGTGTACAGGGGCATAAACGCAGCAGTGATAGGATTGGAGAGTTTCGGTGAGCAAATGAAGACCCTTTGAAGTCATATTTCATGGTACCCATTCCACGGGTTTCAACTACCCAGGTTTTAGGTATTCTTCCTTCAGCTAAAACATGCATGTGGAACCCAGAGTATGATCAACCATGTGATCGGGAGACGTGTTCAAATATGTCTCAGTTTTCCTCCCCTGGTACTCGGGTGCAAGATTCCAGATGCTTTACTAACACTCTCCCCACTTGGAGAGTCAGCGCCTTTAACCTCCTGTTTGGCCCAGTTTGCAATTTCTGCGGAAGACGAACAGGAATAGCGAGAACCAATGAGAGGCTAGCTGGAGGTGTCTGGACGGGCAAATTTAACTCTCATTTCCCACCAGGAAGAGGAATTAACCAAAGGCTCAGCATGCCGTGCCAGAACCAGATTAGGGCCTGAAGCCATCCTGCGGTGTTGCGGCCAGCTCACAAGAAAGCGAGTTGAAGAAAGGAGCTCAGGGGCACTGTAATTCACAAACCTGCAGAGTTATAAATGACAGCTATCGTCCAAAAATAGACTGAAGTAAGGCTGCCAAGAGGACTTGAAAGCGGGGCAGAATTGCAGGAAACCGATTTCAGGAGGTAGACTGGAATTGCATTGAAAGCATAGGAAAAGAAGCAGAACGTCCACAATGATGCACTTGGCCAAAAAGGGCGTATGCGTTTTTTCCTGAATATATTCAGGAAAAAACGCATACGCCCTTTTTGGCCAACCAAGCAAGCTTGCAAAGGAAATCTGCACTACAATGAAGTCTCACTTCCCCCCGGTCAAAAGGGCCATCTGAAAAAAGTGTAAAATCCAGAAAGGCAGCACAGGCCATGGAGAACTGGGAGCCTTGTTATGCTGATGGGCGGGATGTAAATTGCCAACAACCACTCGGGAGAAGTGTATGGTGTTTCCTGAAACATCTGAAAAACAAAGCAACAGAGCCTAGGGCACTTCCACTTATGGTCCTATAGCTTAGGGAAATTAAAATCAAAAAGACACAGCCACCCCAAAGTTTGGGACGCCTCCGTTTACAAGAAACTCATTTACCGTACAAGTTCAATATCACAGAAAGTGAAAAATGGATAAAGAACTTGTGGTACTTACGTACAATGCAGTATCACTCAGCAATGAAATCTATGTCATCAGGCCCATAGCAGCATAATGAGTGGATTCAGGTACGATGATTCTAACTGAAATAAGTCACACAGAAAAAGAAACATCATAAGATATCAGTAATACACGGAATGTAAACTTGGCTACACAGGAACTGAATTCCAAAACAGAACAGGGTCTCAAATTTAGAAAACCAACTTATGCTTGCTTAAGGGGAAAGGTGAGTTGTGGTGCTGCATAAAACCAGAGATTGAAATGAGCACAGATAAAGTTCCTTAAGCCAAATATGGAATAGACAAGAGCTACTCCTTGCTCAACGAAATGGACTCAACACCCCATATTAAACGCCTAAGAATGTACCTGACTAGTAAGTATCTTAAAACCTAAGGATTGCTATGTCTCCAAAAGAGAATCAAGCGTGTGTACAGGGGCATAAACGCAGCAGTGATAGGATTGGAGAGGTTCGGTGAGCAAATGAAGACCCTTTGAAGACATATTGCATGGTACCCATTCCACGGGTCTCAACTCTCTAGGTTTAAGGTATTCTTCCTTCAGCTAAAACATGCATGTGGAACCCAGAGTATGATCAACCGTGTGAACGGGAGACGTGTTCAAATATGTCTCAGTTTTCCTCCCCTGGTACTCGGGTGCAACATTCCAGACGCTTTACTAACACTCTCCCCACTTGGAGAGTAAGCGCCTTTAACCTCCTGTTTGGCCCAGTTTGCAATTTCTGCGGAAGATGAACAGGAATAGCGAGAACCAATGAGAGACTAGCTGGAGGTGTCTGGACGGGCAAATTTAACTCTCATTTCCCACCAGGAAGAGGAAATAACCAAAGGCTCAGCATGCCGTGCCGGAACCAGATTAGGGCCTGAAGCCATCCTGCGGTGTTGCGGCCAGCTCAAAAGAAAGCGAGTTGAGGAAAGGAGCTCAGGGGCACTGTAATTCACAAACCTGCAGAGTTATAAATGACAGCTAACGTCCAAAAATAGACTGAAGTAAGGCTGCCAAGAGGACTTGAAAGCGGGGCAGAATTGCAGGAAACCGATTTCAGGAGGTAGACTGGAATTGCATTGAAAGCATAGGAAAAGAGGCAGAACGTCCACAATGATTCACTTGGCCAAAAAGGGCGTATGCGTTTTTTCCTGAATATATTCAGGAAAAAACGCATAAGCCCTTTTTGGCCAACCAAGCAAGCTTGCAAAGGAAATCTGCACTACAATGAAGTCTCACTTCCCCCCGGTCAAAAGGGCCATCTGAAAAAAGTGTAAAATCCAGAAAGGCAGCACAGGCCATGGAGAACTGGGAGCCTTGTTATGCTGATGGGCGGGATGTAAATTGCCAACAACCACTCGGGAGAAGTGTATGGTGTTTCCTGAAACATCTAAAAAACAAAGCAACAGAGCCTAGGGCACTTCCACTTATGGTCCTATAGCTTAGGGAAATTAAAATCAAAAAGACACAGCCACCCCAAAGTTTGGGACGCCTCCGTTTACAAGAAACTCGTTTACCGTACAAGTTCAATATCACAGAAAGTGAAAAATGGATAAAGAACTTGTGGTACTTACGTACAATGCAGTATCACTCAGCAATGAAATCTATGTCATCAGGCCCATAGCAGCATAATGAGTGGATTCAGGTACGATGATTCTAACTGAAATAAGTCACACAGAAAAAGAAACATCATAAGATATCAGTAATACACGGAATGTAAACTTGGCTACACAGGAACTGAATTCCAAAACAGAACAGGGTCTCAAATTTAGAAAACCAACTTATGCTTGCTTAAGGGGAAAGGTGAGTTGGGGTGCTGCATAAAACCAGAGATTGAAATGAGCACAGATAAAGTTCCTTAAGCCAAATATGGAATAGACAAGAGCTACTCCTTGCTCAACGAAATGGACTCAACACCCCATATTAAACGCCTAAGAATGTACCTGACTAGTAAGTATCTTAAAACCTATGGATTGCTATGTCTCCAAAAGAGAATCAAGCGTGTGTACAGGGGCATAAACGCAGCAGTGATAGGATTGGAGAGGTTCGGTGAGCAAATGAAGACCCTTTGAAGTCATATTGCATGGTACCCATTACACGGGTTTCAACTACCCAGGTTTTAGGTATTCTTCCTTCAGCTAAAACATGCATGTGGAACCCAGAGTATGATCAACCATGTGATCGGGAGACGTGTTCAAATATGTCTCAGTTTTCCTCCCCTGGTACTCGGGTGCAACATTCCAGACGCTTTACTAACACTCTCCCCACTTGGAGAGTCAGCGCCTTTAACCTCCTGTTTGGCCCAGTTTGCAATTTCTGCGGAAGACGAACAGGAATAGCGAGAACCAATGAGAGGCTAGCTGGAGGTGTCTGGACGGGCAAATTTAACTCTCATTTCCCACCAGGAAGAGGAATTAACCAAAGGCTCAGCATGCCGGGCCGGAACCAGATTAGGGCCTGAAGCCATCCTGCGGTGTTGCGGCCAGCTCACAAGAAAGCGAGTTGAAGAAAGGAGCTCAGGGGCACTGTAATTCACAAACCTGCAGAGTTATAAATGACAGCTATCGTCCAAAAATAGACTGAAGTAAGGCTGCCAAGAGGACTTGAAAGCGGGGCAGAATTGCAGGAAACCGATTTCAGGAGGTAGACTGGAATTGCATTGAAAGCATAGGAAAAGAGGCAGAACGTCCACAATGATGCACTTGGCCAAAAAGGGCGTATGCGTTTTTTCCTGAATAAATTCAGGAAAAAACGCATACGCCCTTTTTGGCCAACCAAGCAAGCTTGCAAAGGAAATCTGCACTACAATGAAGTCTCACTTCCCCCCGGTCAAAAGGGCCATCTGAAAAAAGTGTAAAATCCAGAAAGGCAGCACAGGCCATGGAGAACTGGGAGCCTTGTTATGCTGATGGGCGGGATGTAAATTGCCAACAACCACTCGGGAGAAGTGTATGGTGTTTCCTGAAACATCTGAAAAACAAAGCAACAGAGCCTAGGGCACTTCCACTTATGGTCCTATAGCTTAGGGAAATTAAAATCAAAAAGACACAGCCACCCCAAAGTTTGGGACGCCTCCGTTTACAAGAAACTCGTTTTCCGTACAAGTTCAATATCACAGAAAGTGAAAAATGGATAAAGAACTTGTGGTACTTACGTACAATGCAGTATCACTCAGCAATGAAATCTATGTCATCAGGCCCATAGCAGCATAATGAGTGGATTCAGGTACGATGATTCTAACTGAAATAAGTCACACAGAAAAAGAAACATCATAAGATATCAGTAATACACGGAATGTAAACTTGGCTACACAGGAACTGAATTCCAAAACAGAACAGGGTCTCAAATTTAGAAAACCAACTTATGCTTGCTTAAGGGGAAAGGTGAGTTGGGGTGCTGCATAAAACCAGAGATTGAAATGAGCACAGATAAAGTTCCTTAAGCCAAATATGGAATAGACAAGAGCTACTCCTTGCTCAACGAAATGGACTCAACACCCCATATTAAACGCCTAAGAATGTACCTGACTAGTAAGTATCTTAAAACCTATGGATTGCTATGTCTCCAAAAGAGAATCAAGCGTGTGTACAGGGGCATAAACGCAGCAGTGATAGGATTGGAGAGGTTCGGTGAGCAAATGAAGACCCTTTGAAGTCATATTGCATGGTACCCATTACACGGGTTTCAACTACCCAGGTTTTAGGTATTCTTCCTTCAGCTAAAACATGCATGTGGAACCCAGAGTATGATCAACCATGTGATCGGGAGACGTGTTCAAATATGTCTCAGTTTTCCTCCCCTGGTACTCGGGTGCAACATTCCAGACGCTTTACTAACACTCTCCCCACTTGGAGAGTCAGTCCCTTTAACCTCCTGTTTGGCCCAGTTTGCAATTTCTGCGGAAGACGAACAGGAATAGCGAGAACCAATGAGAGGCTAGCTGGAGGTGTCTGGACGGGCAAATTTAACTCTCATTTCCCACCAGGAAGAGGAATTAACCAAAGGCTCAGCATGCCGGGCCGGAACCAGATTAGGGCCTGAAGCCATCCTGCGGTGTTGCGGCCAGCTCACAAGAAAGCGAGTTGAAGAAAGGAGCTCAGGGGCACTGTAATTCACAAACCTGCAGAGTTATAAATGACAGCTATCGTCCAAAAATAGACTGAAGTAAGGCTGCCAAGAGGACTTGAAAGCGGGGCAGAATTGCAGGAAACCGATTTCAGGAGGTAGACTGGAATTGCATTGAAAGCATAGGAAAAGAGGCAGAACGTCCACAATGATGCACTTGGCCAAAAAGGGCGTATGCGTTTTTTCCTGAATATATTCAGAAAAAACGCATAAGCCCTTTTTGGCCAACCAAGCAAGCTTGCAAAGGAAATCTGCACTACAATGAAGTCTCACTTCCCCCCGGTCAAAAGGGCCATCTGAAAAAAGTGTAAAATCCAGAAAGGCAGGACAGGCCATGGAGAACTGGGAGCCTTGTTATGCTGATGGGCGGGATGTAAATTGCCAACAACCACTCGGGAGAAGTGTATGGTGTTTCCTGAAACATCTAAAAAACAAAGCAACAGAGCCTAGGGCACTTCCACTTATGGTCCTATAGTTTAGGGAATTTAATATCTAAAAGACACAGCCACCCCAAAGTTTGGAACGGCTCTGTTTACAAGAACCTCGTTTACAGTACAAGTTCAATATCACAGAAAGTGAAAAATGGATAAAGAACTTGTGGTACTTACGTACAATGCAGTATCACTCAGCAATGAAATCTATGTCATCAGGCCCGTAGCAGCATAATGAGTGGATTCAGGTACGATGATTCTAACTGAAATAAGTCACACAGAAAAAGAAACATCATAAGATATCACTAATACACGGAATGTAAACTTGGCTACAGAGGAACTGAATTCCAAAACAGAACAGGGTCTCAAATTTAGAAAACCAACTTATGCTTGCTTAA
Organism: Stenella coeruleoalba; assembly: GCF_951394435.1. Classification (NCBI taxonomy): domain Eukaryota; kingdom Metazoa; phylum Chordata; class Mammalia; order Artiodactyla; family Delphinidae; genus Stenella; species Stenella coeruleoalba. The sequence continues at coordinate 91,165,665 of NC_137149.1, read as the reverse complement.
GGGGAAAGGTGAGTTGTGGTGCTGCATAAAACCAGAGATTGAAATGAGCACAGATAAAGTTCCTTAAGCCAAATAGGGAATAGACAAGAGCTACTCCTTGCTCAACGAAATGGACTCAACACCCCATATTAAACGCCTAAGAATGTACCTGACTAGTAAGTATCTTAAAACCTAAGGATTGCTATGTCTCCAAAAGAGAATCAAGCGTGTGTACAGGGGAATAAACGCAGCAGTGATAGGATTGGAGAGGTTCGGTGAGCAAATGAAGACCCTTTGAAGACATATTGCATGGTACCCATTCCACGGGTCTCAACTCTCCAGGTTTAAGGTATTCTTCCTTCAGCTAAAACATGCATGTGGAACCCAGAGTATGATCAACCATGTGAACGGGAGACGTGTTCAAATATGTCTCAGTTTTCCTCCCCTGGTACTCGGGTGCAACATTCCAGACGCTTTACTAACACTCTCCCCACTTGGAGAGTCAGTGCCTTTAACCTCCTGTTTGGCCCAGTTTGCAATTTCTGCGGAAGATGAACAGGAATAGCGAGAACCAATGAGAGACTAGCTGGAGGTGTCTGGACGGGCAAATTTAACTCTCATTTCCCACCAGGAAGAGGAAATAACCAAAGGCTCAGCATGCCGTGCCAGAACCAGATTAGGGCCTGAAGCCATCCTGCGGTGTTGCGGCCAGCTCAAAAGAAAGCGAGTTGAGGAAAGGAGCTCAGGGGCACTGTAATTCACAAACCTGCAGAGCTATAAATCACAGCTATCGTCCAAAAATATACTGAAGTAAGGCTGCCAAGAGGACTTGAAAGCGGGGCAGAATTGCAGGAAACCGATTTCAGGAGGTAGACTGGAATTGCATTGAAAGCATAGGAAAAGAGGCAGAACGTCCACAATGATGCACTTGGCCAAAAAGGGCGTATGCGTTTTTTCCTGAATATATTCAGGAAAAAACGCATACGCCCTTTTTGGCCAACCAAGCAAGCTTGCAAAGGAAATCTGCACTACAATGAAGTCTCACTTCCCCCTGGTCAAAAGGGCCATCTGAAAAAAGTGTAAAATCCAGAAAGGCAGGACAGGCCATGGAGAACTGGGAGCCTTGTTATGCTGATGGGCGGGATGTAAATTGCCAACAGACACTCGGGAGAAGTGTATGGTGTTTCCTGAAACATCTAAAAAACAAAGCAACAGAGCCTAGGGCACTGCCACTTATGGTCCTATAGCTTAGGGAAATTAAAATCAAAAAGACACAGCCACCCCAAAGTTTGGGACGCCTCTGTTTACAAGAACCTCGTTAACCGTACTAGTTCAATATCACAGAAAGTGAAAAATGGATAAAGAACTTGTGGTACTTACGTACAATGCAGTATCACTCAGCAATGAAATCTATGTCATCAGGCCCGTAGCAGCATAATGAGTGGATTCAGGTACGATGATTCTAACTGAAATAAGTCACACAGAAAAAGAAACATCATAAGATATCACTAATACACGGAATGTAAACTTGGCTACAGAGGAACTGAATTCCAAAACAGAACAGGGTCTCAAATTTAGAAAACCAACTTATGCTTGCTTAAGGGGAAAGGTGAGTTGTGGTGCTGCATAAAACCAGAGATTGAAATGAGCACAGATAAAGTTCCTTAAGCCAAATATGGAATAGACAAGAGCTACTCCTTGCTCAACGAAATGGACTCAACACCGCATATTAAACGCCTAAGAATGTACCTGACTAGTAAGTATCTTAAAACCTATGGATTGCTATGTCTCCAAAAGAGAATCAAGCGTGTGTACAGGGGCATAAACGCAGCAGTGATAGGATTGGAGAGGTTCGGTGAGCAAATGAAGACCCTTTGAAGACATATTGCATGGTACCCATTCCACGGGTCTCAACTCTCCAGGTTTAAGGTATTCTTCCTTCAGCTAAAACATGCATGTGGAACCCAGAGTATGATCAACCGTGTGAACGGGAGACGTGTTCAAATATGTCTCAGTTTTCCTCCCCTGGTACTCGGGTGCAACATTCCAGACGCTTTACTAACACTCTCCCCACTTGGAGAGTCAGCGCCTTTAACCTCCTGTTTGGACCAGTTTGCAATTTCTGCGGAAGATGAACAGGAATAGCGAGAACCAATGAGAGACTAGCTGGAGGTGTCTGGACGGGCAAATTTAACTCTCATTTCCCACCAGGAAGAGGAAATAACCAAAGGCTCAGCGTGCCGTGCCGGAACCAGATTAGGGCCTGAAGCCATCCTGCGGTGTTGCGGCCAGCTCACAAGAAAGCGAGTTGAAGAAAGGAGCTCAGGGGCACTGTAATTCACAAACCTGCAGAGTTATAAATGACAGCTATCGTCCAAAAATATACTGACGTAAGGCTGCCAAGAGGACTTGAAAGCGGGGAAGAATTGCAGGAAAACGATTTCAGGAGGTAGACTGGAATTGCATTGAAAGCATAGGAAAAGAGGCAGAACGTCCACAATGATGCACTTGGCCAAAAAGGGCGTATGCGTTTTTTCCTGAATATATTCAGGAAAAAACGCATACGCCCTTTTTGGCCAACCAAGCAAACTTGCAAAGGAAATCTGCACTACAATGAAGTCTCACTTCCCCCCGGTCAAAAGGGCCATCTGAAAAAAGTGTAAAATCCAGAAAGGCAGGACAGGCCATGGAGAACTGGGAGCCTTGTTATGCTGATGGGCGGGATGTAAATTGCCAACAACCACTCGGGAGAAGTGTATGGTGTTTCCTGAAACATCTGAAAAACAAAGCAACAGAGCCTAGGGCACTTCCACTTATGGTCCTATAGCTTAGGGAAATTAAAATCAAAAAGACACAGCCACCCCAAAGTTTGGGACGCCTCCGTTTACAAGAAACTCGTTTACCGTACAAGTTCAATATCACAGAAAGTGAAAAATGGATAAAGAACTTGTGGTACTTACGTACAATGCAGTATCACTCAGCAATGAAATCTATGTCATCAGGCCCATAGCAGCATAATGAGTGGATTCAGGTACGATGATTCTAACTGAAATAAGTCACACAGAAAAAGAAACATCATAAGATATCAGTAATACACGGAATGTAAACTTGGCTACACAGGAACTGAATTCCAAAACAGAACAGGGTCTCAAATTTAGAAAACCAACTTATGCTTGCTTAAGGGGAAAGGTGAGTTGTGGTGCTGCATAAAACCAGAGATTGAAATGAGCACAGATAAAGTTCCTTAAGCCAAATATGGAATAGACAAGAGCTACTCCTTGCTCAACGAAATGGACTCAACACCGCATATTAAACGCCTAAGAATGTACCTGACTAGTAAGTATCTTAAAACCTATGGATTGCTATGTCTCCAAAAGAGAATCAAGCGTGTGTACAGGGGCATAAACGCAGCAGTGATAGGATTGGAGAGGTTCGGTGAGCAAATGAAGACCCTTTGAAGACATATTGCATGGTACCCATTCCACGGGTCTCAACTCTCCAGGTTTAAGGTATTCTTCCTTCAGCTAAAACATGCATGTGGAACCCAGAGTATGATCAACCGTGTGAACGGGAGACGTGTTCAAATATGTCTCAGTTTTCCTCCCCTGGTACTCGGGTGCAACATTCCAGACGCTTTACTAACACTCTCCCCACTTGGAGAGTCAGCGCCTTTAACCTCCTGTTTGGACCAGTTTGCAATTTCTGCGGAAGATGAACAGGAATAGCGAGAACCAATGAGAGACTAGCTGGAGGTGTCTGGACGGGCAAATTTAACTCTCATTTCCCACCAGGAAGAGGAAATAACCAAAGGCTCAGCGTGCCGTGCCGGAACCAGATTAGGGCCTGAAGCCATCCTGCGGTGTTGCGGCCAGCTCACAAGAAAGCGAGTTGAAGAAAGGAGCTCAGGGGCACTGTAATTCACAAACCTGCAGAGTTATAAATGACAGCTATCGTCCAAAAATATACTGACGTAAGGCTGCCAAGAGGACTTGAAAGCGGGGAAGAATTGCAGGAAAACGATTTCAGGAGGTAGACTGGAATTGCATTGAAAGCATAGGAAAAGAGGCAGAACGTCCACAATGATGCACTTGGCCAAAAAGGGCGTATGCGTTTTTTCCTGAATATATTCAGGAAAAAACGCATACGCCCTTTTTGGCCAACCAAGCAAACTTGCAAAGGAAATCTGCACTACAATGAAGTCTCACTTCCCCCCGGTCAAAAGGGCCATCTGAAAAAAGTGTAAAATCCAGAAAGGCAGGACAGGCCATGGAGAACTGGGAGCCTTGTTATGCTGATGGGCGGGATGTAAATTGCCAACAACCACTCGGGAGAAGTGTATGGTGTTTCCTGAAACATCTGAAAAACAAAGCAACAGAGCCTAGGGCACTTCCACTTATGGTCCTATAGCTTAGGGAAATTAAAATCAAAAAGACACAGCCACCCCAAAGTTTGGGACGCCTCCGTTTACAAGAAACTCGTTTACCGTACAAGTTCAATATCACAGAAAGTGAAAAATGGATAAAGAACTTGTGGTACTTACGTACAATGCAGTATCACTCAGCAATGAAATCTATGTCATCAGGCCCATAGCAGCATAATGAGTGGATTCAGGTACGATGATTCTAACTGAAATAAGTCACACAGAAAAAGAAACATCATAAGATATCAGTAATACACGGAATGTAAACTTGGCTACACAGGAACTGAATTCCAAAACAGAACAGGGTCTCAAATTTAGAAAACCAACTTATGCTTGCTTAAGGGGAAAGGTGAGTTGTGGTGCTGCATAAAACCAGAGATTGAAATGAGCACAGATAAAGTTCCTTAAGCCAAATATGGAATAGACAAGAGCTACTCCTTGCTCAACGAAATGGACTCAACACCGCATATTAAACGCCTAAGAATGTACCTGACTAGTAAGTATCTTAAAACCTATGGATTGCTATGTCTCCAAAAGAGAATCAAGCGTGTGTACAGGGGCATAAACGCAGCAGTGATAGGATTGGAGAGGTTCGGTGAGCAAATGAAGACCCTTTGAAGACATATTGCATGGTACCCATTCCACGGGTCTCAACTCTCCAGGTTTAAGGTATTCTTCCTTCAGCTAAAACATGCATGTGGAACCCAGAGTATGATCAACCGTGTGAACGGGAGACGTGTTCAAATATGTCTCAGTTTTCCTCCCCTGGTACTCGGGTGCAACATTCCAGACGCTTTACTAACACTCTCCCCACTTGGAGAGTCAGCGCCTTTAACCTCCTGTTTGGACCAGTTTGCAATTTCTGCGGAAGATGAACAGGAATAGCGAGAACCAATGAGAGACTAGCTGGAGGTGTCTGGACGGGCAAATTTAACTCTCATTTCCCACCAGGAAGAGGAAATAACCAAAGGCTCAGCGTGCCGTGCCGGAACCAGATTAGGGCCTGAAGCCATCCTGCGGTGTTGCGGCCAGCTCACAAGAAAGCGAGTTGAAGAAAGGAGCTCAGGGGCACTGTAATTCACAAACCTGCAGAGTTATAAATGACAGCTATCGTCCAAAAATAGACTGAAGTAAGGCTGCCAAGAGGACTTGAAAGCGGCGCAGAATTGCAGGAAACCGATTTCAGGAGGTAGACTGGAATTGCATTGAAAGCATAGGAAAAGAGGCAGAACGTCCACAATGATGCACTTGGCCAAAAAGGGCGTATGCGTTTTTTCCTGAATATATTCAGGAAAAAACGCATACGCACTTTTTGGCCAACCAAGCAAGCTTGCAAAGGAAATCTGCACTACAATGAAGTCTCACTTCCCCCCGGTCAAAAGGGCCATCTGAAAAAAGTGTAAAATCCAGAAAGGCAGCACAGGCCATGGAGAACTGGGAGCCTTGTTATGCTGATGGGCGGGATGTAAATTGCCAACAACCACTTGGGAGAAGTGTATGGTGTTTCCTGAAACATCTGAAAAACAAAGCAACAGAGCCTAGGGCACTTCCACTTATGGTCCTATAGCTTAGGGAAATTAAAATCAAAAAGACACAGCCACCCCAAAGTTTGGGACGCCTCCGTTTACAAGAAACTCGTTTTCCGTACAAGTTCAATATCACAGAAAGTGAAAAATGGATAAAGAACTTGTGGTACTTACGTACAATGCAGTATCACTCAGCAATGAAATCTATGTCATCAGGCCCATAGCAGCATAATGAGTGGATTCAGGTACGATGATTCTAACTGAAATAAGTCACACAGAAAAAGAAACATCATAAGATATCAGTAATACACGGAATGTAAACTTGGCTACACAGGAACTGAATTCCAAAACAGAACAGGGTCTCAAATTTAGAAAACCAACTTATGCTTGCTTAAGGGGAAAGGTGAGTTGGGGTGCTGCATAAAACCAGAGATTGAAATGAGCACAGATAAAGTTCCTTAAGCCAAATATGGAATAGACAAGAGCTACTCCTTGCTCAACGAAATGGACTCAACACCCCATATTAAACGCCTAAGAATGTACCTGACTAGTAAGTATCTTAAAACCTATGGATTGCTATGTCTCCAAAAGAGAATCAAGCGTGTGTACAGGGGCATAAACGCAGCAGTGATAGGATTGGAGAGGTTCGGTGAGCAAATGAAGACCCTTTGAAGTCATATTGCATGGTACCCATTACACGGGTTTCAACTACCCAGGTTTTAGGTATTCTTCCTTCAGCTAAAACATGCATGTGGAACCCAGAGTATGATCAACCGTGTGAACGGGAGACGTGTTCAAATATGTCTCAGTTTTCCTCCCCTGGTACTCGGGTGCAACATTCCAGACGCTTTACTAACACTCTCCCCACTTGGAGAGTCAGCGCCTTTAACCTCCTGTTTGGACCAGTTTGCAATTTCTGCGGAAGATGAACAGGAATAGCGAGAACCAATGAGAGACTAGCTGGAGGTGTCTGGACGGGCAAATTTAACTCTCATTTCCCACCAGGAAGAGGAAATAACCAAAGGCTCAGCGTGCCGTGCCGGAACCAGATTAGGGCCTGAAGCCATCCTGCGGTGTTGCGGCCAGCTCACAAGAAAGCGAGTTGAAGAAAGGAGCTCAGGGGCACTGTAATTCAAAAACCTGCAGAGTTATAAATGACAGCTATCGTCCAAAAATATACTGACGTAAGGCTGCCAAGAGGACTTGAAAGCGGGGAAGAATTGCAGGAAAACGATTTCAGGAGGTAGACTGGAATTGCATTGAAAGCATAGGAAAAGAGGCAGAACGTCCACAATGATGCACTTGGCCAAAAAGGGCGTATGCGTTTTTTCCTGAATATATTCAGGAAAAAACGCATACGCCCTTTTTGGCCAACCAAGCAAACTTGCAAAGGAAATCTGCACTACAATGAAGTCTCACTTCCCCCCGGTCAAAAGGGCCATCTGAAAAAAGTGTAAAATCCAGAAAGGCAGGACAGGCCATGGAGAACTGGGAGCCTTGTTATGCTGATGGGCGGGATGTAAATTGCCAACAACCACTCGGGAGAAGTGTATGGTGTTTCCTGAAACATCTGAAAAACAAAGCAACAGAGCCTAGGGCACTTCCACTTATGGTCCTATAGCTTAGGGAAATTAAAATCAAAAAGACACAGCCACCCCAAAGTTTGGGACGCCTCCGTTTACAAGAAACTCGTTTACCGTACAAGTTCAATATCACAGAAAGTGAAAAATGGATAAAGAACTTGTGGTACTTACGTACAATGCAGTATCACTCAGCAATGAAATCTATGTCATCAGGCCCATAGCAGCATAATGAGTGGATTCAGGTACGATGATTCTAACTGAAATAAGTCACACAGAAAAAGAAACATCATAAGATATCAGTAATACACGGAATGTAAACTTGGCTACACAGGAACTGAATTCCAAAACAGAACAGGGTCTCAAATTTAGAAAACCAACTTATGCTTGCTTAAGGGGAAAGGTGAGTTGGGGTGCTGCATAAAACCAGAGATTGAAATGAGCACAGATAAATTTCCTTAAGCCAAATAGGGAATAGACAAGAGCTACTCCTTGCTCAACGAAATGGACTCAAAACCCCATATTAAACGCCTAAGAATGTACCTGACTAGTAAGTATCTTAAAACCTATGGATTGCTATGTCTCCAAAAGAGAATCAAGCGTGTGTACAGGGGCATAAACGCAGCAGTGATAGGATTGGAGAGTTTCGGTGAGCAAATGAAGACCCTTTGAAGTCATATTTCATGGTACCCATTCCACGGGTTTAAACTACCCAGGTTTTAGGTATTCTTCCTTCAGCTAAAACATGCATGTGGAACCCAGAGTATGATCAACCATGTGATCGGGAGACGTGTTCAAATATGTCTCAGTTTTCCTCCCCTGGTACTCGGGTGCAAGATTCCAGATGCTTTACTAACACTCTCCCCACTTGGAGAGTCAGCGCCTTTAACCTCCTGTTTGGCCCAGTTTGCAATTTCTGCGGAAGACGAACAGGAATAGCGAGAACCAATGAGAGGCTAGCTGGAGGTGTCTGGACGGGCAAATTTAACTCTCATTTCCCACCAGGAAGAGGAATTAACCAAAGGCTCAGCATGCCGGGCCGGAACCAGATTAGGGCCTGAAGCCATCCTGCAGTGTTGCGGCCAGCTCACAAGAAAGCGAGTTGAAGAAAGGAGCTCAGGGGCACTGTAATTCACAAACCTGCAGAGTTATAAATGACAGCTATCGTCCAAAAATAGACTGAAGTAAGGCTGCCAAGAGGACTTGAAAGCGGGGCAGAATTGCAGGAAACCGATTTCAGGAGGTAGACTGGAATTGCATTGAAAGCATAGGAAAAGAGGCAGAACGTCCACAATGATGCACTTGGCCAAAAAGGGCGTATGCGTTTTTTCCTGAATATATTCAGGAAAAAACGCATACGCACTTTTTGGCCAACCAAGCAAGCTTGCAAAGGAAATCTGCACTACAATGAAGTCTCACTTCCCCCCGGTCAAAAGGGCCATCTGAAAAAAGTGTAAAATCCAGAAAGGCAGCACAGGCCATGGAGAACTGGGAGCCTTGTTATGCTGATGGGCGGGATGTAAATTGCCAACAACCACTCGGGAGAAGTGTATGGTGTTTCCTGAAACATCTGAAAAACAAAGCAACAGAGCCTAGGGCACTTCCACTTATGGTCCTATAGCTTAGGGAAATTAAAATCAAAAAGACACAGCCACCCCAAAGTTTGGGACGCCTCCGTTTACAAGAAACTCGTTTTCCGTACAAGTTCAATATCACAGAAAGTGAAAAATGGATAAAGAACTTGTGGTACTTACGTACAATGCAGTATCACTCAGCAATGAAATCTATGTCATCAGGCCCATAGCAGCATAATGAGTGGATTCAGGTACGATGATTCTAACTGAAATAAGTCACACAGAAAAAGAAACATCATAAGATATCAGTAATACACGGAATGTAAACTTGGCTACACAGGAACTGAATTCCAAAACAGAACAGGGTCTCAAATTTAGAAAACCAACTTATGCTTGCTTAAGGGGAAAGGTGAGTTGGGGTGCTGCATAAAACCAGAGATTGAAATGAGCACAGATAAAGTTCCTTAAGCCAAATATGGAATAGACAAGAGCTACTCCTTGCTCAACGAAATGGACTCAACACCCCATATTAAACGCCTAAGAATGTACCTGACTAGTAAGTATCTTAAAACCTATGGATTGCTATGTCTCCAAAAGAGAATCAAGCGTGTGTACAGGGGCATAAACGCAGCAGTGATAGGATTGGAGAGGTTCGGTGAGCAAATGAAGACCCTTTGAAGTCATATTGCATGGTACCCATTACACGGGTTTCAACTACCCAGGTTTTAGGTATTCTTCCTTCAGCTAAAACATGCATGTGGAACCCAGAGTATGATCAACCATGTGATCGGGAGACGTGTTCAAATATGTCTCAGTTTTCCTCCCCTGGTACTCGGGTGCAACATTCCAGACGCTTTACTAACACTCTCCCCACTTGGAGAGTCAGCGCCTTTAACCTCCTGTTTGGCCCAGTTTGCAATTTCTGCGGAAGACGAACAGGAATAGCGAGAACCAATGAGAGGCTAGCTGGAGGTGTCTGGACGGGCAAATTTAACTCTCATTTCCCACCAGGAAGAGGAATTAACCAAAGGCTCAGCATGCCGGGCCGGAACCAGATTAGGGCCTGAAGCCATCCTGCGGTGTTGCGGCCAGCTCACAAGAAAGCGAGTTGAAGAAAGGAGCTCAGGGGCACTGTAATTCACAAACCTGCAGAGTTATAAATGACAGCTATCGTCCAAAAATAGACTGAAGTAAGGCTGCCAAGAGGACTTGAAAGCGGGGCAGAATTGCAGGAAACCGATTTCAGGAGGTAGACTGGAATTGCATTGAAAGCATAGGAAAAGAGGCAGAACGTCCACAATGATGCACTTGGCCAAAAAGGGCGTATGCGTTTTTTCCTGAATATATTCAGAAAAAACGCATACGCCCTTTTTGGCCAACCAAGCAAGCTTGCAAAGGAAATCTGCACTACAATGAAGTCTCACTTCCCCCCGGTCAAAAGGGCCATCTGAAAAAAGTGTAAAATCCAGAAAGGCAGGACAGGCCATGGAGAACTGGGAGCCTTGTTATGCTGATGGGCGGGATGTAAATTGCCAACAACCACTCGGGAGAAGTGTATGGTGTTTCCTGAAACATCTAAAAAACAAAGCAACAGAGCCTAGGGCACTTCCACTTATGGTCCTATAGCTTAGGGAATTTAATATCTAAAAGACACAGCCACCCCAAAGTTTGGAACGGCTCTGTTTACAAGAACCTCGTTTACAGTACAAGTTCAATATCACAGAAAGTGAAAAATGGATAAAGAACTTGTGGTACTTACGTACAATGCAGTATCACTCAGCAATGAAATCTATGTCATCAGGCCCGTAGCAGCATAATGAGTGGATTCAGGTACGATGATTCTAACTGAAATAAGTCACACAGAAAAAGAAACATCATAAGATATCACTAATACACGGAATGTAAACTTGGCTACAGAGGAACTGAATTCCAAAACAGAACAGGGTCTCAAATTTAGAAAACCAACTTATGCTTGCTTAAGGGGAAAGGTGAGTTGTGGTGCTGCATAAAACCAGAGATTGAAATGAGCACAGATAAAGTTCCTTAAGCCAAATAGGGAATAGACAAGAGCTACTCCTTGCTCAACGAAATGGACTCAACACCCCATATTAAACGCCTAAGAATGTACCTGACTAGTAAGTATCTTAAAACCTAAGGATTGCTATGTCTCCAAAAGAGAATCAAGCATGTGTACAGGGGAATAAACGCAGCAGTGATAGGATTGGAGAGGTTCGGTGAGCAAATGAAGACCCTTTGAAGACATATTGCATGGTACCCATTCCACGGGTCTCAACTCTCCAGGTTTAAGGTATTCTTCCTTCAGCTAAAACATGCATGTGGAACCCAGAGTATGATCAACCATGTGAACGGGAGACGTGTTCAAATATGTCTCAGTTTTCCTCCCCTGGTACTCGGGTGCAACATTCCAGACGCTTTACTAACACTCTCCCCACTTGGAGAGTCAGTGCCTTTAACCTCCTGTTTGGCCCAGTTTGCAATTTCTGCGGAAGATGAACAGGAATAGCGAGAACCAATGAGAGACTAGCTGGAGGTGTCTGGACGGGCAAATTTAACTCTCATTTCCCACCAGGAAGAGGAAATAACCAAAGGCTCAGCATGCCGTGCCAGAACCAGATTAGGGCCTGAAGCCATCCTGCGGTGTTGCGGCCAGCTCAAAAGAAAGCGAGTTGAGGAAAGGAGCTCAGGGGCACTGTAATTCACAAACCTGCAGAGCTATAAATCACAGCTATCGTCCAAAAATATACTGAAGTAAGGCTGCCAAGAGGACTTGAAAGCGGGGCAGAATTGCAGGAAACCGATTTCAGGAGGTAGACTGGAATTGCATTGAAAGCATAGGAAAAGAGGCAGAACGTCCACAATGATGCACTTGGCCAAAAAGGGCATATGCGTTTTTTCCTGAATATATTCAGGAAAAAACGCATACGCCCTTTTTGGCCAACCAAGCAAGCTTGCAAAGGAAATCTGCACTACAATGAAGTCTCACTTCCCCCTGGTCAAAAGGGCCATCTGAAAAAAGTGTAAAATCCAGAAAGGCAGGACAGGCCATGGAGAACTGGGAGCCTTGTTATGCTGATGGGCGGGATGTAAATTGCCAACAGACACTCGGGAGAAGTGTATGGTGTTTCCTGAAACATCTAAAAAACAAAGCAACAGAGCCTAGGGCACTGCCACTTATGGTCCTATAGCTTAGGGAAATTAAAATCAAAAAGACACAGCCACCCCAAAGTTTGGGACGCCTCTGTTTACAAGAACCTCGTTAACCGTACTAGTTCAATATCACAGAAAGTGAAAAATGGATAAAGAACTTGTGGTACTTACGTACAATGCAGTATCACTCAGCAATGAAATCTATGTCATCAGGCCCATAGCAGCATAATGAGTGGATTCAGGTACGATGATTCTAACTGAAATAAGTCACACAGAAAAAGAAACATCATAAGATATCACTAATACACGGAATGTAAACTTGGCTACAGAGGAACTGAATTCCAAAACAGAAGAGGGTCTCAAATTTAGAAAACCAACTTATGCTTGCTTAAGGGGAAAGGTGAGTTGTGGTGCTGCATAAAACCAGAGATTGAAATGAGCACAGATAAAGTTCCTTAAGCCAAATATGGAATAGACAAGAGCTACTCCTTGCTCAACGAAATGGACTCAACACCGCATATTAAACGCCTAAGAATGTACCTGACTAGTAAGTATCTTAAAACCTATGGATTGCTATGTCTCCAAAAGAGAATCAAGCGTGTGTACAGGGGCATAAACGCAGCAGTGATAGGATTGGAGAGGTTCGGTGAGCAAATGAAGACCCTTTGAAGACATATTGCATGGTACCCATTCCACGGGTCTCAACTCTCCAGGTTTAAGGTATTCTTCCTTCAGCTAAAACATGCATGTGGAACCCAGAGTATGATCAACCGTGTGAACGGGAGACGTGTTCAAATATGTCTCAGTTTTCCTCCCCTGGTACTCGGGTGCAACATTCCAGACGCTTTACTAACACTCTCCCCACTTGGAGAGTCAGCGCCTTTAACCTCCTGTTTGGACCAGTTTGCAATTTCTGCGGAAGATGAACAGGAATAGCGAGAACCAATGAGAGACTAGCTGGAGGTGTCTGGACGGGCAAATTTAACTCTCATTTCCCACCAGGAAGAGGAAATAACCAAAGGCTCAGCGTGCCGTGCCGGAACCAGATTAGGGCCTGAAGCCATCCTGCGGTGTTGCGGCCAGCTCACAAGAAAGCGAGTTGAAGAAAGGAGCTCAGGGGCACTGTAATTCACAAACCTGCAGAGTTATAAATGACAGCTATCGTCCAAAAATATACTGACGTAAGGCTGCCAAGAGAACTTGAAAGCGGGGAAGAATTGCAGGAAAACGATTTCAGGAGGTAGACTGGAATTGCATTGAAAGCATAGGAAAAGAGGCAGAACGTCCACAATGATGCACTTGGCCAAAAAGGGCGTATGCGTTTTTTCCTGAATATATTCAGGAAAAAACGCATACGCCCTTTTTGGCCAACCAAGCAAACTTGCAAAGGAAATCTGCACTACAATGAAGTCTCACTTCCCCCCGGTCAAAAGGGCCATCTGAAAAAAGTGTAAAATCCAGAAAGGCAGGACAGGCCATGGAGAACTGGGAGCCTTGTTATGCTGATGGGCGGGATGTAAATTGCCAACAACCACTCGGGAGAAGTGTATGGTGTTTCCTGAAACATCTGAAAAACAAAGCAACAGAGCCTAGGGCACTTCCACTTATGGTCCTATAGCTTAGGGAAATTAAAATCAAAAAGACACAGCCACCCCAAAGTTTGGGACGCCTCCGTTTACAAGAAACTCGTTTACCGTACAAGTTCAATATCACAGAAAGTGAAAAATGGATAAAGAACTTGTGGTACTTACGTACAATGCAGTATCACTCAGCAATGAAACCTATGTCATCAGGCCCATAGCAGCATAATGAGTGGATTCAGGTACGATGATTCTAACTGAAATAAGTCACACAGAAAAAGAAACATCATAAGATATCAGTAATACACGGAATGTAAACTTGGCTACACAGGAACTGAATTCCAAAACAGAACAGGGTCTCAAATTTAGAAAACCAACTTATGCTTGCTTAAGGGGAAAGGTGAGTTGTGGTGCTGCATAAAACCAGAGATTGAAATGAGCACAGATAAAGTTCCTTAAGCCAAATATGGAATAGACAAGAGCTACTCCTTGCTCAACGAAATGGACTCAACACCGCATATTAAACGCCTAAGAATGTACCTGACTAGTAAGTATCTTAAAACCTATGGATTGCTATGTCTCCAAAAGAGAATCAAGCGTGTGTACAGGGGCATAAACGCAGCAGTGATAGGATTGGAGAGGTTCGGTGAGCAAATGAAGACCCTTTGAAGACATATTGCATGGTACCCATTCCACGGGTCTCAACTCTCCAGGTTTAAGGTATTCTTCCTTCAGCTAAAACATGCATGTGGAACCCAGAGTATGATCAACCGTGTGAACGGGAGACGTGTTCAAATATGTCTCAGTTTTCCTCCCCTGGTACTCGGGTGCAACATTCCAGACGCTTTACTAACACTCTCCCCACTTGGAGAGTCAGCGCCTTTAACCTCCTGTTTGGACCAGTTTGCAATTTCTGCGGAAGATGAACAGGAATAGCGAGAACCAATGAGAGACTAGCTGGAGGTGTCTGGACGGGCAAATTTAACTCTCATTTCCCACCAGGAAGAGGAAATAACCAAAGGCTCAGCGTGCCATGCCGGAACCAGATTAGGGCCTGAAGCCATCCTGCGGTGTTGCGGCCAGCTCACAAGAAAGCGAGTTGAAGAAAGGAGCTCAGGGGCACTGTAATTCACAAACCTGCAGAGTTATAAATGACAGCTATCGTCCAAAAATATACTGACGTAAGGCTGCCAAGAGGACTTGAAAGCGGGGAAGAATTGCAGGAAAACGATTTCAGGAGGTAGACTGGAATTGCATTGAAAGCATAGGAAAAGAGGCAGAACGTCCACAATGATGCACTTGGCCAAAAAGGGCGTATGCGTTTTTTCCTGAATATATTCAGGAAAAAACGCATACGCCCTTTTTGGCCAACCAAGCAAACTTGCAAAGGAAATCTGCACTACAATGAAGTCTCACTTCCCCCCGGTCAAAAGGGCCATCTGAAAAAAGTGTAAAATCCAGAAAGGCAGGACAGGCCATGGAGAACTGGGAGCCTTGTTATGCTGATGGGCGGGATGTAAATTGCCAACAACCACTCGGGAGAAGTGTATGGTGTTTCCTGAAACATCTGAAAAACAAAGCAACAGAGCCTAGGGCACTTCCACTTATGGTCCTATAGCTTAGGGAAATTAAAATCAAAAAGACACAGCCACCCCAAAGTTTGGGACGCCTCCGTTTACAAGAAACTCGTTTACCGTACAAGTTCAATATCACAGAAAGTGAAAAATGGATAAAGAACTTGTGGTACTTACGTACAATGCAGTATCACTCAGCAATGAAATCTATGTCATCAGGCCCATAGCAGCATAATGAGTGGATTCAGGTACGATGATTCTAACTGAAATAAGTCACACAGAAAAAGAAACATCATAAGATATCACTAATACACGGAATGTAAACTTGGCTACACAGGAACTGAATTCCAAAACAGAACAGGGTCTCAAATTTAGAAAACCAACTTATGCTTGCTTAAGGGGAAAGGTGAGTTGTGGTGCTGCATAAAACCAGAGATTGAAATGAGCACAGATAAAGTTCCTTAAGCCAAATATGGAATAGACAAGAGCTACTCCTTGCTCAACGAAATGGACTCAACACCGCATATTAAACGCCTAAGAATGTACCTGACTAGTAAGTATCTTAAAACCTATGGATTGCTATGTCTCCACAAGAGAATCAAGCGTGTGTACAGGGGTATAAACGCAGCAGTGATAGGATTGGAGAGGTTCGGTGAGCAAATGAAGACCCTTTGAAGACATATTGCATGGTACCCATTCCACGGGTCTCAACTCTCCAGGTTTAAGGTATTCTTCCTTCAGCTAAAACATGCATGTGGAACCCAGAGTATGATCAACCGTGTGAACGGGAGACGTGTTCAAATATGTCTCAGTTTTCCTCCCCTGGTACTCGGGTGCAACATTCCAGACGCTTTACTAACACTCTCCCCACTTGGAGAGTCAGCGCCTTTAACCTCCTGTTTGGACCAGTTTGCAATTTCTGCGGAAGATGAACAGGAATAGCGAGAACCAATGAGAGACAAGCTGGAGGTGTCTGGACGGGCAAATTTAACTCTCATTTCCCACCAGGAAGAGGAAATAACCAAAGGCTCAGCGTGCCGTGCCGGAACCAGATTAGGGCCTGAAGCCATCCTGCGGTGTTGCGGCCAGCTCACAAGAAAGCGAGTTGAAGAAAGGAGCTCAGGGGCACTGTAATTCACAAACCTGCAGAGTTATAAATGACAGCTATCGTCCAAAAATATACTGACGTAAGGCTGCCAAGAGGACTTGAAAGCGGGGAAGAATTGCAGGAAAACGATTTCAGGAGGTAGACTGGAATTGCATTGAAAGCATAGGAAAAGAGGCAGAACGTCCACAATGATGCACTTGGCCAAAAAGGGCGTATGCGTTTTTTCCTGAATATATTCAGGAAAAAACGCATACGCCCTTTTTGGCCAACCAAGCAAACTTGCAAAGGAAATCTGCACTACAATGAAGTCTCACTTCCCCCCGGTCAAAAGGGCCATCTGAAAAAAGTGTAAAATCCAGAAAGGCAGGACAGGCCATGGAGAACTGGGAGCCTTGTTATGCTGATGGGCGGGATGTAAATTGCCAACAACCACTCGGGAGAAGTGTATGGTGTTTCCTGAAACATCTGAAAAACAAAGCAACAGAGCCTAGGGCACTTCCACTTATGGTCCTATAGCTTAGGGAAATTAAAATCAAAAAGACACAGCCACCCCAAAGTTTGGGACGCCTCCGTTTACAAGAAACTCGTTTACCATACAAGTTCAATATCACAGAAAGTGAAAAATGGATAAAGAACTTGTGGTACTTACGTACAATGCAGTATCACTCAGCAATGAAATCTATGTCATCAGGCCCATAGCAGCATAATGAGTGCATTCAGGTACGATGATTCTAACTGAAATAAGTCACACAGAAAAAGAAACATCATAAGATATCAGTAATACACGGAATGTAAACTTGGCTACACAGGAACTGAATTCCAAAACAGAACAGGGTCTCAAATTTAGAAAACCAACTTATGCTTGCTTAAGGGGAAAGGTGAGTTGGGGTGCTGCATAAAACCAGAGATTGAAATGAGCACAGATAAATTTCCTTAAGCCAAATAGGGAATAGACAAGAGCTACTCCTTGCTCAACGAAATGGACTCAAAACCCCATATTAAACGCCTAAGAATGTACCTGACTAGTAAGTATCTTAAAACCTATGGATTGCTATGTCTCCAAAAGAGAATCAAGCGTGTGTACAGGGGCATAAACGCAGCAGTGATAGGATTGGAGAGTTTCGGTGAGCAAATGAAGACCCTTTGAAGTCATATTTCATGGTACCCATTCCACGGGTTTCAACTACCCAGGTTTTAGGTATTCTTCCTTCAGCTAAAACATGCATGTGGAACCCAGAGTATGATCAACCATGTGATCGGGAGACGTGTTCAAATATGTCTCAGTTTTCCTCCCCTGGTACTCGGGTGCAAGTTTCCAGATGCTTTACTAACACTCTCCCCACTTGGAGAGTCAGCGCCTTTAACCTCCTGTTTGGCCCAGTTTGCAATTTCTGCGGAAGACGAACAGGAATAGCGAGAACCAATGAGAGGCTAGCTGGAGGTGTCTGGACGGGCAAATTTAACTCTCATTTCCCACCAGGAAGAGGAATTAACCAAAGGCTCAGCATGCCGGGCCGGAACCAGATTAGGGCCTGAAGCCATCCTGCGGTGTTGCGGCCAGCTCACAAGAAAGCGAGTTGAAGAAAGGAGCTCAGGGGCACTGTAATTCACAAACCTGCAGAGTTATAAATGACAGCTATCGTCCAAAAATAGACTGAAGTAAGGCTGCCAAGAGGACTTGAAAGCGGGGCAGAATTGCAGGAAACCGATTTCAGGAGGTAGACTGGAATTGCATTGAAAGCATAGGAAAAGAGGCAGAACGTCCACAATGATGCACTTGGCCAAAAAGGGCGTATGCGTTTTTTCCTGAATATATTCAGGAAAAAACGCATACGCCCTTTTTGGCCAACCAAGCAAGCTTGCAAAGGAAATCTGCACTACAATGAAGTCTCACTTCCCCCCGGTCAAAAGGGCCATCTGAAAAAAGTGTAAAATCCAGAAAGGCAGCACAGGCCATGGAGAACTGGGAGCCTTGTTATGCTGATGGGCGGGATGTAAATTGCCAACAACCACTCGGGAGAAGTGTATGGTGTTTCCTGAAACATCTGAAAAACAAAGCAACAGAGCCTAGGGCACTTCCACTTATGGTCCTATAGCTTAGGGAAATTAAAATCAAAAAGACACAGCCACCCCAAAGTTTGGGACGCCTCCGTTTACAAGAAACTCATTTACCGTACAAGTTCAATATCACAGAAAGTGAAAAATGGATAAAGAACTTGTGGTACTTACGTACAATGCAGTATCACTCAGCAATGAAATCTATGTCATCAGGCCCATAGCAGCATAATGAGTGGATTCAGGTACGATGATTCTAACTGAAATAAGTCACACAGAAAAAGAAACATCATAAGATATCAGTAATACACGGAATGTAAACTTGGCTACACAGGAACTGAATTCCAAAACAGAACAGGGTCTCAAATTTAGAAAACCAACTTATGCTTGCTTAAGGGGAAAGGTGAGTTGTGGTGCTGCATAAAACCAGAGATTGAAATGAGCACAGATAAAGTTCCTTAAGCCAAATATGGAATAGACAAGAGCTACTCCTTGCTCAACGAAATGGACTCAACACCCCATATTAAACGCCTAAGAATGTACCTGACTAGTAAGTATCTTAAAACCTAAGGATTGCTATGTCTCCAAAAGAGAATCAAGCGTGTGTACAGGGGCATAAACGCAGCAGTGATAGGATTGGAGAGGTTCGGTGAGCAAATGAAGACCCTTTGAAGACATATTGCATGGTACCCATTCCACGGGTCTCAACTCTCCAGGTTTAAGGTATTCTTCCTTCAGCTAAAACATGCATGTGGAACCCAGAGTATGATCAACCGTGTGAACGGGAGACGTGTTCAAATATGTCTCAGTTTTCCTCCCCTGGTACTCGGGTGCAACATTCCAGACGCTTTACTAACACTCTCCCCACTTGGAGAGTCAGCGCCTTTAACCTCCTGTTTGGCCCAGTTTGCAAATTCTGCGGAAGATGAACAGGAATAGCGAGAACCAATGAGAGACTAGCTGGAGGTGTCTGGACGGGCAAATTTAACTCTCATTTCCCACCAGGAAGAGGAATTAACCAAAGGCTCAGCGTGCAGTGCCGGAACCAGATTAGGGCCTGAAGCCATCCTGCGGTGTTGCGGCCAGCTCAAAAGAAAGCGAGTTGAGGAAAGGAGCTCAGGGGCACTGTAATTCACAAACCTGCAGAGTTATAAATGACAGCTAACGTCCAAAAATAGACTGAAGTAAGGCTGCCAAGAGGACTTGAAAGCGGGGCAGAATTGCAGGAAACCGATTTCAGGAGGTAGACTGGAATTGCATTGAAAGCATAGGAAAAGAGGCAGAACGTCCACAATGATTCACTTGGCCAAAAAGGGCGTATGCGTTTTTTCCTGAATATATTCAGGAAAAAACGCATACGCCCTTTTTGGCCAACCAAGCAAGCTTGCAAAGGAAATCTGCACTACAATGAAGTCTCACTTCCCCCCGGTCAAAAGGGCCATCTGAAAAAAGTGTAAAATCCAGAAAGGCAGGACAGGCCATGGAGAACTGGGAGCCTTGTTATGCTGATGGGCGGGATGTAAATTGCCAACAACCACTCGGGAGAAGTGTATGGTGTTTCCTGAAACATCTAAAAAACAAAGCAACAGAGCCTAGGGCACTTCCACTTATGGTCCTATAGCTTAGGGAAATTAAAATCAAAAAGACACAGCCACCCCAAAGTTTGGGACGCCTCCGTTTACAAGAAACTCGTTTACCGTACAAGTTCAATATCACAGAAAGTGAAAAATGGATAAAGAACTTGTGGTACTTACGTACAATGCAGTATCACTCAGCAATGAAATCTATGTCATCAGGCCCATAGCAGCATAATGAGTGGATTCAGGTACGATGATTCTAACTGAAATAAGTCACACAGAAAAAGAAACATCATAAGATATCAGTAATACACGGAATGTAAACTTGGCTACACAGGAACTGAATTCCAAAACAGAACAGGGTCTCAAATTTAGAAAACCAACTTATGCTTGCTTAAGGGGAAAGGTGAGTTGGGGTGCTGCATAAAACCAGAGATTGAAATGAGCACAGATAAAGTTCCTTAAGCCAAATATGGAATAGACAAGAGCTACTCCTTGCTCAACGAAATGGACTCAACACCCCATATTAAACGCCTAAGAATGTACCTGACTAGTAAGTATCTTAAAACCTATGGATTGCTATGTCTCCAAAAGAGAATCAAGCGTGTGTACAGGGGCATAAACGCAGCAGTGATAGGATTGGAGAGGTTCGGTGAGCAAATGAAGACCCTTTGAAGTCATATTGCATGGTACCCATTCCACGGGTTTCAACTACCCAGGTTTAAGGTATTCTTCCTTCAGCTAAAACATGCATGTGGAACCTAGAGTATGATCAACCATGTGATCGGGAGACATGTTCAAATATGTCTCAGTTTTCGTACCCTGGTACTCGGGTGCAACATTCCTGACGCTTTACTAACACTCTCCCGACTTGGAGAGTCAGTCCCTTTAACCTCCTGTTTGGCCCAGTTTGCAATTTCTGCGGAAGATGAACAGGAATAGCGAGAACCAATGAGAGGCTAGCTGGAGGTGTCTGGACGGGCAAATTTAACTCTCATTTCCCACCAGGAAGAGGAATTAACCAAAGGCTCAGCGTGCAGTGCCGGAACCAGATTAGGGCCTGAAGCCATCCTGCGGTGTTGCGGCCAGCTCAAAAGAAAGCGAGTTGAAGAAAGGAGCTCAGGGGCACTGTAATTCACAGACCTGCAGAATTATAAATGACAGCTATCGTCCAAAAATAGACTGAAGTAAGGCTGCCAAGAGGACTTGAAAGCGGGGCAGAATTGCAGGAAACCGATTTCAGGAGGTAGACTGGAATTGCATTGAAAGCATAGGAAAAGAGGCAGAACGTCCACAATGATGCACTTGGCCAAAAAGGGCGTATGCGTTTTTTCCTGAATATATTCAGGAAAAAACGCATACGCCCTTTTTGGCCAACCAAGCAAGCTTGCAAAGGAAATCTGCACTACAATGAAGTCTCACTTCCCCCCGGTCAAAAGGGCCATCTGAAAAAAGTGTAAAATCCAGAAAGGCAGGACAGGCCATGGAGAACTGGGAGCCTTGTTATGCTGATGGGCGGGATGTAAATTGCCAACAGACACTCGGGAGAAGTGTATGGTGTTTCCTGAAACATCTAAAAAACAAAGCAACAGAGCCTAGGGCACTTCCACTTATGGTCCTATAGCTTAGGGAAATTAAAATCAAAAAGACACAGCCACCCCAAAGTTTGGGACACCTCCGTTTAGAAGAAACTCGTTTACCGTACAAGTTCAGTATCACAGAAAGTGAAAAATGGATAAAGAACTTGTGGTACTTACGTACAATGCAGTATCACTCAGCAATGAAATCTATGTCATCAGGCCCATAGCAGCATAATGAGTGGATTCAGGTACGATGATTCTAACTGAAATAAGTCACACAGAAAAAGAAACATCATAAGATATCAGTAATACACGGAATGTAAACTTGGCTACACAGGAACTGCATTCCAAAACAGAACAGGGTCTCAAATTTAGAAAACCAACTTATGCTTGCTTAAGGGGAAAGGTGAGTTGGGGTGCTGCATAAAACCAGAGATTGAAATGAGCACAGATAAAGTTCCTTAAGCCAAATATGGAATAGACAAGAGCTACTCCTTGCTCAACGAAATGGACTCAACACCGCATATTAAACGCCTAAGAATGTACCTGACTAGTAAGTATCTTAAAACCTATGGATTGCTATGTCTCCGAAAGAGAATCAAGCATGTGTACAGGGGCATAAACGCAGCAGTGATAGGATTGGAGAGGTTCGGTGAGCAAATGAAGACCCTTTGAAGTCATATTGCATGGTACCCATTCCACGGGTCTCAACTCTCGAGGTTTAAGGTATTCTTCCTTCAGCTAAAACATGCATGTGGAACCCAGAGTTAGATCAACCATGTAAACCGGAGACGTGTTCAAATATGTCTCAGTTTTCCTCCCCTGGTACTCGGGTGCAACATTCCAGACGCTTTACTAACACTCTCCCCACTTGGAGAGTCAGCGCCTTTAACCTCCTGTTTGGCCCAGTTTGCAATTTCTGCGGAAGATGAACAGGAATAGCGAGAACCAATGAGAGACTAGCTGGAGGTGTCTGGACGGGCAAATTTAACTCTCATTTCCCACCAGGAAGAGGAAATAACCAAAGGCTCAGCGTGCCGTGCCGGAACCAGATTAGGGTCTGAAGCCATCCTGCGGTGTTGCGGCCAGCTCAAAAGAAAGCGAGTTGAGGAAAGGAGCTCAGGGGCCCTGTAATTCACAAACCTGCAGAGTTATAAATCACAGCTATCGTCCAAAAATATACTGAAGTAAGGCTGCCAAGAGGACTTGAAAGCGGGGCAGAATTGCAGGAAACCGATTTCAGGAGGTAGACTGGAATTGCATTGAAAGCATAGGAAAAGAGGCAGAACGTCCACAATGATGCACTTGGCCAAAAAGGGCGTATGCGTTTTTTCCTGAATATATTCAGGAAAACACGCATACGCCCTTTTTGGCCAACCAAGCAAGCTTGCAAAGGAAATCTGCACTACAATGAAGTCTCACTTCCCCCCGGTCAAAAGGGCCATCTGAAAAAAGTGTAAAATCCAGAAAGGCAGGACAGGCCATGGAGAACTGGGAGCCTTGTTATGCTGATGGGCGGGATGTAAATTGCCAACAGACACTCGGGAGAAGTGTATGGTGTTTCCTGAAACATCTAAAAAACAAAGCAACAGAGCCTAGGGCACTGCCACTTATGGTCCTATAGCTTAGGGAAATTACAATCAAAAAGACACAGCCACCCCAAAGTTTGGGACGCCTCCGTTTACAAGAAACTCATTTACCGTACAAGTTCAATATCACAGAAAGTGAAAAATGGATAAAGAACTTGTGGTACTTACGTACAATGCAGTATCACTCAGCAATGAAATCTATGTCATCAGGCCCATAGCAGCATAATGAGTGGATTCAGGTACGATGATTCTAACTGAAATAAGTCACACAGAAAAAGAAACATCATAAGATATCAGTAATACACGGAATGTAAACTTGGCTACACAGGAACTGAATTCCAAAACAGAACAGGGTCTCAAATTTAGAAAACCAACTTATGCTTGCTTAAGGGGAAAGGTGAGTTGTGGTGCTGCATAAAACCAGAGATTGAAATGAGCACAGATAAAGTTCCTTAAGCCAAATATGGAATAGACAAGAGCTACTCCTTGCTCAACGAAATGGACTCAACACCCCATATTAAACGCCTAAGAATGTACCTGACTAGTAAGTATCTTAAAACCTAAGGATTGCTATGTCTCCAAAAGAGAATCAAGCGTGTGTACAGGGGCATAAACGCAGCAGTGATAGGATTGGAGAGGTTCGGTGAGCAAATGAAGACCCTTTGAAGACATATTGCATGGTACCCATTCCACGGGTCTCAACTCTCCAGGTTTAAGGTATTCTTCCTTCAGCTAAAACATGCATGTGGAACCCAGAGTATGATCAACCGTGTGAACGGGAGACGTGTTCAAATATGTCTCAGTTTTCCTCCCCTGGTACTCGGGTGCAACATTCCAGACGCTTTACTAACACTCTCCCCACTTGGAGAGTCAGCGCCTTTAACCTCCTGTTTGGCCCAGTTTGCAAATTCTGCGGAAGATGAACAGGAATAGCGAGAACCAATGAGAGACTAGCTGGAGGTGTCTGGACGGGCAAATTTAACTCTCATTTCCCACCAGGAAGAGGAATTAACCAAAGGCTCAGCGTGCAGTGCCGGAACCAGATTAGGGCCTGAAGCCATCCTGCGGTGTTGCGGCCAGCTCAAAAGAAAGCGAGTTGAGGAAAGGAGCTCAGGGGCACTGTAATTCACAAACCTGCAGAGTTATAAATGACAGCTAACGTCCAAAAATAGACTGAAGTAAGGCTGCCAAGAGGACTTGAAAGCGGGGCAGAATTGCAGGAAACCGATTTCAGGAGGTAGACTGGAATTGCATTGAAAGCATAGGAAAAGAGGCAGAACGTCCACAATGATTCACTTGGCCAAAAAGGGCGTATGCGTTTTTTCCTGAATATATTCAGGAAAAAACGCATACGCCCTTTTTGGCCAACCAAGCAAGCTTGCAAAGGAAATCTGCACTACAATGAAGTCTCACTTCCCCCCGGTCAAAAGGGCCATCTGAAAAAAGTGTAAAATCCAGAAAGGCAGGACAGGCCATGGAGAACTGGGAGCCTTGTTATGCTGATGGGCGGGATGTAAATTGCCAACAACCACTCGGGAGAAGTGTATGGTGTTTCCTGAAACATCTAAAAAACAAAGCAACAGAGCCTAGGGCACTTCCACTTATGGTCCTATAGCTTAGGGAAATTAAAATCAAAAAGACACAGCCACCCCAAAGTTTGGGACGCCTCCGTTTACAAGAAACTCGTTTACCGTACAAGTTCAATATCACAGAAAGTGAAAAATGGATAAAGAACTTGTGGTACTTACGTACAATGCAGTATCACTCAGCAATGAAATCTATGTCATCAGGCCCATAGCAGCATAATGAGTGGATTCAGGTACGATGATTCTAACTGAAATAAGTCACACAGAAAAAGAAACATCATAAGATATCAGTAATACACGGAATGTAAACTTGGCTACACAGGAACTGAATTCCAAAACAGAACAGGGTCTCAAATTTAGAAAACCAACTTATGCTTGCTTAAGGGGAAAGGTGAGTTGGGGTGCTGCATAAAACCAGAGATTGAAATGAGCACAGATAAAGTTCCTTAAGCCAAATATGGAATAGACAAGAGCTACTCCTTGCTCAACGAAATGGACTCAACACCCCATATTAAACGCCTAAGAATGTACCTGACTAGTAAGTATCTTAAAACCTATGGATTGCTATGTCTCCAAAAGAGAATCAAGCGTGTGTACAGGGGCATAAACGCAGCAGTGATAGGATTGGAGAGGTTCGGTGAGCAAATGAAGACCCTTTGAAGTCATATTGCATGGTACCCATTCCACGGGTTTCAACTACCCAGGTTTAAGGTATTCTTCCTTCAGCTAAAACATGCATGTGGAACCTAGAGTATGATCAACCATGTGATCGGGAGACATGTTCAAATATGTCTCAGTTTTCGTACCCTGGTACTCGGGTGCAACATTCCTGACGCTTTACTAACACTCTCCCGACTTGGAGAGTCAGTCCCTTTAACCTCCTGTTTGGCCCAGTTTGCAATTTCTGCGGAAGATGAACAGGAATAGCGAGAACCAATGAGAGGCTAGCTGGAGGTGTCTGGACGGGCAAATTTAACTCTCATTTCCCACCAGGAAGAGGAATTAACCAAAGGCTCAGCGTGCAGTGCCGGAACCAGATTAGGGCCTGAAGCCATCCTGCGGTGTTGCGGCCAGCTCAAAAGAAAGCGAGTTGAAGAAAGGAGCTCAGGGGCACTGTAATTCACAGACCTGCAGAATTATAAATGACAGCTATCGTCCAAAAATAGACTGAAGTAAGGCTGCCAAGAGGACTTGAAAGCGGGGCAGAATTGCAGGAAACCGATTTCAGGAGGTAGACTGGAATTGCATTGAAAGCATAGGAAAAGAGGCAGAACGTCCACAATGATGCACTTGGCCAAAAAGGGCGTATGCGTTTTTTCCTGAATATATTCAGGAAAAAACGCATACGCCCTTTTTGGCCAACCAAGCAAGCTTGCAAAGGAAATCTGCACTACAATGAAGTCTCACTTCCCCCCGGTCAAAAGGGCCATCTGAAAAAAGTGTAAAATCCAGAAAGGCAGGACAGGCCATGGAGAACTGGGAGCCTTGTTATGCTGATGGGCGGGATGTAAATTGCCAACAGACACTCGGGAGAAGTGTATGGTGTTTCCTGAAACATCTAAAAAACAAAGCAACAGAGCCTAGGGCACTTCCACTTATGGTCCTATAGCTTAGGGAAATTAAAATCAAAAAGACACAGCCACCCCAAAGTTTGGGACACCTCCGTTTAGAAGAAACTCGTTTACCGTACAAGTTCAGTATCACAGAAAGTGAAAAATGGATAAAGAACTTGTGGTACTTACGTACAATGCAGTATCACTCAGCAATGAAATCTATGTCATCAGGCCCATAGCAGCATAATGAGTGGATTCAGGTACGATGATTCTAACTGAAATAAGTCACACAGAAAAAGAAACATCATAAGATATCAGTAATACACGGAATGTAAACTTGGCTACACAGGAACTGCATTCCAAAACAGAACAGGGTCTCAAATTTAGAAAACCAACTTATGCTTGCTTAAGGGGAAAGGTGAGTTGGGGTGCTGCATAAAACCAGAGATTGAAATGAGCACAGATAAAGTTCCTTAAGCCAAATATGGAATAGACAAGAGCTACTCCTTGCTCAACGAAATGGACTCAACACCGCATATTAAACGCCTAAGAATGTACCTGACTAGTAAGTATCTTAAAACCTATGGATTGCTATGTCTCCGAAAGAGAATCAAGCATGTGTACAGGGGCATAAACGCAGCAGTGATAGGATTGGAGAGGTTCGGTGAGCAAATGAAGACCCTTTGAAGTCATATTGCATGGTACCCATTCCACGGGTCTCAACTCTCGAGGTTTAAGGTATTCTTCCTTCAGCTAAAACATGCATGTGGAACCCAGAGTTAGATCAACCATGTAAACCGGAGACGTGTTCAAATATGTCTCAGTTTTCCTCCCCTGGTACTCGGGTGCAACATTCCAGACGCTTTACTAACACTCTCCCCACTTGGAGAGTCAGCGCCTTTAACCTCCTGTTTGGCCCAGTTTGCAATTTCTGCGGAAGATGAACAGGAATAGCGAGAACCA
The DNA here is from genome assembly GCF_951394435.1 of Stenella coeruleoalba. Lineage (NCBI taxonomy): Eukaryota > Metazoa > Chordata > Mammalia > Artiodactyla > Delphinidae > Stenella > Stenella coeruleoalba. The sequence continues at coordinate 91,138,253 of NC_137149.1, read as the reverse complement.
ATGAGAGACTAGCTGGAGGTGTCTGGACGGGCAAATTTAACTCTCATTTCCCACCAGGAAGAGGAAATAACCAAAGGCTCAGCGTGCCGTGCCGGAACCAGATTAGGGTCTGAAGCCATCCTGCGGTGTTGCGGCCAGCTCAAAAGAAAGCGAGTTGAGGAAAGGAGCTCAGGGGCCCTGTAATTCACAAACCTGCAGAGTTATAAATCACAGCTATCGTCCAAAAATATACTGAAGTAAGGCTGCCAAGAGGACTTGAAAGCGGGGCAGAATTGCAGGAAACCGATTTCAGGAGGTAGACTGGAATTGCATTGAAAGCATAGGAAAAGAGGCAGAACGTCCACAATGATGCACTTGGCCAAAAAGGGCGTATGCGTTTTTTCCTGAATATATTCAGGAAAACACGCATACGCCCTTTTTGGCCAACCAAGCAAGCTTGCAAAGGAAATCTGCACTACAATGAAGTCTCACTTCCCCCCGGTCAAAAGGGCCATCTGAAAAAAGTGTAAAATCCAGAAAGGCAGGACAGGCCATGGAGAACTGGGAGCCTTGTTATGCTGATGGGCGGGATGTAAATTGCCAACAGACACTCGGGAGAAGTGTATGGTGTTTCCTGAAACATCTAAAAAACAAAGCAACAGAGCCTAGGGCACTGCCACTTATGGTCCTATAGCTTAGGGAAATTACAATCAAAAAGACACAGCCACCCCAAAGTTTGGGACGCCTCTGTTTACAAGAACCTCGTTTACTGTACAAGTTCAATATCACAGAAAGTGAAAAATGGATAAAGAACTTGTGGTACTTACGTACAATGCAGTATCACTCAGCAATGAAATCTATGTCATCAGGCCCTTAGCAGCATAATGAGTGGATTCAGGTACGATGATTCTAACTGAAATAAGTCACACAGAAAAAGAAACATCATAAGATATCACTAATACACGGAATGTAAACTTGGCTACAGAGGAACTGAATTCCAAAACAGAACAGGGTCTCAAATTTAGAAAACCAACTTATGCTTGCTTAAGGGGAAAGGTGAGTTGTGGTGCTGCATAAAACCAGAGATTGAAATGAGCACAGATAAAGTTCCTTAAGCCAAATATGGAATAGAAAAGAACTACTCCTTGCTCAACGAAATGGACTCAACACCCCATATTAAACGCCTAAGAATGTACCTGACTAGTAAGTATCTTAAAACCTATGGATTGCTATGTCTCCAAAAGAGAATCAAGCGTGTGTACAGGGGCATAAACGCAGCAGTGATAGGATTGGAGAGGTTCGGTGAGCAAATGAAGACCCTTTGAAGACATATTGCATGGTACCCATTCCACGGGTCTCAACTCTCCAGGTTTAAGGTATTCTTCCTTCAGCTAAAACATGCATGTGGAACCCAGAGTATGATCAACCGTGTGAACGGGAGACGTGTTCAAATATGTCTCAGTTTTCCTCCCCTGGTACTCGGGTGCAACATTCCAGACGCTTTACTAACACTCTCCCCACTTGGAGAGTCAGCGCCTTTAACCTCCTGTTTGGCCCAGTTTGCAATTTCTGCGGAAGATGAACAGGAATAGCGAGAACCAATGAGAGGCTAGCTGGAGGTGTCTGGACGGGCAAATTTAACTCTCATTTCCCACCAGGAAGAGGAAATAACCAAAGGCTCAGCGTGCCGTGCCGGAACCAGATTAGGGCCTGAAGCCATCCTGCGGTGTTGCGGCCAGCTCACAAGAAAGTGAGTTGAAGAAAGGAGCTCAGGGGCACTGTAATTCACAAACCTGCAGAGTTATAAATGACAGCTATCGTCCAAAAATAGACTGAAGTAAGGCTGCCAAGAGGACTTGAAAGCGGGGCAGAATTGCAGGAAACCGATTTCAGGAGGTAGACTGGAATTGCATTGAAAGCATAGGAAAAGAGGCAGAACGTCCACAATGATGCACTTGGCCAAAAAGGGCGTATGCGTTTTTTCCTGAATATATTCAGGAAAAAACGCATACGCCCTTTTTGGCCAACCAAGCAAGCTTGCAAAGGAAATCTGCACTACAATGAAGTCTCACTTCCCCCCGGTCAAAAGGGCCATCTGAAAAAAGTGTAAAATCCAGAAAGGCAGGACAGGCCATGGAGAACTGGGAGCCTTGTTATGCTGATGGGCGGGGTGTAAATTGCCAACAACCACTCCGGAGAAGTGTATGGTGTTTCCTGAAACATCTAAAAAACAAAGCAACAGAGCCTAGGGCACTTCCACTTATGGTCCTATAGCTTAGGGAAATTAAAATCAAAAAGACACAGCCACTCCAAAGTTTGGGACGCCTCTGTTTACAAGAACCTCGTATACCGTACAAGTTCAATATCACAGAAAGTGAAAAATGGATAAAGAACTTGTGGTACTTACGTACAATGCAGTATCACTCAGCAATGAAATCTATGTCATCAGGCCCGTAGCAGCATAATGAGTGGATTCAGGTACGATGATTCTAACTGAAATAAGTCACACAGAAAAAGAAACATCATAAGATATCACTAATACACGGAATGTAAACTTGGCTACAGAGGAACAGAATTCCAAAACAGAACAGGGTCTCAAATTTAGAAAACCAACTTATGCTTGCTTAAGGGGAAAGGTGAGTTGGGGTGCTGCATAAAACCAGAGATTGAAATGAGCACAGATAAAGTTCCTTAAGCCAAATATGGAATAGACAAGAGCTACTCCTTGCTCAACGAAATGGACTCAACACCCCATATTAAACGCCTAAGAATGTACCTGACTAGTAAGTATCTTAAAACCTATGGATTGCTATGTCTCCAAAAGAGAATCAAGCGTGTGTACAGGGGCATAAACGCAGCAGTGATAGGATTGGAGAGGTTCGGTGAGCAAATGAAGACCCTTTGAAGACATATTGCATGGTACCCATTCCACGGGTCTCAAATCTCCAGGTTTAAGGTATTCTTCCTTCAGCTAAAACATGCATGTGGAACCCAGAGTATGATCAACCGTGTGAACGGGAGACGTGTTCAAATATGTCTCAGTTTTCCTCCCCTGGTACTCGGGTGCAACATTCCAGACGCTTTACTAACACTCTCCCCACTTGGAGAGTCAGCGCCTTTAACCTCCTGTTTGGCCCAGTTTGCAATTTCTGCGGAAGATGAACAGGAATAGCGAGAACCAATGAGAGGCTAGCTGGAGGTGTCTGGACGGGCAAATTTCACTCTCATTTTCCACCAGGAAGAGTAATTAACCAAAGGCTCAGCATGCCGTGCCGGAACCAGATTAGGGCCTAAAGCCATCCTGCGGTGTTGCGGCCAGCTCAAAAGAAAGCGAGTTGAGGAAAGGAGCTCAGGGGCCCTGTAATTCACAAACCTGCAGAGTTATAAATGACAGCTAACGTCCAAAAATATACTGAAGTAAGGCTGCCAAGAGGACTTGAAAGCGGGGCAGAATTGCAGGAAACCGATTTCAGGAGGTAGACTGGAATTGCATTGAAAGCATAGGAAAAGAGGCAGAACGTCCACAATGATGCACTTGGCCAAAAAGGGCGTATGCGTTTTTTCCTGAATATATTCAGGAAAAAACGCATACGCCCTTTTTGGCCAACCAAGCAAGCTTGCAAAGGAAATCTGCACTACAATGAAGTCTCACTTCCCCCCGGTCAAAAGGGCCATCTGAAAAAAGTGTAAAATCCAGAAAGGCAGGACAGGCCATGGAGAACTGGGAGCCTTGTTATGCTGATGGGCGGGATGTAAATTGCCAACAGACACTCTGGAGAAGTGTATGGTGTTTCCTGAAACATCTAAAAAACAAAGCAACAGAGCCTAGGGCACTTCCACTTATGGTCCTATAGCTTAGGGAAATTAAAATCAAAAAGACACAGCCACCCCAAAGTTTGGGACGCCTCTGTTTACAAGAACCTCGTTTACAGTACAAGTTCAACATCGCAGAATGTGAAAAATGGGTAAAGAAGTTGTGGTATTTACTTACAAAGCAATATCACTCAGCATTGAAATCTATGTCATCAGGCCCTTAGCAGCACAATGAGTGGATTCAGGTATGATGATTCTAACTGAAATAAGTCACACAGAAAAAGAAACATCATAAGATATCAGTAATACACGGAATGTAAACTTGGCTACACAGGAACTGAATTCCAAAACAGAACAGGGTCTCAAATTTAGAAAACCAACTTATGCTTGCTTAAGGGGAAAGGTGAGATGGGGTGCTGCATAAAACCAGAGATCGAAATGAGCACAGATAAAGTTCCTTAAGCCAAATATGGAATAGACAAGAGCTACTCCTTGCTCAACGAAATGGACTCAACACCCCATATTAAACGCCTAAGAATGTACCTGACTAGTAAGTATCTTAAAACCTATGGATTGCTATGTCTCCAAAAGAGAATCAAGCGTGTGTACAGGGGCATAAATGCAGCAGTGATAGGATTGGAGAGGTTCGGTGAGCAAATGAAGACCCTTTGAAGTCATATTGCATGGTACCCATTACACAGGTCTCAACTCTCCAGGTTTAAGGTATTCTTCCTTCAGCTAAAACATGCATGTGGAACCTAGAGTATGATCAACCGTGTGAACGGGAGACGTGTTCAAATATGTCTCAGTTTTCCTCCCCTGGTACTCGGGTGCAACATTCCAGACGCTTTACTAACACTCTCCCCACTTGGAGAGTCAGCGCCTTTAACCTCCTGTTTGGCCCAGTTTGCAATTTCTGCGGAAGATGAACAGGAATAGCGAGAACCAATGAGAGACTAGCTGGAGGTGTCTGGACGGGCAAATTTAACTCTCATTTCCCACCAGGAAGAGGAAATAACCAAAGGCTCAGCGTGCCGTGCCGGAACCAGATTAGGGCCTGAAGCCATCCTGCGGTGTTGCGGCCAGATCAAAAGAAAGTGAGTTGAGGAAAGGAGCTCAGGGGCACTGTAATTCACAAACCTGCAGAGTTATAAATGACAGCTATCGTCCAAAAATAGACTGAAGTAAGTCTGCCAAGAGGACTTGAAAGCGGGGCAGAATTGCAGGAAACCGATTTCAGGAGGTAGACTGGAATTGCATTGAAAGCATAGGAAAAGAAGCAGAACGTCCACAATGATGCACTTGGCCAAAAAGGGCGTATGCGTTTTTTCCTGAATATATTCAGGAAAAAACGCATACGCCCTTTTTGGCCAACCAAGCAAGCTTGCAAAGGAAATCTGCACTACAATGAAGTCTCACTTCCCCCCGGTCAAAAGGGCCATCTGAAAAAAGTGTAAAATCCAGAAAGGCAGGACAGGCCATGGAGAACTGGGAGCCTTGTTATGCTGATGGGCCGGATGTAAATTGCCAACAGACACTCGGGAGAAGTGTATAGTGTTTCCTGAAACATCTAAAAAACAAAGCAACAGAGCCTAGGGCACTTCCACTTATGGTCCTATAGCTTAGGGAAATTAAAATCAAAAAGACACAGCCACCCCAAAGTTTGGGACGCCTCTGTTTACAAGAACCTCGTTTACAGTACAAGTTCAACATCGCAGAATGTGAAAAATGGATAAAGAAGTTGTGGTATTTACTTACAAACAATATCACTCAGCATTGAAATCTATGTCATCAGGCCCTTAGCAGCACAATGAGTGGATTCAGGTATGATGATTCTAACTGAAATAAGTCACACAGAAAAAGAAACATCATAAGATATCAGTAATACACGGAATGTAAACTTGGCTACACAGGAACTGAAATCCAAAACAGAACAGGGTCTCAAATTTAGAAAACCAACTTATGCTTGCTTAAGGGGAAAGGTGAGTTGGGGTGCTGCATAAAACCAGAGATCAAAATGAGCACAGATAAAGTTCCTTAAGCCAAATATGGAATAGACAAGAGCTACTCCTTGCTCAACGAAATGGAATCAACACCCCATATTAAACGCCTAAGAATGTACCTGACTAGTAAGTATCTTAAAACCTATGGATTGCTATGTCTCCAAAAGAGAATCAAGCGTGTGTACAGGGGCATAAACGCAGCAGTGATAGGATTGGAGAGGTTCGGTGAGCAAATGAAGACCCTTTGAAGACATATTGCATGGTACCCATTCCACGGGTCTCAACTCTCCAGGTTTAAGGTATTCTTCCTTCAGCTAAAACATGCATGTGGAACCCAGAGTATGATCAACCGTGTGAACGGGAGACGTGTTCAAATATGTCTCAGTTTTCCTCCCCTGGTACTCGGGTGCAACATTCCAGACACTTTACTAACACTCTCCCCACTTGGAGAGTCAGCGCCTTTAACCTCCTGTTAGGCCTAGTTTGCAATTTCTGCGGAAGATGAACAGGAATAGCGAGAACCAATGAGAGACTAGCTGGAGGTGTCTGGACGGGCAAATTTAACTCTCATTTCCCACCAGGAAGAGGAATTAACCAAAGGCTCAGCGTGCTGTGCCAGAAACAGATTAGGGCCTGAAGCCATCCTGCGGTGTTGCGGCCAGATCACAAGAAAGCGAGTTGAAGAAAGAAGCTCAGGGGCACTGTAATTCACAAACCTGCAGAGTTATAAATGACAGCTATCGTCCAAAAATATACTGAAGTAAGGCTGCCAAGAGGACTTGAAAGCGGGGCAGAATTGCAGGAAACCGATTTCAGGAGGTAGACTGGAATTGCATTGAAAGCATAGGAAAAGAGGCAGAACGTCCACAATGATGCACTTGGCCAAAAAGGGCGTATGCATTTTTTCCTGAATATATTCAGGAAAAAACGCATATGCCCTTTTTGGCCAACCAAGCAAGCTTGCAAAGGAAATCTGCACTACAATGAAGTCTCACTTCCCCCCGGTCAAAAGGGCCATCTGAAAAAAGTGTAAAATCCAGAAAGGCAGGACAGGCCATGGAGAACTGGGAGCCTTGTTATGCTGATGGGCGGGATGTAAATTGGCAACAGACACTTGGGAGAAGTGTATGGTGTTTCCTGAAACATCTAAAAAACAAAGCAACAGAGCCTAGGGCACTTCCACTTATGGTCCTATAGCTTAGGGAAATTAAAATCAAAAAGACACAGCCACCCCAAAGTTTGGGACGCCTCTGTTTACAAGCACCTCATTTACCGTACAAGTTCAATATCACAGAAAGTGAAAAATGGATAAAGAACTTGTGGTACTTACGTACAATGCAGTATCACTCAGCAATGAAATCTATGTCATCAGGCCCGTAGCAGCATAATGAGTGTATTCAGGTACGATGATTCTAACTGAAATAAGTCACACAGAAAAAGAAACATCATAAGATATCACTAATACACGGAATGTAAACTTGGCTACAGAGGAACTGAATTCCAAAACAGAACAGGGTCTCAAATTTAGAAAACCAACTTATGCTTGCTTAAGGGTAAATGTGAGTTGGGGTGCTGCATAAAACCAGAGATTGAAATGAGCACAGATAAAGTTCCTTAAGCCAAATATGGAATAGACAAGAGCTACTCCTTGCTCAACGAAATGGACTCAACACTCCATATTAAACGCCTAAGAATGTACCTGACTAGTAAGTATCTTAAAACCTATGGATTGCTATGTCTCCAAAAGAGAATCAAGCGTGTGTACAGGGGCATAAACGCAGCAGTGATAGGATTGGAGAGGTTCGGTGAGCAAATGAAGACCCTTTGAAGACATATTGCATGGTACCCATTCCACGGGTCTCAACTCTCCAGGTTTAAGGTATTCTTCCTTCAGCTAAAACATGCATGTGGAACCTAGAGTATGATCAACCGTGTGAACGGGAGACGTGTTCAAATATGTCTCAGTTTTCCTCCCCTGGTACTCGGGTGCAACATTCCAGACGCTTTACTAACACTCTCCCGACTTGGAGAGTCAGTCCCTTTAACCTCCTGTTTGGCCCAGTTTGCAATTTCTGCGGAAGATGAACAGGAATAGCGAGAACCAATGAGAGACTAGCTGGAGGTGTCTGGACGGGCAAATTTAACTCTCATTTCCCACCAGGAAGAGGAATTAATCAAAGGCTCAGCGTGCCGTGCCGGAACCAGATTAGGGCCTGAAGCCATCCTGTGGTGTTGCGGCCAGCTCACAAGAAAGCGAGATGAAGAAAGGAGCTCAGGGGCACTGTAATTCACAAACCTGCAGAGTTATAAATGACAGCTATCGTCCAAAAATATACTGACGTAAGGCTGCCAAGAGGACTTGAAAGCGGGGCAGAATTGCAGGAAACCGATTTCAGGAGGTAGACTGGAATTGCATTGAAAGCATAGGAAAAGAGGCAGAACGTCCACAATGACGCACTTGGCCAAAAAGGGCGTATGCGTTTTTTCCTGAATATATTCAGGAAAAAACGCATACGCCCTTTTTGGCCAACCAAGCAATGCAAAGGAAATCTGCACTACAATGAAGTCTCACTTCCCCCGGGTCAAAAGGGCCATCTGAAAAAAGTGTAAAATCCAGAAAGGCAGGACAGGCCATGGAGAACTGGGAGCCTTGTTATGCTGATGGGCGGGATGTAAATTGCCAACAGACAGTCGGGAGAAGTGTATGGTGTTTCCTGAAACATCTAAAAAACAAAGCAACAGAGCCTAGGGCACTTCCACTTATGGTCCTATAGCTTAGGGAAATTAAAATCAAAAAGACACAGCCACCCCAAAGTTTGCAAAGGCTCTGTTTACAAGAACCTCGTTTACAGTACAAGTTCAACATCGCAGAAAGTGAAAAATGGATAAAGAAGTTGTGGTATTTACTTACAAAGCAATATCACTCAGCAATGAAATCTGTGTCATCAGGCCCTTAGCAGCACATGAGTGGATTCAGGTACGATGATTCTAACTGAAATAAGTTACACAGAAAAAGAAACATCATAAGATATCAGTAATACACGGAATGGAAACTTGGCTACACAGGAACTGAATTACAGAACAGAACAGGGTCTCAAATTTAGAAAACCAACTTATGCTTGCTTAAGGGTAAATGTGAGTTGGGGTGCTGCATAAAACCAGAGATTGAAATGAGCACAGATAAAGTTCCTTAAGCCAAATATGGAATAGACAAGAGCTACTCCTTGCTCAACGAAATGGACTCAACATCCCATATTAAACGCCTAAGAATGTACCTGACTAGTAAGTATCTTAAAACCTATGGATTGCTATGTCTCCAAAAGAGAATCAAGCATGTGTACAGGGGCAGAAACGCAGCAGTGATAGGATTGGAGAGGTTCGGTGAGCAAATGAAGACCCTTTGAAGTCATATTGCATGGTACCCATTACACAGGTCTCAACTCTCCAGGTTTAAGGTATTCTTCCTTCAGCTAAAACATGCATGTGGAACCCAGAGTATGATCAACCATGTGAACGGGAGACGTGTTCAAATATGTCTCAGTTTTCCTCCCCTGGTACTCGGGTGCAACATTCCAGACGCTTTACTAACACTCTCCCCACTTGGAGAGTCAGCGCCTTTAACCTCCTGTTTGGCCCAGTTTGCAATTTCTGCGGAAGATGAACAGGAATAGTGAGAACCAATGAGAGACTAGCTGGAGGTGTCTGGACGGGCAAATTTAACTCTCATTTCCCACCAGGAAGAGGAAATAACCAAAGGCTCAGCGTGCCGTGCCGGAACCAGATTAGGGCCTGAAGCCATCCTGCGGTGTTGCGGCCAGCTCAAAAGAAAGCGAGTTGAGTAAAGGAGCTCAGGGGCACTGTAATTCACAAACCTGCAGAGTTATAAATGACAGCTATCGTCCAAAAATACACTGAAGTAAGGCTGCCAAGAGGACTTGAAGCGGGGCAGAATTGCAGGAAACCGATTTCAGGAGGTAGACTGGAATTGCATTGAAAGCATAGGAAAAGAGGCAGAACGTCCACAATGATGCACTTGGCCAAAAAGGGCGTATGCGTTTTTTCCTGAATATATTCAGGAAAAAAGGCATACGCCCTTTTTGGCCAACCAAGCAAGCTTGCAAAGGAAATCTGCACTACAATGAAGTCTCACTTCCCCCCGGTCAAAAGGGCCATCTGAAAAAAGTGTAAAATCCAGAAAGGCAGGACAGGCCATGGAGAACTGGGAGCCTTGTTATGCTGATGGGCGGGATGTAAATTGCCAACAGACACTTGGGAGAAGTGTATGGTGTTTCCTGAAACATCTAAAAAACAAATCAACAGAGCCTAGGGCACTTCCACTTATGGTCCTATAGCTTAGGGAAATTAAAATCAAAAAGACACAGCCACTCCAAAGTTTGGGACGCCTCTGTTTACAAGCACCTCATTTTCCGTACAAGTTCAATATCACAGAAAGTGAAAAATGGATAAAGAACTTGTGTTACTTACGTACAATGCAGTATCACTCAGCAATGAAATCTATGTCATCAGGCCCGTAGCAGCATAATGAGTGGATTCAGGTACGATGAATCTAACTGAAATAAGTCACACAGAAAAAGAAACATCATAAGATATCAGTAATACACAGAATGTAAACTTGGCTACAGAGGAACTGAATTCCAAAACAGAACAGGGTCTCAAATTTAGAAAACCAACTTATGCTTGCTTAAGGGGAAAGGTGAGTTGTGGTGCTGCATAAAACCAGAGATTGAAATGAGCACAGATAAAGTTCCTTAAGCCAAATATGGAATAGACAAGAGCTACTCCTTGCTCAACGAAATGGACTCAACACCCCATATTAAACGCCTAAGAATGTACCTGACTAGTAAGTATCTTAAAACCTATGGATTGCTATGTCTCCAAAAGAGAATCAAGCGTGTGTACAGGGGCATAAATGCAGCAGTGATAGGATTGGAGAGGTTCGGTGAGCAAATGAAGACCCTTTGAAGTCATATTGCATGGTACCCATTCCACGGGTTTCAACTACCCAGGTTTAAGGTATTCTTCCTTCAGCTAAAACATGCATGTGGAACCTAGAGTATGATCAACCATGTGATCGGGAGACGTGTTCAAATATGTCTCAGTTTTCGTACCCTGGTACTCGGGTGCAACATTCCAGACGCTTTACTAACACTCTCCCGACTTGGAGAGTCAGTCCCTTTAACCTCCTGTTTGGCCCAGTTTGCAATTTCTGCGGAAGATGAACAGGAATAGCGAGAACCAATGAGAGGCTAGCTGGAGGTGTCTAGACGGGCAAATTTAACTCTCATTTGCCAACAGGAAGAGGAATTAACCAAAGGCTCAGCGTGCCGTGCCAGAACCAGATTAGGGCCTGAAGCCATCCTGCGGTGTTGCGGCCAGGTCACAAGAAAGCGAGTTGAAGAAAGGAGCTCAGGGGCACTGTAATTCACAAACCTGCAGAGTTATAAATGACAGCTATCGTCCAAAAATAGACTGAAGTAAGGCTGCCAAGAGGACTTGAAAGCGGGGCAGAATTGCAGGAAACCGATTTCAGGAGGTAGACTGGAATTGCATTGAAAGCATAGGAAAAGAGGCAGAACGTCCACAATGATGCACTTGGCCAAAAAGGGCGTATGCGTTTTTTCCTGAATATATTCAGGAAAAAACGCTTACGCCCTTTTTGGCCAACCAAGCAAGCTTGCAAAGGAAATCTGCACTACAATGAAGTCTCACTTCCCCCCGGTCAAAAGGGCCATCTGAAAAAAGTGTAAAATCCAGAAAGGCAGGACAGGCCATGGAGAACTGGGAGCCTTGTTATGCTGATGGGCGGGATGTAAATTGCCAACAGACACTTGGGAGAAGTGTATGGTGTTTCCTGAAACATCTAAAAAACAAATCAACAGAGCCTAGGGCACTTCCACTTATGGTCCTATAGCTTAGGGAAATTAAAATCAAAAAGACACAGCCACCCCAAAATTTGGGACCGCCTCTGTTTACAAGAACCTCGTTTACAGTACAAGTTCAACATCGCAGAATGTGAAAAATGGATAAAGAAGTTGTGGTATTTACTTACAAAGCAATATCACTCAGCAATGAAATCTATGTCATCAGGCCCTTAGCAGCACAATGAGTGGATTCAGGTATGATGATTCTAACTGAAATAAGTCACACAGAAAAAGAAACATCATAAGATATCAGTAATACACGGAATGTAAACTTGGCTACACAGGAACTGAATTACAGAACAGAACAGGGTCTCAAATTTAGAAAACCAACTTATGCTTGCTTAAGGGGAAAGGTGAGTTGGGGTGCTGCATAAAACCAGAGATCGAAATGAGCACAGATAAAGTTCCTTAAGCCAAATATGGAATAGACAAGAGCTACTCCTTTCTCAACGAAATGGACTCAACATCCCATATTAAACGCCTAAGAATGTACCTGACTAGTAAGTATCTTAAAACCTATGGATTGCTATGTCTCCAAAAGAGAATCAAGCATGTGTACAGGGGCAGAAACGCAGCAGTGATAGGATTGGAGAGGTTCGGTGAGCAAATGAAGACCCTTTGAAGTCATATTGCATGGTACCCATTACACAGGTCTCAACTCTCCAGGTTTAAGGTATTCTTCCTTCAGCTAAAACATGCATGTGGAACCCAGAGTATGATCAACCATGTGAACGGGAGACGTGTTCAAATATGTCTCAGTTTTCCTCCCCTGGTACTCGGGTGCAACATTCCAGACGCTTTACTAACACTCTCCCCACTTGGAGAGTCAGCGCCTTTAACCTCCTGTTTGGCCCAGTTTGCAATTTCTGCGGAAGATGAACAGGAATAGCGAGAACCAATGAGAGGCTAGCTGGAGGTGTCTGGACGGGCAAATTTAACTCTCATTTCCCACCAGGAAGAGGAAATAACCAAAGGCTCAGCGTGCCGTGCCGGAACCAGATTAGGGCCTGAAGCCATCCTGCGATGTTGCGGCCAGATCAAAAGAAAGTGAGTTGAGGAAAGGAGCTCAGGGGCACTGTAATTCACAAACCTGCAGAGTTATAAATGACAGCTATCATCCAAAAATATACTGAAGTAAGTCTGCCAAGAGGACTTGAAAGTGGGGCAGAATTGCAGGAAACCGATTTCAGGAGGTAGACTGGAATTGCATTGAAAGCATAGGAAAAGAGGCAGAACGTCCACAATGATGCACTTGGCCAAAAAGGGCGTATGCGTTTTTTCCTGAATATATTCAGGAAATAACGCATACGCCCTTTTTGGCCAACCAAGCAAGCTTGCAAAGGAAATCTGCACTACAATGAAGTCTCACTTCCCCCCTGTCAAAAGGGCCATCTGAAAAAAGTGTAAAATCCAGAAAGGCAGGACAGGCCATGGAGAACTGGGAGCCTTGTTATGCTGATGGGCGGGATGTAAATTGCAAACAGACACTCGGGAGAAGTGTATGGTGTTTCCTGAAACATCTAAAAAACAAAGCAACAGAGCCTAGGGCACTTCCACTTATGGTCCTATAGCTTAGGGAAATTAAAATCAAAAAGACACAGGCACCCCAAAGTTTGGGATGCCTCTGTTTACAAGAACCTCGTTACAGTACAAGTTCAACATCGCAGAATGTGAAAAATGGGTAAAGAAGTTGTGGTATTTACTTACAAAGCAATATCACTCAGCATTGAAATCTATGTCATCAGGCCCTTAGCAGCACAATGAGTGGATTCAGGTATGATGATTCTAACTGAAATAAGTCACACAGAAAAAGAAACATCATAAGATATCAGTAATACACGGAATGTAAACTTGGCTACACAGGAACTGAATTCCAAAACAGAACAGGGTCTCAAATTTAGAAAACCAACTTATTCTTGCTTAAGGGGAAAGGTGAGTTGGGGTGCTGCATAAAACCAGAGATCGAAATGAGCACAGATAAAGTTCCTTAAGCCAAATATGGAATAGACAAGAGCTACTCCTTGCTCAACGAAATGGACTCAACACCCCATATTAAACGCCTAAGAATGTACCTGACTAGTAAGTATCTTAAAACCTATGGATTGCTATGTCTCCAAAAGAGAATCAAGCATGTGTACAGGGGCATAAACGCAGCAGTGATAGGATTGGAGAGGTTCGGTGAGCAAATGAAGACCCTTTGAAGTCATATTGCATGGTACCCATTACACAGGTCTCAACTCTCCAGGTTTAAGGTATTCTTCCTTCAGCTAAAACATGCATGTGGAACCTAGAGTATTATCAACCGTGTGAACGGGAGACGTGTTCAAATATGTCTCAGTTTTCCTCCCCTGGTACTCGGGTGCAACATTCCAGACGCTTTACTAACACTCTCCCCACTTGGAGAGTCAGCGCCTTTAACCTCCTGTTTGGCCCAGTTTGCAATTTCTGCGGAAGATGAACAGGAATAGCGAGAACCAATGAGAGACTAGCTGGAGGTGTCTGGACGGGCAAATTTAACTCTCATTTCCCACCAGGAAGAGGAAATAACCAAAGGCTCAGCGTGCCGTGCCGGAACCAGATTAGGGCCTGAAGCCATCCTGCGGTGTTGCGGCCAGATCAAAAGAAAGTGAGTTGAGGAAAGGAGCTCAGGGGCACTGTAATTCACAAACCTGCAGAGTTATAAATGACAGCTATCATCCAAAAATAGACTGAAGTAAGTCTGCCAAGAGGACTTGAAAGCGGGGCAGAATTGCAGGAAACCGATTTCAGGAGGTAGACTGGAATTGCATTGAAAGCATAGGAAAAGAGGCAGAACGTCCACAATGATGCACTTGGCCAAAAAGGGCGTATGCGTTTTTTCCTGAATATATTCAGGAAAAAACGCATACGCCCTTTTTGGCCAACCAAGCAAGCTTGCAAAGGAAATCTGCACTACAATGAAGTCTCACTTCCCCCCGGTCAAAAGGGCCATCTGAAAAAAGTGTAAAATCCAGAAAGGCAGGACAGGCCATGGAGAACTGGGAGCCTTGTTATGCTGATGGGCGGGATGTAAATTGCCAACAGACACTCGGGAGAAGTGTATGGTGTTTCCTGAAACATCTAAAAAACAAAGCAACAGAGCCTAGGGCACTTCCACTTATGGACCTATAGCTTAGGGAAATTAAAATCAAAAAGACACAGCCACCCCAAAGTTTGGGACGCCTCTGTTTACAAGAACCTCGTTTACAGTACAAGTTCAACATCGCAGAATGTGAAAAATGGATAAAGAAGTTGTGGTATTTACTTACAAAGCAATATCACTCAGCATTGAAATCTATGTCATCAGGCCCTTAGCAGCACAATGAGTGGATTCAGGTATGATGATTCTAACTGAAATAAGTCACACAGAAAAAGAAACATCATAAGATATCAGTAATACACGGAATGTAAACTTGGCTACACAGGAACTGAAATCCAAAACAGAACAGGGTCTCAAATTTAGAAAACCAACTTATGCTTGCTTAAGGGGAAAGGTGAGTTGGGGTGCTGCATAAAACCAGAGATCAAAATGAGCACAGATAAAGTTCCTTAAGCCAAATATGGAATAGACAAGAGCTACTCCTTGCTCAACGAAATGGACTCAACACCCCATATTAAACGCCTAAGAATGTACCTGACTAGTAAGTATCTTAAAACCTATGGATTGCTATGTCTCCAAAAGAGAATCAAGCGTGTGTACAGGGGCATAAACGCAGCAGTGATAGGATTGGAGAGGTTCGGTGAGCAAATGAAGACCCTTTGAAGACATATTGCATGGTACCCATTCCACGGGTCTCAACTCTCCAGGTTTAAGGTATTCTTCCTTCAGCTAAAACATGCATGTGGAACCCAGAGTATGATCAACCGTGTGAACGGGAGACGTGTTCAAATATGTCTCAGTTTTCCTCCCCTGGTACTCGGGTGCAACATTCCAGACACTTTACTAACACTCTCCCCACTTGGAGAGTCAGCGCCTTTAACCTCCTGTTAGGCCCAGTTTGCAATTTCTGCGGAAGATGAACAGGAATAGCGAGAACCAATGAGAGACTAGCTGGAGGTGTCTGGACGGGCAAATTTAACTCTCATTTCCCACCAGGAAGAGGAATTAACCAAAGGCTCAGCGTGCTGTGCCAGAACCAGATTAGGGCCTGAAGCCATCCTGCGGTGTTGCGGCCAGCTCACAAGAAAGCGAGTTGAAGAAAGGAGCTCAGGGGCACTGTAATTCACAAACCTGCAGAGTTATAAATGACAGCTATCGTCCAAAAATATACTGAAGTAAGGCTGCCAAGAGGACTTGAAAGCGGGGCAGAATTGCAGGAAACCGATTTCAGGAGGTAGACTGGAATTGCATTGAAAGCATAGGAAAAGAGGCAGAACGTCCACAATGATGCACTTGGCCAAAAAGGGCGTATGCATTTTTTCCTGAATATATTCAGGAAAAAACGCATATGCCCTTTTTGGCCAACCAAGCAAGCTTGCAAAGGAAATCTGCACTACAATGAAGTCTCACTTCCCCCCGGTCAAAAGGGCCATCTGAAAAAAGTGTAAAATCCAGAAAGGCAGGACAGGCCATGGAGAACTGGGAGCCTTGTTATGCTGATGGGCGGGATGTAAATTGCCAACAGACACTTGGGAGAAGTGTATGGTGTTTCCGGAAACATCTAAAAAACAAAGCAACAGAGCCTAGGGCACTTCCACTTATGGTCCTATAGCTTAGGGAAATTAAAATCAAAAAGACACAGCCACGCCAAAGTTTGGGACGCCTCTGTTTACAAGCACCTCATTTACCGTACAAGTTCAATATCACAGAAAGTGAAAAATGGATAAAGAACTTGCGGTACTTACGTACAATGCAGTATCACTCAGCAATGAAATCTATGTCATCAGGCCCGTAGCAGCATAATGAGTGGATTCAGGTACGATGATTCTAACTGAAATAAGTCACACAGAAAAAGAAACATCATAAGATATCACTAATACACGGAATGTAAACTTGGCTACAGAGGAACTGAATTCCAAAACAGAACAGGGTCTCAAATTTAGAAAACCAACTTATGCTTGCTTAAGGGTAAATGTGAGTTGGGGTGCTGCATAAAACCAGAGATTGAAATGAGCACAGATAAAGTTCCTTAAGCCAAATATGGAATAGACAAGAGCTACTCCTTGCTCAACGAAATGGACTCAACACTCCATATTAAACGCCTAAGAATGTACCTGACTAGTAAGTATCTTAAAACCTATGGATTGCTATGTCTCCAAAAGAGAATCAAGCGTGTGTACAGGGGCATAAACGCAGCAGTGATAGGATTGGAGAGGTTCGGTGAGCAAATGAAGACCCTTTGAAGACATATTGCATGGTACCCATTCCACGGGTCTCAACTCTCCAGGTTTAAGGTATTCTTCCTTCAGCTAAAACATGCATGTGGAACCCAGAGTATGATCAACCGTGTGATCGGGAGACGTGTTCAAATATGTCTCAGTTTTCCTCCCCTGGTACTCGGGTGCAACATTCCAGACGCTTTACTAACACTCTCCCCACTTGGAGAGTCAGTCCCTTTAACCTCCTGTTTGGCCCAGTTTGCAATTTCTGCGGAAGATGAACAGGAATAGCGAGAACCAATGAGAGGCTAGCTGGAGGTGTCTGGACGGGCAAATTTAACTCTCATTTCCCACCAGGAAGAGGAAATAACCAAAGGCTCAGCGTGCCGTGCCGGAACCAGGTTAGGGCCTGAAGCCATCCTGCGGTGTTGCGGCCAGCTCACAAGAAAGCGAGTTGAAGAAAGGAGCTCAGGGGCACTGTAATTCACAAACCTGCAGAGTTATAAATGACAGCTATCATCCAAAAATATACTGAAGTAAGGCTGCCAAGAGGACTTGAAAGCGGGGCAGAATTGCAGGAAACCGATTTCAGGAGGTAGACTGGAATTGCATTGAAAGCATAGGAAAAGAGGCAGAATGTCCACAATGATGCACTTGGACAAAAAGGGCGTATGCGTTTTTTCCTGAATATATTCAGGAAAAAACGCATACGCACTTTTTGGCCAACCAAGCAAACTTGCAAAGGAAATCTGCACTACAATGAAGTCTCACTTCCCTCCGGTCAAAAGGGCCATCTGAAAAAAGTGTAAAATCCAGAAAGGCAGGAGAGGCCATGGAGAACTGGGAGCCTTGTTATGCTGATTGGCGGGATGTAAATTGCCAACAGACACTCAGGAGAAGTGTATGGTGTTTCCTGAAACATCTAAAAAACAAAGCAACAGAGCCTAGGGCACTTCCACTTATGGTCCTATAGCTTAGGGAAATTAAAATCAAAAAGACACAGCCACCCCAAAGTTTGGAACGGCTCTGTTTACAAGAACCTCGTTTACAGTACAAGTTCAACATCGCAGAAAGTGAAAAATGGATAAAGTAGTTGTGGTATTCACTTACAAAGCAATATCACTCAGCAATGAAATCTGTGTCATCAGGCCCTTAGCAGCACATGAGTGGATTCAGGTACGATGATTCTAACTGAAATAATTTACACAGAAAAAGAAACATCATAAGATATCAGTAATACACGGAATGGAAACTTGGCTACACAGGAACTGAATTACAGAACAGAACAGGGTCTCAAATTTAGAAAACCAACTTATGCTTGCTTAAGGGGAAAGGTGAGTTGGGGTGCTGCATAAAACCAGAGATTGAAATGAACACAGATAAAGTTCCTTAAGCCAAATATGGAATAGACAAGAGCTACTCCTTGCTCAACGAAATGGACTCAACACCCCATATTAAACGCCTAAGAATGTACCTGACTAGTAAGTATCTTCAAACCTATGGATTGCTATGTCTCCGAAAGAGAATCAAGCATGTGTACAGGGGCATAAACGCAGCAGTGATAGGATTGGAGAGGTTCGGTGAGCAAATGAAGACCCTTTGAAGTCATATTGCATGGTACCCATTCCACGGGTTTCAACTACCCAGGTTTAAGGTATTCTTCCTTCAGCTAAAACATGCATGTGGAACCTAGAGTATGATCAACCACGTGATCGGGAGACGTGTTCAAATATGTCTCAGTTTTCCTCCCCTGGTACTCGGGTGCAACATTCCAGACGCTTTACTAACACTCTCCCGACTTGGAGAGTCAGTCCCTTTAACCTCCTGTTTGGCCCAGTTTGCAATTTCTGTGGAAGATGAACAGGAATAGCGAGAACCAATGAGAGACTAGCTGGAGGTGTCTAGACGGGCAAATTTAACTCTCATTTCCCACCAGGAAGAGGAATTAACCAAAGGCTCAGCGTGCCGTGCCAGAACAAGATTAGGGCCTGAAGCCATCCTGCGGTGTTGCGGCCAGGTCACAAGAAAGCGAGTTGAAGAAAGGAGCTCAGGGGCACTGTAATTCACAAACCTGCAGAGTTATAAATGACAGCTATCGTCCAAAAATAGACTGAAGTAAGGCTGCCAAGAGGACTTGAAAGCGGGGCAGAATTGCAGGAAACCGATTTCAGGAGGTAGACTGGAATTGCATTGAAAGCATAGGAAAAGAGGCAGAACGTCCACAATGATGCACTTGGCCAAAAAGGGCGTATGCGTTTTTTCCTGAATATATTCAGGAAAAAACGCATACGCCCTTTTTGGCCAACCAAGCAAGCTTGCAAAGGAAATCTGCACTACAATGACGTCTCACTTCCCCCCTGTCAAAAGGGCCATCTGAAAAAAGTGTAAAATCCAGAAAGGCAGGACAGGCCATGGAGACCTGGGAGCCTTGTTATGCTGATGGGCGGGATGTAAATTGCCAACAACCACTCCGGAGAAGTGTATGGTGTTTCCTGAAACATCTAAAAAACAAAGAAACAGAGCCTAGGGCACTTCCACTTATGGTCCTATAGCTTAGGGAATTTAAAATCTAAAAGACACAGCCACCCCAAAGTTTGGAACGGCTCTGTTTACAAGAACCTCGTTTACAGTACAAGTTCAACATCACAGAAAGTGAAAAATGGAGAAAGAAGTTGTGGTATTTACTTACAAAGCAATATCACTCAGCAATGAAATCTGTGTCATCAGGCCCTTAGCAGCACAATGAGTGGATTCAGGTATGATGATTCTAACTGAAATAAGTCACAGAGAAAAAGAAACATCATAAGATATCAGTAATACACGGAATGGAAACTTGGCTACACAGGAACTGAATTACAGAACAGAACAGGGTCTCAAATTTAGAAAACCAACTTATGCTTGCTTAAGGGGAAAGGTGAGTTGGGGTGCTGCATAAAACCAGAGATTGAAATGAGCACAGATAAAGTTCCTTAAGCCAAATATGGAATAGACAAGAGCTACTCCTTGCTCAACGAAATGGACTCAACACCCCATATTAAACGCCTAAGAATGTACCTGACTAGTAAGTATCTTCAAACCTATGGATTGCTATGTCTCCGAAAGAGAATCAAGCATGTGTACAGGGGCATAAACGCAGCAGTGATAGGATTGGAGAGGTTCGGTGAGCAAATGAAGACCCTTTGAAGTCATATTGCATGGTACCCATTCCACGGGTTTCAACTACCCAGGTTTAAGGTATTCTTCCTTCAGCTAAAACATGCATGTGGAACCTAGAGTATGATCAACCATGTGATCGGGAGACGTGTTCAAATATGTCTCAGTTTTCGTACCCTGGTACTCGGGTGCAACATTCCAGACGCTTTACTAACACTCTCCCGACTTGGAGAGTCAGTCCCTTTAACCTCCTGTTTGGCCCAGTTTGCAATTTCTGCGGAAGATGAACAGGAATAGCGAGAACCAATGAGAGACTAGCTGGAGGTGTCTGGACGGGCAAATTTAACTCTCATTTCCCACCAGGAAGAGGAATTAACCAAAGGCTCAGCGTGCCGTGCCCGAACCAGATTAGGGCCTGAAGCCATCCTGCGGTGTTTTGGCCAGCTCACAAGAAAGTGAGTTGAAGAAAGGAGCTCAGGGGCACTGTAATTCACAAACCTGCAGAGTTATAAATGACAGCTATCGTCCAAAAATAGACTGAAGTAAGGCTGCCAAGAGGACTTGAAAGCGGGGCAGAATTGCAGGAAACCGATTTCGGGAGGTAGACTGGAATTGCATTGAAAGCATAGGAAAAGAGGCAGAACGTCCACAATGATGCACTTGGCCAAAAAGGGCGTATGCGTTTTTTCCTGAATATATTCAGGAAAAAACGCATACGCACTTTTTTGCCAACCAAGCAAGCTTGCAAAGGAAATCTGCACTACAATGAAGTCTCACTTCCCCCCGGTCAAAAGGGCCATCTGAAAAAAGTGTAAAATCCAGAAAGGCAGGACAGGCCATGGAGAACTGGGAGCCTTGTTATGCTGATGGGCGGGATGTAAATTGCCAACAGACACTTGGGAGAAGTGTATGGTGTTTCCTGAAACATCGAAAAAACAAAGCAACAGAGCCTAGGGCACTTCCACTTATGGTCCTATAGCGTAGGAAAATTAAAATCAAAAAGACACAGCCACCCCAAAGTTTGGGACGCCTCTGTTTACAAGAACCTCGTTTACAGTACAAGTTCAACATCGCAGAAAATGAAAAATGGATAAAGAAGCTGTGGTATTTACTTACAAAGCAATATCACTCAGCAATGAAATCTATGTCATCAGGCCCTTAGCAGCACAATGAGTGGATTCAGATATGATGATTCTACCTGAAATAAGTCACACAGAAAAAGAAACATCATAAGATATCACTAATACACGGAATGTAAACTTGGCTACACAGGAACTGAATTTCAGAACAGAACAGTGTCTCAAATTTAGTAAACCAACTTATGCTTGCTTAAGGGAAAAGGTGAGTTGGGGTGCTGCATAAAACCAGAGATTGAAATGAGCACAGATAAAGTTCCTTAAGCCAAATATGGAATAGACAAGAGCTACTCCTTGCTCAACGAAATGGACTCAACACCCCATATTAAACGCCTAAGAATGTACCTGACTAGTAAGTATCTTCAAACCTATGGATTGCTATGTCTCCGAAAGAGAATCAAGCATGTGTACAGGGGCATAAACACAGCAGTGATAGGATTGGAGAGGTTCGGTGAGCAAATGAAGACCCTTTGAAGTCATATTGCATGGTACCCATTCCACGGGTTTCAACTACCCAGGTTTAAGGTATTCTTCCTTCAGCTAAAACATGCATGTGGAACCCAGAGTATGATCAACCATGTGATCGGGAGACGTGTTCAAATATGTCTCAGTTTTCGTACCCTGGTACTCGGGTGCAACATTCCAGACGCTTTACTAACACTCTCCCGACTTGGAGAGTCAGTCCCTTTAACCTCCTGTTTGGCCCAGTTTGCAATTTCTGCGGAAGATGAACAGGAATAGCGAGAACCAATGAGAGACTAGCTGGAGGTGTCTGGACGGGCAAATTTAACTCTCATTTCCCACCAGGAAGAGGAATTAACCAAAGGCTCAGCGTGCCGTGCCCGAACCAGATTAGGGCCTGAAGCCATCCTGCGGTGTTTTGGCCAGCTCACAAGAAAGTGAGTTGAAGAAAGGAGCTCAGGGGCACTGTAATTCACAAACCTGCAGAGTTATAAATGACAGCTATCGTCCAAAAATAGACTGAAGTAAGGCTGCCAAGAGGACTTGAAAGCGGGGCAGAATTGCAGGAAACCGATTTCGGGAGGTAGACTGGAATTGCATTGAAAGCATAGGAAAAGAGGCAGAACGTCCACAATGATGCACTTGGCCAAAAAGGGCGTATGCGTTTTTTCCTGAATATATTCAGGAAAAAACGCATACGCACTTTTTTGCCAACCAAGCAAGCTTGCAAAGGAAATCTGCACTACAATGAAGTCTCACTTCCCCCCGGTCAAAAGGGCCATCTGAAAAAAGTGTAAAATCCAGAAAGGCAGGACAGGCCATGGAGAACTGGGAGCCTTGTTATGCTGATGGGCGGGATGTAAATTGCCAACAGACACTCGGGAGAAGTGTATGGTGTTTCCTGAAACATCGAAAAAACAAAGCAACAGAGCCTAGGGCACTTCCACTTATGGTCCTATAGCTTAGGGAAATTAAAATCAAAAAGACACAGCCAC
This sequence comes from Stenella coeruleoalba, assembly GCF_951394435.1. NCBI lineage: Eukaryota > Metazoa > Chordata > Mammalia > Artiodactyla > Delphinidae > Stenella > Stenella coeruleoalba. Next base: position 91,115,433 of record NC_137149.1, on the reverse strand, counting down.
CCCAAAGTTTGGAACGGCTCTGTTTACAAGAACCTCGTTTACAGTACAAGTTCAACATCGCAGAAAGTGAAAAATGGATAAAGAAGTTGTGGTATTCACTTACAAAGCAATATCACTCAGCAATGAAATCTGTGTCATCAGGCCCTTAGCAGCACAATGAGTGGATTCAGGTACGATGATTCTAACTGAAATAAGTTACACAGAAAAAGAAACATCATAAGATATCAGTAATACACGGAATGGAAACTTCCTACACAGGAACTGAATTACAGAACAGAACAGGGTCTCAAATTTAGAAAACCAACTTATGCTTGCTTAAGGGGAAAGGAGAGTTGGGGTGCTGCATAAAACCAGAGATTGAAATGAGCACAGATAAAGTTCCTTAAGCCAAATATGGAATAGACAAGAGCAACTCCTTGCTCAACGAAATGGACTCAACACCCCATATTAAACGCCTAAGAATGTACCTGACTAGTAAGTATCTTCAAACCTATGGATTGCTATGTCTCCGAAAGAGAATCAAGCATGTGTACAGGGGCATAAACGCAGCAGTGATAGGATTGGAGAGGTTCGGTGAGCAAATGAAGACCCTTTGAAGTCATATTGCATGGTACCCATTCCACCGGTTTCAACTACCCAGGTTTAAGGTATTCTTCCTTCAGCTAAAACATGCATGTGGAACCTAGAGTATGATTAACCATGTGATCGGGAGACGTGTTCAAATATGTCTCAGTTTTCCTCCCCTGGTACTCGGGTGCAACATTCCAGACGCTTTACTAACACTCTCCCAACTTGGAGAGTCAGTCCCTTTAACCTCCTGTTTGGCCCAGTTTGCAATTGCTGCGGAAGATGAACAGGAATAGCGAGAACCAATGAGAGACTAGCTGGAGGTGTCTAGACGGGCAAATTTAACTCTCATTTCCCACCAGGAAGAGGAATTAACCAAAGGCTCAGCGTGCCGTGCCAGAACCAGATTAGGGCCTGAAGCCATCCTGCGGTGTTGCGGCCAGGTCACAAGAAAGCGAGTTGAAGAAAGGAGCTCAGGGGCACTGTAATTCACAAACCTGCAGAGTTATAAATGACAGCTATCGTCCAAAAATAGACTGAAGTAAGGCTGCCAAGAGGACTTGAAAGCGGGGCAGAATTGCAGGAAACCGATTTCAGGAGGTAGACTGGAATTGCATTGAAAGCATAGGAAAAGAGGCAGAACGTCCACAATGATGCACTTGGCCAAAAAGGGCGTATGCGTTTTTTCCTGAATATATTCAGGAAAAAACGCATACGCCCTTTTTGGCCAACCAAGCAAGCTTGCAAAGGAAATCTGCACTACAATGAAGTCTCACTTCCCCCCTGTCAAAAGGGCCATCTGAAAAAAGTGTAAAATCCAGAAAGGCAGGACAGGCCATGGAGAACTGGGAGCCTTGTTATGCTGATGGGCGGGATGTAAATTGCCAACAACCACTCGGGAGAAGTGTATGGTGTTTCCTGAAACATCTAAAAAACAAAGAAACAGAGCCTAGGGCACTTCCACTTATGGTCCTATAGCTTAGGGAATTTAAAATCTAAAAGACACAGCCACCCCAAAGTTTGGAACGGCTCTGTTTACAAGAACCTCGTTTACAGTACAAGTTCAACATCACAGAAATTGAAAAATGGAGAAAGAAGTTGTGGTATTTACTTACAAAGCAATATCACTCAGCAATGAAATCTGTGTCATCAGGCCCTTAGCAGCACAATGAGTGGATTCAGGTATGATGATTCTAACTGAAATAAGTCACAGAGAAAAAGAAACATCATAAGATATCAGTAATACACGGAATGGAAACTTGGCTACACAGGAACTGAATTACAGAACAGAACAGGGTCTCAAATTTAGAAAACCAACTTATGCTTGCTTAAGGGGAAAGGTGAGTTGGGGTGCTGCATAAAACCAGAGATTGAAATGAGCACAGATAAAGTTCCTTAAGCCAAATATGGAATAGACAAGAGCTACTCCTTGCTCAACGAAATGGACTCAACACCCCATATTAAACGCCTAAGAATGTACCTGACTAGTAAGTATCTTGAAACCTATGGATTGCTATGTCTCCGAAAGAGAATCAAGCATGTGTACAGGGGCATAAACGCAGCAGTGATAGGATTGGAGAGGTTCGGTGAGCAAATGAAGACCCTTTGAAGTCATATTGCATGGTACCCATTCCACGGGTTTCAACTACCCAGGTTTAAGGTATTCTTCCTTCAGCTAAAACATGCATGTGGAACCCAGAGTATGATCAACCGTGTGAACGGGAGACGTGTTCAAATATGTCTCAGTTTTCCTCCCCTGGTACTCGGGTGCAACATTCCAGACGCTTTACTAACACTCTCCCGACTTGGAGAGTCAGTCCCTTTAACCTCCTGTTTGGCCCAGTTTGCAATTTCTGCGGAAGATGAACAGGAATAGCGAGAACCAATGAGAGACTAGCTGGAGGTGTCTGGACGGGCAAATTTAACTCTCATTTCCCACCAGGAAGAGGAATTAACCAAAGGCTCAGCGTGCCGTGCCCGAACCAGATTAGGGCCTGAAGCCATCCTGCGGTGTTTTGGCCAGCTCACAAGAAAGTGAGTTGAAGAAAGGAGCTCAGGGGCACTGTAATTCACAAACCTGCAGAGTTATAAATGACAGCTATCGTCCAAAAATAGACTGAAGTAAGGCTGCCAAGAGGACTTGAAAGCGGGGCAGAATTGCAGGAAACCGATTTCGGGAGGTAGACTGGAATTGCATTGAAAGCATAGGAAAAGAGGCAGAACGTCCACAATGATGCACTTGGCCAAAAAGGGCGTATGCGTTTTTTCCTGAATATATTCAGGAAAAAAGGCATACGCCCTTTTTGGCCAACCAAGCAAGCTTGCAAGGGAAATCTGCACTACAATGAAGTCTCACTTCCCCCGGTCAAAAGGGCCATCTGAAAAAAGTGTAAAATCCAGAAAGGCAGGACAGGCCATGGAGAACTGGGAGCCTTGTTATGCTGATGGGCGGGATGTAAATTGCCAACAGACACTTGGGAGAAGTGTATGGTGTTTCCTGAAACATCGAAAAAACAAAGCAACAGAGCCTAGGGCACTTCCACTTATGGTCCTATAGCATAGGAAAATTAAAATCAAAAAGACACAGCCACCCCAAAGTTTGGGACGCCTCTGTTTACAAGAACCTCGTTTACAGTACAAGTTCAACATCGCAGAAAATGAAAAATGGATAAAGAAGCTGTGGTATTTACTTACAAAGCAATATCACTCAGCAATGAAATCTATGTCATCAGGCCCTTAGCAGCACAATGAGTGGATTCAGATATGATGATTCTACCTGAAATAAGTCACACAGAAAAAGAAACATCATAAGATATCACTAATACACGGTATGTAAACTTGGCTACACAGGAACTGAATTTCAGAACAGAACAGGGTCTCAAATTTAGAAAACCAACTTATGCTTGCTTAAGGGGAAAGGTGAGTTGGGATGCTGCATAAAACCAGAGATTGAAATGAGCACAGATAAAGTTCCTTAAGCCAAATATGGAATAGACAAGAGCTACTCCTTGCTCAACGAAATGGACTCAACACCGCATATTAAACGCCTAAGAATGTACCTGACTAGTAAGTATCTTAAAACCTATGGATTGCTATGTCTCCGAAAGAGAATCAAGCATGTGTACAGGGGCATAAACACAGCAGTGATAGGATTGGAGAGGTTCGGTGAGCAAATGAAGACCCTTTGAAGTCATATTGCATGGTACCCATTCCACGGGTTTCAACTACCCAGGTTTAAGGTATTCTTCCTTCAGCTAAAACATGCATGTGGGACCCAGAGTATGATCAACCATGTGATCGGGAGACGTGTTCAAATATGTCTCAGTTTTCGTACCCTGGTACTCGGGTGCAACATTCCAGACGCTTTACTAACACTCTCCCCACTTGGAGAGTCAGCGCCTTTAACCTCCTGTTTGGCCCAGTTTGCAATTTCTGCGGAAGATGAACAGGAATAGCGAGAACCAATGAGAGGCTAGCTGGAGGTGTCTGGACGGGCAAATTTAACTCTCATTTCCCACCAGGAAGAGGAAATAACCAAAGGCTCAGCGTGCCGTGCCGGAACCAGATTAGGGCCTGAATCCATCCTGCGGTGTTGCGGCCAGCTCAAAAGAAAGCGAGTTGAGGAAAGGAGCTCAGGGGCACTGTAATTCACAAACCTGCAGAGTTATAAATGACAGCTATCGTCCAAAAATATACTGACGTAAGGCTGCCAAGAGGACTTGAAAGCGGGGCAGAATTGCAGGAAACCGATTTCAGGAGGTAGACTGGAATTGCATTGAAAGCATAGGAAAAGAGGCAGAACGTCCACAATGATGCACTTGGCCAAAAAGGGCGTATGCGTTTTTTCCTGAATATATTCAGGAAAAAACGCATACGCCCTTTTTGGCCAACCAAGCAAGCTTGCAAAGGAAATCTGCACTACAATGAAGTCTCACTTCCCCCCGGTCAAAAGGGCCATCTGAAAAAAGTGTAAAATCCAGAAAGGCAGGACAGGCCATGGAGAACTGGGAGCCTTGTTATGCTGATGGGCGGGATGTAAATTGCCAACAGACACTCGGGAGAAGTGTATGGTGTTTCCTGAAACATCTAAAAAACAAAGCAACAGAGCCTAGGGCACTTCCACTTATGGTACTATAGCTTAGGGAAATTAAAATCAAAAAGACACAGCCACCCCAAAGTTTGGGACGCCTCTGTTTACAAGAACCTCGTTTACCGTACAAGTTCAATATCACAGAAAGTGAAAAATGGATAAAGAACTTGTGGTACTTACGTACAATGCAGTATCACTCAGCAATGAAATCTATGTCATCAGGCCCGTAGCAGCATAATGAGTGGATTCAGGTACGATGATTCTAACTGAAATAAGTCACACAGAAAAAGAAACATCATAAGATATCACTAATACACGGAATGTAAACTTGGCTACAGAGGAACTGAATTCCAAAACAGAACAGGGTCTCAAATTTAGAAAACCAACTTATGCTTGCTTAAGGGGAAAGGTGAGTTGTGGTGCTGCATAAAACCAGAGATTGAAATGAGCACAGATAAAGTTCCTTAAGCCAAATATGGAATAGACAAGAGCTACTCCTTGCTCAACGAAATGGTCTCAACACCCCATATTAAACGCCTAAGAATGTACCTGACTAGTAAGTATATTAAAACCTATGGATTGCTATGTCTCCAAAAGAGAATCAAGCGTGTGTACAGGGGCATAAACGCAGCAGTGATAGGATTGGAGAGGTTCGGTGAGCAAATGAAGACCCTTTGAAGACATATTGCATGGTACCCATTCCACGGGTCTCAACTCTCCAGGTTTAAGGTATTCTTCCTTCAGCTAAAACATGCATGTGGAACCCAGAGTATGATCAACCGTGTGAACGGGAGACGTGTTCAAATATGTCTCAGTTTTCCTCCCCTGGTACTCGGGTGCAACATTCCAGACGCTTTACTAACACTCTCCCCACTTGGAGAGTCAGCGCCTTTAACCTCCTGTTTGGCCCAGTTTGCAATTTCTGCGGAAGATGAACAGGAATAGCGAGAACCAATGAGAGGCTAGCTGGAGGTGTCTGGACGGGCAAATTTCACTCTCATTTCCCACCAGGAAGAGGAATTAACCAAAGGCTCAGCGTGCCGTGCCGGAACCAGATTAGGGCCTGAAGCCATCCTGCGGTGTTGCGGCCAGCTCAAAAGAAAGCGAGTTGAGGAAAGGAGCTCAGGGGCCCTGTAATTCACAAACCTGCAGAGTTATAAATGACAGCTATCGTCCAAAAATAGACTGAAGTAAGGCTGCCAAGAGGACTTGAAAGCGGGGCAGAATTGCAGGAAACCGATTTCAGGAGGTAGACTGGAATTGCATTGAAAACATAGGAAAAGAGGCAGAACGTCCACAATGATGCACTTGGCCAAAAAGGGCGTATGCGTTTTTTCCTGAATATATTCAGGAAAAAACGCATACGCCCTTTTTGGCCAACCAAGCAAGCTTGCAAAGGAAATCTGCACTACAATGAAGTCTCACTTCCCCCCGGTCAAAAGGGCCATCTGAAAAAAGTGTAAAATCCAGAAAGGCAGGACAGGCCATGGAGAACTGGGAGCCTTGTTATGCTGATGGGCGGGATGTAAATTGCCAACAGACAATCGGGAGAAGTGTATGGTGTTTCCTGAAACATCTAAAAAACAAATCAACAGAGCCTAGGGCACTTCCACTTATGGTCCTATAGCTTAGGGAAATTAAAATCAAAAAGACACAGCCACCCCAAAGTTTGGGACGCCTCTGTTTACAAGAACCTCGTTTACAGTACAAGTTCAACATCGCAGAATGTGAAAAATGGATAAAGAAGATGTGGTATTTACTTACAAAGCAATATCACTCAGCAATGAAATCTGTGTCATCAGGCCCTTAGCAGCACAATGAGTGGATTCAGGTATGATGATTCTAACTGAAATAAGTCACACAGAAAAAGAAACATCATAAGATATCAGTAATACACGGAATGTAAACTTGGCTACACAGGAACTGAATTACAGAACAGAACAGGGTCTCAAATTTAGAAAACCAACTTATGCTTGCTTAAGGGGAAAGGTGAGTTGGGGTGCTGCATAAAACCAGAGATTGAAATGAGCACAGATAAAGTTCCTTAAGCCAAATATGGAATAGACAAGAGCTACTCCTTGCTCAACGAAATGGACTCAACATCCCATATTAAACGCCTAAGAATGTACCTGACTAGTAAGTATCTTAAAACCTATGGATTGCTATGTCTCCAAAAGAGAATCAAGCATGTGTACAGGGGCAGAAACGCAGCAGTGATAGGATTGGAGAGGTTCGGTGAGCAAATGAAGACCCTTTGAAGTCATATTGCATGGTACCCATTACACAGGTCTCAACTCTCCAGGTTTAAGGTATTCTTCCTTCAGCTAAAACATGCATGTGGAACCCAGAGTATGATCAACCATGTGAACGGGAGACGTGTTCAAATATGTCTCAGTTTTCCTCCCCTGGTACTCGGGTGCAACATTCCAGACGCTTTACTAACACTCTCCCCACTTGGAGAGTCAGCGCCTTTAACCTCCTGTTTGGCCCAGTTTGCAATTTCTGCGGAAGATGAACAGGAATAGTGAGAACCAATGAGAGACTAGCTGGAGGTGTCTGGACGGGCAAATTTAACTCTCATTTCCCACCAGGAAGAGGAAATAACCAAAGGCTCAGCGTGCCGTGCCGGAACCAGATTAGGGCCTGAAGCCATCCTGCGGTGTTGCGGCCAGCTCAAAAGAAAGCGAGTTGAGGAAAGGAGCTCAGGGGCACTGTAATTCACAAACCTGCAGAGTTATAAATGACAGCTATCGTCCAAAAATACACTGAAGTAAGGCTGCCAAGAGGACTTGAAAGCGGGGCAGAATTGCAGGAAACCGATTTCAGGAGGTAGACTGGAATTGCATTGAAAGCATAGGAAAAGAGGCAGAACGTCCACAATGATGCACTTGGCCAAAAAGGGCGTATGCGTTTTTTCCTGAATATATTCAGGAAAAAAGGCATACGCCCTTTTTGGCCAACCAAGCAAGCTTGCAAAGGAAATCTGCACTACAATGAAGTCTCACTTCCCCCCGGTCAAAAGGGCCATCTGAAAAAAGTGTAAAATCCAGAAAGGCAGGACAGGCCATGGAGAACTGGGAGCCTTGTTATGCTGATGGGCGGGATGTAAATTGCCAACAGACACTTGGGAGAAGTGTATGGTGTTTCCTGAAACATCTAAAAAACAAATCAACAGAGCCTAGGGCACTTCCACTTATGGTCCTATAGCTTAGGGAAATTAAAATCAAAAAGACACAGCCACCCCAAAGTTTGGGACGCCTCTGTTTACAAGCACCTCATTTACCGTACAAGTTCAATATCACAGAAAGTGAAAAATGGATAAAGAACTTGTGGTACTTACGTACAATGCAGTATCACTCAGCAATGAAATCTATGTCATCAGGCCCGTAGCAGCATAATGAGTGGATTCAGGTACGATGATTCTAACTGAAATAAGTCACACAGAAAAAGAAACATCATAAGATATCACTAATACACGGAATGTAAACTTGGCTACAGAGGAACTGAATTCCAAAACAGAACAGGGTCTCAAATTTAGTAAACCAACTTATGCTTGCTTAAGGGGAAAGGTGAGTTGTGGTGCTGCATAAAACCAGAGATTGAAATGAGCACAGATAAAGTTCCTTAAGCCAAATATGGAATAGACAAGAGCTACTCCTTGCTCAGCGAAATGGACTCAACACCCCATATTAAACGCCTAAGAATGTACCTGACTAGTAAGTATCTTAAAACCTATGGATTGCTATGTCTCCAAAAGAGAATCAAGCGTGTGTACAGGGGCATAAACGCAGCAGTGATAGGATTGGAGAGGTTCGGTGAGCAAATGAAGACCCTTTGAAGACATATTGCATGGTACCCATTCCACGGGTCTCAACTCTCCAGGTTTAAGGTATTCTTCCTTCAGCTAAAACATGCATGTGGAACCCAGAGTATGATCAACCGTGTGAACGGGAGACGTGTTCAAATATGTCTCAGTTTTCCTCCCCTGGTACTCGGGTGCAACATTCCAGACGCTTTACTAACACTCTCCCCACTTGGAGAGTCAGCGCCTTTAACCTCCTGTTTGGCCCAGTTTGCAATTTCTGCGGAAGATGAACAGGAATAGCGAGAACCAATGAGAGGCTAGCTGGAGGTGTCTGGACGGGCAAATTTCACTCTCATTTCCCACCAGGAAGAGGAATTAACCAAAGGCTCAGCGTGCCGTGCCGGAACCAGATTAGGGCCTGAAGCCATCCTGCGGTGTTGCGGCCAGCTCAAAAGAAAGCGAGTTGAGGAAAGGAGCTCAGGGGCCCTGTAATTCACAAACCTGCAGAGTTATAAATGACAGCTATCGTCCAAAAATATACTGAAGTAAGGCTGCCAACAGGACTTGAAAGCGGGGCAGAATTGCAGGAAACCGATTTCAGGAGGTAGACTGGAATTGCATTGAAAGCATAGGAAAAGAGGCAGAACGTCCACAATGATGCACTTGGCCAAAAAGGGCGTATGCGTTTTTTTCCTGAATATATTCAGGAAAAAACGCATACGCCCTTTTTGGCCAACCAAGCAAGCTTGCAAAGGAAATCTGCACTACAATGAAGTCTCACTTCCCCCCGGTCAAAAGGGCCATCTGAAAAAAGTGTAAAATCCAGAAAGGCAGGACAGGCCATGGAGAACTGGGAGCCTTGTTATGCTGATGGGCGGGATGTAAATTGCCAACAGAGATTTGGGAGAAGTGTATGGTGTTTCCTGAAACATCTAAAAAACAAATCAACAGAGCCTAGGGCACTTCCACTTATGGTCCTATAGCTTAGGGAAATTAAAATCAAAAAGACACAGCCACCCCAAAGTTTGGGACGCCTCTGTTTACAAGCACCTCATTTACCGTACAAGTTCAATATCACAGAAAGTGAAAAATAGATAAAGAACATGTGGTACTTACGTACAATGCAGTATCACTCAGCAATGAAATCTATGTCATCAGGCCCGTAGCAGCATAATGAGTGGATTCAGGTACGATGATTCTAACTGAAATAAGTCACACAGAAAAAGAAACATCATAAGATATCACTAATACACGGAATGTAAACTTGGCTACACAGGAACTGCATTCCAAAACAGAACAGGGTCTCAAATTTAGAAAAACAACTTATGCTTGCTTAAGGGTAAAGGTGAGTTGGGGTGCTGCATAAAACCAGAGATTGAAATGAGCACAGATAAAGTTCCTTAAGCCAAATATGGAATAGACAAGAGCTACTCCTTGCTCAACGAAATGGACTCAACACTGCATATTAAACGCCTAAGAATGTACCTGTCTTGTAAGTATCTTAAAACCTATGGATTGCTGTGTCTCCGAAAGAGAATCAAGCATGTGTACAGGGGCATAAACGCAGCAGTGATAGGATTGGAGAGGTTCGGTGAGCAAATGAAGACCCTTTGAAATCATATTGCATGGTACCCATTCCACGGGTTTCAACTACCCACGTTTAAGGTATTCTTCCTTCAGCTAAAACATGCATGTGGAACCTAGAGTATGATCAACCATGTGATCGGGAGACGTGTTCAAATATGTCTCAGTTTTCGTACCCTGGTACTCGCGTGCAACATTCCAGACGCTTTACTAACACTCTCCCCACTTGGAGAGTCAGTCCCTTTAACCTCCTGTTTGGCCCAGTTTGCAATTACTGCGGAAGATGAACAGGAATAGCGAGAACCAATGACAGACTAGCTGGAGGTGTCTGGACGGGCAAATTTAACTCTCATTTCCCACCAGGAAGAGGAAATAACCAAAGGCTCAGTGTGTCGTGCCGGAACCAGATTAGGGCCTGAAGCCATCCTGCGGTGTTGCGGCCAGCTCAAAAGAAAGCGAGTTGAAGAAAGGAGCTCAGGGGCACTGTAATTCACAAACCTGCAGAGTTATAAATGACAGCTATCGTCCAAAAATAGACTGAAGTAAGGCTGCCAAGAGGACTTGAAAGCGGGGCAGAATTGCAGGAAACCGATTTCAGGAGGTAGACTGAAATTGCATTGAAAGCATAGGAAAAGAGGCAGAACGTCCACAATGATGCACTTGGCCAAACAGGGCGTATGCGTTTTTTCCTGAATATATTCAGGAAAAAACGCATACGCCCTTTTTGGCCAACCAAGCAATCTTGCAAAGGAAATCTGCACTACAATGAAGTCTCACTTCCCCCCGGTCAAAAGGGCCATCTGAAAAAAGTGTAAAATCCAGAAAGGCAGGACAGGCCATGGAGAACTGGGAGCCTTGTTATGCTGAAGGGCGGGATGTAAATTGCCTACAACCACTTGGGAGAAGTGTATGGTGTTTCCTGAAACATCTAAAAAACAAAGCAACAGAGCCTAGGGCACTTCCACTTATGGTCCTATAGCTTAGGGAATTTAAAATAAAAAAGACACAGCCACCCCAAAGTTTGGGACGCCTCTGTTTACAAGAACCTCGTTTACAGTACAAGTTCAACATCGCAGAAAGTGAAAAATGGATAAAGAAGTTGTGGTATTTACTTACAAAGCAATATCACTCAGCAATGAAATCTATGTCATCAGGCCCTTAGCATCACAATGAGTGAGTTCAGGTATGATGATTCTAACTGAAATAAGTCACACAGAAAAAGAAACATCATAAGATATCAGTAATACACGGAATGTAAACTTGGCTACACAGGAACTGAATTACAGAACACAACAGCGTCTCAAATTTAGAAAACAAACTTATGCTTGCTTAAGGGGAAAGGTGAGTTGGGGTGCTGCATAAAACCAGAGATTGAAATGAGCACAGATAAAGTTCCTTAAGTCAAATATGGAATAGACAAGAGCTACTCCTTGCTCAACGAAATGGACTCAACACCGCATATTAAACGCCTAAGAATGTACCTGACTAGTAAGTATCGTAAAACCTATGGATTGCTATGTCTCCAAAAGAGAATCAAGCATGTGTAGAGGGGCATAAACGCAGCAGTGATAGGATTGGAGAGGTTCGGTGAGCAAATGAAGACCCTTTGAAGTCTTATTGCATGGTACCCATGCCACAGGTTTCAACTACCCAGGTTTAAGGTATTCTTCCTTCAGCTAAAACATGCATGTGGAACCCAAGTATGATCAACCATGTGATCGGGAGATGTATTCAAATATGTCTCAGTTTTCCTCCCCTGGTACACGGGTGCAACATTCCAGACGCTTTACTAACACTCTCCCCACTTGGAGAGTCAGTCCCTTTAACCTCCTGTTTGGCCCAGTTTGCAATTACTGCGGAAGATGAACAGGAATAGCGAGAACCAATGAGAGACTAGCTGGAGGTGTCTGGACGGGCAAATTTAACTCTCATTTCCCACCAGGAAGAGGAAATAACCAAAGGCTCAGTGTGTCGTGCCGGAACCAGATTAGGGCCTGAAGCCATCCTGCGGTGTTGCGGCCAGCTCAAAAGAAAGCGAGTTGAAGAAAGGAGCTCAGGGGCACTGTAATTCACAAACCTGCAGAGTTATAAATGACAGCTATCGTCCAAAAATAGACTGAAGTAAGGCTGCCAAGAGGACTTGAAAGCGGGGCAGAATTGCAGGAAACCGATTTCAGGAGGTAGACTGAAATTGCATTGAAAGCATAGGAAAAGAGGCAGAACGTCCACAATGATGCACTTGGCCAAAAAGGGCGTATGCGTTTTTTCCTGAATATATTCAGGAAAAAACGCATACGCCCTTTTTGGCCAACCAAGCAAGCTTGCAAAGGAAATCTGCACTACAATGAAGTCTCACTTCCCCCCGGTCAAAAGGGCCATCTGAAAAAAGTGTAAAATCCAGAAAGGCAGGACAGGCCATGGAGAACTGGGAGCCTTGTTATGCTGAAGGGCGGGATGTAAATTGCCTACAACCACTCGGGAGAAGTGTATGGTGTTTCCTGAAACATCTAAAAAACAAAGCAACAGAGCCTAGGGCACTTCCACTTATGGTCCTATAGCTTAGGGAATTTAAAATAAAAAAGACACAGCCACCCCAAAGTTTGGGACGCCTCTGTTTACAAGAACCTCATTTACAGTACAAGTTCAACATTGCAGAAAGTGAAAAATGGATAAAGAAGTTGTGGTATTTACTTACAAAGCAATATCACTCAGCAAAGAAATCTATGTCATCAGGCCCTTAGCATCACAATGAGTGGATTCAGGTATGATGATTCTAACTGAAATAAGTCACACAGAAAAAGAAACATCATAAGATATCAGTAATACATGGAATGGAAACTTGGCTACACAGGAACTGAATTACAGAGCACAACAGGGTCTCAAATTTAGAAAACCAACTTATGCTTGCTTAAGGGGAAAGGTGAGTTGGGGTGCTGCATAAAACCAGAGATTGAAATGAGCACAGATAAAGTTCCTTAAGTCAAATATGCAATAGACAAGAGCTACTCCTTGCTCAACGAAATGGACTCAACACCGCATATTAAACGCCTAAGAATGTACCTGACTAGTAAGTATCTTAAAACCTATGGATTGCTATGTCTCCGAAAGAGAATCAAGCATGTGTACCGGGGCATAAACGCAGCAGTTATAGGATTGGAGAGGTTCGGTGAGCAAATGAAGACCCTTTGAAGTCATATTGCATGGTACCCTTTCCACGGGTCTTAACTCTCCAGGTTTAAGGTATTCTTCCTTCAGCTAAAACATGCATGTGGAACCCAAGTATGATCAACCATGTGAATGGGAGACGTGTTCAAATATGTCTCAGTTTTCCTCCCCTGGTACTCGGGTGCTACATTCCAGACGCTTTACTAACACTCTCCCCACTTGGAGAGTCAGCGCCTTTAACCTCCTGTTTGGCCCAGTTTGCAATTACTGCGGAAGATGAACAGGAATAGCGAGAACCAATGAGAGACTAGCTGGAGGTGTCTGGACGGGCAAATTTAACTCTCATTTCCCAACAGGAAGAGGAAATAACCAAAGGCTCAGCGTGCCGTGCCAGAACCAGATTAGGGCCTGAAGCCATCCTGCGGTGTTGCGGCCAGGTCACAAGAAAGCGAGTTGAAGAAAGGAGCTCAGGGGCACTGTAATTCACAAACCTGCAGAGTTATAAATGACAGCTATCGTCCAAAAATAGACTGAAGTAAGGCTGCCAAGAGGACTTGAAAGCGGGGCAGAATTGCAGGAAACCGATTTCAGGAGGTAGACTGGAATTGCATTGAAAGCATAGGAAAAGAGGCAGAACGTCCACAATGATGCACTTGGCCAAAAAGGACGTATGCGTTTTTTCCTGAATATATTCAGGAAAAAACGCATACGCCCTTTTTGGCCAACCAAGCAAGCTTGCAAAGGAAATCTGCACTACAATGAAGTCTCACTTCCCCCCGGTCAAAAGGGCCATCTGAAAAAAGTGTAAAATCCAGAAAGGCAGGACAGGCCATGGAGAACTGGGAGCTTTGTTATGCTGATGGGCGTCATGTAAATTGCCAACAGACACTGGGGAGAAGTGTATGGTGTTTCCTGAAACATCTAAAAAACAAAGCAACAGAGCCTAGGGCACTGCCACTTATGGTCCTATAGCTTAGGGAAATTAAAATCAAAAAGACACAGCCACCCCAAAGTTTGGGACGCCTCTGTTTACAAGAACCTCGTTTACAGTACAAGTTCAACATCGCAGAAAGTGAAAAATGGATAAAGAAGTTGTGGTATTTACTTACAAAGCAATATCACTCAGCAATGAAATCTATGTCATCAGGCCCTTAGCAGCACAATGAGTGGATTCAGGTACGATGATTCTAACTGAAATAAGTCACACAGAAAAAGAAACATCATAAGATATCACTAATACACGGAATGTAAATTTGGCTACACAGGAACTGCATTCCAAAACAGAACAGGGTCTCAAATTTAGAAAACCAACTTATGCTTGCTTAAGGGGAAAGGTGAGTTGGGGTGCTGCATAAAACCAGAGATTGAAATGAGCACAGATAAAGTTCCTTAAGCCAAATATGGAATAGACAAGAGCTACTCCTTGCTCAACGAAATGGACTCAAAACCCCATATTAAACGCCTAAGAATGTACCTGACTAGTAAGTATCTTAAAACCTATGGATTGCTATGTCTCCGAAAGAGAATCAAGCATGTGTACAGGGGCATAAACGCAGCAGTGATAGGATTGGAGAGGTTCGGTGAGCAAATGAAGACCCTTTGAAGTCATATTGCATGGTACCCATTCCACGGGTCTCAACTCTCCAGGTTTAAGGTATTCTTCCTTCAGCTAAAACATGCATGTGGAACCCAGAGTATGATCAACCATGTGAACGGGAGTCGTGTTCAAATATGTCTCAGTTTTGCTCCCCTGGTACTCGGGTGCAACATTCCAGACGCTTTACTAACACTCTCCCGACTTGGAGAGTCAGTCCCTTTAACCTCCTGTTTGGCCCAGTTTGCAATTTCTGCGGAAGATGAACAGGAATAGCGAGAACCAATGAGAGGCTAGCTGGAGGTGTCTGGACGGGCAAATTTAACTCTCATTTCCCCCCAGGAAGAAGAATTAAGCAAAGGCTCAGCATGCCGGGCCGGAACCAGATTAGGGCCTGAAGCCATCCTGCGGTGTTACGGCCAGGTCACAAGAAAGCGAGTTGAAGAAAGGAGCTCAGGGGCACTGTAATTCACAAACCTGCAGAGTTATAAATGACAGCTATCGTCCAAAAATAGACTGAAGTAAGGCTGCCAAGAGGACTTGAAAGCGGGGCAGAATTGCAGGAAACCGATTTCAGGAGGTAGACTGGAATTGCATTGAAAGCATAGGAAAAGAGGCAGAACGTCCACAATGATGCACTTGGCCAAAAAGGGCGTATGCGTTTTTTCCTGAATATATTCAGGAAAAAACGCATACGCCCTTTTTGGCCAACCAAGCAAGCTTGCAAAGGAAATCTGCACTACAATGAAGTCTCCCTTCTCCCCGGTCAAAAGGGCCATCTGAAAAAAGTGTAAAATCCAGAAAGGCAACAGGCCATTGAGAACTGGGAGCCTTGTTATGCTGATGGGCGGGATGTAAATTGCCAACAGACACTGGAGAGAAGTTTATGGTGTTTCCTGAAACATCTAAAAAACAAAGCAACAGAGCCTAGGGCACTTCCACTTATGGTCCTATAGCTTAGGGAAATTAAAATCAAAAAGACACAGCCACCCCAAAGTTTGGAATGGCTCTGTTTACAAGAACCTCGTTTACAGTACAAGTTCAACATCGCAGAAAGTGAAAAATGGATAAAGAAGTTGTGGTATTCACTTACAAAGCAATATCACTCAGCAATGAAATCTATGTCATCAGGCCCTTAGCAGCACAATGAGTGGATTCAGGTATGATGATTCTAACTGAAATAAGTCACACAGAAAAAGAAACATCATAAGATATCAGTAATACACGGAATGGAAACTTGGCTACACAGGAACTGAATTACAGAACAGAACAGGGTCTCAAATTTAGAAAACCAACTTATGCTTGCTTAAGGGTAAAGGTGAGTTGGGGTGCTGCATAAAACCAGAGATTGAAATGAGCACAGATAAAGTTCCTTAAGCCAAATATGGAATAGACAAGAGCTACTCCTTGCTCAACGAAATGGACTCAACACCCCATATTAAACGCCTAAGAATGTACCTGACTAGTAAGTATCTTAAAACCTATGGATTGCTATGTCTCCAAAAGAGAATCAAGCATGTGTACAGGGGTATAAACGCAGCAGTGATAGGATTGGAGAGGTTCGGTGAGCAAATGAAGACCCTTTGAAGTCATATTGCATGGTACCCATTCCACGGGTTTCAGCTACCCAATTTAAGGTATTCTTCCTTCAGCTAAATCATGCATGTGGAACCTAGAGTATGATCAACCATTTGATCGGGAGACGTGTTCAAATATGTCTCAGTTTTCCACCCCTGGTACTCGGGTGTAACATTCCAGACGCTTTACTGACACTCTCCACACTTGAAGAGTCAGCGCCTTTAACCTCCTGTTTGGCACAGTTTGCAATTTCTGCGGAAGATGAACAGGAATAGCGAGAACCAATGAGAGACTAGCTGGAGGTGTCTGGACGGGCAAATTTAACTCTCATTTCCCACCAGGAGGAGGAAATAACCAAAGGCTCAGCGTGCCGTGCCAGAACCAGATTAGGGCCTGAAGCCATCCTGCGGTGTTGCGGCCAGCTCACAAGAAAGCGAGTTGAAGAAAGGAGCTCAGGGGCACTGTAATTCACAAACCTGCAGAGTTATAAATGACAGCTATCGTCCAAAAATAGACTGAAGTAAGGCTGCCAAGAGGACTTGAAAGCGGGGCAGAATTGCAGGAAACCGATTTCAGGAGGTAGACTGAAATTGCATTGAAAGCATAGGAAAAGAGGCAGAACGTCCACAATGATGAACTTGGCCAAAAAGGGCGTATGCGTTTTTTCCTGAATATATTCAGGAAAAAAGGCATACGCCCTTTTTGGCCAACCAAGCAAGCTTGCAAAGGAAATCTGCACTACAATGAAGTCTCACTTCTCCCCGCTCAAAAGGGCCATCTGAAAAAAGTGTAAAATCCAGAAAGGCAGGACAGGCCATGAGGAACTGGGAGCCTTTTTATGCTGAAGGGCGGGATGTAAATTGCCAACAACCACTCGGGAGAAGTGTATGGTGTTTCCTGAAACATCTAAAAAACAAAGCAACAGAGCCTAGGGCACTTCCACTTATGGTCCTATAGCTTAGGCAATTTAAAATCAAAAAGACACAGCCACCCCACAGATTGGAACGGCTCTGTTTACAAGAACCTCGTTTACAGTACAAGTTCAACATCGCAGAAAGTGAAAAATGGATAAAGAAGTTGTGGTATTTACTTACAAAGCAATATCACTCAGCAATGAAATCTATGTCATCACGCCCTTAGCAGCACAATGAGTGGATTCAGGTATGATGATTCTAAGTGAAATAAGTCACAAAGAAAAAGAAACATCATAAGATATCAGTAATACACGGAATGTAAACTTGGCTACAAGGAACTGAATTACAGAACAGAACAGGGTCTCAAATTTAGAAAACCAACTTATCCTTGCTTAAGGGTAAAGGTGAGTTGGGGTGCTGCATAAAACCAGAGATTGAAATGAGCACAGATAAAGTTCCTTAAGCCAAATATGGAATAGACAAGAGCTACTCCTTGCTCAACGAAATGGACTCAACACCCCATATTAAACGCCTAAGAATGTACCTGACTAGTAAGTATCTTAAAACCTATGGATTGCTATGTCTCCGAAAGAGAATCAAGCATGTGTACAGGGGCATAAACGCAGCAGTGATAGGATTGGAGAGGTTCGGTGAGCAAATGAAGACCCTTTGAAGTCATATTGCATGGTACCCATTACACGGGTTTCAACTACCCAGGTTTAAGGTATTCTTCCTTCAGCTAAAACATGCATGTGGAACCTAGAGTATGATCAACCATATGATCGGGAGACGTGTTCAAATATGTCTCACTTTTCGTACCCTGGTACTCGGGTGCAACATTCCAGACGCTTTACTAACACTCTCCCGACTTGCAGAGTCAGTCCCTTTAACCTCCTGTTTGGCCCAGTTTGCAATTTCTGCGGAAGATGAACAGGAATAGCGAGAACCAATTAGAGGCTAGCTGGAGGTGTCTGGACGGGCAAATTTAACTCTCATTTCCCACCAGGAAGAGGAATTAACCAAAGGCTCAGCGTGCCGTGCCGGAACCAGATTAGGGCCTGAAGCCATCCTGCGGTGTTGCGGCCAGCTCAAAAGAAAGCGAGTTGAAGAAAGGAGCTCAGGGGCACTGTAATTCACAAACATGCAGAGTTATAAATGACAGCTATCCTCCAAAAATAGACTGAAGTAAGGCTGCCAAGAGGACTTGAAAGCGGGGCAGAATTGCAGGAAACCGATTTCAGGAGGTAGACTGAAATTGCATTGAAAGCATAGGAAAAGAGGCAGAACGTCCACAATGATGCACTTGGCCAAAAAGGGCGTATGCGTTTTTTCCTGAATATATTCAGGAAAAAATGCATACGCCCTTTTTGGCCAACTAAGCAAGCTTGCAAAGGAAATCTGCACTACAATGAAGTCTCACTTCTCCCCGGTCAAAAGGGCCATCTGAAAAAAGTGTAAAATCCAGAAAGGCAACAGGCCATTGAGAACTGGGAGCCTTGTTATGCTGATTGGCGGGATGTAAATTGCCAACAGACACTCAGGAGAAGTGTATGGTGTTTGTGAAACATCTAAAAAACAAAGCAACAGAGCCTAGGGCACTTCCACTTATGGTCCTATACCTTAGGGAAATTAAAATCAAAAAGACACAGCCACCCCATAGTTTGGGACGCCTCTGTTTACAAGAACCTCGTTTACAGTACAAGTTCAACATCGCAGAAAGTGAAAAATGGATAAAGAAGTTGTGGTATTCACTTACAAAGCAATATCACTCAGCAATGAAATCTATGTCATCAGGCCCTTAGCAGCACAATGAGTGGATTCAGGTATGATGATTCTAACTGAAATAAGTCACACAGAAAAAGAAACATCATAAGATATCAGTAATACACGGAATGGAAACTTGGCTACACAGGAACTGAATTACAGAACAGAACAGGGTCTCAAATTTAGAAAACCAACTTATGCTTGCTTAAGGGTAAAGGTGAGTTGGGGTGCTGCATAAAACCAGAGATTGAAATGAGCACAGATAAAGTTCCTTAAGCCAAATATGGAATAGACAAGAGCTACTCCTTGCTCAATGAAATGGACTCAACACCGCATATTAAACGCCTAAGAATGTACCTGACTAGTAAGTATCTTAAAACCTATGGATTGCTATGTCTCCAAAAGAGAATCAAGCATGTGTACAGGGGCATAAACGCAGCAGTGATAGGATTGGAGAGGTTCGGTGAGCAAATGAAGACCCTTTGAAGTCATATTGCATGGTACCCATTCCACGGGTTTCAGCTACCCAATTTAAGGTATTCTTCCTTCAGCTAAAACATGCATGTGGAACCTAGAGTATGATCAACCATTTGATCGGGAGACGTGTTCAAATATGTCTCAGTTTTCGTACCCTGGTACTCGGGTGCAACATTCCAGACGCTTTACTCACACTCTCCCCACTTGAAGAGTCAGCGCCTTTAACCTCCTGTTTGGCACAGTTTGCAATTTCTGCAGAAGATGAACAGGAATAGCGAGAACCAATGAGAGGCTAGCTGGAGGTGTCTGGATGGGCAAATTTAACTCTCATTTCCCACCAGGAGGAGGAAATAACCAAAGGCTCAGTGTGCCGTGCCAGAACCAGATTAGGGCCTGAAGCCATCCTGCGGTGTTGCGGCCAGCTCACAAGAAAGCGAGTTGAAGAAAGGAGCTCAGGGGCACTGTAATTCACAAACCTGCAGAGTTATAAATGACAGCTATCGTCCAAAAATAGACTGAAGTAAGGCTGCCAAGAGGACTTGAAAGCGGGGCAGAATTGCAGGAAACGGATTTCAGGAGGTAGATTGAAATTGCATTGAAAGCATAGGAAAAGAGGCAGAACGTCCACAATGATGCACTTGGCCAAAAAGGGCGTATGCGTTTTTTCCTGAATATATTCAGGAAAAAACGCATACGCCCTTTTTGGCCAACCAAGCAAGCTTGCAAAGAAATCTGCACTGCAATGAAGTCTCACTTCCCCCCGGTCAAAAGGGCCATCTGAAAAAAGTGTAAAATCCAGAAAGGCAGGACAGGCCATGGAGAACTGGGAGCCTTGTTATGCTGAAGGGCAGGATGTAAATTGCCAGCAACCACTCGGGAGAAGTGTATGGTGTTTCATGAAACATCTAAAAAACAAAGCAACAGAGCCTAGGGCACTTCCACTTATGGTCCTATAGCTTAGGGAAATTAAAATCAAACAGACACAGCCACCCCAAAGTTTGGGACGCCTCTGTTTACAAGAACCTCGTTTACAGTACAAGTTCAACATCGCAGAAAGTGAAAAATGGATAAAGAAGTTGTGGTATTTACTTACAATTCAGTATCACTCAGCAATGAAATCTATGTCATCAGGTCCTTAGCATCACAATGAGTGGATTCAGGTATGATGATTCTAACTGAAATAAGTCACACAGAAAAAGAAACATCATAAGATATCACTAATACATGGAATGTAAACTTGGCTACACAGGAACTGAATTACAGAACAGAACCGGGTCTCAAATTTAGAAAACCAACTTATGCTTGCTTAAGGGGAAAGGTGAGTTGGGGTGCTGCATAAAACCAGAGATTGAAATGAGCACAGATAAAGTTCCTTAAGTCAAATATGGAATAGACAAGAGCTACTCCTTGCTCAACGAAATGGACTCAACACCGCATATTAAACGCCTAAGAATGTACCTGACTAGTAAGTATCGTAAAACCTATGGATTGCTATGTCTCCGAAAGAGAATCAAGCATGTGTACAGGGGCATAAACGCAGCAGTGATAGGATTGGAGAGGTTCGGTGAGCAAATGAAGACCCTTTGAAGTCATATTGCATGGTACCCATTACACGGGTCTCAATTCTCCAAGTTTAAGGTATTCTTCCTTCAGCTAAAACATGCATGTGGAACCCAAGTATGATCAACCGTGTGAACGGGAGACGTGTTCAAATATGTCTCAGTTTTCCTCCCCTGGTACTCGGGTGCAACATTCCAGACGCTTTACTAACACTCTCCCCACTTGGAGAGTCAGCGCCTTTAACCTCCTGTTTGGCCCAGTTTGCAATTTCTGCGGAAGATGAACAGAAATAGCGAGAACCAATGAGAGGCTAGCTGGAGGTGTCTGGACGGGCAAATTTAACTCTCATTTCCCACCAGGAAGAGGAATTAACCAAAGGCTCAGCGTGCCGTGCCGGAACCAGATTAGGGCCTGAAGCCATCCGGCGGTGTTGCGGCCAGCTCAAAAGAAAGCGAGTTGAAGAAAGGAGCTCAGGGGCACTGTAATTCACAAACATGCAGAGTTATAAATGACAGCTATCGTCCAAAAATAGACTGAAGTAAGGCTGCCAAGAGGACTTGAAAGCGGGGCAGAATTGCAGGAAACCGATTTCAGGAGGTAGACTGGAATTGCATTGAAAGCATAGGAAAAGAGGCAGAACGTCCACAATGATGCACTTGGCCAAAAAGGGCGTATGCGTTTTTTCCTGAATATATTCAGGAAAAAACGCATACGCCCTTTTTGGTCAACCAAGCAAGCTTGCAAAGGAAATCTGCACTACAATGAAGTCTCACTTCCCCCCGGTCAAAAGGGCCATCTGAAAAAAGTGTAAAATCCAGAAAGGCAGGACAGGCCATGGAGAACTGGGAGCCTTGTTATGCTGATGGGCGGGATGTAAATTGCCAACAGACACTGGGGAGAAGTGTATGGTGTTTCCTGAAACATCTAAAAAACAAAGCAACAGAGCCTAGGGCACTGCCACTTATGGTCCTATAGCTTAGGGAAATTAAAATCAAAAAGACACAGCC
Source organism: Stenella coeruleoalba (assembly GCF_951394435.1). NCBI lineage: Eukaryota > Metazoa > Chordata > Mammalia > Artiodactyla > Delphinidae > Stenella > Stenella coeruleoalba. Next base: position 91,093,328 of record NC_137149.1, on the reverse strand, counting down.
ACCCCAAAGTTTGGGACGCCTCTGTTTACAAGAACCTCGTTTACAGTACAAGTTCAACATCGCAGAAAGTGAAAAATGGATAAAGAAGTTGTGGTATTTACTTACAAAGCAATATCACTCAGCAATGAAATCTATGTCATCAGGCCCTTAGCAGCACAATGAATGGATTCAGGTACGATGATTCTAACTGAAATAAGTCACACAGAAAAAGAAACATCATAAGATATCACTAATACACGGAATGTAAACTTGGCTACACAGGAACTGCATTCCAAACCAGAACAGGGTCTCAAATTTAGAAAACCAACTTATGCTTGCTTAAGGGGAAAGGTGAGTTGGGGTGCTGCATAAAACCAGAGATTGAAATGAGCACAGATAAAGTTCCTTAAGCCAAATATGGAATAGACAAGAGCTACTCCTTGCTCAACGAAATGGACTCAAAACCCCATATTAAACGCCTAAGAATGTACCTGACTAGTAAGTATCTTAAAACCTATGGATTGCTATGTCTCCGAAAGAGAATCAAGCATGTGTACAGGGGCATAAACGCAGCAGTGATAGGATTGGAGAGGTTCGGTGAGCAAATGAAGACCCTTTGAAGTCATATTGCATGGTACCCATTACACGGGTCTCAACTCTCCAGGTTTAAGGTATTCTTCCTTCAGCTAAAACATGCATGTGGAACCCAGAGTATGATCAACCATGTGAACGGGAGTCGTGTTCAAATATGTCTCAGTTTTGCTCCCCTGGTACTCGGGTGCAACATTCCAGACGCTTTACTAACACTCTCCCCACTTGGAGAGTCAGTCCCTTTAACCTCCTGTTTGGCCCAGTTTGCAATTTCTGCGGAAGATGAACAGGAATAGCGAGAACCAATGAGAGACTAGCTGGAGGTGTCTGGACGGGCAAATTTAACTCTCATTTCCCACCAGGAAGAGGAATTAACCAAAGGCTCAGCATGCCGGGCCGGAACCAGATTAGGGCCTGAAGCCATCCTGCGGTGTTACGGCCAGGTCACAAGAAAGCGAGTTGAAGAAAGGAGCTCAGGGGCACTGTAATTCACAAACCTGCAGAGTTATAAATGACAGCTATCGTCCAAAAATAGACTGAAGTAAGGCTGCCAAGAGGACTTGAAAGCGGGGCAGAATTGCAGGAAACCGATTTCAGGAGGTAGACTGGAATTGCATTGAAAGCATAGGAAAAGAGGCAGAACGTCCACAATGATGCACTTGGCCGAAAAGGGCGTATGCGTTTTTTCCTGAATATATTCAGGAAAAAACGCATACGCGCTTTTTGGCCAACCAAGCAAGCTTGCAAAGGAAATCTGCACTACAATGAAGTCTCACTTCTCCCCGGTCAAAAGGGCCATCTGAAAAAAGTGTAAAATCCAGAAAGGCAACAGGCCATTGAGAACTGGGAGCCTTGTTATGCTGATGGGCGGGATGTAAATTGCCAACAGACACTCAGGAGAAGTGTATGGTGTTTCCTGAAACATCTAAAAAACAAAGCAACAGAGCCTAGGGCACTTCCACTTATGGTCCTATAGCTTAGGGAAATTAAAATCAAAAAGACACAGCCACCCCAAAGTTTGGAATGGCTCTGTTTACAAGAACCTCGTTTACAGTACAAGTTCAACATTGCAGAAAGTGAAAAATGGATAAAGAAGTTGTGGTATTCACTTACAAAGCAATATCACTCAGCAATGAAATCTATGTCATCAGGCCCTTAGCAGCACAATGAGTGGATTCAGGTATGATGATTCTAACTGAAATAAGTCACACAGAAAAAGAAACATCATAAGATATCAGTAATACACGGAATGGAAACTTGGCTACACAGGAACTGAATTACAGAACAGAACAGGGTCTCAAATTTAGAAAACCAACTTATGCTTGCTTAAGGGGAAAGGTGAGTTGGGGTGCTGCATAAAACCAGAGATTGAAATGAGCACAGATAAAGTTCCTTAAGCCAAATATGGAATAGACAAGAGCTACTCCTTGCTCAACGAAATGGACTCAACACCCCATATTAAACGCCTAAGAATGTACCTGACTAGTAAGTATCTTAAAACCTATGGATTGCTATGTCTCCAAAAGAGAATCAAGCATGTGTACAGGGGTATAAACGCAGCAGTGATAGGATTGGAGAGGTTCGGTGAGCAAATGAAGACCCTTTGAAGTCATATTGCATGGTACCCATTCCACGGGTTTCAGCTACCCAATTTAAGGTATTCTTCCTTCAGCTAAAACATGCATGTGGAACCTAGAGTATGATCAACCATTTGATCGGGAGACGTGTTCAAATATGTCTCAGTTTTCCACCCCTGGTACTCGGGTGCAACATTCCAGACGCTTTACTGACACTCTCCACACTTGAAGAGTCAGCGCCTTTAACCTCCTGTTTGGCACAGTTTGCAATTTCTGCGGAAGATGAACAGGAATAGTGAGAACCAATGAGAGGCTAGCTGGAGGTGTCTGGACGGGCAAATTTAACTCTCATTTCCCACCAGGAGGAGGAAATAACCAAAGGCTCAGCGTGCCGTGCCAGAACCAGATTAGGGCCTGAAGCCATCCTGCGGTGTTGCGGCCAGCTCACAAGAAAGCGAGTTGAAGAAAGGAGCTCAGGGGCACTGTAATTCACAAACCTGCAGAGTTATAAATGACAGCTATCGTCCAAAAATAGAGTGAAGTAAGGCTGCCAAGAGGACTTGAAAGCGGGGCAGAATTGCAGGAAACCGATTTCAGGAGGTAGACTGGAATTGCATTGAAAGCATAGGAAAAGAGGCAGAACGTCCACAATGATGCACTTGGCCAAAAAGGGCGTATGCGTTTTTTCCTGAATATATTCAGGAAAAAACGCATACGCCCTTTTTGGCCAACCAAGCAAGCTTGCAAAGGAAATCTGCACTACAATGAAGTCTCACTTCTCCCCGGTCAAAAGGGCCATCTGAAAAAAGTGTAAAATCCAGAAAGGCAACAGGCCATTGAGAACTGGGAGCCTTGTTATGCTGATTGGCGGGATGTAAATTGCCAACAGACACTCAGGAGAAGTGTATGGTGTTTGTGAAACATCTAAAAAACAAAGCAACAGAGCCTAGGGCACTTCCAGTTATGGTCCTATACCTTAGGGAAATTAAAATCAAAAAGACACAGCCACCCCATAGTTTGGGACGCCTCTGTTTACAAGAACCTCGTTTACAGTGCAAGTTCAACATCGCAGAAAGTGAAAAATGGATAAAGAAGTTGTGGTATTCACTTACAAAGCAATATCACTCAGCAATGAAATCTATGTCATCAGGCCCTTAGCAGCACAATGAGTGGATTCAGGTATGATGATTCTAACTGAAATAAGTCACACAGAAAAAGAAACATCATAAGATATCAGTAATACACGGAATGGAAACTTGGCTACACAGGAACTGAATTACAGAACAGAACAGGGTCTCAAATTTAGAAAACCAACTTATGCTTGCTTAAGGGTAAAGGTGAGTTGGGGTGCTGCATAAATCCAGAGATTGAAATGAGCACAGATAAAGTTCCTTAAGCCAAATATGGAATAGACAAGAGCTACTCCTTGCTCAACGAAATGGACTCAACACCGCATATTAAACGCCTAAGAATGTACCTGACTAGTAAGTATCTTAAAACCTATGGATTGCTATGTCTCCAAAAGAGAATCAAGCATGTGTACAGGGGCATAAACGCAGCAGTGATAGGATTGGAGAGGTTCGGTGAGCAAATGAAGACCCTTTGAAGTCATATTGCATGGTACCCATTCCACGGGTTTCAGCTACCCAATTTAAGGTATTCTTCCTTCAGCTAAAACATGCATGTGGAACCTAGAGTATGATCAACCATTTGATCGGGAGACGTGTTCAAATATGTCTCAGTTTTCGTACCCTGGTACTCGGGTGCAACATTCCAGACGCTTTACTCACACTCTCCCCACTTGAAGAGTCAGCGCCTTTAACCCCCTGTTTGGCACACTTTGCAATTTCTGCAGAAGATGAACAGGAATAGCGAGAACCAATGAGAGGCTAGCTGGAGGTGTCTGGACGGGCAAATTTAACTCTCATTTCCCACCAGGAGGAGGAAATAACCAAAGGCTCAGCGTGCCGTGCCAGAACCAGATTAGGGCCTGAAGCCATCCTGCGGTGTTGCGGCCAGCTCACAAGAAAGCGAGTTGAAGAAAGGAGCTCAGGGGCACTGTAATTCACAAACCTGCAGAGTTATAAATGACAGCTATCGTCCAAAAATAGACTGAAGTGAGGCTGCCAAGAGGACTTGAAAGCGGGGCAGAATTGCAGGAAACCGATTTCAGGAGGTAGATTGAAATTGCATTGAAAGCATAGGAAAAGAGGCAGAACGTCCACAATGATGCACTTGGCCAAAAAGGGCGTATGCGTTTTTTCCTGAATATATTCAGGAAAAAACGCATACGCCCTTTTTGGCCAACCAAGCAAGCTTGCAAAGGAAATCTGCACTACAATGAAGTCTCACTTCCCCCCGGTCAAAAGGGCCATCTGAAAAAAGTGTAAAATCCAGAAAGGCAGGACAGGCCATGGAGAACTGGGAGCCTTGTTATGCTGAAGGGCAGGATGTAAATTGCCAGCAACCACTCGGGAGAAGTGTATGGTGTTTCCTGAAACATCTAAAAAACAAAGCAACAGAGCCTAGGGCACTTCCACTTATGGTCCTATAGCTTAGGGAAATTAAAATCAAAAAGACACAGCCACCCCAAAGTTTGGGACGCCTCTGTTTACAAGAACCTCGTTTACAGTACAAGTTCAACATTGCAGAAAGTGAAAAATGGATAAAGAAGTTGTGGTATTTACTTACAATTCAGTATCACTCAGCAATGAAATCTATGTCATCAGGTCCTTAGCATCACAATGAGTGGATTCAGGTATGATGATTCTAACTGAAATAAGTCACACAGAAAAAGAAACATCATAAGATATCACTAATACACGGAATGAAAACTTGGCTACACAGGAACTGAATTACAGAACAGAACCGGGTCTCAGATTTAGAAAACCAACTTATGCTTGCTTAAGGGTAAAGGTGAGTTGGGGTGCTGCATAAAACCAGAGATTGAAATGAGCACAGATAAAGTTCCTTAAGTCAAATATGGAATAGACAAGAGCTACTCCTTGCTCAACGAAATGGACTCAACACCGCATATTAAACGCCTAAGAATGTACCTGACTAGTAAGTATCGTAAAACCTATGGATTGCTATGTCTCCAAAAGAGAATCAAGCATGTGTACAGGGGCATAAACGCAGCAGTGATAGGATTGGAGAGGTTCGGTGAGCAAATGAAGACCCTTTGAAGTCATATTGCATGGTACCCATTACACGGGTCTCAATTCTCCAAGTTTAAGGTATTCTTCCTTCAGCTAAAACATGCATGTGGAACCCAAGTATGATCAACCATGTGAACGGGAGACGTGTTAATATATGTCTCAGTTTTCCTCCCCTGGTACTCGGGTGCAACATTCCAGACGCTTTACTAACACTCTCCCCACTTGGAGAGTGAGCGCCTTTAACCTCCTGTTTGGCCCAGTTTGCAATTTCTGCGGAAGATGAACAGGAATAGCGAGAACCAATTAGAGGCTAGCTGGAGGTGTCTGGACGGGCAAATTTAACTCTCATATCCCACCAGGAAGAGGAATTAACCAAAGGCTCAGCGTGCCGTGCCGGAACCAGATTAGGGCCTGAAGCCATCCTGCGGTGTTGCGGCCAGCTCAAAAGAAAGCGAGTTGAAGAAAGGAGCTCAGGGGCACTGTAATTCACAAACCTGCAGAGTTATAAATGACAGCTATCATCCAAAAATATACTGATGTAAGGCTGCCAAGAGGACTTGAATGTGGGGCAGAATTGCAGGAGACCGATTTCAGGAGGTAGACTGGAATTGCATTGAAAGCATAGGAAAAGAGGCAGAACGTCCACAATGATGCACTTGGCCAAAAAGGGCGTATGCGTTTTTTCCTGAATATATTCAGGAAAAAACGCATACGCCCTTTTTGGCCAACCAAGCAAGCTTGCAAAGGAAATCTGCACTACAATGAAGTCTCACTTCTCCCCGGTCAAAAGGGCCATCTGAAAAAAGTGTAAAATCCAGAAAGGCAGGACAGGCCATGGAGAACTGGGAGCCTTGTTATGCTGATGAGCGGGATGTAAATTGCCAACAACCACTCGGGAGAAGTGTATGGTGTTTCCTGAAACATCTAAAAAACAAAGCAACAGAACCTAAGGCACTTCCACTTATGGTCCTATAGCTTAGGGAAATTAAAATCAAAAAGACACAGCCACCCCAAAGTTTGGAACGGCTCTGTTTACAAGAACCTCGTTTACAGTACAAGTTCAACATCGCAGAAAGTGAAAAATGGATAAAGAAGTTGTGGTATTTACTTACAAAGCAATATCACTCAGCAATGAAATCTGTGTCATCAGGCCCTTAGCAGCACAATGAGTGGATTCAGGTATGATGATTCTAACTGAAATAAGTCACACAGAAAAAGAGACATCATAAGATATCAGTAATACACGGAATGTAAACTTGGCTACACAGGAACTGAATTACAGAACAGAACAGGGTTTCAAATTTAGAAAAACAACTTATGCTTGCTTAAGCGTAAAGGTGAGTTGGGGTGCTGCATAAAACCAGAGATTGAAAGGAGCACAGATAAAGTTCCTTAAGCCAAATATGGAATAGACAAGAGCTACTCCTTGCTCAACGAAATGGACTCAACACCGCATATTAAACGCGTAAGAATGTACCTGACTAGTAAGTATCTTAAAACCTATGGATTGCTATGTCTCCGAAAGAGAATCAAGCATGTGTACAGGGGCATAAACGCAGCAGTGATAGGATTGGAGAGGTTCGGTGAGCAAATGAAAACCCTTTGAAGTCATATTGCATGGTACCCATTCCACGGGTTTCAACTACCCAGGTTTAAGGTATTCTTCCTTCAGCTAAAACATGCATGTGGAACCTAGAGTATGATCAACCATGTGATCGGGAGACGTGTTCAAATATGTCTCAGTTTTCGTACCCTGGTACTCGGGTGCAACATTCCAGACGCTTTACTAACACTCTCCAGACTTGCAGAGTCAGTCCCTTTAACCTCCTGTTTGGCCCAGTTTGCAATTTCTGCGGAAGATGAACAGGAATAGCGAGAACCAATGAGAGGCTAGCTGGAGGTGTCTGGACGGGCAAATTTAACTCTCATTTCCCACCAGGAAGAGGAATTAACCAAAGGCTCAGCATGCCGTGCCGGAACCAGATTAGGGCCTGAAGCCATCCTGCGGTGTTGCGGCCAGCTCAAAAGAAAGCGAGTTGAAGAAAGGAACTCAGGGGCACTGTAATTCACAAACCTGCAGAGTTATAAATGACAGCTATCATCCAAAAATATACTGAAGTAAGGCTGCCAAGAGGACTTGAATGTGGGGCAGAATTGCAGGAGACCGATTTCAGGAGGTAGACTGGAATTGCATTGAAAGCATAGGAAAAGAGGCAGAACGTCCACAATGATGCACTTGGCCAAAAAGGGCGTATACGTTTTTTCCTGAATATATTCAGGAAAAAACGCATACGCCCTTTTTGGCCAACCAAGCAAGCTTGCAAAGGAAATCTGCACTACAATGAAGTCTCACTTCTCCCCGGTCAAAAGGGCCATCTTAAAAAAGTGTAAAATCCAGAAAGGCAGGACAGGCCATGGAGAACTGGGAGCCTTGTTATGCTGATGAGCGGGATGTAAATTGCCAACAACCACTCTGGAGAAGTGTATGGTGTTTCCTGAAACATCTAAAAAACAAAGCAACAGAACCTAAGGCACATCCACTTATGGTCCTATAGCTTAGGGAAATTAAAATCAAAAAGACACAGCCACCCCAAAGTTTGGAACGGCTCTGTTTACAAGAACCTCGTTTACAGTACAAGTTCAACATCGCAGAAAGTGAAAAATGGATAAAGAAGTTGTGGTATTTACTTACAAAGCAATATCACTCAGCAATGAAATCTGTGTCATCAGGCCCTTAGCAGCACAATGAGTGGATTCAGGTATGATGATTCTAACTGAAATAAGTCACACAGAAAAAGAGACATCATAAGGTATCAGTAATACACGGAATGTAAACTTGGCTACACAGGAACTGAATTACAGAACAGAACAGGGTTTCAAATTTAGAAAAACAACTTATGCTTGCTTAAGGGTAAAGGTGAGTTGGGGTGCTGCATAAAACCAGAGATTGAAAGGAGCACAGATAAAGTTCCTTAAGCCAAATATGGAATAGACAAGAGCTACTCCTTGCTCAACGAAATGGACTCAACACCGCATATTAAACGCGTAAGAATGTACCTGACTAGTAAGTATCTTAAAACCTATGGATTGCTATGTCTCCGAAAGAGAATCAAGCATGTGTACAGGGACATAAACGCAGCAGTGATAGGATTGGAGAGGTTCGGTGAGCAAATGAAAACCCTTTGAAGTCATATTGCATGGTACCCATTCCACGGGTTTCAACTACCCAGGTTTAAGGTATTCTTCCTTCAGCTAAAACATGCATGTGGAACCTAGAGTATGATCAACCATGTGATCGGGAGACGTGTTCAAATATGTCTCAGTTTTCGTACCCTGGTACTCGGGTGCAACATTCCAGACGCTTTACTAACACTCTCCAGACTTGCAGAGTCAGTCCCTTTAACCTCCTGTTTGGCCCAGTTTGCAATTTCTGCGGAAGATGAACAGGAATAGCGAGAACCAATGAGAGGCTAGCTGGAGGTGTCTGGACGGGCAAATTTAACTCTCATTTCCCACCAGGAAGAGGAATTAACCAAAGGCTCAGCATGCCGTGCCGGAACCAGATTAGGGCCTGAAGCCATCCTGCGGTGTTGCGGCCAGCTCAAAAGAAAGCGAGTTGAAGAAAGGAACTCAGGGGCACTGTAATTCACAAACCTGCAGAGTTATAAATGACAGCTATCATCCAAAAATATACTGAAGTAAGGCTGCCAAGAGGACTTGAATGTGGGGCAGAATTGCAGGAGACCGATTTCAGGAGGTAGACTGGAATTGCATTGAAAGCATAGGAAAAGAGGCAGAACGTCCACAATGATGCACTTGGCCAAAAAGGGCGTATACGTTTTTTCCTGAATATATTCAGGAAAAAACGCATACGCCCTTTTTGGCCAACCAAGCAAGCTTGCAAAGGAAATCTGCACTACAATGAAGTCTCACTTCTCCCCGGTCAAAAGGGCCATCTGAAAAAAGTGTAAAATCCAGAAAGGCAGGACAGGCCATGGAGAACTGGGAGCCTTGTTATGCTGATGAGCGGGATGTAAATTGCCAACAACCACTCTGGAGAAGTGTATGGTGTTTCCTGAAACATCTAAAAAACAAAGCAACAGAACCTAAGGCACATCCACTTATGGTCCTATAGCTTAGGGAAATTAAAATCAAAAAGACACAGCCACCCCAAAGTTTGGAACGGCTCTGTTTACAAGAACCTCGTTTACAGTACAAGTTCAACATCGCAGAAAGTGAAAAATGGATAAAGAAGTTGTGGTATTTACTTACAAAGCAATATCACTCAGCAATGAAATCTGTGTCATCAGGCCCTTAGCAGCACAATGAGTGGATTCAGGTATGATGATTCTAACTGAAATAAGTCACACAGAAAAAGAGACATCATAAGGTATCAGTAATACACGGAATGTAAACTTGGCTACACAGGAACTGAATTACAGAACAGAACAGGGTTTCAAATTTAGAAAAACAACTTATGCTTGCTTAAGGGTAAAGGTGAGTTGGGGTGCTGCATAAAACCAGAGATTGAAAGGAGCACAGATAAAGTTCCTTAAGCCAAATATGGAATAGACAAGAGCTACTCCTTGCTCAACGAAATGGACTCAACACCGCATATTAAACGCGTAAGAATGTACCTGACTAGTAAGTATCTTAAAACCTATGGATTGCTATGTCTCCGAAAGAGAATCAAGCATGTGTACAGGGACATAAACGCAGCAGTGATAGGATTGGAGAGGTTCGGTGAGCAAATGAAAACCCTTTGAAGTCATATTGCATGGTACCCATTCCACGGGTTTCAACTACCCAGGTTTAAGGTATTCTTCCTTCAGCTAAAACATGCATGTGGAACCTAGAGTATGATCAACCATGTGATCGGGAGACGTGTTCAAATATGTCTCAGTTTTCGTACCCTGGTACTCGGGTGCAACATTCCAGACGCTTTACTAACACTCTCCAGACTTGCAGAGTCAGTCCCTTTAACCTCCTGTTTGGCCCAGTTTGCAATTTCTGCGGAAGATGAACAGGAATAGCGAGAACCAATGAGAGGCTAGCTGGAGGTGTCTGGACGGGCAAATTTAACTCTCATTTCCCACCAGGAAGAGGAATTAACCAAAGGCTCAGCATGCCGTGCCGGAACCAGATTAGGGCCTGAAGCCATCCTGCGGTGTTGCGGCCAGCTCAAAAGAAAGCGAGTTGAAGAAAGGAGCTCAGGGGCACTGTAATTCACAAACATGCAGAGTTATAAATGACAGCTATCGTCCAAAAATATACTGAAGTAAGGCTGCCAAGAGGACTTGAAAGCGGGGCAGAATTGCAGGAAACCGATTTCAGGACGTAGACTGGAATTGCATTGAAAGCATAGGAAAAGAGGCAGAACGTCCACAATGATGCACTTGGCCAAAAAGGGCGTATGCGTTTTTTCCTGAATATATTCAGGATAAAACGCATACGCCCTTTTTGGCCAACCAAGCAAGCTTGCAAAGGAAATCTGCACTACAATGAAGTCTCACTTCCCCCCGGTCAAAAGGGCCATCTGAAAAATGTGTAAAATCCAGAAAGGCAGGACAGGCCATGGAGAACTAGGAGCCTTGTTATGCTGATGGGCGGGATGTAAATTGCCAACAGACACTGGGGAGAAGTGTATGGTGTTTCCTGAAACATCTAAAAAACAAAGCAACAGAGCGTAGGGCACTGCCACTTATGGTCCTATAGCTTAGGGAAATTAAAATAAAAAAGACACAGCCACCCCAAAGTTTGGGACGCCTCTGTTTACAAGAACCTCGTTTACAGTACAAGTTCAACATCGCAGAAAGTGAAAAATGGATAAAGAAGTTGTGGTATTTACTTACAAAGCAATATCACTCAGCAATGAAATCTATGTCATCAGGCCCTTAGCAGCACAATGAGTGGATTCAGGTACGATGATTCTAACTGAAATAAGTCACACAGAAAAAGAAACATCATAAGATATCACTAATACACGGAATGTTAACTTGACTACACAGGAACTGCATTCCAAAACAGAACAGGGTCTCAAATTTAGAAAACCAACTTATGCTTGCTTAAGGGGAAAGGTGAGTTGGGGTGCTGCATAAAACCAGAGATTGAAATGAGCACAGATAAAGTTCCTTAAGCCAAATATGGAATAGACAAGAGCTACTCCTTGCTCAACGAAATGGACTCAAAACCCCATATTAAACGCCTAAGAATGTACCTGACTAGTAAGTATCTTAAAACCTATGGATTGCTATGTCTCCGAAAGAGAATCAAGCATGTGTACAGGGGCATAAACGCAGCAGTGATAGGATTGGAGAGGTTCAGTGAGCAAATGAAGACCCTTTGAAGTCATATTGCATGGTACCCATTACACGGGTCTCAACTCTCCAGGTTTAAGGTATTCTTCCTTCAGCTAAAACATGCATGTGGAACCCAGAGTATGATCAACCGTGTGAACGGGAGTCGTGTTCAAATATGTCTCAGTTTTGCTCCCCTGGTACTCGGGTGCAACATTCCAGACGCTTTACTAACACTCTCCCGACTTGGAGAGTCAGTCCCTTTAACCTTCTGTTTGGCCCAGTTTGCAATTTCTGCGGAAGATGAACAGGAATAGCGAGAACCAATGAGAGGCTAGCTGGAGGTGTCTGGACGGGCAAATTTAACTCTCATTTCCCACCAGGAAGAGGAATTAAGCAAAGGCTCAGCATGCCGGGCCCGAACCAGATTAGGGCCTGAAGCCATCCTGCGGTGTTACGGCCAGGTCACAAGAAAGCGAGTTGAAGAAAGGAGCTCAGGGGCACTGTAATTCACAAACCTGCAGAGTTATAAATGACAGCTATCGTCCAAAAATAGACTGAAGTAAGGCTGCCAAGAGGATTTGAAAGCGGGGCAGAATTGCAGGAAACCGATTTCAGGAGGTAGACTGGAATTGCATTGAAAGCATAGGAAAAGAGGCAGAACGTCCACAATGATGCACTTGGCCAAAAAGGGCGTATGCGTTTTTTCCTGAATATATTCAGGAAAAAACGCATACGCCCTTTTTGGCCAACCAAGCAAGCTTGCAAAGGAAATCTGCACTACAATGAAGTCTCACTTCTCCCCGGTCAAAAGGGCCATCTGAAAAAAGTGTAAAATCCAGAAAGGCAACAGGCCATTGAGAACTGGGAGCCTTGTTATGCTGATGGGCGGGATGTAAGTTGCCAACAGACACTCAGGAGAAGTGTATGGTGTTTCCTGAAACATCTAAAAAACAAAGCAACAGAGCCTAGGGCACTTCCACTTATGGTCCTATAGCTTAGGGAAATTAAAATCAAAAAGACACAGCCACCCCAAAGTTTGGAATGGCTCTGTTTACAAGAACCTCGTTTACAGTACAAGTTCAACATCGCAGAAAGTGAAAAATGGATAAAGAAGTTGTGGTATTCACTTACAAAGCAATATCACTCAGCAATGAAATCTATGTCATCAGGCCCTTAGCAGCACAATGAGTGGATTCAGGTATGATGATTCTAACTCAAATAAGTCACACAGAAAAAGAAACATCATAAGATATCAGTAATACACGGAATGGAAACTTGGCTACACAGGAACTGAATTACAGAACAGAACAGGGTCTCAAATTTAGAAAACCAACTTATGCTTGCTTAAGGGTAAAGGTGAGTTGGGGTGCTGCATAAAACCAGAGATTGAAATGAGCACAGATAAAGTTCCTTAAGCCAAATATGGAATAGACAAGAGCTACTCCTTGCTCAACGAAATGGACTCAACACTGCATATTAAACGCCTAAGAATGTACCTGACTAGTAAGTATCTTAAAACCTATGGATTGCTATGTGTCCAAAAGAGAATCAAGCATGTGTACAGGGGCATAAACGCAGCAGTGATAGGATTGGAGAGGTTCGGTGAGCAAATGAAGACCCTTTGAAGTCATATTGCATGGTACCCTTTCCACGGGTTTCAGCTACCCAATTTAAGGTATTCTTCCTTCAGCTAAAACATGCATGTGGAACCTAGAGTATGATCAACCATTTGATCGGGAGACATGTTCAAATATGTCTCAGTTTTCCTCGCCTGGTACTCGGGTGCAACATTCCAGACGCTTTACTGACACTCTCCCCACTTGAAGAGTCAGCGCCTTTAACCTCCTGTTTGGCACAGTTTGCAATTTCTGCAGAAGATGAACAGGAATAGCGAGAACCAATGAGAGGCTAGCTGGAGGTGTCTGGACGGGCAAATTTAACTCTCATTTCCCACCAGGAGGAGGAAATAACCAAAGGCTCAGCGTGCCGTGCCAGAACCAGATTAGGGCCTGAAGCCATCCTGCGGTGTTGCGGCCAGCTCACAAGAAAGGGAGTTGAAGAAAGGAGCTCAGGGGCCCTGTAATTCACAAACCTGCAGAGTTATAAATGACAGCTATCGTCCAAAAATAGACTGAAGTAAGGCTGCCAAGAGGACTTGAAAGCGGGGCAGAATTGCAGGAAACTGATTTCAGGAGGTAGACTGGAATTGCATTGAAAGCATAGGAAAAGAGGCAGAACGTCCACAATGATGCACTTGGCCAAAAAGGGCGTATGCGTTTTTTCCTGAATATATTCAGGAAAAAACGCATACGCCCTTTTTGGCCAACCAAGCAAGCTTGCAAAGGAAATCTGCACTACAATGAAGTCTCACTTCCCCCCGGTCAAAAGGGCCATCTGAAAAAAGTGTAAAATCCAGAAAGGCAGGACAGACCATGGAGAACTGGGAGCCTTGTTATGCTGATGGGCGGGATGTAAATTGCCAACAACCACTTGGGAGAAGTGTATGGTGTTTCCTGAAACATCTAAAAAACAAAGCAACAGAACCTAGGGCACTTCCACTTATGGTCCTATAGCTTAGGGAAATTAATATCAAAAAGACACAGCAACCCCAAAATTTGGGACGGCTCTTTTTACAGGAATCTCTTCTACGGCACAAGTTAAATATCCCAGAGAGCAAATAATGGATAAAGAAGTTGCGGTACTTCTGTACAACAGAATACCACTCAGCAATGAAATCTATGTCACCAGGCCCGTACCAGCATAATGAGTGGATTGAGGCACGATGATTCTAAGTGAAATAAGTCACACAGAAAAAGAAACATCATAAGGTATCACTAATACACGGAATGTGAACTTGGCTACACATGAACTGAATTACAAAACAGAACAGGGTGTCAAGTTTAGAAAACCAACTTATGCCTGCTTAAGGGGGAAGGTGAGTTGGGGTGCTGCATAAAAGCAGAGTTTGAAATTAGCACAGATACCGTTCCATAAGCCAAATATGTAATAGACAAGAGCTACCCCTTGCTCAACGAAATGGATTCAACAATGAGGTATCACCTCACACCTGGTAGAATAGGCATCATTGAAAATCTACAAACAAAAAATGCTGGAAAGGGTTTGGAGAAAAGGAACCCTCTTCCACTATTGTTGGGAATATAAATTGATACAGTCATTATGGAGAACAATATGGAATTTCTTAAGAAACTAACAATAGAATTACCATATGATACAGCAATCCCAGTACTGGACATATACCCAGACAAAACCATAAATCAGAAAGAGTCATTCACCGCAATGTTCATTGCATCACTATTTACAATATCGAGGTAATGGAAGCAACCTAAATGCCCACAGACAGACGAATGCATAAAGCTGTGGTACATATATAAAATGGAATATTACTAAGCCATGAAAAGGAATGAAATTGGGTCATTTGTAGAGACGTTGATGGATCTAGAGACTGTCATACAGAGTGAAGTAAGTCAGAAAGAGAAAAACAAATCTTGTATATTCATGCATATATGTGGAACCTAGAAAAACTGTACAGATTAACCATTTTGCAAGGCATAAATAGAGCAACAGATGTAGACAACAAACGTATGGACAACCAGGGGGGAAGGCTGTTGGGGGGGTGGTGGTGGGATGAGTTGAGAGACTGGGATTGGCATGTATACATTTATATGTATAAAATAGATAACCAATAAGAACCTGCTGTATAAAAATATAAAATAAAATTCAAAATTAAAAAGAAGTAAAATTTAAAAAATAAAACAGAAAAAACAATTATTCCCTGCACATACATGTATTTATATGAATAAATTATTTCCATGCTTATATCTGTAAATACAAAAAAGAGGAATAAAATCTACCTTGAACCAAAAACGAAAAAGAGAAAAAAAACACAGAACCCACCAGTTACACAGAGGAAAACCGTATCAGGGCACTTGCTCCAGTTGTAAACAATTCTGAAGTTGGTCAGTGGTGGGGAATCGTCTCCCATTCAGCCAGCAGCCCCCACGCAACAAGCGTCCTCATTGCAAAGCTGGGGCACCGTGCCGAGGCATCTGTGAGTAAACGTGAGCTGAGCCCCAGGCCAGTTGCTGCTGAACTATTCCCACCCGTCCCAGGTAAAACACCTGAATATATACAAGGACTTGAAAGCCTAGAGGAAGGGCCATAGAGCCACACGAGTGACAGCATGCCGGCCGACTTGGTGCCTGCAGGCCAGCCAGGATGGTCCTGGCCCTGGGTGCTCTTCTGGAAGATTTCCATTGCCCTGCCTGAGATACCCGTCCTGTCCCTGCCCCCACTGCTTTTTTCCTTCCTCACCTCTGCCCAGGGAGAAATTCCAGCAGCAGGTATGGGTGACACATCCTCTTCTTTAGCAGGTGGCAGCCTGGCAACTGCTGCAGAAAGTCCAGCAGAGCCCCACTCACACTGGGCCACCCACAAAGCCGTGGCCTCTCACTCCCTCCCACCAGCCCAGCCCCGAGACTGCTGACAGGGCAGAGAAAATGGCGTCAGGCACGGCTGCAGGGGCTCTTGCTGCCTGGAGTGGTATTTATATTGATCTCAACCCAGGCACACCTGGGGAGGGCTGGCCGGCACGGTAAGGCTGCCCAGGTCAGCCAATCATCACCCCTCAGGGGCTCACAGTTGCAGAAAATGGAACTTGCTGAACCGGCCAGGTCCAAGGAACAGGTGTGGGCTCCTGAGAGTCAGGATAGACAAGGGGCTGCAGCTTTGGCTTGTTTTCTAATCATTTTATCTGGCCCATGAGTGGGAGACAACTTCAAGAAAACCCTCTCCTAATGAGAGGAACCCAGGAGTCAGGGAGAGGAGGGGTGGGTGGTGGTTGGAGACAGAGGCCTGGTGCCCCGGGTGCAGTGGAAGTCTCTGGAAGACCAGGTGGAGGGAGGCCTCACGGAGTGATGCCCAGGGTCACAGACCTGTCGCAGCTGCTGTTTGTTAGTTCAAGTCCTGCTCTGAGGTGCTCTGTGTCAGCTCTGAGCGACAGGTGAGCTGGGGGTGCTCTGCAATGAGGGCTATGTGCACGGTTCCTGTGTGCCCAGCCCTGCCACGGTACCTGCAAGGGTAGCTCTGTATCCTGGGAGGGGCCTGACCACGAGAGCCCCGTGGGCTGGGGTGGGGGTGGGGTACCTGCCCAGGTGAGCTCCATATTCTGGGATTGGTCTGACCACGAGAGCCCCATGGGCTGCTGGGGACCTGGTAAAGGATGTCAGGACAGTCAGTGAAGCCACCGAGGATATACCTCCAGTTGCTCCTAATTCCTACACCCTGCTGGTCATTCTACCAACCACCAGGACATGGTATTCTGTATTAGTCTTCAATGATGCCTTCTTTTGTATTCCATTAGTCCCAGAGTCACAAGAAATTTTGGCTTGTGAGTGGCAGGACTCAACATACAACTAAAACAATACTTCCGGGCCGTCTGGCCCCAAGGGTGCAAAAATTCCCACACCATCTTTGGGGAAAGCTTAGCTAAAGACCTAAAAGTTCTACCTCTGGAAAAGGAAACCCTCCTTCAATATGCAGACGACATTCTGATCACCAGCCCTACTAAGGAGGCCTCTGAACTACCAAGCCAATAAAGGATAGAAGTTGTCCAAGAAAAAGCTCAAATATCACAGACTGCGGTGACCTGCCTGGGCTTCATTCTCACAGAAGGTCAGAGAAGCCCATCCCAGGAAAGGGAAGAAACCATTTTCAGCCTTACCCCTTTCTAAAACTAGAAGACAGCTTAGGGGTTCCTGGGGAGGCCAGGGTTTGCTGCTTCTGGATCCCTAACTACAGTCTACTAGCTGGGCCTCTATATGAAACACTGAAAGGAAAAGATGATGATCCTTTTGAATAGAATCCAGAAGTGGCCTTTCAAGAATGGAAAGAGCAGTCAATTCAGACCCTTGCCCTGGAACTCCCTAATTTAGCTAAACCCTTTGACCTTTACATTCCCGGTGAAAGGTGAATCGCCATTGGAGAATTAGTGCAAAAACTGGGACCACTTGAAATGGAACAATGCAAGAATGCCATCCAGGTAGGATAAACTACGGTCACTAAGGGGCTTGGCCCACTGCCACATCTGGCCAAGATACTGGCGGTATCTAAAAACCTGGAAATCAGCAGCCCAAAAGGCCACCTCCCTCCTAAGGGAAAAGGACCCCACGTGGTGATCCTAACCACCAACCATGCCCTGAAGTTGCAGGGTTCGCTCCGTGGGCACACCGACCTCGAGTGAGGAGGCCCTCCAACTCCAACATCCAGAGAGATAACCGGGGGCAACAGGGCACCATGACGACTCGTGTGAACATCACTTGACCTGGAGTTTCTCTCATAAAACAACAAGAGTGTGTCCCAAAAGAGTAGACTACTGCTTGCAGGACTTACTGCACCCAGAGGGGAGCTAATAATCTTGGCGGGGGAACAGTATACCACACTGTCACCATAGAAAAGCCTACAGACACCGTGATGATGGTGGCCAATAAGACCGGCTGGACTCCTGTTTACTTCAAAAGGCTGTTGACTCAGTAGCCATCATGGTCCTTGGTCACCACTGACCCTGGACTGTCTGGGAGTTGAGCAGGCAGGGCTCTGACACCTGGTGCTGTTTGTACGTTAATTCAGGGGCCAAACTGAAGAAAGCGCAGGCTACTGGTCAGAGCATCTAGGCTGGCAGAGATGGTCAGCCTAAGGTGGCCGAACAAATGTGGGGCGGGGTGAAACCGGCCCCCACAGCGTCTCTGCACATCTCTTTCCTGGACCCTTAAAGGTCATTAGAATCTATAACACTTCCAATGCTGGTGCTCAGGTGGACGAGCAGGGAGGCAGGGGTCCTGGGGACAATCAACGTCACCGGGAGGCTGCTGGGGAGAAGCTCTGACCCTCGCCCCAGGGTATGAGGGCTCCCAACTCAGCACTCAGCAGTTACAGAAGAAGGGTCTGCACCCTCAGCACTCCAAGAATGAGGAACGGGACAAAAGGCAGAGGAGGGGTTTGTCCCCAGCAAAGCCCATTAAAAATCCCTGGGAGATAAAAATAGAATCTGGGCAATAAAGTCAAGTCTAACCTTTTTTATCCTTTGTGCTTTGTCTAATTTCACGTGCTCCTAGGGTCCCGCATGCAGAGGTTCCACACCCGGCACTTCAGACCAGATTTCCTAGTGCAGAATGGCTGGGTCGACACCTCAGCTCCTGGGGCCCAGTGCAGACTCCACGATATAGAGCCTGAGCTACAGCCAACCCGGCCCTCGAGAGCTCCGCCGCCTCCCTCCCTCCCACTGACTCTGACAGGATCTCTACACAGCAGCCCAGCCCACAGCCCACGGGGTAGTGCATGCTCTCACCTCCCCATTCTCTGATCAAAATATAAAGTTTCCTTTGCTTGTGAACCAAACTCAGTCTCGATCTGTTGGCCCCAATGACACTGGGCAGGGGGACACTTGTTGGGGTCCACTCTGGAGGATCAGTAACAGAAATTGAGACTATTGTAACCTCAATGAACAGATGTGTGAGCCAAACTGTAGTTAACATAGAACAGTGTATAAGGCTCGGGTAAAATAAGATGTTTTTAACACTTCCATTTGATATTTCCATCACTTTTTATAAGCAAGTTCAGTGAAAAGGTTTGTCTTATTTGTCAGGTCAATATTAGAGAAACGAAGTGATTTCTTTCCAAGGATGTACATCTAATAATCTTGGTTAAACCTTCAATCTTGTTTTAAATGCTTTTCCATTGAAAATGATACCTCTCTTTCAGCTCCCCCATTTCTGAGAAGTATAAAATCTTATAATTTATTATTACCAAAGGGGAAAGGTGGGAGGAGGGATAAATTAACAGTTTGGAATGAACACATACACACTGCTATGTATAAAATAGATCATCAACAAGGAACTACTGTATAGCACAGGGAACTACACTCAACATTTTGCAATAACCTATAAGGGGAAATAATCTGAAAAAGAATAGATATTTTTATTGACATCATCTATCAATGACAGTTAAAGTGTAGCCTAAGGGAAGCTGGTGGTGAGTGCTTCTGACCCTGAAGACTTCAATCATCTAAAGTTTGGACTCTGCCTACTTCCCAAGGCCCTTAATGAACATATGTGTAGCCGTAGCTTAAAAAATTCCCCAGTTTGGGTTTCGGGGAGACACTGATTTTGAAAAAGCCCTGGTGTTGTCCTTACATGAATGGGACTCTTCCTACTGCTAAAACATGTCTGTCACACCCAGAGGATGGTATACCGTCTGATCGGGAAGAGTTTGGAAAAGGCATCTCATCTCCTCATCTCCTGGTGCTCGGGTTCACCCCTCCAGCGTCTTTACTAACAGTCTCCCCACTTGGAGATGTCAGCACTGTCAACATCCTGTTGCGTACAGTTTGGAATTTGTCCAGAGGATGAAGCGGAAGGATGAGGAACAATGAGAGACAAGTCCTAGGTGTTCAGACAGGCACATGTCACTCTAATTTCCAATCAGGAAGACGAATTGACCAAAGGCTAGGGTTGCCCATGGAAACAGTATAGGGCTTGAGGAAATCCCGCTGCTTTGTGGCCAGTTCCCATAAACACGAGTTGAACAATGGAACTCAGGGGCAGTAAAATTCACAAAACTGCAGAGTTGAAAATATCCATCACTGAAAAATGTCTTGAGGAGAGTCAGAGAAAAGGACTTGTAAGCAAGGGAGAATGGCAGGAAAGGGATTTGAGGAGGTAGAAAGGACTCGCCATTAAGCACAAGAAAAGGAGCTGAACATTGCCAACATTGCAGTTGGCCAAAAAGGGTGTATGCGTTCTTTTCTGTATATATTCAAGAAAAGGGCATACACTTTTTTAGCCAACCAAACAGGTGGGCACTGGAAGTCAATACTACAAAAGATATCACTTCGCATCAGTCAGAAGAGCCATCCTCATAAAGCATAAACAACAGAAATGCAGGACAGGGCAACGAGAAGAGGGAGCCCTGTGAGACTTATAGTGGAAATGTATATTGCCAACGGCCATTCTGGAGAAGTGTATTGTGTTTACTAAAGCATCTACAAAATGAGCTACAGAGCATTGGGCACTTGCACTCATGGGCGTATATCTTGGGAAAAACAAAAATCGAGAGGACACAGGCACCCCAATGTTTACCCCCTCTCTGTTTAAAAGATCCTCGACTAGGATATAACTTAAATGTCTCTGGAGGGAAAAAATGGATAGAGATGTGGTACTTAGGTAGAGTGGAATATTATTCAGCCTGGAAATCAATGAAATATGGCCAGTTGTAACAACTCCGGAGGAGTTACGTATGATCATTCTAAGTGACAGAATTCAAAAAGAAAAAGACACATATCATAAGATATCACTTAAAGGTGGAATCCAAAATGGCTACACATGAACTAAATTACAAAACAAAAACATAGTCAAATATGTAGAAAACACGCATAAGGCTGCTAAACGGGAAAGGTGGGGAGGGGTGAGGCATCATCCAGGAGGTTGAAATTAGCAAAGATACCATTCCAAATACCAAACTGATAATCAACAAGGCCTACACGGTAGCTAAAAGAACTGCACTCAGCACACTCAAGTCACCGGAAAAGAATATATACGACTGGTAAGAATCTGAAAAAGAATTTATTGATGTCTCTCTGTACGTGAATCAAGTGGATGTACAGCAGCAAGAAACAGAGCTTTGAAAATCAGCTGTAACCAATATAGTAATAAATTGAAAAAAATAAACGACAGAGAGACAGAGAAAACCTCTTACAACTTTTCCTCAGGGACGGTGATGCAACATGGATTGAACACATCTAGACCCACAGCAGGATGAGACATAAGGCTGGAAACTGTTTGCGCTAAGAGAAATGTGAGGTTGGGTGAGGAAATGCACACCCTTTAAAGTAATACTACCTGGTACCCATTCAATGGGTCCCAAATCTGCAGGTTCAAGGGATCTTCCTACAGCTAAAACATGCATGGAAAACCCAGAGGACTGTACACCATGTGATCGGGAGATGTGTCTAAAATGCACCTCATTTATCCTCTCCTGCTGCTCCTGTTCACCATTCCAGCCACGCTACTTAGAATCTCCCCACTTGGAGAATCAGCACATTTAAACTTCTGTTTCACACATTTTGCAAATTGTGAGGAGGATGAACGGGAAGAGGGGGAACCAATGAGAGAAGAGTTGTAGGGGTTTGGACGGGCACATATCACTCTAATTTCCCATTAAGAGTAAGAATTAAAGGAAGGCTCAGCCTGCCTTGCCGGAGCCAAAATAGGGCCTGAAGCAATCCTGCGGGTTTGAGGCCAGCTCACAAAAGAGCAACTTAAAAAATGGAGCTCAGGGTCACTGCAATTCACAAACCTGCAGAGTTATAAATGAAAACTAACGTCCAAAAATATGTTGAGGTAAGGCAAAGAAGAGGATCTGAATGCAAGACAGAATTGCAAGAAACAGATTTCAAGAGATAGATTGGACTCGTCTTTAACGCACATGAAAAGCGGCAGAATTTCGACAATGATGCAGTTGGCCCAAAAGGGCGTATGCGTTTTTTCCTGATTATATCCAGGAAAAAACGCATACGCACTTTATGGGCAACGAAGCAAGCAAGCAATGCAAATGTGCACAACAAAGAAGTCTCACTTCCCACCGGTCAAAAGGGCCATCCTAAAAAATTGTAAAAACCAGAAATGCAGGACAGGCCATGGAGAACAGGGAGCCTTTATACGCTGATGGGCAGTGTGTGAACTGCCGAGAGCCACTCTGGAGAAGTGTATGGTGGTTCCTAAATCATCTAAAAAACAGAGCTACAGAGTATAGGACACTTCCAATCATAGGAGTATATCTAGGGAAGTCTAAAAATCAACAAGACACAAGCACACCACAGTTTAGGGCTACTCTGTTTACAAGAACCTCAACTTCAGTACACCTTAAATATCCCAGGAAAGAGAAAAATGGATAAAGAAGATGTGGTACTTATGTACAATGGAGTATCTCTTCACCATGAAATCAATGTAATAAGGCTAGTAGAAGGATAAAGAGTGGATTTAGGTCCGATAATACTACTTGAAATAAGTCAAACAGAAAAAGAAACATATCATAAGATATCACTTATAGAGGGAGGGTAAATATGGCTGCACAAGAAATGAATTACAGAACAGAACAGTGTCTCACATTTAGAAAACACACTTATGTCAGTTTAAGGGGAAAGGAGAGGTGGGGTGATGCATAAAACCAGAGTTTGAAATTAGCACAGATACCGTTCAATAAACCAAATAGGTATTAGACAAGATCTACACCTTGCTCAATGAACTGGCCTCAACACACCCTATACACCGCAGAGAAATATATCTGAGTAATAAGAATCTTAAAACCCATGTATTGATATATCTCCATAAGGGAATCAAGTGTGTGCAGAGCGGCACAAACACAGCAGTGAAAATGAGCTAAACCCCATTATAGAAATAAATTTTAAAAACAAAACGCTGAAACAATGAAAGAGAGAAAAATTCTTACAAAATTCGCTCAGGGGCTGTGATGCAACCTGGATTGACCACATATAAACCCACAGCTGGATAAGACATAAGGCTGGACACTTGGGGCTGACAGGATTGGTGAGCTTTGGTGAGCAACTGCCGAAAGTTTAATGCAATACTTCATGCTACTCATTCCAAGGGTCCCAACACTCCAGGTTGAAGGGAATCTTCCTACAGCTAAACCATGCTTGGGAAACCCAGCGACTGGTATACCATATGATCGGGAAAGGTTTCTAAAACGCACCTCATTTTTCCTCTCCTGGGGCTCCGGATCGACATTCCAGCCACTTTACTAACAACATCCCCACATGGAGTCAATGTTTTTAAGTTCTGGTATCGCACAGTCTGCAGTTAGTGCAGAGGATGAATGGGAATAGGGGGAACCAGTGAGAAACTAGCTGTAGTGGTTTCAATGGGCACATGTCACTCTAATATCACATCAGTAAGAAGAATTAACCAAAGGCACAGCAAGGTGCCCCAGAAGAAAAATAGGGCTTCAAGGAATCCTGTGGTTACGGGGCAAGACCACAAAAATAAGAGCTAAAAAATGGAGCTAAGGGCCACTGCAATTCAAAAACCTGCAGAGTTATAAAGACCGACTATTTTTAAAAAATATATTGAGGTAAGGCTATGAAGAGGCATTGAAAGCAAGGCAGAATTGCAGGAAACCGATTTCAGGAGGTAGACTGGAATTGCATTGAAAACATATGAAGAGAGTCAGAAACTCGACAATGATGCACTTGGCCAAAACGGGCGTATGTGTTTTTTCCTGAATATATTCAGGAAAAAACACATACGCCCTTTTTGGCCAACCAAGCAAGCTTGCAAAGGAAATCTGCACTACAATGAAGTCTCACTTCCCCCCGGTCAAAAGGGCCATCTGAAAAAAGTGTAAAATCCAGAAAGGCAACAGGCCATTGAGAACTGGGAGCCTTGTTATGCTGATGGGCGGGATGTAAATTGCCAACAGACACTTGGGAGAAGTGTATGGTGTTTCCTGAAACATCTAAAAAACAAAGCAACAGAGCCTAGGGCACTTCCACTTATGGTCCTATAGCTTAGGGAAATTAAAATCAAAAAAACACAGCCACCCCAAAGTTTGGAACGGTTCTGTTTACAAGAACCCAGTTTACAGTACAAGTTCAACATTGCAGAAAGTGAAAAATGGATAAAGAAGTTGTGGTATTTACTTACAAAGCAATATCACTCAGCAATGAAATCTATGTCATCAGGCCCTTAGCAGCACAATGAGTGGATTCAGGTACGATGATTCTAACTGAAATAAGTCACACAGAAAAAGAAACATCATAAGATATCACTAATAAACGGAATGTAAACTTGGCTACACAGGAACTGAATTACAGAACAGAACCGGGTCTCAAATTTAGAAAACCAACTTATGCTTGCTTAAGGGGAAAGGTGAGTTGGGGTGCTGCATAAAACCAGAGATTGAAATGAGCACAGATAAAGTTCCTTAAGCCAAATATGGAATAGACAAGAGCTACTCCTTGCTCAACGAAATGGACTCAACACCGCATATTAAACGCCTAAGAATGTACCTGACTAGTAAGTATCTTAAAACCTATGGATTGCTATGTCTCCGAAAGAGAATCAAGCATGTGTACAGGGGCATAAACGCAGCAGTGATAGGATTGGAGAGGTTCGTGAGCAAATGAAGACCCTTTGAAGTCATATTGCATGGTACCCATTCCACGGGTTTCAACTACCCAGGTTTAAGATATTCTTCCTTCAGCTAAAACATGCATGTGTCCCTAGAGTATGATCAACCATGTGATCGGGAGACGTGTTCAAATATGTCTCAGTTTTCGTACCCTGGTACTCGGGTGCAACATTCCAGACGCTTTACTAACACTCTCCCGACTTGGAGAGTCAGTCCCTTTAACCTCCTGTTTGGCCCAGTTTGCAATTTCTGCGGAAGATGAACAGGAATAGCGAGAACCAATGA
Source organism: Stenella coeruleoalba (assembly GCF_951394435.1). NCBI lineage: Eukaryota > Metazoa > Chordata > Mammalia > Artiodactyla > Delphinidae > Stenella > Stenella coeruleoalba. The sequence continues at coordinate 91,068,218 of NC_137149.1, read as the reverse complement.
GAGACTAGCTGGAGGTGTCTGGACGGGCAAATTTAACTCTCATTTCCCACCAGGAAGTGGAATTAACCAAAGGCTCAGCGTGCCGTGCCGGAACCAGATTAGGGCCTGAAGCCATGCTGCGGTGTTGCGGCCAGGTCACAAGAAAGCGAGTTGAAGAAAGGAGCTCAGGGGCACTGTAATTCACAAACCTGCAGAGTTATAAGTGACAGCTATCGTCCAAAAATATACTGAAGTAAGGCTGCCAAGAGGACTTGAAAGTGGGGCAGAATTGCAGGAAACCGATTTCAGGAGGTAGACTGGAATTGCATTGAAAGCATAGGAAAAGAGGCAAAACGTCCACAATGATGCACTTGGCCAAAAAGGGCGTATGCATTTTTTCCTGAATATATTCAGGAAAAAACGCATACGCCCTTTTTGGCCAACCAAGCAAGCTTGCAAAGGAAATCTGCACTACAATAAAGTCTCACTTCCCCCCGGTCAAAAGGGCCATCTGAAAAAAGTGTAAAATCCAGAAAGGCAGGACAGGCCATGGAGAACTGGGAGCCTTGTTATGCTGATGGGCGGGATGTAAATTGCCAACAGACACTCGGGAGAAGTGTATGGTGTTTCCTGAAACATCAAAAAAACAAAGCAACAGATCCTAGGGCACTTCCACTTATGGTCCTATAGCTTAGGGAAATTAAAATCAAAAAGACACAGCCACCCCAAAGTTTGGGACGCCTCTGTTTACAAGAACCTCATTTACCGTACAAGTTCAATATCACAGAAAGTGAAAAATGGATAAAGAACTTGTGGTACTTACGTACAATGCAGTATCACTCAGCAATGAAATCTATGTCATCAGGCCCGTAGCAGCATAATGAGTGGATTCAGGTACGATGATTCTAACTGAAATAAGTCACACAGAAAAAGAAACATCATAAGATATCACTAATACACGGAATGTAAACTTGGCTACACAGGAACTGCATTCCAAAACAGAACAGGGTCTCAAATTTAGAAAACCAACTTATGCTTGCTTAAGGGGAAAGGTGAGTTGCGGTGCTGCATAAAACCAGAGATTGAAATGAGCACAGATAAAGTTCCTTAAGCCAAATATGGAATAGACAAGTGCTACTCCTTGCTCAACGAAATGGACTCAACACCCCATATTAAACGCCTAAGAATGTACCTGACTAGTAAGTATCTTAAAACCTATGGATTGCTATGTCTCCAAAAGAGAATCAAGCGTGTGTACAGGGGCATAAACGCAGCAGTGATAGGATTGGAGAGGTTCGGTGAGCAAATGAAGACCCTTTGAAGACATATTGCATGGTACCCATTCCACGGGTCTCAACTCTCAAGGTTTAAGGTATTCTTCCTTCAGCTAAAACACGCATGTGGAACCCAGAGTATGATCAACCGTGTGAACGGGAGACGTGTTCAAATATGTCTCAGTTTTCCTCCCCTGGTACTCGGGTGCAACATTCCAGACGCTTTACTAACACTCTCCCCACTTGGAGAGTCAGCGCCTTTAACCTCATGTTTGGCCCAGTTTCCAATTTCTGCGGAAGATGAACAGGAATAGGGAGAACCAATGAGAGACTAGCTGGAGGTGTCTGGACGGGCAAATTTAACTCTCATTTCCCACCAGGAAGAGGAAATAACCAAAGGCTCAGCGTGCCGTGCCGGAACCAGATTAGGGCCTGAAGCCATGCTGCGGTGTTGCGGCCAGGTCACAAGAAAGCGAGTTGAAGAAAGGAGCTCAGGGGCACTGTAATTCACAAACCTGCAGAGTTATAAATGACAGCTATCGTCCAAAAATAGACTGAAGTAAGGCTGCCAAGAGGACTTGAAAGCGGGGCAGAATTGCAGGAAACCGATTTCAGGAGGTAGACTGGAATTGCATTGAAAGCATAGGAAAAGAGGCAGAACGTCCACAATGATGCACTTGGCCAAAAAGGGCGTATGCGTTTTTTCCTGAATATATTCAGGAAAAAACGCATACGCCCTTTTTGGCCAACCAAGCAAGCTTGCAAAGGAAATATACACTAAAATGAAGTCTCACTTCCCGGCGGTCAAAAGGGCCATCTGAAAAAAGTGTAAAATCCAGAAAGGCAGGACAGGCCATGGAGAACTGGGAGCCTTGTTATGCTGATGGGCGGGATGTAAATTGCCAACAGACACTCGGGAGAAGTGTATGGTGTTTCCTGAAACATCTAAAAAACAAAGCAACAGAGCCTAGGGCACTTCCACTTATGGTCCTATAGCTTAGGGAAATTAATATCAAAAAGACACAGCAACCCCAAAATTTGGGACGGCTCTTTTTACAGGAATCTCTTCTACGGCACAGGTTAAATATCCCAGACAGCAAATAATGGATAAAGAAGTTGCGGTACTTCTGTACAACAGAATACCACTCAGCAATGAAATCTATGTCACCAGGCCCGTACCAGCATAATGAGTGGATTGAGGCACGATGATTTTAAGTGAAATAAGTCACACAGAAAAAGAAACATCATAAGGTATCACTAATACACGGAATGTGAACTTGGCTACACATGAACTGAATTAGAAAACAGAACAGGGTGTCAAGTTTAGAAAACCAACTTATGCCTGCTTAAGGGGGAAGGTGAGTTGGGGTGCTGCATAAAAGCAGAGTTTGAAATTAGCACAGATACCGTTCCATAAGCCAAATATGTAATAGACAAGAGCTACCCCTTGCTCAACGAAATGGATTCAACAATGAGGTATCACCTCACACCTGGTAGAATAGGCATCATTGAAAATCTACAAACAAAAAATGCTGGAAAGGGTGTGGAGAAAAGGAACCCTCTTCCACTATTGTTGGGAATATAAATTGATACAGTCATTATGGAGAACAATATGGAATTTCTTAAGAAACTAACAATAGAATTACCATATGATACAGGAATCCCAGTACTGGACATATACCCAGACAAAACCATAAATCAAGAAGAGTCATTCACCGCAATGTTCATTGCATCACTATTTACAATATCGAGGTAATGGAAGCAACCTAAATGCCCACAGACAGACGAATGCATAAAGCTGTGGTACATATATAAAATGGAATATTACTAAGCCATGAAAAGGAATGAAATTGGGTCATTTGTAGAGACGTCGATGGATCTAGAGACTGTCATACAGAGTGAAGTAAGTCAGAAAGAGAAAAACAAATCTTGTATATTCATGCATATATGTGGAACCTAGAAAAACTGTACAGATTAACCATTTTGCAAGGCATAAATAGAGCAACAGATGTAGACAACAAACGTATGGACAACAAGGGGGGAAAGCTGTTGGGGTGTGGTGGTGGGAGGAGTTGAGAGACTGGGATTGGCATGTATACATTTATATGTATAAAATAGATAACCAATAAGAACCTGCTGTATAAAAATATAAAATAAAATTCAAAATTAATAAGAAGTAAAATTTAAAAAATAAAACAGAAAAAACAATTATTCCCTGCACATACATGTATTTATATGAATAAATTATTTCCATGCTTATATCTGTAAATACAAAAAAGAGGAATAAAATCTACCTTGAACCAAAAACGAAAAAGAGAAAAAAAACACAGAACCCACCAGTTACACAGAGGAAAACCGTATCAGGGCACTTGCTCCAGTTGTAAACAATTCTGAAGTTGGTCAGTGGTGGGGAATCGTCTCCCATTCAGCCAGCAGCCCCCACGCAACAAGCGTCCTCATTGCAAAGCTGGGGCACCGTGCCGAGGCATCTGTGAGTAAACGTGAGCTGAGCCCCAGGCCAGTTGCTGCTGAACTATTCCCACCCGTCCCAGGTAAAACACCTGAATATATACAAGGACTTGAAAGCCTAGAGGAAGGGCCATAGAGCCACACGAGTGACAGCATGCCGGCCGACTTGGTGCCTGCAGGCCAGCCAGGATGGTCCTGGCCCTGGGTGCTCTTCTGGAAGATTTCCATTTCCCTGCCTGAGATACCCGTCCTGTCCCTGCCCCCACTGCTTTTTTCCTTCCTCACCTCTGCCCAGGGAGAAATTCCAGCAGCAGGTATGGGTGACACATCCTCTTCTTTAGCAGGTGGCAGCCTGGCAACTGCTGCAGAAAGTCCAGCAGAGCCCCACTCACACTGGGCCACCCACAAAGCCGTGGCCTCTCACTCCCTCCCACCAGCCCAGCCCCGAGACTGCTGACAGGGCAGAGAAAATGGCATCAGGCACGGCTGCAGGGGCTCTTGCTGCCTGGAGTGGTATTTATATTGATCTCAACCCAGGCACACCTGGGGAGGGCTGGCCGGCACGGTAAGGCTGCCCAGGTCAGCCAATCATCACCCCTCAGGGGCTCACAGTTGCAGAAAATGGAACTTGCTGAACCGGCCAGGTCCAAGGAACAGGTGTGGGCTCCTGAGAGTCAGGATAGACAAGGGGCTGCAGCTTTGGCTTGTTTTCTAATCATTTTATCTGGCCCATGAGTGGGAGACAACTTCAAGAAAACCCTCTCCTAATGAGAGGAACCCAGGAGTCAGGGAGAGGAGGGGTGGGTGGTGGTTGGAGACAGAGGCCTGGTGCCCCGGGTGCAGTGGAAGTCTCTGGAAGACCAGGTGGAGGGAGGCCTCACGGAGTGATGCCCAGGGTCACAGACCTGTCGCAGCTGCTGTTTGTTAGTTCAAGTCCTGCTCTGAGGTGCTCTGTGTCAGCTCTGAGCGACAGGTGAGCTGGGGGTGCTCTGCAATGAGGGCTATGTGCACGGTTCCTGTGTGCCCAGCCCTGCCACGGTACCTGCAAGGGTAGCTCTGTATCCTGGGAGGGGCCTGACCACGAGAGCCCCGTGGGCTGGGGTGGGGGTGGGGTACCTGCCCAGGTGAGCTCCATATTCTGGGATTGGTCTGACCACGAGAGCCCCATGGGCTGCTGGGGACCTGGTAAAGGATGTCAGGACACTCAGTGAAGCCACCGAAGATATACCTCCAGTTGCTCCTAATTCCTACACCCTGCTGGTCATTCTACCAACCACCAGGACATGGTATTCTGTATTAGTCTTCAATGATGCCTTCTTTTGTATTCCATTAGTCCCAGAGTCACAAGAAATTTTGGCTTGTGAGTGGCAGGACTCAACATACAACTAAAACAATACTTCCGGGCCGTCTGGCCCCAAGGGTGCAAAAATTCCCACACCATCTTTGGGGAAAGCTTAGCTAAAGACCTAAAGGTTCTACCTCTGGAAAAGGAAACCCTCCTTCAATATGCAGACGACATTCTGATCACCAGCCCTACTAAGGAGGCCTCTGAACTACCAAGCCAATAAAGGATAGAAGTTGTCCAAGAAAAAGCTCAAATATCACAGACTGCGGTGACCTGCCTGGGCTTCATTCTCACAGAAGGTCAGAGAAGCCCATCCCAGGAAAGGGAAGAAACCATTTTCAGCCTTACCCCTTTCTAAAACTAGAAGACAGCTTAGGGGTTCCTGGGGAGGCCAGGGTTTGCTGCTTCTGGATCCCTAGCTACAGTCTACTAGCTGGGCCTCTATATGAAACACTGAAAGGAAAAGATGATGATCCTTTTGAATAGAATCCAGAAGTGGCCTTTCAAGAATGGAAAGAGCAGTCAATTCAGACCCTTGCCCTGGAACTCCCTAATTTAGCTAAACCCTTTGACCTTTACATTCCCGGTGAAAGGTGAATCGCCATTGGAGAATTAGTGCAAAAACTGGGACCACTTGAAATGGAACAATGCAAGAATGCCATCCAGGTAGGATAAACTACGGTCACTAAGGGGCTTGGCCCACTGCCACATCTGGCCAAGATACTGGCGGTATCTAAAAACCTGGAAATCAGCAGCCCAAAAGGCCACCTCCCTCCTAAGGGAAAAGGACCCCACGTGGTGATCCTAACCACCAACCATGCCCTGAAGTTGCAGGGTTCGCTCCGTGGGCACACCGACCTCGAGTGAGGAGGCCCTCCAACTCCAACATCCAGAGAGATAACCGGGGGCAACAGGGCACCATGACGACTCGTGTGAACATCACTTGACCTGGAGTTTCTCTCATAAAACAACAAGAGTGTGTCCCAAAAGAGTAGACTACTGCTTGCAGGACTTACTGCACCCAGAGGGGAGCTAATAATCTTGGCGGGGGAACAGTATACCACACTGTCACCATAGAAAAGCCTACAGACACCGTGATGATGGTGGCCAATAAGACCGGCTGGACTCCTGTTTACTTCAAAAGGCTGTTGACTCAGTAGCCATCATGGTCCTTGATCACCACTGACCCTGGACTGTCTGGGAGTTGAGCGGGCAGGGCTCTGACACCTGGTGCTGTTTGTACGTTAATTCAGGGGCCAAACTGAAGAAAGCGCAGACTACTGGTCAGAGCATCTAGGCTGGCAGAGACGGTCAGCCTAAGGTGGCCGAACAAATGTGGGGCGGGGTGAAACCGGCCCCCACAGCGTCTCTGCACATCTCTTTCCTGGACCCTTAAAGGTCATTAGAATCTATAACACTTCCAATGCTGGTGCTCAGGTGGACGAGCAGGGAGGCAGGGGTCCTGGGGACAATCAACGTCACCGGGAGGCTGCTGGGGAGAAGCTCTGACCCTCGCCCCAGGGTATGAGGGCTCCCAACTCAGCACTCAGCAGTTACAGAAGAAGGGTCTGCACCCTCAGCACTCCAAGAATGAGGAACGGGACAAAAGGCAGAGGAGGGGTTTGTCCCCAGCAAAGCCCATTAAAAATCCCTGGGAGATAAAAATAGAATCTGGGCAATAAAGTCAAGTCTAACCTTTTTTATCCTTTGTGCTTTGTCTAATTTCACGTGCTCCTAGGGTCCCGCATGCAGAGGTTCCACACCCGGCACTTCAGACCAGATTTCCTAGTGCAGAATGGCTGGGTCGACACCTCAGCTCCTGGGGCCCAGTGCAGACTCCACGATATAGAGCCTGAGCTACAGCCAACCCGGCCCTCGAGAGCTCCACCGCCTCCATCCCTCCCACTGACTCTGACAGGATCTCTACACAGCAGCCCAGCCCACAGCCCACGGGGTAGTGCATGCTCTCACCTCCCCATTCTCTGATCAAAATATAAAGTTTCCTTTGCTTGTGAACAAAACTCAGTCTCGATCTGTTGGCCCCAATGACACTGGGCAGGGGGACACTTGTTGGGGTCCACTCTGGAGGATCAGTAACAGAAATTGAGACTATTGTAACCTCAATGAACAGATGTGTGAGCCAAACTGTAGTTAACATAGAACAGTGTATAAGGCTCGGGTAAAATAAGATGTTTTTAACACTTCCATTTGATATTTCCATCACTTTTTATAAGCAAGTTCAGTGAAAAGGTTTGTCTTATTTGTCAGGTCAATATTAGAGAAACGAAGTGATTTCTTTCCAAGGATGTACATCTAATAATCTTGGTTAAACCTTCAATCTTGTTTTAAATGCTTTTCCATTGAAAATGATACCTCTCTTTCAGCTCCCCCATTTCTGAGAAGTATAAAATCTTATAATTTATTATTACCAAAGGGGAAAGGTGGGAGGAGGGATAAATTAACAGTTTGGAATGAACACATACACACTGCTATGTATAAAATAGATCATCAACAAGGAACTACTGTATAGCACAGGGAACTACACTCAACATTTTGCAATAACCTATAAGGGGAAATAATCTGAAAAAGAATAGATATTTTTATTGACATCATCTATCAATGACAGTTAAAGTGTAGCCTAAGGGAAGCTGGTGGTGAGTGCTTCTGACCCTGAAGACTTCAATCATCTAAAGTTTGGACTCTGCCTACTTCCCAAGGCCCTTAATGAACATATGTGTAGCCGTAGCTTAAAAAATTCCCCAGTTTGGGTTTCGGGGAGACACTGATTTTGAAAAAGCCCTGGTGTTCTCCTTACATGAATGGGACTCTTCCTACTGCTAAAACATGTCTGTCACACCCAGAGGATGGTATACCCTCTGATCGGGAAGAGTTTGGAAAAGGCATCTCATCTCCTCATCTCCTGGTGCTCGGGTTCACCCCTCCAGCATCTTTACTAACAGTCTCCCCACTTGGAGATGTCAGCACTGTCAACATCCTGTTGCGTACAGTTTGGAATTTGTCCAGAGGATGAAGCGGAAGGATGAGGAACAATGAGAGACAAGTCCTAGGTGTTCAGACAGGCACATGTCACTCTAATTTCCAATCAGGAAGACGAATTGACCAAAGGCTAGGGTTGCCCATGGAAACAGAATAGGGCTTGAGGAAATCCCGCTGCTTTGTGGCCAGTTCCCATAAACACGAGTTGAACAATGGAACTCAGGGGCAGTAAAATTCACAAAACTGCAGAGTTGAAAATATCCATCACTGAAAAATGTCTTGAGGAAAGTCAGAGAAAAGGACTTGTAAGCAAGGGAGAATGGCAGGAAAGGGATTTGAGGAGGTAGAAAGGACTCGCCATTAAGCACAAGAAAAGGAGCTGAACATTGCCAACATTGCAGTTGGCCAAAAAAGGTGTATGCGTTCTTTTCTGTATATATTCAAGAAAAGGGCATACACTTTTTTAGCCAACCAAACAGGTGGGCACTGGAAGTCAATACCACAAAAGATATCACTTCACATCAGTCAGAAGAGCCATCCTCATAAAGCGTAAACAACAGAAATGCAGGACAGGGCAACGAGAAGAGGGAGCCCTGTGAGACTTATAGTGGAAATGTATATTGCCAACGGCCATTCTGGAGAAGTGTATTGTGTTTACTAAAGCATCTAAAAAATGAGCTACAGAGCATAGGGCACTTGCACTCATGGGCGTATATCTTGGGAAAAACAAAAATCGAGAGGACACAGGCACCCCAATGTTTACCCCCTCTCTGTTTAAAAGATCCTCGACTAGGATATAACTTAAATGTCTCTGGAGGGAAAAAATGGATAGAGATGTGGTACTTAGGTAGAGTGGAATATTATTCAGCCTGGAAATCAATGAAATATGGCCAGTTGTAACAACTCCGGAGGAGTTACGTATGATCATTCTAAGTGACAGAATTCAAAAAGAAAAAGACACATATCATAAGATATCACTTAAAGGTGGAATCCAAAATGGCTACACATGAACTAAATTACAAAACAAAAACATAGTCAAATATGTAGAAAACACGCATAAGGCTGCTAAACGGGAAAGGTGGGGAGGGGTGAGGCATCATCCAGGAGGTTGAAATTAGCAAAGATACCATTCCAAATACCAAACTGATAATCAACAAGGCCTACACGGTAGCTAAAAGAACTGCACTCAGCACACTCAAGTCACCGGAAAAGAATATATACGACTGGTAAGAATCTGAAAAAGAATTTATTGATGTCTCTCTGTACGTGAATCAAGTGGATGTACAGCAGCAAGAAACAGAGCTTTGAAAATCAGCTGTAACCAATATAGTAATAAATTGAAAAAAATAAACGACAGAGAGACAGAGAAAACCTCTTACAACTTTTCCTCAGGGACGGTGATGCAACATGGATTGAACACATCTAGACCCACAGCAGGATGAGACATAAGGCTGGAAACTGTTTGCGCTAAGAGAAATGTGAGGTTGGGTGAGGAAATGCACACCCTTTAAAGTAATACTACCTGGTACCCATTCAATGGGTCCCAAATCTGCAGGTTCAAGGGATCTTCCTACAGCTAAAACATGCATGAAAAACCCAGAGGACTGTACACCATGTGATCGGGAGATGTGTCTAAAATGCACCTCATTTATCCTCTCCTGCTGCTCCTGTTCACCATTCCAGCCACGCTACTTAGAATCTCCCCACTTGGAGAATCAGCACATTTAAACTTCTGTTTCACACATTTTGCAAATTGTGAGGAGGATGAACGGGAAGGGGGGGAACCAATGAGAGAAGAGTTGTAGGGGTTTGGACGGGCACATATCACTCTAATTTCCCATTAAGAGTAAGAATTAAAGGAAGGCTCAGCCTGCCTCGCCGGAGCCAAAATAGGGCCTGAAGCAATCCTGCGAGTTTGAGGCCAGCTCACAAAAGAGCAACTTAAAAAATGGAGCTCAGGGTCACTGCAATTCACAAACCTGCAGAGTTATAAATGAAAACTAACGTCCAAAAATATGTTGAGGTAAGGCAAAGAAGAGGATCTGAATGCAAGACAGAATTGCAAGAAACAGATTTCAAGAGATAGATTGGACTCGTCTTTAACGCACATGAAAAGCGGCAGAATTTCGACAATGATGCAGTTGGCCCAAAAGGGCGTATGCGTTTTTTCCTGACTATATCCAGGAAAAAACGCATACGCACTTTATGGGCAACGAAGCAAGCAAGCAATGCAAATGTGCACAACAAAGAAGTCTCACTTCCCACCGGTCAAAAGGGCCATCCTAAAAAATTGTAAAAACCAGAAATGCAGGACAGGCCATGGAGAACTGGGAACCTTGTTATGCTGATGGGCGGGATGTAAATTGCCAACAGACACTCAGGAGAAGTGTATGGTGTTTCCTGAAACATCTAAAAAACAAAGCAACAGAGCCTAGGGCACTTCCACTTATGGTCCTATAGCTTAGGGAAATTAAGATCAAAAAGACACAGCCACCCCAAAGTTTGGGACGCCTCTGTTTACAAGAACCTCATTTACCGTACAAGTTTAATATCACAGAAAGTGAAAAATGGATAAAGAACTTGTGGTACTTACGTACAATGCAGTATCACTCAGCAATGAAATCTATGTCATCAGGACCGTAGCAGCATAATGAGTGGATTCAGGTACGATGATTCTAAATGAAATAAGTCAAACAGAAAAAGAAACATCATAAGATTTCACTAATACACGGAATGTAAACTTGGCTACACAGGAACTGCATTCCAAAACAGAACAGCGTCTCAAATATAGAAAACCAACTTATGCTTGCTTAAGGGGAAAGGTGAGTTGGGGTGCTGCATAAAACCAGAGATTGAAATGAGCACAGATAAAGTTCCTTAAGCCAAATATGGAATAGACAAGAGCTACTCCTTGCTCAACGAAATGGACTCAACAACCCATATTAAACGCCTAAGAATGTACCTGACTAGTAAGTATCTTAAAACCTATGGATTGCTATGTCTCCAAAAGAGAATCAAGCGTGTGTACAGGGGCATAAACGCAGCAGTGATAGGATTGGAGAGGTTCGGTGAGCAAATGAAGACCCTTTGAAGACATATTGCATGGTACCCATTCCACGGGTCTCAACTCTCCAGGTTTAAGGTATTCTTCCTTCAGCTAAAACATGCATGTGGAACCCAGAGTATGATCAACCGTGTGAACGGGAGACGTGTTCAAATATGTCTCAGTTTTCCTCCCCTGGTACTCGGGTGCAACATTCCAGACGCTTTACTAACACTCTCCCCACTTGGAGAGTCAGCGCCTTTAACCTCCTGTTTGGCCCAGTTTGCAATTTCTGCGGAAGATGAACAGGAATAGGGAGAACCAATGAGAGACTAGCTGGAGGTGTCTGGACGGGCAAATTTAACTCTCATTTCCCACCAGGAAGAGGAAATAACCAAAGGCTCAGCGTGCCGTGCCGGAACCAGATTAGGGCCTGAAGACATCCTGCGGTGTTGCGGCCAGCTCACAAGAAAGCGAGTTGAAGAAAGGAGCTCAGGGACACTATAATTCACAAAGCTGCAGAGTTATAAATGACAGCTATCGTCCAAAAATATACTGAAGTAAGGCTGCCAAGAGGACTTGAAAGCAGGGCAGAATTGCAGCAAACCGATTTCAGGAGGTAGACTGGAATTGCATTGAAAGCATAGGAAAAGAGGCAGAACGTCCACAATGATGCACTTGGCCAAAAAGGGCGTATGCGTTTTTTCCTGAATATATTCAGGAAAAAACGCATACGCCCTTTTTGGCCAACCAAGCAAGCTTGCAAAGGAAATCTGCACTACAATGAAGTCTCACTTCCCCCCGGTCAAAAGGGCCATCTGAAAAAAGTGTAAAATCCAGAAAGGCAGGAAAGGCCATGGAGAACTGGGAGCCTTGTTATGCTGAAGGGCGGGATGTAAATTGCCAACAGACACTCTGGAGAAGTGTATGGTGTTTCCTGAAACATCGAAAAAACAAAGCAACAGAGCCTAGGGCACTTCCACTTATGGTCCTATAGCTTAGGGAAATTAAAATCAAAAAGACACAGCCACCCCAAAGTTTGGGACGCCTCTGTTTACAAGAACCTCGTTTGCCGTACAAATTCAATATCACAGAAAGTGAAAAATGGATAAAGAACTTTTGGTACTTACGTACAATGCAGTATCACTCAGCAATGAAATCTATGTCATCAGGCCCGTAGCAGCACAATGAGTGGATTCAGGTACGATGATTCTAACTGAAATAAGTCACACAGAAAAAGAAACATCATAAGATATCACTAATACACGGAATGTAAACTTGGCTACACAGGAACTGAATTCCAAAACAGAACAGGGTCTCAAATTTAGAAAACCAACTTATGCTTGCTTAAGGGGAAAGGTGAGTTGGGGTGCTGCATAAAACCAGAGATTGAAATGAGCACAGATAAAGTTCCTTAAGCCAAATATGGAATAGACAAGAGCTACTCCTTGCTCAACGAAATGGACTCAACACCCCATATTAAACGCCTAAGAATGTACCTGACTAGTAAGTATCTTAAAACCTATGGATTGCTATGTCTCCAAAAGAGAATCAAGCATGTGTACAGGGGCATAAACGCAGCAGTGATAGGATTGGAGAGGTTCGGTGAGCAAATGAAGACCCTTTGAAGTCATATTGCATGGTACCCATTCCACGGGTTTCAACTACCCAGGTTTTAGGTATTCTTCCTTCAGCTAAAACATGCATGTGGAACCCAGAGTATGATCAACCATGTGATCGGGAGACGTGTTCAAATATGTCTCAGTTTTCGTACCCTGGTACTCGGGTGCAACATTCCAGACGCTTTACTAACACTCTCCCCACTTGGAGAGTCAGTCCCTTTAACCTCCTGTTTGGCCCAGTTTGCAATTTCTGCGGAAGATGAACAGGAATAGCGAGAACCAATGAGAGGCTAGCTGGAGGTGTCTGGACGGGCAAATTTAACTCTCATTTCCCACCAGGAAGAGGAATTAAACAAAGGCTCAGCGTGCCATGCCGGAACCAGATTAGGGCCTGAAGCCATCCTGCGGTGTTGCGGCCAGCTCACAAGAAAGCGAGTTGAAGAAAGGAGCTCAGGGGCACTGTAATTCACAAACCTGCAGAGTTATAAATGACAGCTATCGTCCAAAAATATACTGAAGTAAGGCTGCCAAGAGGACTTGAAAGCGGGGCAGAATTGCAGGAAACCGATTTCAGGAGGTAGACTGGAATTGCATTGAAAGCATAGGAAAAGAGGCAGAACGTCCACAATGATGCACTTGGCCAAAAAGGGCGTATGCGTTTTTTCCTGAATATATTCAGGAAAAAACGCATACGCCCTTTTTGGCCAACCAAGCAAGCTTGCAAAGGAAATCTGCACTACAATGAAGTCTCACTTCCCCCCGGTCAAAAGGGCCATCTGAAAAAAGTGTAAAATCGAGAAAGGCAGGACAGGCCATGGAGAACTGGGAGCCTTGTTATGCTGATGGGCGGGATGTAAATTGCCAACAACCACTCAGGAGAAGTGTATGGTGTTTCCTGAAACATCTAAAAAACAAAGCAACAGAGCCTAGGGCACTTCCAATTATGGTCCTATAGCTTAGGGAAATTAAAATCAAAAAGACACAGCCACCCCAAAGTTTGGAAAGGCTCTGTTTACAAGAACCTCGTTTACAGTACAAGTTCAACATCGCAGAAAGTGAAAAATGGATAAAGAAGTTGTGGTATTTACTTACAAAGCAATATCACTCAGCAATGAAATCTGTGTCATCAGGCCCTTAGCAGCACAATGAGTGGATTCAGGTATGATGATTCTAACTGAAATAAGTCACACAGAAAAAGAAACATCATAAGATATCAGTAATACACGGAATGTAAACTTGGCTACACAGGAACTGAATTACAGAACAGAACAGGGTCTCAAGTTTAGAAAACCAACTTATGCTTGCTTAAGGGTAAAGGTGAGTTGGGGTGCTGCATAAAACCAGAGATTGAAATGAGCACAGATAAAGTTCCTTAAGCCAAATATGGAATAGACAAGAGCTACTCCTTGCTCAACGAAATGGACTCAACACCGCATATTAAACGCCTAAGAATGTACCTGACTAGTAAGTATCTTAAAACCTATGGATTGCTATGTCTCCGAAAGAGAATCAAGCATGTGTACAGGGGCATAAACGCAGCAGTGATAGGATTGGAGTGGTTCGGTGAGCAAATGAAGACCCTTTGAAGTCATATTGCATGGTACCCATTCCACGGGTCTTAACTCTCCAGGTTTAAGGTATTCTTCCTTCAGCTAAAACATGCATGTAGAACCTAGAGTATGATCAACCATGTGATCGGGAGACGTGTTCAAATATGTCTCAGTTTTCGTACCCTGGTACTCGGGTGCAACATTCCAGACGCTTTAGTAACACTCTCCCGACTTGGAGAGTCAGTCCCTTTAACCTCCTGTTTGGCCCAGTTTGCAATTTCTGCGGAAGATGAACAGGAATAGCGAGAACCAATGAGAGGCTAGCTGGAGGTGTCTGGACGGGCAATTTTAACTCTCATTTCCCACCAGGAAGAGGAATTAACCAAAGTCTCAGCGTGCCGTGCCAGAACCAGATTAGGGCCTGAAGCCATCCTGCGGTGTTGCGGCCAGCTCAAAAGAAAGCGAGTTGAAGAAAGGAGCTCAGGGGCACTGTAATTCACAAACCTGCAGAGTTATAAATGACAGCTATCGTCCAAAAATAGACTGAAGTAAGGCTGCCAAGAGGACTTGAAAGCGGGGCAGAATTGCAGGAAACCGATTTCAGGAGGTAGACTGGAATTGCATTGAAAGCATAGGAAAAGAGGCAGAACGTCCACAATGATGCACTTGGCCAAAAAGGGCGTATGCGTTTTTTCCTGAATATATTCAGGAAAAAACGCATACGCCCTTTTTGGCCAACCCAGCAAGCTTGCAAAGGAAATCTGCACTACAATGAAGTCTCACTTCCCCCCGGTCAAAAGGGCCATCTGAAAAAAGTGTAAAATCCAGAAAGACAGGACAGGCCATGGAGAACTGGGAGCCTTGTTATGCTGATGGGCGGGATGTAAATTGCCAACAACCACTCGGGAGAAGTGTATGGTGTTTCCTGAAACATCTAAAAAACAAAGCAACAGAGCCTAGGGCACTTCCACTTATGGTCCTATAGCTTAGGGAAATTAAAATCAAAAAGACACAGCCACCCCAAAGTTTGGAAAGGCTCTGTTTACAAGAACCTCGTTTACAGTACAAGTTCAACATCGCAGAAAGTGAAAAATGGATAAAGAAGTTGTGGTATTTACTTACAAAGCAATATCACTCAGCAATGAAATCTGTGTCATCAGGCCCTTAGCAGCACAATGAGTGGATTCAGGTATGATGATTCTAACTGAAATAAGTCACACAGAAAAAGAAACATCATAAGATATCAGTAATACACGGAATGTAAACTTGGCTACACAAGAACTGAATTACAGAACAGAACAGGGTCTCAAATTTAGAAAACCAACTTATGCTTGCTTAAGGGTAAAGGTGAGTTGGGGTGCTGCATAAAACCAGAGATTGAAATGAGCACAGATAAAGTTCCTTAAGCCAAATATGGAATAGACAAGAGCTACTCCTTGCTCAACGAAATGGACTCAACACCGCATATTAAACGCCTAAGAATGTACCTGACTAGTAAGTATCTTAAAACCTATGGATTGCTATGTCTCCGAAAGAGAATCAAGCATGCGAACAGGGGCATAAACGCAGCAGTGATAGGATTGGAGAGGTTCGGTGAGCAAATGAAGACCCTTTGAAGTCATATTGCATGGTACCCATTCCACGGGTTTCAACTACCCAGGTTTAAGGTATTCTTCTTTCAGCTAAAACATGCATGTGGAACCTAGAGTATGATCAACCATGTGATCGGGAGACGTGTTCAAATATGTCTCAGTTTTCCTCCCCTGGTACTCGGGTGCAACATTCCAGACGCTTTACTAACACTCTCCCCACTTGGAGAGTCAGTCCCTTTAACCTCCTGTTTGGCCCAGTTTGCAATTTCTGCGGAAGATGTACAGGAATAGCGAGAACCAATGAGAGGCTAGCTGGAGGTGTCTGGACGGGCAAATTTAACTCTCATTTCCCACCAGGAAGAGGAATTAACCAAAGGCTCAGCGTGCCGTGCCGGAACCAGAGTAGGGCCTGAAGCCATCCTGCGGTGTTGCGGCCAGGTCACAAGAAAGCGAGTTGAAGAAAGGAGCTCAGGGGCACTGTAATTCACAAACCTGCAGAGTTATAAATGACAGCTATCGTCCAAAAATAGACTGAAGTAAGGCTGCCAAGAGGACTTGAAAGCGGGGCAGAATTGCAGGAAACCGATTTCAGGAGGTAGACTGGAATTGCATTGAAAGCATAGGAAAAGAGGCAGAACGTCCACAATGATGCACTTGGCCAAAAAGGGCGTATGCGTTTTTTCCTGAATATATTCAGGAAAAAACGCATACGCCCTTTTTGGCCAACCAAGCAAGCTTGCAAAGGAAATCTGCACTACAATGAAGTCTCACTTCCCCCCGGTCAAAAGGGCCATCTGAAAAAAGTGTAAAATCCAGAAAGGCAGGACAGGCCATGGAGAACTGGGAGCCTTGTTATGCTGATGGGCGGGATGTAAATTGCCAACAGACACTAGGGAGAAGTGTATGGTGTTTCCTGAAACATCTAAAAAACAAAGCAACAGAGCCTAAGGCACTTCCACTTATGGTCCTATAGCTTAGGGAAATTAAAATCAAAAAGACACAGCCACCCCAAAGTTTGGAACGGCTCTGTTTACAAGAACCTCGTTTACAGTACAAGTTCAACATCGCAGAAAGTGAAAAATGGATAAAGAAGTTGTGGTATTTACTTACAAAGCAATATCACTCAGCAATGAAATCTGTGTCATCAGGCCCTTAGCAGCACAATGAGTGGATTCAGGTATGATGATTCTAACTGAAGTAAGTCACACAGAAAAAGAAACATCATAAGATATCAGTAATACATGGAATGTAAACTTGGCTACACAGGAACTGAATTACAGAACAGAACAGGGTCTCAAATTTAGAAAACCAACTTATGCTTGCTTAAGGGTAAAGGTGAGTTGGGGTGCTGCATAAAACCAGAGATTGAAATGAGCACAGATAAAGTTCCTTAAGTCAAATATGGAATAGACAAGAGCTACTCCTTGCTCAACGAAATGGACTCAACACCGCATATTAAACGCCTAAGAATGTACCTGACTAGTAAGTATCTTAAAACCTATGGATTGCTATGTCTCCGAAAGAGAATCAAGCATGTGTACAGGGGCATAAATGCAGCAGTGATAGGATTGGAGAGGTTCGGTGAGCAAATGAAGACCCTTTGAAGTCATATTGCATGGTACCCATTCCACGGGTCTTAACTCTCCAGGTTTAAGGTATTCTTCCTTCAGCTAAAACATGCATGTGGAACCCAAGTATGATCAACCATGTGAACGGGAGACGTGTTCAAATATGTCTCAGGTTTCCTCCCCTGGTACTCGGGTGCAACATTCCAGACGCTTTACTAACACTCTCCCGACTTGGAGAGTCAGCGCCTTTAACCTCCTGTTTGGCCCAGTTTGCAATTTCTGCGGAAGATGAACAGGAATAGGGAGAACCAATGAGAGACTAGCTGGAGGTGTCTGGACGGGCAAATTTAACTCTCATTTCCCACCAGGAAGAGGAAATAACCAAAGGCTCAGCGTGCCGTGCCGGAACCAGATTAGGGCCTGAAGACATCCTGCGGTGTTGCGGCCAGCTCACAAGAAAGCGAGTTGAAGAAAGGAGCTCAGGGACACTATAATTCACAAAGCTGCAGAGTTATAAATGACAGCTATCGTCCAAAAATATACTGAAGTAAGGCTGCCAAGAGGACTTGAAAGCAGGGCAGAATTGCAGCAAACCGATTTCAGGAGGTAGACTGGAATTGCATTGAAAGCATAGGAAAAGAGGCAGAACGTCCACAATGATGCACTTGGCCAAAAAGGGCGTATGCGTTTTTTCCTGAATATATTCAGGAAAAAACGCATACGCCCTTTTTGGCCAACCAAGCAAGCTTGCAAAGGAAATCTGCACTACAATGAAGTCTCACTTCCCCCCGGTCAAAAGGGCCATCTGAAAAAAGTGTAAAATCCAGAAAGGCAGGAAAGGCCATGGAGAACTGGGAGCCTTGTTATGCTGAAGGGCGGGATGTAAATTGCCAACAGACACTCTGGAGAAGTGTATGGTGTTTCCTGAAACATTGAAAAAACAAAGCAACAGAGCCTAGGGCACTTCCACTTATGGTCCTATAGCTTAGGGAAATTAAAATCAAAAAGACACAGCCACCCCAAAGTTTGGGACGCCTCTGTTTACAAGAACCTCGTTTGCCGTACAAATTCAATATCACAGAAAGTGAAAAATGGATAAAGAACTTTTGGTACTTACGTACAATGCAGTATCACTCAGCAATGAAATCTATGTCATCAGGCCCGTAGCAGCACAATGAGTGGATTCAGGTACGATGATTCTAACTGAAATAAGTCACACAGAAAAAGAAACATCATAAGATATCACTAATACACGGAATGTAAACTTGGCTACACAGGAACTGAATTCCAAAACAGAACAGGGTCTCAAATTTAGAAAACCAACTTATGCTTGCTTAAGGGGAAAGGTGAGTTGGGGTGCTGCATAAAACCAGAGATTGAAATGAGCACAGATAAAGTTCCTTAAGCCAAATATGGAATAGACAAGAGCTACTCCTTGCTCAACGAAATGGACTCAACACCCCATATTAAACGCCTAAGAATGTACCTGACTAGTAAGTATCTTAAAACCTATGGATTGCTATGTCTCCAAAAGAGAATCAAGCATGTGTACAGGGGCATAAACGCAGCAGTGATAGGATTGGAGAGGTTCGGTGAGCAAATGAAGACCCTTTGAAGTCATATTGCATGGTACCCATTCCACGGGTTTCAACTACCCAGGTTTTAGGTATTCTTCCTTCAGCTAAAACATGCATGTGGAACCCAGAGTATGATCAACCATGTGATCGGGAGACGTGTTCAAATATGTCTCAGTTTTCGTACCCTGGTACTCGGGTGCAACATTTCAGACGCTTTACTAACACTCTCCCGACTTGGAGAGTCAGTCCCTTTAACCTCCTGTTTGGCCCAGTTTGCAATTTCTGCGGAAGATGAACAGGAATAGCGAGAACCAATGAGAGGCTAGCTGGAGGTGTCTGGACGGGCAAATTTAACTCTCATTTCCCACCAGGAAGAGGAATTAAACAAAGGCTCAGCGTGCCATGCCGGAACCAGATTAGGGCCTGAAGCCATCCTGCGGTGTTGCGGCCAGCTCACAAGAAAGCGAGTTGAAGAAAGGAGCTCAGGGGCACTGTAATTCACAAACCTGCAGAGTTATAAATGACAGCTATCGTCCAAAAATATACTGAAGTAAGGCTGCCAAGAGGACTTGAAAGCGGGGCAGAATAGCAGGAAACCGATTTCAGGAGGTAGACTGGAATTGCATTGAAAGCATAGGAAAAGAGGCAGAACGTCCACAATGATGCACTTGGCCAAAAAGGGCGTATGCGTTTTTTCCTGAATATATTCAGGAAAAAACGCATACGCCCTTTTTGGCCAACCAAGCAAGCTTGCAAAGGAAATCTGCACTACAATGAAGTCTCACTTCCCCCCGGTCAAAAGGGCCATCTGAAAAAAGTGTAAAATCGAGAAAGGCAGGACAGGCCATGGAGAACTGGGAGCCTTGTTATGCTGATGGGCGGGATGTAAATTGCCAACAACCACTCAGGAGAAGTGTATGGTGTTTCCTGAAACATCTAAAAAACAAAGCAACAGAGCCTAGGGCACTTCCAATTATGGTCCTATAGCTTAGGGAAATTAAAATCAAAAAGACACAGCCACCCCAAAGTTTGGAAAGGCTCTGTTTACAAGAACCTCGTTTACAGTACAAGTTCAACATCGCAGAAAGTGAAAAATGGATAAAGAAGTTGTGGTATTTACTTACAAAGCAATATCACTCAGCAATGAAATCTGTGTCATCAGGCCCTTAGCAGCACAATGAGTGGATTCAGGTATGATGATTCTAACTGAAATAAGTCACACAGAAAAAGAAACATCATAAGATATCAGTAATACACGGAATGTAAACTTGGCTACACAGGAACTGAATTACAGAACAGAACAGGGTCTCAAGTTTAGAAAACCAACTTATGCTTGCTTAAGGGTAAAGGTGAGTTGGGGTGCTGCATAAAACCAGAGATTGAAATGAGCACAGATAAAGTTCCTTAAGCCAAATATGGAATAGACAAGAGCTACTCCTTGCTCAACGAAATGGACTCAACACCGCATATTAAACGCCTAAGAATGTACCTGACTAGTAAGTATCTTAAAACCTATGGATTGCTATGTCTCCGAAAGAGAATCAAGCATGTGTACAGGGGCATAAACGCAGCAGTGATAGGATTGGAGTGGTTCGGTGAGCAAATGAAGACCCTTTGAAGTCATATTGCATGGTACCCATTCCACGGGTCTTAACTCTCCAGGTTTAAGGTATTCTTCCTTCAGCTAAAACATGCATGTGGAACCTAGAGTATGATCAACCATGTGATCGGGAGACGTGTTCAAATATGTCTCAGTTTTCGTACCCTGGTACTCGGGTGCAACATTCCAGACGCTTTAGTAACACTCTCCCGACTTGGAGAGTCAGTCCCTTTAACCTCCTGTTTGGCCCAGTTTGCAATTTCTGCGGAAGATGAACAGGAATAGCGAGAACCAATGAGAGGCTAGCTGGAGGTGTCTGGACGGGCAATTTTAACTCTCATTTCCCACCAGGAAGAGGAATTAACCAAAGTCTCAGCGTGCCGTGCCAGAACCAGATTAGGGCCTGAAGCCATCCTGCGGTGTTGCGGCCAGCTCAAAAGAAAGCGAGTTGAAGAAAGGAGCTCAGGGGCACTGTAATTCACAAACCTGCAGAGTTATAAATGACAGCTATCGTCCAAAAATAGACTGAAGTAAGGCTGCCAAGAGGACTTGAAAGTGGGGCAGAATTGCAGGAAACCGATTTCAGGAGGTAGACTGGAATTGCATTGAAAGCATAGGAAAAGAGGCAGAACGTCCACAATGATGCACTTGGCCAAAAAGGGCGTATGCGTTTTTTCCTGAATATATTCAGGAAAAAACGCATACGCCCTTTTTGGCCAACCCAGCAAGCTTGCAAAGGAAATCTGCACTACAATGAAGTCTCACTTCCCCCCGGTCAAAAGGGCCATCTGAAAAAAGTGTAAAATCCAGAAAGACAGGACAGGCCATGGAGAACTGGGAGCCTTGTTATGCTGATGGGCGGGATGTAAATTGCCAACAACCACTCGGGAGAAGTGTATGGTGTTTCCTGAAACATCTAAAAAACAAAGCAACAGAGCCTAGGGCACTTCCACTTATGGTCCTATAGCTTAGGGAAATTAAAATCAAAAAGACACAGCCACCCCAAAGTTTGGAAAGGCTCTGTTTACAAGAACCTCGTTTACAGTACAAGTTCAACATCGCAGAAAGTGAAAAATGGATAAAGAAGTTGTGGTATTTACTTACAAAGCAATATCACTCAGCAATGAAATCTGTGTCATCAGGCCCTTAGCAGCACAATGAGTGGATTCAGGTATGATGATTCTAACTGAAATAAGTCACACAGAAAAAGAAACATCATAAGATATCAGTAATACACGGAATGTAAACTTGGCTACACAAGAACTGAATTACAGAACAGAACAGGGTCTCAAATTTAGAAAACCAACTTATGCTTGCTTAAGGGTAAAGGTGAGTTGGGGTGCTGCATAAAACCAGAGATTGAAATGAGCACAGATAAAGTTCCTTAAGCCAAATATGGAATAGACAAGAGCTACTCCTTGCTCAACGAAATGGACTCAACACCGCATATTAAACGCCTAAGAATGTACCTGACTAGTAAGTATCTTAAAACCTATGGATTGCTATGTCTCCGAAAGAGAATCAAGCATGCGTACAGGGGCATAAACGCAGCAGTGATAGGATTGGAGAGGTTCGGTGAGCAAATGAAGACCCTTTGAAGTCATATTGCATGGTACCCATTCCACGGGTTTCAACTACCCAGGTTTAAGGTATTCTTCTTTCAGCTAAAACATGCATGTGGAACCTAGAGTATGATCAACCATGTGATCGGGAGACGTGTTCAAATATGTCTCAGTTTTCCTCCCCTGGTACTCGGGTGCAACATTCCAGACGCTTTACTAACACTCTCCCCACTTGGAGAGTCAGTCCCTTTAACCTCCTGTTTGGCCCAGTTTGCAATTTCTGCGGAAGATGTACAGGAATAGCGAGAACCAATGAGAGGCTAGCTGGAGGTGTCTGGACGGGCAAATTTAACTCTCATTTCCCACCAGGAAGAGGAATTAACCAAAGGCTCAGCGTGCCGTGCCGGAACCAGAGTAGGGCCTGAAGCCATCCTGCGGTGTTGCGGCCAGGTCACAAGAAAGCGAGTTGAAGAAAGGAGCTCAGGGGCACTGTAATTCACAAACCTGCAGAGTTATAAATGACAGCTATCGTCCAAAAATAGACTGAAGTAAGGCTGCCAAGAGGACTTGAAAGCGGGGCAGAATTGCAGGAAACCGATTTCAGGAGGTAGACTGGAATTGCATTGAAAGCATAGGAAAAGAGGCAGAACGTCCACAATGATGCACTTGGCCAAAAAGGGCGTATGCGTTTTTTCCTGAATATATTCAGGAAAAAACGCATACGCCCTTTTTGGCCAACCAAGCAAGCTTGCAAAGGAAATCTGCACTACAATGAAGTCTCACTTCCCCCCGGTCAAAAGGGCCATCTGAAAAAAGTGTAAAATCCAGAAAGGCAGGACAGGCCATGGAGAACTGGGAGCCTTGTTATGCTGATGGGCGGGATGTAAATTGCCAACAGACACTGGGGAGAAGTGTATGGTGTTTCCTGAAACATCTAAAAAACAAAGCAACAGAGCCTAGGGCACTGCCACTTATGGTCCTATAGCTTAGGGAAATTAAAATCAAAAAGACACAGCCACCCAAAGTTTGGGACGCCTCTGTTTACAAGAACCTCGTTTACAGTACATGTTCAACATCGCCGAAAGTGAAAAATGGATAAAGAAGTTGTGGTATTTACTTACAAAGCAATATCACTCAGCAATGAAATCTATGTCATCAGGCCCTTAGCATCACAATGAGTGGATTCAGGTATGATGATTCTAACTGAAGTAAGTCACACAGAAAAAGAAACATCATAAGATATCAGTAATACACGGAATGTAAACTTGGCTACACAGGAACTGAATTACAGAACAGAACAGGGTCTCAAATTTAGAAAACCAACTTATGCTTGCTTAAGGGGAAAGGTGAGTTGGGGTGCTGCATAAAACCAGAGATTGAAATGAGCACAGATAAAGTTCCTTAAGCCAAATATGGAATAGACAAGAGCTACTCCTTGCTCAACGAAATGGACTCAACACCCCATATTAAACGCCTAAGAATGTACCTGACTAGTAAGTATCTTAAAACCTATGGATTGCTATGTCTCCAAAAGAGAATCAAGCATGTGTACAGGGGCATAAACGCAGCAGTGATAGGATTGGAGAGGTTCGGTGAGCAAATGAAGACCCTTTGAAGTCATATTGCATGGCACCCATTCCACGGGTCTCAACTCTCCAGGTTTAAGGTATTCTTCCTTCAGCTAAAACATGCATGTGGAACCCAGAGTATGATCAACCATGTGAACGGGAGACGTGTTCAAATATGTCTCAGTTTTCGTACCCTGGTACTCGGGTGCAACATTCCAGACGCTTTACTAACACTCTCCCCACTTGGAGAGTCAGCGCCTTTAACCTCCTGTTTGGCCCAGTTTGCAATTTCTGCGGAAGATGAACAGGAATAGCGAGAACCAATGAGAGACTAGCTGGAGGTGTCGGGACGGGCAAATTTAACTCTCATTTCCCACCAGGAAGAGGAAATAACCAAAGGCTCAGCGTGCCGTACCGGAACCAGATTAGGGCCTGAAGCCATCCTGCGGTGTTGCGGCCAGGTCACAAGAAAGCGAGTTGAAGAAAGGAGCTCAGGGGCACTGTAATTCACAAACCTGCAGAGTTATAAATGACAGCTATCGTCCAAAAATAGACTGAAGTAAGGCTGCCAAGAGGACTTGAAATCGGGGCAGAATTGCAGGAAACCGATTTCAGGAGGTAGACTGGAATTGCATTGAAAGCATAGGAAAAGAGGCAGAACGTCCACAATGATGCACTTGGCCAAAAAGGGCGTATGCGTTTTTTCCTGAATATATTCAGGAAAAAACGCATACGCCCTTTTTGGCCAACCAAGCAAGCTTGCAAAGGAAATCTGCACTACAATGAAGTCTCACTTCCCCCCGGTCAAAAGGGCCATCTGAAAAAAGTGTAAAATCCAGAAAGGCAGGACAGGCCATGGAGAACTGGGAGCCTTGTTATGCTGATGGGCGGGATGTAAATTGCCAACAGACACTCGGGAGAAGTGTATGGTGTTTCCTGAAACATCTAAAAAACAAAGCAACAGAGCCTAGGGCACTGCCACTTATGGTCCTATAGCTTAGGGAAATTAAAATCAAAAAGACACAGCCACCCAAAAGTTTGGGACGCCTCTGTTTACAAGAACCTCGTTTACAGTACAAGTTCAACATCGCCGAAAGTGAAAAATTGATAAAGAAGTTGTGGTATTTACTTACAAAGCAATATCACTCAGCAATGAAATCTATGTCATCAGGCCCTTAGCATCACAATGAGTGGATTCAGGTATGATGATTCTAACTGAAATAAGTCACATAGAAAAAGAAACATCATAAGATATCAGTAATACACGGAATGTAAACTTGGCTACACAGGAACTGAATTACAGAACAGAACAGGGTCTCAAATTTAGAAAACCAACTTATGCTTGCTTAAGGGTAAAGGTGAGTTGGGGTGCTGCATAAAACCAGAGATTGAAATGAGTACAGATAAAGTTCCTTAAGTCAAATATGGAATAGACAAGAGCTACTCCTTGCTCAACGAAATGGACTCAACACCGCATATTAAACGCCTAAGAATGTACCTGACTAGTAAGTATCGTAAAACCTATGGATTGCTATGTCTCCAAAAGAGAATCAAGCATGTGTACAGGGGCATAAACGCAGCAGTGATAGGATTGGAGAGGTTCGGTGAGCAAATGAAGACCCTTTGAAGTCATATTGCATGGTACCCATTACACGGGTCTCAACTCTACAGGTTTAAGGTATTCTTCCTTCAGCTAAAACATGCATGTGGAACCCAAGTATGATCAACCATGTGAACGGGAGACGTGTTCAAATATGTCTCAGTTTTCCTCCCCTGGTACACGGGTGCAATATTCCAGACGCTTTACTAACACTCTCCCGACTTGGAGAGTCAGCGCCTTTAACCTCCTGTTTGGCCCAGTTTGCAATTTCTGCGGAAGATGAACAGGAATAGCAAGAACCAATGAGAGGCTAGCTGGAGGTGTCTGGACGGGCAAATTTAACTCTCATTTCCCACCAGGAAGAGGAAATAACCAAAGGCTCAGCGTGCCGTACCGGAACCAGATTAGGGCCTGAAGCCATCCTGCGGTGTTGCGGCCAGCTCAAAAGAAAGCGAGTTGAAGAAAGGAGCTCAGGGGCACTGTAATTCACAAACCTGCAGAGTTATAAATGACAGCTATCGTCCAAAAATAGACTGAAGTAAGGCTGCCAAGAGGACTTGAAAGCGGGGCAGAATTGCAGGAAACCGATTTCAGGAGGTAGACTGGAATTGCATTGAAAGCATAGGAAAAGAGGCAGAACGTCCACAATGATGCACTTGGCCAAAAAGGGCGTATGCGTTTTTTCCTGAATATCTTCAGGAAAAAACGCATACGCCCTTTTTGGCCAACCAAGCAAGCTTGCAAAGGAAATCTGCACTACAATGAAGTCTCACTTCCCCCCGGTCAAAAGGGCCATCTGAAAAAAGTGTAAAATCCAGAAAGGCAGGACAGGCCATGGAGAACTGGGAGCCTTGTTATGCTGATGGGCGGGATGTAAATTGCCAACAACCACTCGGGAGAAGTGTATGGTGTTTCCTGAAACATCTAAAAAACAAAGCAACAGAACCTAGGGCACTTCCACTTATGGTCCTATAGCTTAGGGAAATTAAAATCAAAAAGACACAGCCACCCCAAAGTTTGGAACGGCTCTGTTTACAAGAACCTCGTTTACAGTACAAGTTCAACATCGCAGAAAGTGAAAAATGGATAAAGAAGTTGTGGTATTTACTTACAAAGCAATATCACTCAGCAATGAAATCTGTGTCATCAGGCCCTTAGCAGCACAATGAGTGGATTCAGGTATGATGATTCTAACTGAAGTAAGTCACACAGAAAAAGAAACATCATAAGATATCAGTAATACACGGAATGTAAACTTGGCTACACAGGAACTGAATTACAGAACAGAACAGTGTCTCAAATTTAGAAAACCAACTTATGCTTGCTTAAGGGTAAAGGTGAGTTGGGGTGCTGCATAAAACCAGAGATTGAAATGAGCACAGATAAAGTTCCTTAAGTCAAATATGGAATAGACAAGAGCTACTCCTTGCTCAACGAAATGGACTCAACACCGCATATTAAACGCCTAAGAATGTACCTGACTAGTAATTATCTTAAAACCTATGGATTGCTATGTCTCCGCAAGAGAATCAAGCATGTGTACAGGGGCATAAACGCAGCAGTGATAGGATTGGAGAGGTTCGGTGAGCAAATGAAGACCCTTTGAAGTCATATTGCATGGTACCCATTACACGGGTCTTAACTCTCCAGGTTTAAGGTATTCTTCCTTCAGCTAAAACATGCATGTGGAACCCAAGTATGATCAACCATGTGAACGGGAGACGTTTCAAATATGTCTCAGTTTTCCTCCCCTGGTACTCGGGTGCAACATTCCAGACGCTTTACTAACACTCTCCCCACTTGGAGAGTCAGCGCCTTTAACCTCCTGTTTGGCCCAGTTTGCAATTTCTGCGGAAGATGAACAGGAATAGCGAGAACCAATGAGAGGCTAGCTGGAGGTGTCTGGACGGGCAAATTTAACTCTCATTTCCCACCAGGAAGAGGAAATAACCAAAGGCTCAGCGTGCCGTGCCGGAACCAGATTAGGGCCTGAAGCCATCCTGCGGTGTTGCGGCCAGGTCACAAGAAAGCAAGTTGAAGAAAGGAGCTCAGGGGCACTGTAATTCACAAACCTGCAGAGTTATAAATGACAGCTATCGTCCAAAAATAGACTGAAGTAAGGCTGCCAAGAGGACTTGAAAGCGGGGCAGAATTGCAGGAAACCGATTTCAGGAGGTAGACTGGAATTGCACTGAAAGCATAGGAAAAGAGGCAGAACGTCCACAATGATGCACTTGGCCAAAAAGGGCGTATGCGTTTTTTCCTGAATATATTCAGGAAAAAACGCATACGCACTTTTTGACCAACCAAGCAAGCTTGCAAAGGAAATCTGCACTACAATGAAGTCTCACTTCCCCCCAGTCAAAAGGGCCATCTGAAAAAAGTGTAAAATCCAGAAAGGCAGGACAGGCCATGGAGAACTGGGAGCCTTGTTATGCTGATGGGCGGGATGTAAATTGCCAACAACCACTCGGGAGAAGTGTATGGTGTTTCCTGAAACATCTAAAAAACAAAGCAACAGAGCCTAGGGCACTTCCACTTATGGTCCTATAGCTTAGGGAAATTAAAATCAAAAAGACACAGCCACCCCAAAGTTTGGAACGGCTCTGTTTACAAGAACCTCGTTTACAGTACAAGTTCAACATCGCAGAACGTGAAAAATGGATAAAGAAGTTGTGGTATTTACTTACAAAGCAATATCACTCAGCAATGAAATCTGTGTCATCAGGCCCTTAGCAGCACAATGAGTGGATTCAGGTATGATGATTCTAACTGAAGTAAGTCACACAGAAAAAGAAACATCATAAGATATCAGTAATACAAGGAATGTAAACTTGGCTACACAGGAACTGAATTACAGAACAGAACACGGTCTCAAATTTAGAAAACCAACTTATGCTTGCTTAAGGGGAAAGGTGAGTTGGGGTGCTGCATAAAACCAGAGATTGAAATGAGCACAGATAAAGTTCCTTAAGTCAAATATGGAATAGACAAGAGCTACTCCTTGCTCAACGAAATGGACTCAACACCGCATATTAAACGCCTAAGAATGTACCTGACTAGTAAGTATCTTAAAACCTATGGATTGCTATGTCTCCGAAAGAGAATCAAGCATGTGTACAGGGGCATAAACGCAGCAGTGATAGGATTGGAGAGGTTCGGTGAGCAAATGAAGACCCTTTGAAGTCATATTGCATGGTACCCATTACACGGGTCTTAACTCTCCAGGTTTAAGGTATTCTTCCTTCAGCTAAAACATGCATGTGGAACCCAAGTATGATCAACCATGTGAACGGGAGACGTTTCAAATATGTCTCAGTTTTCCTCCCCTGGTACTCGGGTGCAACATTCCAGACGCTTTACTAACACTCTCCCCACTTGGAGAGTCAGCGCCTTTAACCTCCTGTTTGGCCCAGTTTGCAATTTCTGCGGAAGATGAACAAGAATAGCGAGAACCAATGAGAGACTAGCTGGAGGTGTCTGGACGGGCAAATTTAACTCTCATTTCCCACCAGGAAGAGGAAATAACCAAAGGCTCAGCGTGCCGTGCCGGAACCAGATTAGGGCCTGAAGCCATCCTGCGGTGTTGCGGCCAGGTCACAAGAAAGCAAGTTGAAGAAAGGAGCTCAGGGGCACTGTAATTCACAAACCTGCAGAGTTATAAATGACAGCTATCGTCCAAAAATAGACTGAAGTAAGGCTGCCAAGAGGACTTGAAAGCGGGGCAGAATTGCAGGAAACCGATTTCAGGAGGTAGACTGGAATTGCACTGAAAGCATAGGAAAAGAGGCAGAACGTCCACAATGATGCACTTGGCCAAAAAGGGCGTATGCGTTTTTTCCTGAATATATTCAGGAAAAAACGCATACGCACTTTTTGACCAACCAAGCAAGCTTGCAAAGGAAATCTGCACTACAATGAAGTCTCACTTCCCCCCAGTCAAAAGGGCCATCTGAAAAAAGTGTAAAATCCAGAAAGGCAGGACAGGCCATGGAGAACTGGGAGCCTTGTTATGCTGATGGGCGGGATGTAAATTGCCAACAACCACTCGGGAGAAGTGTATGGTGTTTCCTGAAACATCTAAAAAACAAAGCAACAGAGCCTAGGGCACTTCCACTTATGGTCCTATAGCTTAGGGAAATTAAAATCAAAAAGACACAGCCACCCCAAAGTTTGGAACGGCTCTGTTTACAAGAACCTCGTTTACAGTACAAGTTCAACATCGCAGAACGTGAAAAATGGATAAAGAAGTTGTGGTATTTACTTACAAAGCAATATCACTCAGCAATGAAATCTGTGTCATCAGGCCCTTAGCAGCACAATGAGTGGATTCAGGTATGATGATTCTAACTGAAGTAAGTCACACAGAAAAAGAAACATCATAAGATATCAGTAATACAAGGAATGTAAACTTGGCTACACAGGAACTGAATTACAGAACAGAACACGGTCTCAAATTTAGAAAACCAACTTATGCTTGCTTAAGGGTAAAGGTGAGTTGGGGTGCTGCATAAAACCAGAGATTGAAATGAGCACAGATAAAGTTCCTTAAGTCAAATATGGAATAGACAAGAGCTACTCCTTGCTCAACGAAATGGACTCAACACCGCATATTAAACGCCTAAGAATGTACCTGACTAGTAAGTATCTTAAAACCTATGGATTGCTATGTCTCCGAAAGAGAATCAAGCATGTGTACAGGGGCATAAACGCAGCAGTGATAGGATTGGAGAGGTTCGGTGAGCAAATGAAGACCCTTTGAAGTCATATTGCATGGTACCCATTACACGGGTCTTAACTCTCCAGGTTTAAGGTATTCTTCCTTCAGCTAAAACATGCATGTGGAACCCAAGTATGATCAACCATGTGAACGGGAGACGTTTCAAATATGTCTCAGTTTTCCTCCCCTGGTACTCGGGTGCAACATTCCAGACGCTTTACTAACACTCTCCCCACTTGGAGAGTCAGCGCCTTTAACCTCCTGTTTGGCCCAGTTTGCAATTTCTGCGGAAGATGAACAAGAATAGCGAGAACCAATGAGAGACTAGCTGGAGGTGTCTGGACGGGCAAATTTAACTCTCATTTCCCACCAGGAAGAGGAAATAACCAAAGGCTCAGCGTGCCGTGCCGGAACCAGATTAGGGCCTGAAGCCATCCTGCGGTGTTGCGGCCAGGTCACAAGAAAGCAAGTTGAAGAAAGGAGCTCAGGGGCACTGTAATTCACAAACCTGCAGAGTTATAAATGACAGCTATCGTCCAAAAATAGACTGAAGTAAGGCTGCCAAGAGGACTTGAAAGCGGGCCAGAATTGCAGGAAACCGATTTCAGGAGGTAGACTGGAATTGCATTGAAAGCATAGGAAAAGAGGCAGAACGTCCACAATGATGCACTTGGCCAAAAAGGGCGTATGCGTTTTTTCCTGAATATCTTCAGGAAAAAACGCATACGCCCTTTTTGGCCAACCAAGCAAGCTTGCAAAGGAAATCTGCACTACAATGAAGTCTCACTTCCCCCCGGTCAAAAGGGCCATCTGAAAAAAGTGTAAAATCCAGAAAGGCAGGACAGGCCATGGAGAACTGGGAGCCTTTTTATGCTGATGGGCGGGATGTAAATTGCCAACAACCACTCGGGAGAAGTGTATGGTGTTTCCTGAAACATCTAAAAAACAAAGCAACAGAACCTAGGGCACTTCCACTTATGGTCCTATAGCTTAGGGAAATTAAAATCAAAAAGACACAACCACCCCAAAGTTTGGAACGGCTCTGTTTACAAGAACCTCGTTTACAGTACAAGTTCAACATCGCAGAAAGTGAAAAATGGATAAAGAAGTTGTGGTATTTACTTACAAAGCAATATCACTCAGCAATGAAATCTGTGTCATCAGGCCCTTAGCAGCACAATGAGTGGATTCAGGTATGATGATTCTAACTGAAGTAAGTCACACAGAAAAAGAAACATCATAAGATATCAGTAATACACGGAATGTAAACTTGGCTACACAGGAACTGAATTACAGAACAGAACAGTGTCTCAAATTTAGAAAACCAACTTATGCTTGCTTAAGGGTAAAGGTGAGTTGGGGTGCTGCATAAAACCAGAGATTGAAATGAGCACAGATAAAGTTCCTTAAGTCAAATATGGAATAGACAAGAGCTACTCCTTGCTCAACGAAATGGACTCAACACCGCATATTAAACGCCTAAGAATGTACCTGACTAGTAAGTATCTTAAAACCTATGGATTGCTATGTCTCCGAAAGAGAATCAAGCATGTGTACAGGGGCATAAACGCAGCAGTGATAGGATTGGAGAGGTTCGGTGAGCAAATGAAGACCCTTTGAAGTCATATTGCATGGTACCCATTACACGGGTCTTAACTCTCCAGGTTTAAGGTATTCTTCCTTCAGCTAAAACATGCATGTGGAACCCAAGTATGATCAACCATGTGAACGGGAGACGTTTCAAATATGTCTCAGTTTTCCTCCCCTGGTACTCGGGTGCAACATTCCAGACGCTTTACTAACACTCTCCCCACTTGGAGAGTCAGCGCCTTTAACCTCCTGTTTGGCCCAGTTTGCAATTTCTGCGGAAGATGAACAGGAATAGCGAGAACCAATGAGAGGCTAGCTGGAGGTGTCTGGACGGGCAAATTTAACTCTCATTTCCCACCAGGAAGAGGAAATAACCAAAGGCTCAGCGTGCCGTACCGGAACCAGATTAGGGCCTGAAGCCATCCTGCGGTGTTGCGGCCAGCTCAAAAGAAAGCGAGTTGAAGAAAGGAGCTCAGGGGCACTGTAATTCACAAACCTGCAGAGTTATAAATGACAGCTATCGTCCAAAAATAGACTGAAGTAAGGCTGCCAAGAGGACTTGAAAGCGGGGCAGAATTGCAGGAAACCGATTTCAGGAGGTAGACTGGAATTGCATTGAAAGCATAGGAAAAGAGGCAGAACGTCCACAATGATGCACTTGGCCAAAAAGGGCGTATGCGTTTTTTCCTGAATATCTTCAGGAAAAAACGCATACGCCCTTTTTGGCCAACCAAGCAAGCTTGCAAAGGAAATCTGCACTACAATGAAGTCTCACTTCCCCCCGGTCAAAAGGGCCATCTGAAAAAAGTGTAAAATCCAGAAAGGCAGGACAGGCCATGGAGAACTGGGAGCCTTGTTATGCTGATGGGCGGGATGTAAATTGCCAACAACCACTCGGGAGAAGTGTATGGTGTTTCCTGAAACATCTGAAAAACAAAGCAACAGAACCTAGGGCACTTCCACTTATGGTCCTATAGCTTAGGGAAATTAAAATCAAAGAGACACAGCCACCCCAAAGTTTGGAACGGCTCTGTTTACAAGAACCTCGTTTACAGTACAAGTTCAACATCGCAGAAAGTGAAAAATGGATAAAGAAGTTGTGGTATTTACTTACAAAGCAATATCACTCAGCAATGAAATCTGTGTCATCAGGCCCTTAGCAGCACAATGAGTGGATTCAGGTATGATGATTCTAACTGAAGTAAGTCACACAGAAAAAGAAACATCATAAGATATCAGTAATACAAGGAATGTAAACTTGGCTACACAGGAACTGAATTACAGAACAGAACAGGGTCTCAAATTTAGAAAACCAACTTATGCTTGCTTAAGGGTAAAGGTGAGTTGGGGTGCTGCATAAAACCAGAGATTGAAATGAGCACAGATAAAGTTCCTTAAGTCAAATATGGAATAGACAAGAGCTACTCCTTGCTCAACGAAATGGACTCAACACCGCATATTAAACGCCTAAGAATGTACCTGACTAGTAAGTATCTTAAAACCTATGGATTGCTATGTCTCCGAAAGAGAATCAAGCATGTGTACAGGGGCATAAACGCAGCAGTGATAGGATTGGAGAGGTTCGGTGAGCAAATGAAGACCCTTTGAAGTCATATTGCATGGTACCCATTACACGGGTCTTAACTCTCCAGGTTTAAGGTATTCTTCCTTCAGCTAAAACATGCATGTAGAACCCAAGTATGATCAACCATGTGAACGGGAGACGTTTCAAATATGTCTCAGTTTTCCTCCCCTGGTACTCGGGTGCAACATTCCAGACGCTTTACTAACACTCTCCCCACTTGGAGAGTCAGCGCCTTTAACCTCCTGTTTGGCCCAGTTTGCAATTTCTGCGGAAGATGAACAGGAATAGCGAGAACCAATGAGAGACTAGCTGGAGGTGTCTGGACGGGCAAATTTAACTCTCATTTCCCACCAGGAAGAGGAAATAACCAAAGGCTCAGCGTGCCGTGCCGGAACCAGATTAGGGCCTGAAGCCATCCTGCAGTGTTGCGGCCAGGTCACAAGAAAGCAAGTTGAAGAAAGGAGCTCAGGGGCACTGTAATTCACAAACCTGCAGAGTTATAAATGACAGCTATCGTCCAAAAATAGACTGAAGTAAGGCTGCCAAGAGGACTTGAAAGCGGGGCAGAATTGCAGGAAACCGATTTCAGGAGGTAGACTGGAATTGCACTGAAAGCATAGGAAAAGAGGCAGAACTTCCACAATGATGCACTTGGCCAAAAAGGGCGTATGCGTTTTTTCCTGAATATATTCAGGAAAAAACGCATACGCACTTTTTGACCAACCAAGCAAGCTTGCAAAGGAAATCTGCACTACAATGAAGTCTCACTTCCCCCCAGTCAAAAGGGCCATCTGAAAAAAGTGTAAAATCCAGAAAGGCAGGACAGGCCATGGAGAACTGGGAGCCTTGTTATGCTGATGGGCGGGATGTAAATTGCCAACAACCACTCGGGAGAAGTGTATGGTGTTTCCTGAAACATCTAAAAAACAAAGCAACAGAGCCTAGGGCACTTCCACTTATGGTCCTATAGCTTAGGGAAATTAAAATCAAAAAGACACAGCCACCCCAAAGTTTGGAACGGCTCTGTTTACAAGAACCTCGTTTACAGTACAAGTTCAACATCGCAGAACGTGAAAAATGGATAAAGAAGTTGTGGTATTTACTTACAAAGCAATATCACTCAGCAATGAAATCTGTGTCATCAGGCCCTTAGCAGCACAATGAGTGGATTCAGGTATGATGATTCTAACTGAAGTAAGTCACACAGAAAAAGAAACATCATAAGATATCAGTAATACAAGGAATGTAAACTTGGCTACACAGGAACTGAATTACAGAACAGAACACGGTCTCAAATTTAGAAAACCAACTTATGCTTGCTTAAGGGGAAAGGTGAGTTGGGGTGCTGCATAAAACCAGAGATTGAAATGAGCACAGATAAAGTTCCTTAAGTCAAATATGGAATAGACAAGAGCTACTCCTTGCTCAACGAAATGGACTCAACACCGCATATTAAACGCCTAAGAATGTACCTGACTAGTAAGTATCTTAAAACCTATGGATTGCTATGTCTCCGAAAGAGAATCAAGCATGTGTACAGGGGCATAAACGCAGCAGTGATAGGATTGGAGAGGTTCGGTGAGCAAATGAAGACCCTTTGAAGTCATATTGCATGGTACCCATTACACGGGTCTTAACTCTCCAGGTTTAAGGTATTCTTCCTTCAGCTAAAACATGCATGTGGAACCCAAGTATGATCAACCATGTGAACGGGAGACGTTTCAAATATGTCTCAGTTTTCCTCCCCTGGTACTCGGGTGCAACATTCCAGACGCTTTACTAACACTCTCCCCACTTGGAGAGTCAGCGCCTTTAACCTCCTGTTTGGCCCAGTTTGCAATTTCTGCGGAAGATGAACAGGAATAGCGAGAACCAATGAGAGACTAGCTGGAGGTGTCTGGACGGGCAAATTTAACTCTCATTTCCCACCAGGAAGAGGAAATAACCAAAGGCTCAGCGTGCCGTGCCGGAACCAGATTAGGGCCTGAAGCCATCCTGCGGTGTTGCGGCCAGGTCACAAGAAAGCAAGTTGAAGAAAGGAGCTCAGGGGCACTGTAATTCACAAACCTGCAGAGTTATAAATGACAGCTATCGTCCAAAAATAGACTGAAGTAAGGCTGCCAAGAGGACTTGAAAGCGGGGCAGAATTGCAGGAAACCGATTTCAGGAGGTAGACTGGAATTGCACTGAAAGCATAGGAAAAGAGGCAGAACGTCCACAATGATGCACTTGGCCAAAAAGGGCGTATGCGTTTTTTCCTGAATATATTCAGGAAAAAACGCATACGCCCTTTTTGGCCAACCAAGCAAGCTTGCAAAGGAAATCTGCACTACAATGAAGTCTCACTTCCCCCCAGTCAAAAGGGCCATCTGAAAAAAGTGTAAAATCCAGAAAGGCAGGACAGGCCATGGAGAACTGGGAGCCTTGTTATGCTGATGGGCGGGATGTAAATTGCCAACAACCACTCGGGAGAAGTGTATGGTGTTTCCTGAAACATCTAAAAAACAAAGCAACAGAGCCTAGGGCACTTCCACTTATGGTCCTATAGCTTAGGGAAATTAAAATCAAAAAGACACAGCCACCCCAAAGTTTGGAACGGCTCTGTTTACAAGAACCTCGTTTACAGTACAAGTTCAACATCGCAGAACGTGAAAAATGGATAAAGAAGTTGTGGTATTTACTTACAAAGCAATATCACTCAGCAATGAAATCTGTGTCATCAGGCCCTTAGCAGCACAATGCGTGGATTCAGGTATGATGATTCTAACTGAAATAAGTCACACAGAAAAAGAAACATCATAAGATATCAGTAATACACGGAATGTAAACTTGGCTACACAGGAACTGAATTACAGAACAGAACAGGGTCTCAAATTTAGAAAACCAACTTATTCTTGCTTAAGGGTAAAGGTGAGTTGGGGTGCTGCATAAAACCAGAGATT
Source organism: Stenella coeruleoalba (assembly GCF_951394435.1). Taxonomy (NCBI): domain Eukaryota; kingdom Metazoa; phylum Chordata; class Mammalia; order Artiodactyla; family Delphinidae; genus Stenella; species Stenella coeruleoalba. Next base: position 91,032,035 of record NC_137149.1, on the reverse strand, counting down.
GAAATGAGCACAGATAAAGTTCCTTAAGCCAAATATTGAATAGACAAGAGCTACTCCTTGCTCAACGAAATGGACTCAACACCGCATATTAAACGCCTAAGAATGTACCTGACTAGTAAGTATCTTAAAACCTATGGATTGCTATGTCTCCGAAAGAGAATCAAGCATGTGTACAGGGGCATAAACGCAGCAGTGATAGGATTGGAGAGGTTCGGTGAGCAAATGAAGACCCTTGGAAGTCATATTGCATGGTACCCATTCCACGGGTCTTAACTCTCCAGGTTTAAGGTATTCTTCCTTCAGCTAAAACATGCATGTGGAACCCAAGTATGATCAACCATGTGAACGGGAGACGTGTTCAAATATGTCTCTGTTTTCCTCCCCTGGTACTCAGGTGCAACATTCCAGACGCTTTACTAACACTCTCCCCACTTGGAGAGTCAGCGCCTTTAACCTCCTGTTTGGCCCAGTTTGCAATTTCTGCGGAAGATGAACAGGAATAGCGAGAACCAATGAGAGGCTAGCTGGAGGTGTCTGGACGGGCAAATTTAACTCTCATTTCCCACCAGGAAGAGGAAATAACCAAAGGCTCAGCGTATCGTACCGGAACCAGATTAGGGCCTGAAGCCATCCTGCGGTGTTGCGGCCAGGTCACAAGAAAGCGAGTTGAAGAAAGGAGCTCAGGGGCACTGTAATTCACAAACCTGCAGAGTTATAAATGACAGCTATCGTCCAAAAATAGACTGAAGTAAGGCTGCCAAGAGGACTTGAAAGCGGGGCAGAATTGCAGGAAACCGATTTCAGGAGGTAGACTGGAATTGCACTGAAAGCATAGGAAAAGAGGCAGAACGTCCACAATGATGCACTTGGCCAAAAAGGGCGTATGCGTTTTTTCCTGAATATATTCAGGAAAAAACGCATACGCCCTTTTTGGCCAACCAAGCAAGCTTGCAAAGGAAATCTGCACTACAATGAAGTCTCACTTCCCCCTGGTCAAAAGGGCCATCTGAATAAAGTGTAAAATCCAGAAAGGCAGGACAGGCCATGGAGAACTGGGAGCCTTGTTATGCTGATGGGCGGGATGTAAATTGCCAACAACCACTCGGGAGAAGTGTATGGTGTTTCCTGAAACATCTAAAAAACAAAGCAACAGAGCCTAGGGCACTGCCACTTATGGTCCTATAGCTTAGGGAAATTAAAATCAAACAGACACAGCCACCCCAAAGTTTGGGACACCTCTGTTTACAAGAACCTCGTTTACAGTACAAGTTCAACATAGCAGAAAGTGAAAAATGGATAAAGAAGTTGTGGTATTTACTTACAAAGCAATATCACTCAGCAATGAAATCTATGTCATCAGGCCCTTAGCATCACAATGAGTGGATTCAGGTATGATGATTCTAACTGAAATAAGTCACACAGAAAAAGAAACATCATAAGATATCAGTAATACATGGAATGTAAACTTGGCTACACAGGAACTGAATTACAGAACAGAACAGGGTCTCAAATTTAGAAAACCAACTTATGCTTGCTTAAGGGGAAAGGTGAGTTGGGGTGCTGCATAAAACCAGAGATTGAAATGAGCACAGATAAAGTTCCTTAAGTCAAATATGGAATAGACAAGAGCTACTCCTTGCTCAACGAAATGGACTCAACACCGCATATTAAACGCCTAAGAATGTACCTGACTAGTAAGTATCGTAAAACCTATGGATTGCTATGTCTCCAAAAGAGAATCAAGCATGTGTACAGGGGCATAAACGCAGCAGTGATAGGATTGGAGAGGTTCGGTGAGCAAATGAAGACCCTTTGAAGTCATATTGCATGGTACCCATTACACGGGTCTCAACTCTCCAGGTTTAAGGTATTCTTCCTTCAGCTAAAACATGCATGTGGAACCCAAGTATGATCAACCATGTGATCGGGAGACGTGTTCAAATATGTCTCAGTTTTCCTCCCCTGGTACTCAGGTGCAACATTCCAGACGCTTTACTAACACTCTCCCCACTTGGAGAGTCAGCGCCTTTAACCTCCTGTTTGGCCCAGTTTGCAATTTCTGCGGAAGATGAACAGGAATAGCGAGAACCAATGAGAGGCTAGCTGGAGGTGTCTGGACGGGCAAATTTAACTCTCATTTCCCACCAGGAAGAGGAAATAACCAAAGGCTCAGCGTGCCGTGCCGGAACCAGATTAGGGCCTGAAGCCATCCTGCGGTGTTGCGGCCAGGTCACAAGAAAGCAAGTTGAAGAAAGGAGCTCAGGGGCACTGTAATTCACAAACCTGCAGAGTTATAAATGACAGCTATCGTCCAAAAATAGACTGAAGTAAGGCTGCCAAGAGGACTTGAAAGCGGGCCAGAATTGCAGGAAACCGATTTCAGGAGGTAGACTGGAATTGCACTGAAAGCATAGGAAAAGAGGCAGAACGTCCACAATGATGCACTTGGCCAAAAAGGGCGTATGCGTTTTTTCCTGAATATATTCAGGAAAAAACGCATACGCCCTTTTTGGCCAACCAAGCAAGCTTGCAAAGGAAATCTGCACTACAATGAAGTCTCACTTCCCCCCAGTCAAAAGGGCCATCTGAAAAAAGTGTAAAATCCAGAAAGGCAGGACAGGCCATGGAGAACTGGGAGCCTTGTTATGCTGATGGGCGGGATGTAAATTGCCAACAACCACTCGGGAGAAGTGTATGGTGTTTCCTGAAACATCTAAAAAACAAAGCAACAGAGCCTAGGGCACTTCCACTTATGGTCCTATAGCTTAGGGAAATTAAAATCAAAAAGACACAGCCACCCCAAAGTTTGGAACGGCTCTGTTTACAAGAACCTCGTTTACAGTACAAGTTCAACATCGCAGAACGTGAAAAATGGATAAAGAAGTTGTGGTTTTTACTTACAAAGCAATATCACTCAGCAATGAAATCTGTGTCATCAGGCCCTTAGCAGCACAATGCGTGGATTCAGGTATGATGATTCTAACTGAAATAAGTCACACAGAAAAAGAAACATCATAAGATATCAGTAATACACGGAATGTAAACTTGGCTACACAGGAACTGAATTACAGAACAGAACAGGGTCTCAAATTTAGAAAACCAACTTATTCTTGCTTAAGGGTAAAGGTGAGTTGGGGTGCTGCATAAAACCAGAGATTGAAATGAGCACAGATAAAGTTCCTTAAGCCAAATATGGAATAGACAAGAGCTACTCCTTGCTCAACGAAATGGACTCAACACCCCATATTAAACGCCTAAGAATGTACCTGACTAGTAAGTATCTTAAAACCTATGGATTGCTATGTCTCCGAAAGAGAATCAAGCATGTGTACAGGGGAATAAACGCAGCAGTGATAGGATTGGAGAGGTTCGGTGAGCAAATGAAGACCCTTTGAAGTCATATTGCATGGTACCCATTACACGGGTCTTAACTCTCCAGGTTTAAGGTATTCTTTCTTCAGCTAAAACATGCATGTGGAACGCAAGTATGATCAACCATGTGAATGGGAGATGTGTTCAAATATGTCTCAGTTTTTCTTCCCTGGTACTCGGGTGCAACATTCCAGACGCTTTACTAACACTCTCCCCACTTGGAGAGTCAGCGCCTTTAACCTCCTGTTTGGCCCAGTTTGCAATTTCTGCGGAAGATGAACAGGAATAGCGAGAACCAATGAGAGACTAGCTGGAGGTGTCTGGACGGGCAAATTTAACTCTCATTTCCCACCAGGAAGAGGAAATAACCAAAGGCTCAGCGTGCCGTGCCGGAACCAGATTAGGGCCTGAAGCCATCCTGCGGTGTTGCGGCCAGGTCACAAGAAAGCAAGTTGAAGAAAGGAGCTCAGGGGCACTGTAATTCACAAACCTGCAGAGTTATAAATGACAGCTATCGTCCAAAAATAGACTGAAGTAAGGCTGCCAAGAGGACTTGAAAGCGGGGCAGAATTGCAGGAAACCGATTTCAGGAGGTAGACTGGAATTGCATTGCAAGCATAGGAAAAGAGGCAGAACGTCCACAATGATGCACTTGGCCAAAAAGGGCGTATGCGTTTTTTCCTGAATATATTCAGGAAAAAACGCATACGCCCTTTTTGGCCAACCAAGCAAGCTTGCAAAGGAAATCTGCACTACAATGAAGTCTCACTTCCCCCGGGTCAAAAGGGCCATCTGAAAAAAGTGTAAAATCCAGAAAGGCAGGACAGGCCATGGAGAACTGGGAGCCTTGTTATGCTGATGGGCGGGATGTAAATTGCCAACAACCACTCCGGAGAAGTGTATGGTGTTTCCTGAAATATCTAAAAAACAAAGCAACAGAGCCTAGGGCACTTCCACTTATGGTCCTATAGCTTAGGGAAATTAAAATCAAAAAGACACAGCCACCCCAAAGTTTGGGACGCCTCTGTTTACAAGAACCTCGTTTACAGTACAAGTTCAACATCGAAGAAAGTGAAAAATGCATAAAGAAGTTGTGGTATTTACTTACAAAGCAATATCACTCAGCAATGAAATCTGTGTCATCAGGCCCTTAGCAGCACAATGAGTGGATTCAGGTATGATGATTCTAACTGAAATAAGTCACACAGAAAAAGAAACATCATAAGATATCAGTAATACACGGAATGTAAACTTGGCTACACAGGAACTGAATTACAGAACAGAACACGGTCTCAAATTTAGAAAACCAACTTATGCTTGCTTAAGGGGAAAGGTGAGTTGGGGTGCTGCATAAAACCAGAGATTGAAATGAGCACAGATAAAGTTCCTTAAGTCAAATATGGAATAGACAAGAGCTACTCCTTGCTCAACGAAATGGACTCAACACCGCATATTAAACGCCTAAGAATGTACCTGACTAGTAAGTATTTTAAAACCTATGGATTGCTATGTCTCCGAAAGAGAATCAAGCATGTGTACAGGGGCATAAACGCAGCAGTGATAGGATTGGAGAGGTTCGGTGAGCAAATGAAGACCCTTTGAAGTCATATTGCATGGTACCCATTCCACGGGTTTCAACTTCCCAGGTTTAAGGTATTCTTCCTTCAGCTAAAACATGCAAGTGGAACCTAGAGTATGATCAACCATGTGATCGGGAGACGTGTTCAAATATGTCTCAGTTTTCCTCCCCTGGTACTCGGGTGCAACATTCCAGACGCTTTACTAACACTCTCCCCACTTGGAGCGTCAGTCCCTTTAACCTCCTGTTTGGCCCAGTTTGCAATTTCTGCGGAAGATGAACAGGAATAGCGAGAACCAATGAGAGGCTAGCTGGAGGTGTCTGGACGGGCAAATTTAACTCTCATTTCCCACCAGGAAGAGGAATTAACTAAAGGCTCAGCGTGCCGTGCCGGAACCAGATTAGGGCCTGAAGCCATCCTGCGGTGTTGCGGCCAGGTCACAAGAAAGCGAGTTGAAGAAAGGAGCTCAGGGGCACTGTAATTCACAAACCTGCAGAGTTATAAATGACAGCTATCGTCCAAAAATAGACTGAAGTAAGGCTGCCAAGAGGACTTGAAAGCGGGGCAGAATTGCAGGAAACCGATTTCAGGAGGTAGACAGGAATTGCATTGAAAGCATAGGAAAAGAGGCAGAACGTCCACAATGATGCACTTGGCCAAAAAGGGCGTATGCGTTTTTTCCTGAATATATTCAGGAAAAAACGCATACGCCCTTTTTGGCCAACCAAGCAAGCTTGCAAAGGAAATCTGCACTACAATGAAGTCTCACTTCCCCCCGGTCAAAAGGGCCATCTGAAAAAAGTGTAAAATCCAGAAAGGTAACAGGCCATTGAGAACTGGGAGCCTTGTTATGCTGATGGGCGGGATGTAAATTGCCAACAGACACTCGGGAGAAGTGTATGGTGTTTCCTGAAACATCTAAAAAACAAAGCAACAGAGCCTAGGGCACTTCCACTTATGGTCCTATAGCTTAGGGAAATTAAAATCAAAAAGACACAGCCACCCCAAAGTTTGGGACGCCTCTGTTTACAAGAACCTCGTTTACAGTACAAGTTCAACATTGCAGAAAGTGAAAAATGGATAAAGAACTTGTGGTACTTACGTACAATGCAGTATCACTCAGCAATGAAATCTATGTCATCAGGCCCGTAGCAGCATAATGAGTGGATTCAGGTACGATGATTCTAACTGAAATAAGTCACACAGAAAAAGAAACATCATAAGATATCACTAATACACGGAATGTAAACTTGGCTACACAGGAACTGCATTCCAAAACAGAACAGGGTCTCAAATTTAGAAAACCAACTTATGCTTGCTTAAGGGGAAAGGTGAGTTGGGGTGCTGCATAAAACCAGAGATTGAAATGAGCACAGATAAAGTTCCTTAAGCCAAATATGGAATAGACAACAGCTACTCCTTGCTCAACGAAATGGACTCAAAACCCCATATTAAACCCCTAAGAATGTACCTGACTAGTAAGTATCTTAAAACTTATGGATTGCTATGTCTCCAAAAGAGAATCAAGCGTGTGTACAGGGGAATAAACGCAGCAGTGATAGGATTGGAGAGGTTCGGTGAGCAAATGAAGACCCTTTGAAGTCATATTGCATGGTACCCATTCCACGGGTTTCAACTACCCAGGTTTAAGGTATTCTTCCTTCAGCTAAAACATGCATGTGGAACCTAGAGTATGATCAACCATGTGATCGGGAGACGTGTTCAAATATGTCTCAGTTTTCGTACCCTGGTACTCGGGTGCAACATTCCAGACGCTTTACTAACACTCTCCCCACTTGGAGAGTCAGTCCCTTTAACCTCCTGTTTGGCCCAGTTTGCAATTTCTGCGGAAGATGAACAGGAATAGCGAGAACCAATGAGAGGCTAGCTGGAGGTGTCTGGACGGGCAAATTTAACTCTCATTTCCCACCAGGAAGAGGAATTAACCAAAGGCTCAGCATGCCGGGCCGGAACCAGATTAGGGCCTGAAGCCATTCTGCGGTGTTGCGGCCAGGTCACAAGAAAGCAAGTTGAAGAAAGGAGCTCAGGGGCACTGTAATTCACAAACCTGCAGAGTTATAAATGACAGCTATCGTCCAAAAATAGACTGAAGTAAGGCTGCCAAGAGGACTTGAAAGCGGGGCAGAATTGCAGGAAACCGATTTCAGGAGGTAGACTGGAATTGCATTGAAAGCATAGGAAAAGAGGCAGAACGTCCACAATGATGCACTTGGCCAAAGAGGGCGTATGCGTTTTTTCCTGAATATATTCAGGAAAAAACGCATACGCCCTTTTTGGTCAACCAAGCAAGCTTGCAAAGGAAATCTGCACTACAATGAAGTCTCACTTCCCCCCGGTCAAAAGGGCCATCTGAAAAAAGTGTAAAATCCAGAAAGGCAGGACAGGCCATGGAGAACTGGGAGCCTTGTTATGCTGATGGGCGGGATGTAAGTTGCCAACAACCACTCGGGAGAAGTGTATGGTGTTTCCTGAAACATCTAAAAAACAAAGCAACAGAGCCTAGGGCACTTCCACTTATGGTCCTATAGCTTAGGGAAATTAAAATCAAAAAGACACAGCCACCCCAAAGTTTGGGACGCCTCTGTTTACAAGAACCTCGTTTACAGTACAAGTTCAAAATCGCAGAAAGTGAAAAATGCATAAAGAAGTTGTGGTATTTACTTACAAAGCAATATCACTCAGCAATGAAATCTGTGTCATCAGGCCCTTAGCAGCACAATGAGTGGATTCACGTATGATGATTCTAACTGAAATAAGTCACACAGAAAAAGAAACATCATAAGATATCAGTAATACACGGAATGTAAACTTGGCTACACAGGAACTGAATTACAGAACAGAACAGGGTCTCAAATTTAGAAAACCAACTTATGCTTGCTTAAGGGTAAAGGTGAGTTGGGGTGCTGCATAAAACCAGAGATTGAAATGAGCACAGATAAAGTTCCTTAAGCCAAATATGGAATAGACAAGAGCTACTCCTTGCTCAACGAAATGGACTCAACACCGCATATTAAACGCCTAAGAATGTACCTGACTAGTAAGTATCTTAAAACCTATGGATTGCTATGTCTCCGAAAGAGAATCAAGCATGTGTACAGGGGCATAAACGCAGTAGTGATAGGATTGGAGACGTTCGGTGAGCAAATGAAGACCCTTTGAAGTCATATTGCATGGTACCCATTCCACGGGTTTCAACTACCCAGGTTTAAGGTATTCTTCCTTCAGCTAAAACATGCATGTGGAACCTAGAGTATGATCAACCATGTGATCGGGAGACGTGTTCAAATATGTCTCAGTTTTCGTACCCTGGTACTCGGGTGCAACATTCCAGACGCTTTACTAACACTCTCCCCACTTGGAGAGTCAGTCCCTTTAACCTCCTGTTTGGCCCAGTTTGCATTTTCTGCGGAAGATGAACAGGAATAGCGAGAACCAATGAGAGGCTAGCTGGAGGTGTCTGGACGGGCAAATTTAACTCTCATTTCCCACCAGGAAGAGGAATTAACCAAAGGCTCAGCGTGCTGTGCCGGAACCAGATTAGGGCCTGAAGCCATCCTGCGGTGTTGCGGCCAGCTCAAAAGAAAGCGAGTTGAAGAAAGGAGCTCAGGGGCACTGTAATTCACAAACCTGCAGAGTTATAAATGACAGCTATCGTCCAAAAATAGACTGAAGTAAGGCTGCCAAGAGGACTTGAAAGCGGGGCAGAATTGCAGGAAACCGATTTCAGGAGGTAGACTGGAATTGCATTGAAAGCATAGGAAAAGAGGCAGAACGTCCACAATGATTCACTTGGCCAAAAAGGGCGTATGCGTTTTTTCCTGAATATCTTCAGGAAAAAACGCATACGCCCTTTTTGGCCAACCAAGCAAGCTTGCAAAGGAAATCTGCACTACAATGAAGTCTCACTTCCCCCCGGTCAAAAGGGCCATCTGAAAAAAGTGTAAAATCCAGAAAGGCAGGACAGGCCATGGAGAACTGGGAGCCTTGTTATGCTGATGGGCGGGATGTAAATTGCCAACAGACACTCGGGAGAAGTGTATGGTGTTTCCTGAAACATCTAAAAAACAAAGCAACAGAGCCTAGGGCACTTCCACTTATGGTCCTATAGCTTAGGGAAATTAAAATCAAAAAGACACAGCCACCCCAAAGTTTGGGACGCCTCTGTTTACAAGAACCTCGTTTACAGTACAAGTTCAACATCGCAGAAAGTGAAAAATGGATAAAGAACTTGTGGTACTTACGTACAATGCAGTATCACTCAGCAATGAAATCTATGTCATCAGGCCCGTAGCAGCATAATGAGTGGATTCAGGTACGATGATTCTAACTGAAATAAGTCACACAGAAAAAGAAACATCATAAGATATCACTAATACACGGAATGTAAACTTGGCTACACAGGAACTGCATTCCAAAACAGAACAGGGTCTCAAATTTAGAAAACCAACTTATGCTTGCTTAAGGGGAAAGGTGAGTTGGGGTGCTGCATAAAACCAGAGATTGAAATGAGCACAGATAAAGTTCCTTAAGCCAAATATGGAATAGACAAGAGCTACTCCTTGCTCAACGAAATGGACTCAAAACCCCATATTAAACCCCTAAGAATGTACCTGACTAGTAAGTATCTTAAAACCTATGGATTGCTATGTCTCCAAAAGAGAATCAAGCGTGTGTACAGGGGAATAAACGCAGCAGTGATAGGATTGGAGAGGTTCGGTGAGCAAATGAAGACCCTTTGAAGTCATATTGCATGGTACCCATTCCACGGGTCTCAAATCTCCAGGTTTAAGGTATTCTTCCTTCAGCTAAAACATGCATGTGGAACCCAGAGTATGATCAACCATGTGAACGGGAGACGTGTTCAAATATGTCTCAGTTTTCCTCCCCTGGTACTCGGGTGCAACATTCCAGACGCTTTACTAACACTCTCCCCACTTGGAGAGTCAGCGCCTTTAACCTCCTGTTTGGCCCAGTTTGCAATTTCTGCGGAAGATGAAAAGGAATAGCAAGAACCAATGAGAGGCTAGCTGGAGGTGTCTGGACGGGCAAATTTAACTCTCATTTCCCACCAGGAAGAGGAATTAACCAAAGGCTCAGCATGCCGGGCCGGAACCAGATTAGGGCCTGAAGCCATCCTGCGGTGTTGCGGCCAGTTCACAAGAAAGCGAGTTGAAGAAAGGAGCTCAGGGGCACTGTAATTCACAAACCTGCAGAGTTATAAATGATAGCTATCGTCCAAAAATAGACTGAAGTAAGGCTGCCAAGAGGACTTGAAAGCGGGGCAGAATTGCAGGAAACCGATTTCAGGAGGTAGACTGGAATTGCATTGAAAGCATAGGAAAAGAGGCAGAACGTCCACAATGATGCACTTGGCCAAAAAGGGCGTATGCGTTTTTTCCTGAATATATTCAGGAAAAAACGCATACGCCCTTTTTGGCCAACCAAGCAAGCTTGCAAAGGAAATCTGCACTACAATGAAGTCTCACTTCCCCCCGGTCAAAAGGGCCATCTGAAAAAAGTGTAAAATCCAGAAAGGCAGGACAGGCCATGGAGAACTGGGAGCCTTGTTATGCTGATGGGCGGGATGTAAATTGCCAACAACCACTCGGGAGAAGTGTATGGTGTTTCCTGAAACATCTAAAAAACAAAGCAACAGAACCTAGGGCACTTCCACTTATGGTCCTATAGCTTAGGGAAGTTAAAATGAAAAAGACACAGCCACCCCAAAGTTTGGAATGGCTCTGTTTACAAGAACCTCGTTTACAGTACAAGTTCAACATCGCAGAAAGTGAAAAATGGATAAAGAAGTTGTGGTATTTACTTACAAAGCAATATCACTCAGCAATGAAATCTGTGTCATCAGGCCCTTAGCAGCACAATGCGTGGATTCAGGTATGATGATTCTAACTGAAATAAGTCACACAGAAAAAGAAACATCATAAGATATCAGTAATACACGGAATGTAAACTTGGCTACACAGGAACTGAATTACAGAACAGAACAGGGTCTCAAATTTAGAAAACCAACTTATTCTTGCTTAAGGGTAAAGGTGAGTTGGGGTGCTGCATAAAACCAGAGATTGAAATGAGCACAGATAAAGTTCCTTAAGCCAAATATGGAATAGACAAGAGCTACTCCTTGCTCAACGAAATGGACTCAACACCGCATATTAAACGCCTAAGAATGTACCTGACTAGTAAGTATCTTAAAACCTATGGATTGCTATGTCTCCGAAAGAGAATCAAGCATGTGTACAGGGGCATAAACGCAGCAGTGATAGGATTGGAGAGGTTCGGTGAGCAAATGAAGACCCTTTGAAGTCATATTGCATTGTACCCATTACACGGGTCTTAACTCTCCAGGTTTAAGGTATTCTTCCTTCAGCTAAAACATGCATGTGGAACGCAAGTATGATCAACCATGTGAATGGGAGATGTGTTCAAATATGTCTCAGTTTTTCTCCCCTGGTACTCGGGTGCAACATTCCAGACGCTTTACTAACACTCTCCCCACTTGGAGAGTCAGCGCCTTTAACCTCCTGTTTGGCCCAGTTTGCAATTTCTGCGGAAGATGAACAGGAATAGCGAGAACCAATGAGAGACTAGCTGGAGGTGTCTGGACGGGCAAATTTAACTCTCATTTCCCACCAGGAAGAGGAAATAACCAAAGGCTCAGCGTGCCGTGCCGGAACCAGATTAGGGCCTGAAGCCATCCTGCGGTGTTGTGGCCAGGTCACAAGAAAGCAAGTTGAAGAAAGGAGCTCAGGGGCACTGTAATTCACAAACCTGCAGAGTTATAAATGACAGCTATCGTCCAAAAATAGACTGAAGTAAGGCTGCCAAGAGGACTTGAAAGCGGGGCAGAATTGCAGGAAACCGATTTCAGGAGGTAGACTGGAATTGCATTGAAAGCATAGGAAAAGAGGCAGAACGTCCACAATGATGCACTTGGCCAAAAAGGGCGTATGCGTTTTTTCCTGAATATATTCAGGAAAAAACGCATACGCCCTTTTTGGCCAACCAAGCAAGCTTGCAAAGGAAATCTGCACTACAATGAAGTCTCACTTCCCCCCGGTCAAAAGGGCCATCTGAAAAAAGTGTAAAATCCAGAAAGGCAGGACAGGCCATGGAGAACTGGGAGCCTTGTTATGCTGATGGGCGGGATGTAAATTGCCAACAACCACTCCGGAGAAGTGTATGGTGTTTCCTGAAACATCTAAAAAACAAAGCAACAGAGCCTAGGGCACTTCCACTTATGGTCCTATAGCTTAGGGAAATTAAAATCAAAAAGACACAGCCACCCCAAAGTTTGGAACGGCTCTGTTTACAAGAACCTCGTTTACAGTACAAGTTCAACATCGCAGAAAGTGAAAAATGGATAAAGAAGTTGTGGTATTTACTTACAAAGCAATATCACTCAGCAATGAAATCTGTGTCATCAGGCCCTTAGCAGCACAATGAGTGGATTCAGGTATGATGATTCTAACTGAAGTAAGTCACACAGAAAAAGAAACATCATAAGATATCAGTAATACATGGAATGTAAACTTGGCTACACAGGAACTGAATTACAGAACAGAACAGGGTCTCAAATTTAGAAAACCAACTTATGCTTGCTTAAGGGTAAAGGTGAGTTGGGGTGCTGCATAAAACCAGAGATTGAAATGAGCACAGATAAAGTTCCTTAAGTCAAATATGGAATAGACAAGAGCTACTCCTTGCTCAACGAAATGGACTCAACACCGCATATTAAACGCCTAAGAATGTACCTGACTAGTAAGTATCTTAAAACCTATGGATTGCTATGTCTCCGAAAGAGAATCAAGCATGTGTACAGGGGCATAAACGCAGCAGTGATAGGATTGGAGAGGTTCGGTGAGCAAATGAAGACCCTTTGAAGTCATATTGCATGGTACCCATTCCACGGGTTTCAACTACCCAGGTTTAAGGTATTCTTCCTTCAGCTAAAACATGCATGTGGAACCTAGAGTATGATCAACCATGTGATCGGGAGACGTGTTCAAATATGTCTCAGTTTTCCTCCCCTGGTACTCGGGTGCAACATTCCAGACGCTTTACTAACACTCTCCCCACTTGGAGAGTCAGTCCCTTTAACCTCCTGTTTGGCCCAGTTTGCAATTTCTGCGGAAGATGAACAGGAATAGCGAGAACCAATGAGAGGCTAGCTGGAGGTGTCTGGACGGGCAAATTTAACTCTCATTTCCCACCAGGAAGAGGAATTAACCAAAGGCTCAGCGTGCCGTGCCGGAACCAGATTAGGGCCTGAAGCCATCCTGCGGTGTTGCGGCCAGGTCACAAGAAAGCGAGTTGAAGAAAGGAGCTCAGGGGCACTGTAATTCACAAACCTGCAGAGTTATAAATGACAGCTATCGTCCAAAAATAGACTGAAGTAAGGCTTCCAAGAGGACTTGAAATCGGGGCAGAATTGCAGGAAACCGATTTCAGGAGGTAGACTGGAATTGCATTGAAAGCATAGGAAAAGAGGCAGAACGTCCACAATGATGCACTTGGCCAAAAAGGGCGTATGCGTTTTTTCCTGAATATATTCAGGAAAAAACGCATACGCCCTTTTTGGCCAACCAAGCAAGCTTGCAAAGGAAATCTGCACTACAATGAAGTCTCACTTCCCCCCGGTCAAAAGGGCCATCTGAAAAAAGTGTAAAATCCAGAAAGGCAGGACAGGCCATGGAGAACTGGGAGCCTTGTTATGCTGATGGGCGGGATGTAAATTGCCAACAGACACTCGGGAGAAGTGTATGGTGTTTCCTGAAACATCTAAAAAACAAAGCAACAGAGCCTAGGGCACTGCCACTTATGGTCCTATAGCTTAGGGAAATTAAAATCAAAAAGACACAGCCACCCCAAAGTTTGGAACGGCTCTCTTTACAAGAACCTCATTTACAGTACAAGTTCAACATCGCAGAAAGTGAAAAATGGATAAAGAAGTTGTGGTATTTACTTACAAAGCAATATCACTCAGCAATGAAATCTGTGTCATCAGGCCCTTAGCAGCACAATGAGTGGATTCAGGTATGATGATTCTAACTGAAGTAAGTCACACAGAAAAAGAAACATCATAAGATATCAGTAATACATGGAATGTAAACTTGGCTACACAGGAACTGAATTACAGAACAGAACAGGGTCTCAAATTTAGAAAACCAACTTACGCTTGCTTAAGGGTAAAGGTGAGTTGGGGTGCTGCATAAAACCAGAGATTGAAATGAGCACAGATAAAGTTCCTTAAGTCAAATATGGAATAGACAAGAGCTACTCCTTGCTCAACGAAATGGACTCAACACCGCATATTAAACGCCTAAGAATGTACCTGACTAGTAAGTATCTTAAAACCTATGGATTGCTATGTCTCCGAAAGAGAATCAAGCATGTGTACAGGGGCATAAACGCAGCAGTGATAGGATTGGAGAGGTTCGGTGAGCAAATGAAGACCCTTGGAAGTCATATTGCATGGTACCCATTACACGGGTCTTAACTCTCCAGGTTTAAGGTATTCTTCCTTCAGCTAAAACATGCATGTGGAACCCAAGTATGATCAACCATGTGAACGGGAGACGTGTTCAAATATGTCTCAGTTTTCCTCCCCTGGTACTCGGGTGCAACATTCCAGACGCTTTACTAACACTCTCCCCACTTGGAGAGTCAGCGCCTTTAACCTCCTGTTTGGCCCAGTTTGCAATTTCTGCGGAAGATGAACAGGAATAGCGAGAACCAATGAGAGACTAGCTGGAGGTGTCTGGACGGGCAAATTTAACTCTCATTTCCCACCAGGAAGAGGAAATATCCAAAGGCTCAGTGTGCCGTACCGGAACCAGATTAGGGCCTGAAGCCATCCTGCGGTGTTGCGGCCAGGTCACAAGAAAGCGAGTTGAAGAAAGGAGCTCAGGGGCACTGTAATTCACAAACCTGCAGAGTTATAAATGACAGCTATCGTCCAAAAATAGACTGAAGTAAGGCTTCCAAGAGGACTTGAAATCGGGGCAGAATTGCAGGAAACCGATTTCAGGAGGTAGACTGGAATTGCATTGAAAGCATAGGAAAAGAGGCAGAACGTCCACAATGATGCACTTGGCCAAAAAGGGCGTATGCGTTTTTTCCTGATATATTCAGGAAAAAACGCATACGCCCTTTTTGGCCAACCAAGCAAGCTTGCAAAGGAAATCTGCACTACAATGAAGTCTCACTTCCCCCCGGTCAAAAGGGCCATCTGAAAAAAGTGTAAAATCCAGAAAGGCAGGACAGGCCATGACGAACTGGGAGCCTTGTTATGCTGATGGGCGGGATGTAAATTGCCAACAGACACTCGGGAGAAGTGTATGGTGTTTCCTGAAACATCTAAAAAACAAAGCAACAGAGCCTAGGGCACTGCCACTTATGGTCCTATAGATTAGGGAAATTAAAATCAAAAAGACACAGCCACCCCAAAGTTTGGGACGCCTCTGTTTACAAGAACCTCGTTTACAGTACAAGTTCAACATCGCAGAAAGTGAAAAATGGATAAAGAAGTTGTGGTATTTACTTACAAAGCAATATCACTCAGCAATGAAATCTATGTCATCAGGCCCTTAGCATCACAATGAGTGGATTCAGGTATGATGATTCTAACTGAAATAAGTCACACAGAAAAAGAAACATCATAAGATATCAGTAATACACGGAATGTAAACTTGGCTACACAGGAACTGAATTACAGAACAGAACAGGGTCTCAAATTTAGAAAACCAACTTATGCTTGCTTAAGGGTAAAGGTGAGTTGGGGTGCTGCATAAAACCAGAGATTGAAATGAGCACAGATAAAGTTCCTTAAGTCAAATATGGAATAGACAAGAGCTACTCCTTGCTCAACGAAATGGACTCAACACCGCATATTAAACGCCTAAGAATGTACCTGACTAGTAAGTATCGTAAAACCTATGGATTGCTATGTCTCCAAAAGAGAATCAAGCATGTGTACACGGGCATAAACGCAGCAGTGATAGGATTGGAGAGGTTCGGTGAGCAAATGAAGACCCTTTGAAGTCATATTGCATGGTACCCATTACACGGGTCTCAACTCTCCAGGTTTAAGGTATTCTTCCTTCAGCTAAAACATGCATGTGGAACCCAAGTATGATCAACCATGTGAACGGGAGACGTGTTCAAATATGTCTCAGTTTTCCTCCCCTGGTACACGGGTGCAATATTCCAGACGCTTTACTAACACTCTCCCGACTTGGAGAGTCAGCGCCTTTAACCTCCTGTTTGGCCCAGTTTGCAATTTCTGCGGAAGATGAACAGGAATAGCGAGAACCAATGAGAGGCTAGCTGGAGGTGTCTGGACGGGCAAATTTAACTCTCATTTCCCACCAGGAAGAGGAAATAACCAAAGGCTCAGCGTGCCGTACCGGAACCAGATTAGGGCCTGAAGCCATCCTGCGGTGTTGCGGCCAGCTCAAAAGAAAGCGAGTTGAAGAAAGGAGCTCAGGGGCACTGTAATTCACAAACCTGCAGAGTTATAAATGACAGCTATCGTCCAAAAATAGACTGAAGTAAGGCTGCCAAGAGGACTTGAAAGCGGGGCAGAATTGCAGGAAACCGATTTCAGGAGGTAGACTGGAATTGCATTGAAAGCATAGGAAAAGAGGCAGAACGTCCACAATGATGCACTTGGCCAAAAAGGGCGTATGCGTTTTTTCCTGAATATATTCAGGAAAAAACGCATACGCCCTTTTTGGCCAACCAAGCAAGCTTGCAAAGGAAATCTGCACTACAATGAAGTCTCACTTCCCCCCGGTCAAAAGGGCCATCTGAAAAAAGTGTAAAATCCAGAAAGGCAGGACAGGCCATGGAGAACTGGGAGCCTTGTTATGCTGATGGGCGGGATGTAAATTGCCAACAGACACTCGGGAGAAGTGTATGGTGTTTCCTGAAACATCTAAAAAACAAAGCAACAGAGCCTAGGGCACTTCCACTTATGGTCCTATAGCTTAGGGAAATTAAAATCAAAAAGACACAGCCACCCCAAAGTTTGGAACGGCTCTGTTTACAAGAACCTCGTTTACAGTACAAGTTCAACATCGCAGAAAGTGAAAAATGGATAAAGAAGTTGTGGTATTTACTTACAAAGCAATATCACTCAGCAATGAAATCTATGTCATCAGGCCCTTAGCATCACAATGAGTGGATTCAGGTATGATGATTCTAACTGAAATAAGTCACACAGAAAAAGAAACATCATAAGATATCAGTAATACACGGAATGTAAACTTGGCTACACAGGAACTGAATTACAGAACAGAACAGGGTCTCAAATTTAGAAAACCAACTTATGCTTGCTTAAGGGTAAAGGTGAGTTGGGGTGCTGCATAAAACCAGAGATTGAAATGAGCACAGATAAAGTTCCTTAAGTCAAATATGGAATAGACAAGAGCTACTCCTTGCTCAACGAAATGGACTCAACACTGCATATTAAAGCCTAAGAATGTACCTGACTAGTAAGTATCTTAAAACCTATGGATTGCTATGTCTCCGAAAGAGAATCAAGCATGTGTACAGGGGCATAAACGCAGCAGTGATAGGATTGGAGAGGTTCGGTGAGCAAATGAAGACCCTTTGAAGTCATATTGCATGGTACCCATTCCACGGGTTTCAACTACCCAGGTTTAAGGTATTCTGCCTTCAGCTAAAACATGCATGTGGAACCTAGAGTATGATCAACCATGTGATCGGGAGACGTGTTCAAATATGTCTCAGTTTTCGTACCCTGGTACTCGGGTGCAACATTCCAGACGCTTTACTAACACTCTCCCGACTTGGAGAGTCAGTCCCTTTAACCTCCTGTTTGGCCCAGTTTGCAATTTCTGCGGAAGATGAACAGGAATAGCGAGAACCAATGAGAGACTAGCTGGAGGTGTCTGAACGGGCAAATTTAACTCTCATTTCCCACCAGGAAGAGGAATTAACCAAAGGCTCAGCGTGCCGTGCCGGAACCAGATTAGGGCCTGAAGCCATCCTGCGGTGTTGCGGCCAGGTCACAAGAAAGCGAGTTGAAGAATGGAGCTCAGGGGCACTGTAATTCACAAACCTGCAGAGTTATAAATGACAGCTATCGTCCAAAAATATACTGAAGTAAGGCTGCCAAGAGGACTTGAAAGCGGGGCAGAATTGCAGGAAACCGATTTCAGGAGGTAGACTGGAATTGCATTGAAAGCATAGGAAAAGAGGCAGAACGTCCACAATGATGCACTTGGCCAAAAAGGGCGTATGCGTTTTTTCCTGAATATATTCAGGAAAAAACGCATACGCCCTTTTTGGCCAACCAAGCAAGCTTGCAAAGGAAATCTGCACTACAATGAAGTCTCACTTCCCCCTGGTCAAAAGGGCCATCTGAAAAAAGTGTAAAATCCAGAAAGGCAGGACAGGCCATGGAGAACTGGGAGCCTTGTTATGCTGATGGGCGGGAAGTAAATTGCCAACAGACACTTGGGAGAAGTGTATGGTGTTTCCTGAAACATCTAAAAAACAAAGCAACAGAGCCTAGGGCACTTCCACTTATGGTCCTATAGCTTAGGGAAATTAAAATCAAAAAGACACAGCCACCCCAAAGTTTGGGACGCCTCTGTTTACAAGAACCTCATTTACCGTACAAGTTCAATATCACAGAAAGTGAAAAATGGATAAAGAACTGGTGGTACTTACGTACAATGCAGTATCACTCAGCAATGAAATCTATGTCATCAGGCCCGTAGCAGCATAATGAGTGGATTCAGGTACGATGATTCTAACTGAAATAAGTCACACAGAAAAAGAAACATCATAAGATATCACTAATACACGGAATGTAAACTTGGCTACACAGGAACTGAATTACAGAACAGAACAGGTTCTCAAATTTAGAAAACCAACTTATGCTTGCTTAAGGGAAAAGGTGAGTTGGGGTGCTGCATAAAACCAGAGATTGAAATGAGCACAGATAAAGTTCCTTAAGCCAAATATGGAATAGACAAGAGCTACTCCTTGCTCAACGAAATGGACTCAACACCGCATATTAAACACCTAAGAATGTACCTGACTAGTAAGTATCTTAAAACCTATGGATTGCTATGTCTCCGAAAGAGAATCAAGCATGTGTACAGGGGCATAAACACAGCAGTGATAGGATTGGAGATGTTCGGTGAGCAAATGAAGACCCTTTGAAGTCATATTGCATGGTACCCATTCCACGGGTTTCAACTAACCAGTTTTTAGGTATTCTTCCTTCAGCTAAAACATGCATGTGGAACCCAGAGTATGATCAACCATGTGATCGGGAGACGTGTTCAAATATGTCTCAGTTTTCCTCCCCTGGTACTCGGGTGCAACATTCCAGACGCTTTACTAACACTCTCCCGACTTGGAGAGTCAGTCCCTTTAACCTCCTGTTTGGCCCAGTTTGCAATTTCTGCGGAAGATGAACAGGAATAGCGAGAACCAATGAGAGACTAGCTGGAGGTGTCTGAACGGGCAAATTTAACTCTCATTTCCCACCAGGAAGAGGAATTAACCAAAGGCTCAGCGTGCCGTGCCGGAACCAGATTAGGGCCTGAAGCCATCCTGCGGTGTTGCGGCCAGGTCACAAGAAAGCGAGTTGAAGAAAGGAGCTCAGGGGCACTGTAATTCACAAACCTGCAGAGTTATAAATGACAGCTATCGTCCAAAAATAGACTGAAGTAAGGCTGCCAAGAGGACTTGAAAGCGGGGCAGAATTGCAGGAAAACAAATTCAGGAGGTAGACTGGAATTGCATTGAAAGCATAGGAAAAGAGGCAGAACGTCCACAATGATGCACTTGGCCAAAAAGGGCGTATGCGTTTTTTCCTGAATATATTCAGGAAAAAACGCATACGCCCTTTTTGGCCAACCAAGCAAGCTTGCAAAGGAAATCTGCACTACAATGAAGTCTCACTTCCCCCCGGTCAAAAGGGCCATCTGAAAAAAGTGTAAAATCCAGAAAGGCAGGACAGGCCATGGAGAACTGGGAGCCTTGTTATGCTGATGGGCGGGATGTAAATTGCCAACAACCACTTGGGAGAAGTGTATGGTGTTTCCTGAAACATCTAAAAAACAAAGCAACAGAACCTAGGGCACTTCCACTTATGGTCCTATAGCTTAGGGAAATTAAAATCAAAAAGACACAGCCACCCCAAAGTTTGGAACGGCTCTGTTTACAAGAACCTCGTTTATAGTACAAGTTCAACATCGCAGAAAGTGAAAAATGGGTAAAGAAGTTGTGGTATTTACTTACAAAGCAATATCACTCAGCAATGAAATCTGTGTCATCAGGCCCTTAGCAGCACAATGAGTGGATTCAGGTATGATGATTCTAACTGAAATAAGTCACACAGAAAAACAAACATCATAAGATATCAGTAATACACGGAATGGAATCTTGGCTACACAGGAACTGAATTACAGAACAGAACAGGGTCTCAAATTTAGAAAACCAACTTATGCTTGCTTAAGGGGAAAGGTGAGTTGGGGTGCTGCATAAAACCAGAGATTGAAATGAGCACAGATAAAGTTCCTTAAGCCAAATATGGAATAGACAAGAGCTACTCCTTGCTCAACGATATGGACTCAACACCACATATTAAACGCCTAAGAATGTACCTGACTAGTAAGTATCTTAAAACCTATGGATTGCTATGTCTCTGAAAGAGAATCAAGCGTGTGTACAGGGGCATAAACGCAGCAGTGATAGGATTGGAGAGGTTCGGTGAGCAAATGAAGACCCTTTGAAGTCATATTGCATGGTACCCATTCCACGGGTCTCAACTCTCCAGGTTTAAGGTATTCTTCCTTCAGCTAAAACATGCATGTGGAACCCCGAGTTGATCAACCGTGTGAACGGGAGACGTTTTCAAATATGTCTCAGTTTTCCTCCCCTGGTACTCTGGTGCAACATTCCAGACCCTTTACTAACACTCTCCCAACTTGGAGAGTCAGCGCCTTTAACCTCCTGTTTGGCCCAGTTTGCAATTTCTGCGGAAGATGAACAGGAATAGGGAGAACCAATGAGAGACTAGCTGGAGGTGTCTGGACGGGCAAATTTAACTCTCATTTCCCACCAGGAAGAGGAAATAACCAAAGGCTCAGCGTGCCGTGCCGGAACCAGATTAGGGCCTGAAGCCATCCTGCGGTGTTGCGGCCAGCTCAAAAGAAAGCGAGTTGAAGAAAGGAGCTCAGGGTCTCTGTAATTCACAAACCTGCAGAGTTATAAATGACAGCTATCGTCCAAAAATATACTGAAGTAAGGCTTCCAAGAGGACTTGAAAGCGGGGCAGAATTGCAGGATACCGATTTCAGGAGGTAGACTGGAATTGCATTGAAAGCGTAGGAAAAGAGGCAGAACGTCCACAATGATGCACTTTGCCAAAAGGGCATATGCGTTTTTTCCTGAATATATTCAGGAAAAAACGCATACGCCCTTTTTGGCCAACCAAGCAAGCTTGCAAAGGAAATCTGCACTACAATGAAGTCTCACTTCCCCCCGGTCAAAAGGGCGATCAGAATAAAGTGTAAAATCCATAAAGGCAGGACAGGCCATGGAGAACTGGGAGCCTTGTTATGCTGATGGGCGGGATGTAAATTGCCAACAGACACTCGGGAGAAGTGTATGGTGTTTCCTGAAACATCTAAAAAACAAAGCAACAGAGCCTAGGGCACTTCCACTTATGGTCCTATAGCTTAGGGAAATTAATATCAAAAAGACACAGCAACCCCAAAATTTGGGACGGCTCTTTTTACAGGAATCTCTTCTACGGCACAAGTTAAATATCCCAGAGAGCAAATAATGGATAAAGAAGTTGCGGTACTTCTGTACAACAGAATACCACTCAGCAATGAAATCTATGTCACCAGGCCCGTACCAGCATAATGAGTGGATTGAGGCACGATGATTCTAAGTGAAATAAGTCACACAGAAAATGAAACATCATAAGGTATCACTAATACACGGAATGTGAACTTGGCTACACATGAACTGAATTACAAAACAGAACAGGGTCTCAAGTTTAGAAAACCAACTTATGCCTGCTTAAGGGGGAAGGTGAGTTGGGGTGCTGCATAAAAGCAGAGTTTGAAATTAGCACAGATACCGTTCCATAAGCCAAATATGTAATAGACAAGAGCTACCCCTTGCTCAAGGAAATGGATTCAACAATGAGGTATCACCTCACACCTGGTAGAATAGGCATCATTGAAAATCTACAAACAAAAAATGCTGGAAAGGGTGTGGAGAAAAGGAACCTTCTTCCACTATTGTTGGGAATATAAATTGATACAGTCATTATGGAGAACAATATGGAATTTCTTAAGAAACTAACAATAGAATTACCATATGATACAGGAATCCCAGTACTGGACATATACCCAGACAAAACCATAAATCAAGAAGAGTCATTCACCGCAATGTTCATTGCATCACTATTTACAATATCGAGGTAATGGAAGCAACCTAAATGCCCACAGACAGACGAATGCATAAAGCTGTGGTACATATATAAAATGGAATATTACTAAGCCATGAAAAGGAATGAAATTGGGTCATTTGTAGAGACGTCGATGGATCTAGAGACTGTCATACAGAGTGAAGTAAGTCAGAAAGAGAAAAACAAATCTTGTATATTCATGCATATATGTGGAACCTAGAAAAACTGTACAGGTTAACCATTTTGCAAGGCATAAATAGAGCAACAGATGTAGACAACAAACGTATGGACAACAAGGGGGGAAAGCTGTTGGGGGGGGTGGTGGTGGGAGGAGTTGAGAGACTGGGATTGGCATGTATACATTTATATGTATAAAATAGATAACCAATAAGAACCTGCTGTATAAAAATATAAAATAAAATTCAAAATTAAAAAGAAGTAAAATTTAAAAAATAAAACAGAAAAAACAATTATTCCCTGCACATACATGTATTTATATGAATAAATTATTTCCATGCTTATATCTGTAAATACAAAAAAGAGGAATAAAATCTACCTTGAACCAAAAACGAAAAAGAGAAAAAAAACACAGAACCCACCAGTTACACAGAGGAAAACCGTATCAGGGCACTTGCTCCAGTTGTAAACAATTCTGAAGTTGGTCAGTGGTGGGGAATCGTCTCCCATTCAGCCAGCAGCCCCCACGCAACAAGCGTCCTCATTGCAAAGCTGGGGCACCGTGCCGAGGCATCTGTGAGTAAACGTGAGCTGAGCCCCAGGCCAGTTGCTGCTGAACTATTCCCACCCGTCCCAGGTAAAACACCTGAATATATACAAGGACTTGAAAGCCTAGAGGAAGGGCCATAGAGCCACACGAGTGACAGCATGCCGGCCGACTTGGTGCCTGCAGGCCAGCCAGGATGGTCCTGGCCCTGGGTGCTCTTCTGGAAGATTTCCATTTCCCTGCCTGAGATACCCGTCCTGTCCCTGCCCCCACTGCTTTTTTCCTTCCTCACCTCTGCCCAGGGAGAAATTCCAGCAGCAGGTATGGGTGACACATCCTCTTCTTTAGCAGGTGGCAGCCTGGCAACTGCTGCAGAAAGTCCAGCAGAGCCCCACTCACACTGGGCCACCCACAAAGCCGTGGCCTCTCACTCCCTCCCACCAGCCCAGCCCCGAGACTGCTGACAGGGCAGAGAAAATGGCGTCAGGCACGGCTGCAGGGGCTCTTGCTGCCTGGAGTGGTATTTATATTGATCTCAACCCAGGCACACCTGGGGAGGGCTGGCCGGCACGGTAAGGCTGCCCAGGTCAGCCAATCATCACCCCTCAGGGGCTCACAGTTGCAGAAAATGGAACTTGCTGAACCGGCCAGGTCCAAGGAACAGGTGTGGGCTCCTGAGAGTCAGGATAGACAAGGGGCTGCAGCTTTGGCTTGTTTTCTAATCATTTTATCTGACCCATGAGTGGGAGACAACTTCAAGAAAACCCTCTCCTAATGAGAGGAACCCAGGAGTCAGGGAGAGGAGGGGTGGGTGGTGGTTGGAGACAGAGGCCTGGTGCCCCGGGTGCAGTGGAAGTCTCTGGAAGACCAGGTGGAGGGAGGCCTCACGGAGTGATGCCCAGGGTCACAGACCTGTCGCAGCTGCTGTTTGTTAGTTCAAGTCCTGCTCTGAGGTGCTCTGTGTCAGCTCTGAGCGACAGGTGAGCTGGGGGTGCTCTGCAATGAGGGCTATGTGCACGGTTCCTGTGTGCCCAGCCCTGCCACGGTACCTGCAAGGGTAGCTCTGTATCCTGGGAGGGGCCTGACCACGAGAGCCCCGTGGGCTGGGGTGGGGGTGGGGTACCTGCCCAGGTGAGCTCCATATTCTGGGATTGGTCTGACCACGAGAGCCCCATGGGCTGCTGGGGACCTGGTAAAGGATGTCAGGACAGTCAGTGAAGCCACCGAGGATATACCTCCAGTTGCTCCTAATTCCTACACCCTGCTGGTCATTCTACCAACCACCAGGACATGGTATTCTGTATTAGTCTTCAATGATGCCTTCTTTTGTATTCCATTAGTCCCAGAGTCACAAGAAATTTTGGCTTGTGAGTGGCAGGACTCAACATACAACTAAAACAATACTTCTGGGCCGTCTGGCCCCAAGGGTGCAAAAATTCCCACACCATCTTTGGGGAAAGCTTAGCTAAAGACCTAAAAGTTCTACCTCTGGAAAAGGAAACCCTCCTTCAATATGCAGACGACATTCTGATCACCAGCCCTACTAAGGAGGCCTCTGAACTACCAAGCCAATAAAGGATAGAAGTTGTCCAAGAAAAAGCTCAAATATCACAGACTGCGGTGACCTGCCTGGGCTTCATTCTCACAGAAGGTCAGAGAAGCCCATCCCAGGAAAGGGAAGAAACCATTTTCAGCCTTACCCCTTTCTAAAACTAGAAGACAGCTTAGGGGTTCCTGGGGAGGCCAGGGTTTGCTGCTTCTGGATCCCTAGCTACAGTCTACTAGCTGGGCCTCTATATGAAACACTGAAAGGAAAAGATGATGATCCTTTTGAATAGAATCCAGAAGTGGCCTTTCAAGAATGGAAAGAGCAGTCAATTCAGACCCTTGCCCTGGAACTCCCTAATTTAGCTAAACCCTTTGACCTTTACATTCCCGGTGAAAGGTGAATCGCCATTGGAGAATTAGTGCAAAAACTGGGACCACTTGAAATGGAACAATGCAAGAATGCCATCCAGGTAGGATAAACTACGGTCACTAAGGGGCTTGGCCCACTGCCACATCTGGCCAAGATACTGGCGGTATCTAAAAACCTGGAAATCAGCAGCCCAAAAGGCCACCTCCCTCCTAAGGGAAAAGGACCCCACGTGGTGATCCTAACCACCAACCATGCCCTGAAGTTGCAGGGTTCGCTCCGTGGGCACACCGACCTCGAGTGAGGAGGCCCTCCAACTCCAACATCCAGAGAGATAACCGGGGGCAACAGGGCACCATGACGACTCGTGTGAACATCACTTGACCTGGAGTTTCTCTCATAAAACAACAAGAGTGTGTCCCAAAAGAGTAGACTACTGCTTGCAGGACTTACTGCACCCAGAGGGGAGCTAATAATCTTGGCGGGGGAACAGTATACCACACTGTCACCATAGAAAAGCCTACAGACACCATGATGATGGTGGCCAATAAGACCGGCTGGACTCCTGTTTACTTCAAAAGGCTGTTGACTCAGTAGCCATCATGGTCCTTGGTCACCACTGACCCTGGACTGTCTGGGAGTTGAGCAGGCAGGGCTCTGACACCTGGTGCTGTTTGTACGTTAATTCAGGGGCCTAATTGAAGAAAGCGCAGACTACTGGTCAGAGCATCTAGGCTGGCAGAGACGGTCAGCCTAAGGTGGCCGAACAAATGTGAGGCGGGGTGAAACCGGCCCCCACAGCGTCTCTGCACATCTCTTTCCTGGACCCTTAAAGGTCATTAGAATCTATAACACTTCCAATGCTGGTGCTCAGGTGGACGAGCAGGGAGGCAGGGGTCCTGGGGACAATCAACGTCACCGGGAGGCTGCTGGGGAGAAGCTCTGACCCTCGCCCCAGGGTATGAGGGCTCCCAACTCAGCACTCAGCAGTTACAGAAGAAGGGTCTGCACCCTCAGCACTCCAAGAATGAGGAACGGGACAAAAGGCAGAGGAGGGGTTTGTCCCCAGCAAAGCCCATTAAAAATCCCTGGGAGATAAAAATAGAATCTGGGCAATAAAGTCAAGTCTAACCTTTTTTATCCTTTGTGCTTTGTCTAATTTCACGTGCTCCTAGGGTCCCGCATGCAGAGGTTCCACACCCGGCACTTCAGACCAGATTTCCTAGTGCAGAATGGCTGGGTCGACACCTCAGCTCCTGGGGCCCAGTGCAGACTCCACAATATAGAGCCTGAGCTACAGCCAACCCGGCCCTCGAGAGCTCCGCCGCCTCCCTCCCTCCCACTGACTCTGACAGGATCTCTACACAGCAGCCCAGCCCACAGCCCACGGGGTAGTGCATGCTCTCACCTCTCCATTCTCTGATCAAAATATAAAGTTTCCTTTGCTTGTGAACCAAACTCAGTCTCGATCTGTTGGCCCCAATGACACTGGGCAGGGGGACACTTGTTGGGGTCCACTCTGGAGGATCAGTAACAGAAATTGAGACTATTGTAACCTCAATGAACAGATGTGTGAGCCAAATTGTAGTTAACATAGAACAGTGTATAAGGCTCGGGTAAAATAAGATGTTTTTAACACTTCCATTTGATATTTCCATCACTTTTTATAAGCAAGTTCAGTGAAAAGGTTTGTCTTATTTGTCAGGTCAATATTGGAGAAACGAAGTGATTTCTTTCCAAGGATGTACATCTAATAATCTTGGTTAAACCTTCAATCTTGTTTTAAATGCTTTTCCATTGAAAATGATACCTCTCTTTCAGCTCCCCCATTTCTGAGAAGTATAAAATCTTATAATTTATTATTACCAAAGGGGAAAGGTGGGAGGAGGGATAAATTAACAGTTTGGAATGAACACATACACACTGCTATGTATAAAATAGATCATCAACAAGGAACTACTGTATAGCACAGGGAACTACACTCAACATTTTGCAATAACCTATAAGGGGAAATAATCTGAAAAAGAATAGATATTTTTATTGACATCATCTATCAATGACAGTTAAAGTGTAGCCTAAGGGAAGCTGGTGGTGAGTGCTTCTGACCCTGAAGACTTCAATCATCTAAAGTTTGGACTCTGCCTACTTCCCAAGGCCCTTAATGAACATATGTGTAGCCGTAGCTTAAAAAATTCCCCAGTTTGGGTTTCGGGGAGACACTGATTTTGAAAAAGCCCTGGTGTTCTCCTTACATGAATGGGACTCTTCCTACTGCTAAAACATGTCTGTCACACCCAGAGGATGGTATACCGTCTGATCGGGAAGAGTTTGGAAAAGGCATCTCATCTCCTCATCTCCTGGTGCTCGGGTTCACCCCTCCAGCATCTTTACTAACAGTCTCCCCACTTGGAGATGTCAGCACTGTCAACATCCTGTTGCGTACAGTTTGGAATTTGTCCAGAGGATGAAGCGGAAGGATGAGGAACAATGAGAGACAAGTCCTAGGTGTTCAGACAGGCACATGTCACTCTAATTTCCAATCAGGAAGACGAATTGACCAAAGGCTAGGGTTGCCCATGGAAACAGTATAGGGCTTGAGGAAATCCCGCTGCTTTGTGGCCAGTTCCCATAAACACGAGTTGAACAATGGAACTCAGGGGCAGTAAAATTCACAAAACTGCAGAGTTGAAAATATCCATCACTGAAAAATGTCTTGAGGAGAGTCAGAGAAAAGGACTTGTAAGCAAGGGAGAATGGCAGGAAAGGGATTTGAGGAGGTAGAAAGGACTCGCCATTAAGCACAAGAAAAGGAGCTGAACATTGCCAACATTGCAGTTGGCCAAAAAGGGTGTATGCGTTCTTTTCTGTATATATTCAAGAAAAGGGCATACACTTTTTTAGCCAACCAAACAGGTGGGCACTGGAAGTCAATACCACAAAAGATATCACTTCGCATCAGTCAGAAGAGCCATCCTCATAAAGCGTAAACAACAGAAATGCAGGACAGGGCAACGAGAAGAGGGAGCCCTGTGAGACTTATAGTGGAAATGTATATTGCCAACGGCCATTCTGGAGAAGTGTATTGTGTTTACTAAAGCATCTAAAAAATGAGCTACAGAGCATAGGGCACTTGCACTCATGGGCGTATATCTTGGGAAAAACAAAAATCGAGAGGACACAGGCACCCCAATGTTTACCCCCTCTCTGTTTAAAAGATCCTCGACTAGGATATAACTTAAATGTCTCTGGAGGGAAAAAATGGATAGAGATGTGGTACTTAGGTAGAGTGGAATATTATTCAGCCTGGAAATCAATGAAATATGGCCAGTTGTAACAACTCCGGAGGAGTTACGTATGATCATTCTAAGTGACAGAATTCAAAAAGAAAAAGACACATATCATAAGATATCACTTAAAGGTGGAATCCAAAATGGCTACACATGAAATAAATTACAAAACAAAAACATAGTCAAATATGTAGAAAACACGCATAAGGCTGCTAAACGGGAAAGGTGGGGAGGGGTGAGGCATCATCCAGGAGGTTGAAATTAGCAAAGATACCATTCCAAATACCAAACTGATAATCAACAAGGCCTACACGGTAGCTAAAAGAACTGCACTCAGCACACTCAAGTCACCGGAAAAGAATATATACGACTGGTAAGAATCTGAAAAAGAATTTATTGATGTCTCTCTGTACGTGAATCAAGTGGATGTACAGCAGCAAGAAACAGAGCTTTGAAAATCAGCTGTAACCAATATAGTAATAAATTGGAAAAAATAAACGACAGAGAGACAGAGAAAACCTCTTACAACTTTTCCTCAGGGACGGTGATGCAACATGGATTGAACACATCTAGACCCACAGCAGGATGAGACATAAGGCTGGAAACTGTTTGCGCTAAGAGAAATGTGAGGTTGGGTGAGGAAATGCACACCCTTTAAAGTAATACTACCTGGTACCCATTCAATGGGTCCCAAATCTGCAGGTTCAAGGGATCTTCCTACAGCTAAAACATGCATGGAAAGCCCAGAGGGCTGTACACCATGTGATCGGGAGATGTGTCTAAAATGCACCTCATTTATCCTCTCCTGGTGCTCCTGTTCACCATTCCAGCCACGCTACTTAGAATCTCCCCACTTGGAGAATCAGCACATTTAAACTTCTGTTTCACACATTTTGCAAATTGTGAGGAGGATGAACGGGAAGAGGGGGAACCAATGAGAGAAGAGTTGTAGGGGTTTGGACGGGCACATATCACTCTAATTTCCCATTAAGAATAAGAATTAAAGAAAGGCTCAGCCTGCCTCGCCGGAGCCAAAATAGGGCCTGAAGCAATCCTGCGGGTTTGAGGCCAGCTCACAAAAGAGCAACTTAAAAAATGGAGCTCAGGGTCACTGCAATTCACAAACCTGCAGAGTTATAAATGAAAACTAACGTCCAAAAATATGTTGAGGTAAGGCAAAGAAGAGGATCTGAATGCAAGACAGAATTGCAAGAAACAGATTTCAAGAGATAGATTGGACTCGTCTTTAACGCACATGAAAAGCGGCAGAATTTCGACAATGATGCAGTTGGCCCAAAAGGGCGTATGCGTTTTTTCCTGATTATATCCAGGAAAAAACGCATACGCACTTTATGGGCAACGAAGCAAGCAAGCAATGCAAATGTGCACAACAAAGAAGTCTCACTTCCCACCAGTCAAAAGGGCCATCCTAAAAAATTGTAAAAACCAGAAATGCAGGACAGGCCATGGAGAACAGGGAGCCTTTATACGCTGATGGGCAGTGTGTGAACTGCCGAGAGCCACTCTGGAGAAGTGTATGGTGGTTCCTAAATCATCTAAAAAACAGAGCTACAGAGCATAGGACACTTCCAATCATGGGAGTATATCTAGGGAAGTCTAAAAATCAACAAGACACAAGCACACCACAGTTTAGGGCTACTCTGTTTACAAGAACCTCAACTTCAGTACACCTTAAATATCCCAGGAAAGAGAACAATGGATAAAGAAGATGTGGTACTTATGTACAATGGAATATCTCTTCACCATGAAATCAATGTAATAAGGCTAGTAGAAGGATAAAGAGTGGATTTAGGTCCGATAATACTACTTGAAATAAGTCAAACAGAAAAAGAAACATATCATAAGATATCACTTATAGAGGGAGGGTAAATATGGCTGCACAAGAAATGAATTACAGAACAGAACAGTGTCTCACATTTAGAAAACACACTTATGTCAGCTTAAGGGGAAAGGAGAGGTGGGGTGATGCATAAAACCAGAGTTTGAAATTAGCACAGATACCGTTCAATAAACCAAATAGGTATTAGACAAGATCTACACCTTGCTCAATGAACAGGCCTCAACACACCCTATACACCGCAGAGAAATATATCTGAGGAATAAGAATCTTAAAACCCATGTATTGATATATCTCCATAAGGGAATCAAGTGTGTGCAGAGCGGCACAAACACAGCAGTGAAAAGGAGCTAAACCCCATTATAGAAATAAATTTTAAAAACAAAACGCTGAAACAATGAAAGAGAGAAAAATTCTTACAAAATTCGCTCAGGGGCTGTGATGCAACCTGGATTGACCACATATAAACCCACAGCTGGATAAGACATAAGGCTGGACACTTGGGGCTGACAGGATTGGTGAGCTTTGGTGAGCAACTGCCGAAAGTTTAATGCAATACTTCATGCTACTCAGTCCAAGGGTCCCAACACTCCAGGTTGAAGGGAATCTTCCTACAGCTAAACCATGCTTGGGAAACCCAGCGACTGGTATACCATATGATCGGGAAAGGTTTCTAAAACGCACCTCATTTTTCCTCTCCTGGGGCTCCGGATCGACATTCCAGCCGCTTTACTAACAACATCCCCACATAGAGTCAATGCCTTTAAGTTCTGGTATCGCACAGTCTGCAGTTAGTGCAGAGGATGAATGGGAATAGGGGGAACCAGTGAGAAACTAGCTGTAGCGGTATCAATGGGCACATGTCACTCTAATATCACATCAGTAAGAAGAATTAACCAAAGGCACAGCAAGGTGCCCCAGAAGAAAAATAGGGCTTCAAGGAATCCTGTGGTTACGGGGCAAGACCACGAAAATAAGAGCTAAAAAATGGAGCTAAGGGCCACTGCAATTCAAAAACCTGCAGAGTTATAAAGGCCAACTATTTTTAAAAAATATATTGAGGTAAGGCTATGAAGAGGCATTGAAAGCAAGGCAGAATTGCAGGAAACCGATTTCAGGAGGTAGACTGGAATTGCATTGAAAGCATAGGAAAAGAGGCAGAACGTCCACAATGATGCACTTGGCCAAAAAGGGCGTATGCGTTTTTTCCTGAATATATTCAGGAAAAAACGCATACGCCCTTTTTGGCCAACCAAGCAAACTTGCAAAGGAAATCTGCACTACAATGAAGTCTCACTTCTCCCCGGTCAAAAGGGCCATCTGAAAAAAGTGTAAAATCGAGAAAGGCAGGACAGGCCATGGAGAACTGGGAGCCTTGTTATGCTGATGGGCGGGATGTAAATTGCCAACAACCACTCCGGAGAAGTGTATGGTGTTTCCTGAAACATCTAAAAAACAAAGCAACAGAACCTAGGGCACTTCCACTTATGGTCCTATAGCTTAGGGAAATTAAAATCAAAAAGACACAGCCACCCCAAAGTTTGGAACGGCTCTGTTTACAGGAACCTCGTTTACAGTACAAGTTCAACATCGCAGAAAGTGAAAAATGGATAAAGAAGTTGTGGTATTTACTTACAAAGCAATATCACTCAGCAATGAAATCTGTGTCATCAGGCCCTTAGCAGCACAATGAGTGGATTCAGGTATGATGATTCTAACTGAAATAAGTCACACAGAAAAAGAAACATCATAAGATATCAGTAATACATGGAATGTAAACTTGGCTACACAGGAACTGAATTACAGAACAGAACAGGGTCTCAAATTTAGAAAACCAACTTATGCTTGCTTAAGGGTAAAGCTGAGTTGGGGTGCTGCATAAAACCAGAGATTGAAATGAGCACAGATAAAGTTCCTTAAGCCAAATATGGAATAGACAAGAGCTACTCCTTGCTCAACGAAATGGACTCAACACCGCATATTAAACGCCTAAGAATGTACCTGACTAGTAAGTATGTTAAAACCTATGGATTGCTATGTCTCCGAAAGAGAATCAAGCATGTGTACAGGGGCATACACGCAGCAGTGATAGGATTGGAGAGGTTCGGTGAGCAAATGAAGACCCTTTGAAGTCATATTGCATGGTACCCATTCCACGGGTTTCAACTACCCAGGTTTTAGGTATTCTTCCTTCAGCTAAAACATGCATGTGCAACCCAGAGTATGATGAACCATGTGATCGGGAGACGTGTTCAAATATGTCTCAGTTTTCGTACCCTGGTACTCGGGTGCAACATTCCAGACGCTTTACTAACACTCTCCCGACTTGGAGAGTCAGTGCCTTTAACCTCCTGTTTGGCCCAGTTTGCAATTTCTGCGGAAGATGAACAGGAATAGCGAGAACCAATGAGAGACTAGCTGGAGGTGTCTGGACGGGCAAATTTAACTCTCATTTCCCACCAGGAAGAGGAATTAACCAAAGGCTCAGCGTGCCGTGCCGGAACCAGATTAGGGCCTGAAGCCATCCTGCGGTGTTGCGGCCAGGTCACAAGAAAGCGAGTTGAAGAAAGGAGCTCAGGGGCACTGTAATTCACAAACCTGCAGAGTTATAAATGACAGCTATCGTCCAAAAATAGACTGAAGTAAGGCTGCCAAGAGGACTTGAAAGCGGGGCAGAATTGCAGGAAACCGATTTCAGGAGGTAGACTGGAATTGCATTGAAAGCATAGGAAAAGAGGCAGAACGTCCACAATGATGCACTTGGCCAAAAAGGGCGTATGCGTTTTTTCCTGAATATATTCAGGAAAAAACGCATACGCCCTTTTTGGCCAACCAAGCAAGCTTGCAAAGGAAATCTGCACTACAATGAAGTCTCACTTCCCCCCGGTCAAAAGGGCCATCTAAAAAAAGTGTAAAATCCAGAAAGGCAGTACAGGCCATGGAGAACTGGGAGCCTTGTTATGCTGATGGGCGGGATGTAAATTGCCAACAACCACTCGGGAGAAGTATATGGTGTTTCCTGAAACATCTAAAAAACAAAGCAACAGAGCCTAGGGCACTTCCACTTATGGTCCTATAGCTTAGGGAAATTAAAATCAAAAAGACACAGCCACCCCAAAATTTGGGAAGCCTCTGTTTACAAGAACCTCGTTTACAGTACAAGTTCAACATCGCAGAAAGTGAAAAATGGATAAAGAAGTTGTGGTATTTACTTACAAAGCAATAACACTCAGCAATGAAATCTATGTCATCAGGCCCTTAGCATCACAATGAGTGGATTCAGGTATGATGATTCTAACTGAAATAAGTCACACAGAAAAAGAAACATCATAAGATATCACTAATACACGGAATGTAAACTTGGCTACACAGGAACTGCATTGCAAAACAGAACAGGGTCTCAAATTTAGAAAACCAACTTATGCTTGCTTAAGGGGAAAGGTGAGTTGGGGTGCTGCATAAAACCAGAGATTGAAATGAGCACAGATAAAGTTCCTTAAGCCAAATATGGAATAGACAAGAGCTACTCCTTGCTCAACGAAATGGACTCAACACCCCATATTAAACGCCTAAGAATGTACCTGACTAGTAAGTATCTTAAAACCTATGGATTGCTATGTCTCCAAAAGAGAATCAAGCGTGTGTACAGGGGCATAAACGCAGCAGTGATAGGATTGGAGAGGTTCGGTGAGCAAATGAAGACCCTTTGAAGACATATTGCATG
This sequence comes from Stenella coeruleoalba, assembly GCF_951394435.1. NCBI lineage: Eukaryota > Metazoa > Chordata > Mammalia > Artiodactyla > Delphinidae > Stenella > Stenella coeruleoalba. Next base: position 90,998,069 of record NC_137149.1, on the reverse strand, counting down.
GTACCCATTACACGGGTCTCAACTCTCCAGGTTTAAGGTATTCTTCCTTCAGCTAAAACATGCATGTGGAACGCAGAGTATGATCAACCATGTGAACGGGAGACGTGTTCAAATATGTCTCAGTTTTCCTCCCCTGGTACTCGGGTGCAACATTCCAGACGCTTTACTAACACTCTCCCGACTTGGAGAGTCAGTCCCTTTAACCTCCTGTTTGGCCCAGTTTGCAATTTCTGCGGAAGATGAACAGGAATAGCGAGAACCAATGAGAGGCTAGCTGGAGGTGTCTGGACGGGCAAATTTAACTCTCATTTCCCACCAGGAAGAGGAATTAACCAAAGGCTCAGCGTGCCGTGCCGGAACCAGATTAGGGCCTGAAGCCATCCTGCGGTGTTGCGGCCAGCTCACAAGAAAGCGAGTTGAAGAAAGGAGCTCAGGGGCACTGTAATTCACAAACCTGCAGAGTTATAAATGACAGCTATCGTCCAAAAATATACTGAAGTAAGGCTGCCAAGAGGACTTGAAAGCGGGGCAGAATTGCAGGAAACCGATTTCAGGAGGTAGATTGGAATTGCATTGAAAGCACAGGAAAAGAGGCAGAACGTCCACAATGATGCACTTGGCCAAAAAGGGCGTATGCGTTTTTTCCTGAATATATTCAGGAAAAAACGCATACGCCCTTTTTGGCCAACCAAGCAAGCTTGCAAAGGAAATCTGCACTACAATGAAGTCTCACTTCCCCCCGGTCAAAAGGGCCATCTGAAAAAAGTGTAAAATCCAGAAAGGCAGGACAGGCCATGGAGAACTGGGAGCCTTGTTATGCTGATGGGCTGGATGTAAATTGCCAACAACCACTCGGGAGAAGTGTATGGTGTTTCCTGAAACATCTAAAAAACAAAGCAACAGAACCTAGGCCACTTCCACTTATGGTCCTATAGCTTAGGGAAATTAAAATCAAAAAGACACAGCCACCCCAAAGTTTGGAACGGCTCTGTTTACAAGAACCTCGTTTACAGTACAAGTTCAATATCACAGAAAGTGAAAAATGGAGAAAGAAGTTGTGGTATTTACTTACAAAGCAATATCACTCAGCAATGAAATCTGTGTCATCAGGCCCTTAGCAGCACAATGAGTGGATTCAGGTATGATGATTCTAACTGAAATAAGTCACACAGAAAAAGAAACATCATAAGATATCAGTAATACACGGAATGGAAACTTGGCTACACAGGAACTGAATTACAGAACAGAACAGGGTCTCAAATTTAGAAAACCAACTTATGCTTGCTTAAGGGGAAAGGTGAGTTGGGGTGCTGCATAAAACCAGAGATTGAAATGAGCACAGATAAAGTTCCTTAAGCCAAATATGGAATAGACAAGAGCTACTCCTTGCTCAACGAAATGGACTCAACACCGCATATTAAACGCCTAAGAATGTACCTGACTAGTAAGTATCTTAAAACCTATGGATTGCTATGTCTCCGAAAGAGAATCAAGCATGTGTACAGGGGCATAAACGCAGCAGTGATAGGATTGGAGAGGTTCGGTGAGCAAATGAAGACCCTTTGAAGTCATATTGCATGGTACCCATTCCACGGGTTTCAACTACCCAGGTTTTAGGTATTCTTCCTTCAGCTAAAACATGCATGTGGAACCCAGAGTATGATCAACCATGTGATCGGGAGACGTGTTCAAATATGTCTCAGTTTTCGTACCCTGGTACTCGGGTGCAACATTCCAGACGCTTTACTAACACTCTCCCGACTTGGAGAGTCAGCGCCTTTAACCTCCTGTTTGGCCCAGTTTGCAATTTCTGCGGAAGATGAACAGGAATAGCGAGAACCAATGAGAGACTAGCTGGAGGTGTCTGGACGGGCAAATTTAACTCTCATTTCCCACCAGGAAGAGGAATTAACCAAAGGCTCAGCGTGCCGTCCCGGAACCAGATTAGGGCCTGAAGCCATCCTGCGGTGTTGCGGCCAGGTCACAAGAAAGCGAGTTGAAGAAAGGAGCTCAGGGGCACTGTAATTCACAAACCTGCAGAGTTATAAATGACAGCTATCGTCCAAAAATAGACTGAAGTAAGGCTGCCAAGAGGACTTGAAAGCGGGGCAGAATTGCAGGAAACCGATTTCAGGAGGTAGACTGGAATTGCATTGAAAGCATAGGAAAAGAGGCAGAACGTCCACAATGATGCACTTGGCCAAAAAGGGCGTATGCGTTTTTTCCTGAATATATTCAGGAAAAAACGCATACGCCCTTTTTGGCCAACCAAGCAAGCTTGCAAAGGAAATCTGCACTACAATGAAGTCTCACTTCCCCCTGGTCAAAAGGGCCATCTGAAAAAAGTGTAAAATCCAGAAAGTCAGGACAGGCCATGGAGAACTGGGAGCCTTGTTATGCTGATGGGCGGGATGTAAATTGCCAACAACCACTCGGGAGAAGTGTATGGTGTTTCCTGAAACATCTAAAAAACAAAGCAACAGAGCCTAGGGCACTGCCACTTATGGTCCTATAGCTTAGGGAAATTAAAATCAAAAAGACACAGCCACCCCAAAGTTTGGGACGCCTCTGTTTACAAGAACCTCGTTTACAGTACAAGTTCAACATCGCAGAAAGTGAAAAATGGATAAAGAAGTTGTGGTATTTACTTACAAAGCAATATCACTCAGCAATGAAATCTGTGTCATCAGGCCCTTAGCATCACAATGAGTGGATTCAGGTATGATGATTCTAACTGAAATAAGTCACACAGAAAAAGAAACATCATAAGATATCAGTAATACATGGAATGTAAACTTGGCTACACAGGAACTGAATTACAGAACAGAACAGGGTCTCAAATTTAGAAAACCAACTTATGCTTGCTTAAGGGGAAAGGTGAGTTGGGGTGCTGCATAAAACCAGAGATTGAAATGAGCACAGATAAAGTTCCTTAAGTCAAATATGGAATAGACAAGAGCTACTCCTTGCTCAACGAAATGGACTCAACACCGCATATTAAACGCCTAAGAATGTACCTGACTAGTAAGTATTGTAAAACCTATGGATTGCTATGTCTCCAAAAGAGAATCAAGCATGTGTACAGGGGCATAAACGCAGCAGTGATAGGATTGGAGAGGTTCGGTGAGCAAATGAAGACCCTTTGAAGTCATATTGCATGGTACCCATTACACGGGTCTCAACTCTCCAGGTTTAAGGTATTCTTCCTTCAGCTAAAACATGCATGTGGAACCCAAGTATGATCAACCATGTGAACGGGAGACGTGTTCAAATATGTCTCAGTTTTCCTCCCCTGGTACTCGGGTGCAACATTCCAGACGCTTTACTAACACTCTCCCCACTTGGAGAGTCAGCGCCTTTAACCTCCTGTTTGGCCCAGTTTGCAATTTCTGCGGAAGATGAACAGGAATAGCGAGAACCAATGAGAGGCTAGCTGGAGGTGTCTGGACGGGCAAATTTAACTCTCATTTCCCACCAGGAAGAGGAAATAACCAAAGGCTCAGCGTGCCGTACCGGAACCAGATTAGGGCCTGAAGCCATCCTGCGGTGTTGCGGCCAGGTCACAAGAAAGCGAGTTGAAGAAAGGAGCTCAGGGGCACTGTAATTCACAAACCTGCAGAGTTATAAATGACAGCTATCGTCCAAAAATAGACTGAAGTAAGGCTGCCAAGAGGACTTGAAAGCGGGGCAGAATTGCAGGAAACCGATTTCAGGAGGTAGACTGGAATTGCATTGAAAGCATAGGAAAAGAGGCAGAACGTCCACAATGATGCACTTGGCCAAAAAGGGCGTATGCGTTTTTTCCTGAATATATTCAGGAAAAAACGCATACGCCCTTTTTGGCCAACCAAGCAAGCTTGCAAAGGAAATCTGCACTACAATGAAGTCTCACTTCCCCCCGGTCAAAAGGGCCATCTGATAAAAGTGTAAAATCCAGAAAGGCAGGACAGGCCATGGAGAACTGGGAGCCTTGTTATGCTGATGGGCGGGATGTAAATTGCCAACAACCACTCGGGAGAAGTGTATGGTGTTTCCTGAAACATCTAAAAAACAAAGCAACAGAGCCTAGGGCACTGCCACTTATGGTCCTATAGCTTAGGGAAATTAAAATCAAAAAGACACAGCCACCCCAAAGTTTGGGACGCCTCTGTTTACAAGAACCTCGTTTACAGTACAAGTTCAACATCGCAGAAAGTGAAAAATGCATAAAGAAGTTGTGGTATTTACTTACAAAGCAATATCACTCAGCAATGAAATCTATGTCATCAGGCCCTTAGCATCACAATGAGTGGATTCAGGTATGATGATTCTAACTGAAATAAGTCACACAGAAAAAGAAACATCATAAGATATCAGTAATACATGGAATGTAAACTTGGCTACACAGGAACTGAATTACAGAACAGAACAGGGTCTCAAATTTAGAAAACCAACTTATGCTTGCTTAAGGGGAAAGGTGAGTTGGGGTGCTGCATAAAACCAGAGATTGAAATGAGCACAGATAAAGTTCCTTAAGTCAAATATGGAATAGACAAGAGCTACTCCTTGCTCAACGAAATGGACTCAACACCGCATATTAAACGCCTAAGAATGTACCTGACTAGTAAGTATCTTAAAACCTATGGATTGCTATGTCTCCGAAAGAGAATCAAGCATGTGTACAGGGGCATAAACGCAGCAGTGATAGGATTGGAGAGGTTCGGTGAGCAAATGAAGACCCTTTGAAGTCATATTGCATGGTACCCATTACACGGGTCTTAACTCTCCAGGTTTAAGGTATTCTTCCTTCAGCTAAAACATGCATGTGGAACCCAAGTATGATCAACCATGTGAACGGGAGACGTGTTCAAATATGTCTCAGTTTTCCTCCCCTGGTACTCGGGTGCAACATTCCAGACGCTTTACTAACACTCTCCCCACTTGGAGAGTCAGCGCCTTTAACCTCCTGTTTGGCCCAGTTTGCAATTTCTGCGGAAGATGAACAGGAATAGCGAGAACCAATGAGAGACTAGCTGGAGGTGTCTGGACGGGCAAATTTAACTCTCATTTCCCACCAGGAAGAGGAAATAACCAAAGGCTCAGCGTGCCGTGCCGGAACCAGATTAGGGCCTGAAGCCATCCTGCGGTGTTGCGGCCAGGTCACAAGAAAGCGAGTTGAAGAAAGGAGCTCAGGGGCACTGTAATTCACAAACCTGCAGAGTTATAAATGACAGCTATCGTCCAAAAATAGACTGAAGTAAGGCTGCCAAGAGGACTTGAAATCGGGGCAGAATTGCAGGAAACCGATTTCAGGAGGTAGACTGGAATTGCATTGAAAGCATAGGAAAAGGGGCAGAACGTCCACAATGATGCACTTGGCCAAAAAGGGCGTATGCGTTTTTTCCTGAATATATTCAGGAAAAAACGCATACGCCCTTTTTGGCCAACCAAGCAAGCTTGCAAAGGAAATCTGCACTACAATGAAGTCTCACTTCCCCCTGGTCAAAAGGGCCATCTGAAAAAAGTGTAAAATCCAGAAAGGCAGGACAGGCCATGGAGAACTGGGAGCCTTGTTATGCTGATGGGCGGGATGTAAATTGCCAACAACCACTCGGGAGAAGTGTATGGTGTTTCCTGAAACATCTAAAAAACAAAGCAACAGAGCCTAGGGCACTGCCACTTATGGTCCTATAGCTTAGGGAAATTAAAATCAAAAAGACACAGCCACCCCAAAGTTTGGGACGCCTCTGTTTACAAGAACCTCGTTTACAGTACAAGTTCAACATCGCAGAAAGTGAAAAATGGATAAAGAAGTTGTGGTATTTACTTACAAAGCAATATCACTCAGCAATGAAATCTGTGTCATCAGGCCCTTAGCATCACAATGAGTGGATTCAGGTATGATGATTCTAACTGAAATAAGTCACACAGAAAAAGAAACATCATAAGATATCAGTAATACATGGAATGTAAACTTGGCTACACAGGAACTGAATTACAGAACAGAACAGGGTCTCAAATTTAGAAAACCAACTTATGCTTGCTTAAGGGGAAAGGTGAGTTGGGGTGCTGCATAAAACCAGAGATTGAAATGAGCACAGATAAAGTTCCTTAAGTCAAATATGGAATAGACAAGAGCTACTCCTTGCTCAACGAAATGGACTCAACACCGCATATTAAACGCCTAAGAATGTACCTGACTAGTAAGTATTGTAAAACCTATGGATTGCTATGTCTCCAAAAGAGAATCAAGCATGTGTACAGGGGCATAAACGCAGCAGTGATAGGATTGGAGAGGTTCGGTGAGCAAATGAAGACCCTTTGAAGTCATATTGCATGGTACCCATTACACGGGTCTCAACTCTCCAGGTTTAAGGTATTCTTCCTTCAGCTAAAACATGCATGTGGAACCCAAGTATGATCAACCATGTGAACGGGAGACGTGTTCAAATATGTCTCAGTTTTCCTCCCCTGGTACTCGGGTGCAACATTCCAGACGCTTTACTAACACTCTCCCCACTTGGAGAGTCAGCGCCTTTAACCTCCTGTTTGGCCCAGTTTGCAATTTCTGCGGAAGATGAACAGGAATAGCGAGAACCAATGAGAGGCTAGCTGGAGGTGTCTGGACGGGCAAATTTAACTCTCATTTCCCACCAGGAAGAGGAAATAACCAAAGGCTCAGCGTGCCGTACCGGAACCAGATTAGGGCCTGAAGCCATCCTGCGGTGTTGCGGCCAGGTCACAAGAAAGCGAGTTGAAGAAAGGAGCTCAGGGGCACTGTAATTCACAAACCTGCAGAGTTATAAATGACAGCTATCGTCCAAAAATAGACTGAAGTAAGGCTGCCAAGAGGACTTGAAAGCGGGGCAGAATTGCAGGAAACCGATTTCAGGAGGTAGACTGGAATTGCATTGAAAGCATAGGAAAAGAGGCAGAACGTCCACAATGATGCACTTGGCCAAAAAGGGCGTATGCGTTTTTTCCTGAATATATTCAGGAAAAAACGCATACGCCCTTTTTGGCCAACCAAGCAAGCTTGCAAAGGAAATCTGCACTACAATGAAGTCTCACTTCCCCCCGGTCAAAAGGGCCATCTGATAAAAGTGTAAAATCCAGAAAGGCAGGACAGGCCATGGAGAACTGGGAGCCTTGTTATGCTGATGGGCGGGATGTAAATTGCCAACAACCACTCGGGAGAAGTGTATGGTGTTTCCTGAAACATCTAAAAAACAAAGCAACAGAGCCTAGGGCACTGCCACTTATGGTCCTATAGCTTAGGGAAATTAAAATCAAAAAGACACAGCCACCCCAAAGTTTGGGACGCCTCTGTTTACAAGAACCTCGTTTACAGTACAAGTTCAACATCGCAGAAAGTGAAAAATGCATAAAGAAGTTGTGGTATTTACTTACAAAGCAATATCACTCAGCAATGAAATCTATGTCATCAGGCCCTTAGCATCACAATGAGTGGATTCAGGTATGATGATTCTAACTGAAATAAGTCACACAGAAAAAGAAACATCATAAGATATCAGTAATACATGGAATGTAAACTTGGCTACACAGGAACTGAATTACAGAACAGAACAGGGTCTCAAATTTAGAAAACCAACTTATGCTTGCTTAAGGGGAAAGGTGAGTTGGGGTGCTGCATAAAACCAGAGATTGAAATGAGCACAGATAAAGTTCCTTAAGTCAAATATGGAATAGACAAGAGCTACTCCTTGCTCAACGAAATGGACTCAACACCGCATATTAAACGCCTAAGAATGTACCTGACTAGTAAGTATCTTAAAACCTATGGATTGCTATGTCTCCGAAAGAGAATCAAGCATGTGTACAGGGGCATAAACGCAGCAGTGATAGGATTGGAGAGGTTCGGTGAGCAAATGAAGACCCTTTGAAGTCATATTGCATGGTACCCATTACACGGGTCTTAACTCTCCAGGTTTAAGGTATTCTTCCTTCAGCTAAAACATGCATGTGGAACCCAAGTATGATCAACCATGTGAACGGGAGACGTGTTCAAATATGTCTCAGTTTTCCTCCCCTGGTACTCGGGTGCAACATTCCAGACGCTTTACTAACACTCTCCCCACTTGGAGAGTCAGCGCCTTTAACCTCCTGTTTGGCCCAGTTTGCAATTTCTGCGGAAGATGAACAGGAATAGCGAGAACCAATGAGAGGCTAGCTGGAGGTGTCTGGACGGGCAAATTTAACTCTCATTTCCCACCAGGAAGAGGAAATAACCAAAGGCTCAGCGTGCCGTACCGGAACCAGATTAGGGCCTGAAGCCATTCTGCGGTGTTGCGGCCAGCTCAAAAGTAAGCGAGTTGAAGAAAGGAGCTTAGGGGCACTGTAATTCACAAACCTGCAGAGTTATAAATGACAGCTATCGTCCAAAAATAGACTGAAGTAAGGCTGCCAAGAGGACTTGAAAGCGGGGCAGAATTGCAGGAAACCGATTTCAGGAGGTAGACTGGAATTGCATTGAAAGCATAGGAAAAGAGGCAGAACGTCCACAATGATGCACTTGGCCAAAAAGGGCGTATGCGTTTTTTCCTGAATATATTCAGGAAAAAACGCATACGCCCTTTTTGGCCAACCAAGCAAGCTTGCAAAGGAAATCTGCACTACAATGAAGTCTCACTTCCCCCCGGTCAAAAGGGCCATCTGAAAAAAGTGTAAAATCCAGAAAGGCAGGACAGGCCATGGAGAACTGGGAGCCTTGTTATGCTGATGGGCGGGATGTAAATTGCCAACAACCACTCGGGAGAAGTGTATGGTGTTTCCTGAAACATCTAAAAAACAAAGCAACAGAACCTAGGGCACTTCCACTTATGGTCCTATAGCTTAGGGAAATTAAAATCAAAAAGACACAGCCACCCCAATGTTTGGAACGGCTCTGTTTACAAGAACCTCGTTTACAGTACAAGTTCAACATCGCAGAAAGTGAAAAATGCATAAAGAAGTTGTGGTATTTACTTACAAAGCAATATCACTCAGCAATGAAATCTGTGTCATCAGGCCCTTAGGAGCACAATGAGTGGATTCAGGTATGATGATTCTAACTGAAGTAAGTCACACAGAAAAAGAAACATCATAAGATATCAGTAATACACGGAATGTAAACTTGGCTACACAGGAACTGAATTACAGAACAGAACAGGGTCTCAAATTTAGAAAACGAACTTATGCTTGCTTAAGGGTAAAGGTGAGTTGGGGTGCTGCATAAAACCAGAGATTGAAATGAGCACAGATAAAGTTCCTTAAGTCAAATATGGAATAGACAAGAGCTACTCCTTGCTCAACGAAATGGACTCAACATCGCATATTAAACGCCTAAGAATGTACCTGACTAGTAAGTATCTTAAAACCTATGGATTGCTATGTCTCCGAAAGAGAATCAAGCATGTGTACAGGGGCATAAACGCAGCAGTGATAGGATTGGAGAGGTTCGGTGAGCAAATGAAGACCCTTTGAAGTCATATTGCATGGTACCCATTACACGGGTCTTAACTCTCCAGGTTTAAGGTATTCTTCCTTCAGCTAAAACATGCATGTGGAACCCAAGTATGATCAACCATGTGAACGGGAGACGTGTTCAAATATGTCTCAGTTTTCCTCCCCTGGTACTCGGGTGCAACATTCCAGACGCTTTACTAACACTCTCCCCACTTGGAGAGTCAGCGCCTTTAACCTCCTGTTTGGCCCAGTTTGCAATTTCTGCGGAAGATGAACAGGAATAGCGAGAACCAATGAGAGGCTAGCTGGAGGTGTCTGGACGGGCAAATTTAACTCTCATTTCCCACCAGGAAGAGGAAATAACCAAAGGCTCAGCGTGCCGTACCGGAACCAGATTAGGGCCTGAAGCCATCCTGCGGTGTTGCGGCCAGGTCACAAGAAAGCGAGTTGAAGAAAGGAGCTCAGGGGCACTGTAATTCACAAACCTGCAGAGTTATAAATGACAGCTATCGTCCAAAAATAGACTGAAGTAAGGCTGCCAAGAGGACTTGAAAGCGGGGCAGAATTGCAGGAAACCGATTTCAGGAGGTAGACTGGAATTGCATTGAAAGCATAGGAAAAGAGGCAGAACGTCCACAATGATGCACTTGGCCAAAAAGGGCGTATGCGTTTTTTCCTGAATATATTCAGGAAAAAACGCATACGCCCTTTTTGGCCAACCAAGCAAGCTTGCAAAGGAAATCTGCACTACAATGAAGTCTCACTTCCCCCCGGTCAAAAGGGCCATCTGATAAAAGTGTAAAATCCAGAAAGGCAGGACAGGCCATGGAGAACTGGGAGCCTTGTTATGCTGATGGGCGGGATGTAAATTGCCAACAACCACTCGGGAGAAGTGTATGGTGTTTCCTGAAACATCTAAAAAACAAAGCAACAGAGCCTAGGGCACTGCCACTTATGGTCCTATAGCTTAGGGAAATTAAAATCAAAAAGACACAGCCACCCCAAAGTTTGGGACGCCTCTGTTTACAAGAACCTCGTTTACAGTACAAGTTCAACATCGCAGAAAGTGAAAAATGCATAAAGAAGTTGTGGTATTTACTTACAAAGCAATATCACTCAGCAATGAAATCTATGTCATCAGGCCCTTAGCATCACAATGAGTGGATTCAGGTATGATGATTCTAACTGAAATAAGTCACACAGAAAAAGAAACATCATAAGATATCAGTAATACATGGAATGTAAACTTGGCTACACAGGAACTGAATTACAGAACAGAACAGGGTCTCAAATTTAGAAAACCAACTTATGCTTGCTTAAGGGGAAAGGTGAGTTGGGGTGCTGCATAAAACCAGAGATTGAAATGAGCACAGATAAAGTTCCTTAAGTCAAATATGGAATAGACAAGAGCTACTCCTTGCTCAACGAAATGGACTCAACACCGCATATTAAACGCCTAAGAATGTACCTGACTAGTAAGTATCTTAAAACCTATGGATTGCTATGTCTCCGAAAGAGAATCAAGCATGTGTACAGGGGCATAAACGCAGCAGTGATAGGATTGGAGAGGTTCGGTGAGCAAATGAAGACCCTTTGAAGTCATATTGCATGGTACCCATTACACGGGTCTTAACTCTCCAGGTTTAAGGTATTCTTCCTTCAGCTAAAACATGCATGTGGAACCCAAGTATGATCAACCATGTGAACGGGAGACGTGTTCAAATATGTCTCAGTTTTCCTCCCCTGGTACTCGGGTGCAACATTCCAGACGCTTTACTAACACTCTCCCCACTTGGAGAGTCAGCGCCTTTAACCTCCTGTTTGGCCCAGTTTGCAATTTCTGCGGAAGATGAACAGGAATAGCGAGAACCAATGAGAGGCTAGCTGGAGGTGTCTGGACGGGCAAATTTAACTCTCATTTCCCACCAGGAAGAGGAAATAACCAAAGGCTCAGCGTGCCGTACCGGAACCAGATTAGGGCCTGAAGCCATTCTGCGGTGTTGCGGCCAGCTCAAAAGTAAGCGAGTTGAAGAAAGGAGCTTAGGGGCACTGTAATTCACAAACCTGCAGAGTTATAAATGACAGCTATCGTCCAAAAATAGACTGAAGTAAGGCTGCCAAGAGGACTTGAAAGCGGGGCAGAATTGCAGGAAACCGATTTCAGGAGGTAGACTGGAATTGCATTGAAAGCATAGGAAAAGAGGCAGAACGTCCACAATGATGCACTTGGCCAAAAAGGGCGTATGCGTTTTTTCCTGAATATATTCAGGAAAAAACGCATACGCCCTTTTTGGCCAACCAAGCAAGCTTGCAAAGGAAATCTGCACTACAATGAAGTCTCACTTCCCCCCGGTCAAAAGGGCCATCTGAAAAAAGTGTAAAATCCAGAAAGGCAGGACAGGCCATGGAGAACTGGGAGCCTTGTTATGCTGATGGGCGGGATGTAAATTGCCAACAACCACTCGGGAGAAGTGTATGGTGTTTCCTGAAACATCTAAAAAACAAAGCAACAGAACCTAGGGCACTTCCACTTATGGTCCTATAGCTTAGGGAAATTAAAATCAAAAAGACACAGCCACCCCAATGTTTGGAACGGCTCTGTTTACAAGAACCTCGTTTACAGTACAAGTTCAACATCGCAGAAAGTGAAAAATGCATAAAGAAGTTGTGGTATTTACTTACAAAGCAATATCACTCAGCAATGAAATCTGTGTCATCAGGCCCTTAGGAGCACAATGAGTGGATTCAGGTATGATGATTCTAACTGAAGTAAGTCACACAGAAAAAGAAACATCATAAGATATCAGTAATACACGGAATGTAAACTTGGCTACACAGGAACTGAATTACAGAACAGAACAGGGTCTCAAATTTAGAAAACGAACTTATGCTTGCTTAAGGGTAAAGGTGAGTTGGGGTGCTGCATAAAACCAGAGATTGAAATGAGCACAGATAAAGTTCCTTAAGTCAAATATGGAATAGACAAGAGCTACTCCTTGCTCAACGAAATGGACTCAACATCGCATATTAAACGCCTAAGAATGTACCTGACTAGTAAGTATCTTAAAACCTATGGATTGCTATGTCTCCGAAAGAGAATCAAGCATGTGTACAGGGGCATAAACGCAGCAGTGATAGGATTGGAGAGGTTCGGTGAGCAAATGAAGACCCTTTGAAGTCATATTGCATGGTACCCATTACACGGGTCTTAACTCTCCAGGTTTAAGGTATTCTTCCTTCAGCTAAAACATGCATGTGGAACCCAAGTATGATCAACCATGTGAACGGGAGACGTGTTCAAATATGTCTCAGTTTTCCTCCCCTGGTACTCGGGTGCAACATTCCAGACGCTTTACTAACACTCTCCCCACTTGGAGAGTCAGCGCCTTTAACCTCCTGTTTGGCCCAGTTTGCAATTTCTGCGGAAGATGAACAGGAATAGCGAGAACCAATGAGAGGCTAGCTGGAGGTGTCTGGACGGGCAAATTTAACTCTTATTTCCCACCAGGAAGAGGAAATAACCAAAGGCTCAGCGTGCCGTGCCGGAACCAGATTAGGGCCTGAAGCCATCCTGCGGTGTTGCGGCCAGGTCACAAGAAAGCGAGTTGAAGAAAGGAGCTCAGGGGCACTGTAATTCACAAACCTGCAGAGTTATAAATGACAGCTATCGTCCAAAAATAGACTGAAGTAAGGCTGCCAAGAGGACTTGAAAGCGGGGCAGAATTGCAGGAAACCGATTTCAGGAGGTAGACTGGAATTGCACTGAAAGCATAGGAAAAGAGGCAGAACGTCCACAATGATGCACTTGGCCAAAAAGGGCGTATGCGTTTTTTCCTGAATATATTCAGGAAAAAACGCATACGCCCTTTTTGGCCAACCAAGCAAGCTTGCAAAGGAAATCTGCACTACAATGAAGTCTCACTTCCCCCCGGTCAAAAGGGCCATCTGAAAAAAGTGTAAAATCCAGAAAGGCAGGACAGGCCATGGAGAACTGGGAGCCTTGTTATGCTGATGGGCGGGATGTAAATTGCCAACAACCACTCGGGAGAAGTGTATGGTGTTTCCTGAAACATCTAAAAAACAAAGCAACAGAACCTAGGGCACTTCCACTTATGGTCCTATAGCTTAGGGAAATTAAAATCAAAAAGACACAGCCACCCCAAAGTTTGGGACGCCTCTGTTTACAAGAACCTCGTTTACAGTACAAGTTCAACATCGCAGAAAGTGAAAAATGGATAAAGAAGTTGTGGTATTTACTTACAAAGCAATATCACTCAGCAATGAAATCTGTGTCATCAGGCCCTTAGCAGCACAATGAGTGGATTCAGGTATGATGATTCTAACTGAAGTAAGTCACACAGAAAAAGAAACATCATAAGATATCACTAATACACGGAATGTAAACTTGGCTACACAGGAACTGCATTCCAAAACAGAACAGGGTCTCAAATTTAGAAAACCAACTTATGCTTGCTTAAGGGGAAAGGTGAGTTGGGGTGCTGCATAAAACCAGAGATTGAAATGAGCACAGATAAAGTTCCTTAAGCCAAATATGGAATAGACAAGAGCTACTCCTTGCTCAACGAAATGGACTCAACACCCCATATTAAACGCCTAAGAATGTACCTGACTAGTAAGTATCTTAAAACCTATGAATTGCTATGTCTCCAAAAGAGAATCAAGCGTGTGTACAGGGGCATAAACGCAGCAGTGATAGGATTGGAGAGGTTCGGTGAGCAAATGAAGACCCTTTGAAGACATATTGCATGGTACCCATTCCACGGGTCTCAACTCTCCAGGTTTAAGGTATTCTTCCTTCAGCTAAAACATGCATGTGGAACCCAGAGTATGATCAACCATGTGAACGGGAGACGTGTTCAAATATGTCTCAGTTTTCCTCCCCTGGTACTCGGGCGCAACTTTCCAGACGCTTTACTAACACTCTCCCCACTTGGAGAGTCAGCGCCTTTAACCTCCTGTTTGGCCCAGTTTGCAATTTCTGCGGAAGATGAACAGGAATAGCGAGAACCAATGAGAGACTAGCTGGAGGTGTCTGGACGGGCAAATTGAACTCTCATTTCCCACCAGGAAGAGGAAATAACGAAAGGCTCAGCGTGCCGTGCCGGAACCAGATTAGGGCCTGAAGCCATCCTGCGGTGTTGCGGCCAGGTCACAAGAAAGCGAGTTGAAGAAAGGAGCTCAGGGGCACTGTAATTCACAAACCTGCAGAGTTATAAATGACAGCTATCGTCCAAAAATAGACTGAAGTAAGGTTGCCAAGAGGACTTGAAAGCGGGGCAGAATTGCAGGAAACCGATTTCAGGAGGTAGACTGGAATTGCATTGAAAGCATAGGAAAAGAGGCAGAACGTCCACAATGATGCACTTGGCCAAAAAGGGCGTATGCGTTTTTTCCTGAATATATTCAGGAAAAAACGCATACGCCCTTTTTGGCCAACCAAGCAAGCTTGCAAAGGAAATCTGCACTACAATGAAGTCTCACTTCCCCCCGGTCAAAAGGGCCATCTGAAAAAAGTGTAAAATCCAGAAAGGCAGGACAGGCCATGGAGAACTGGGAGCCTTGTTATGCTGATGGGCGGGATGTAAATTGCCAACAACCACTCAGGAGAAGTGTATGGTGTTTCCTGAAACATCTAAAAAACAAAGCAACAGAACCTAGGGCACTTCCACTTATGGTCCTATAGCTTAGGGAAGTTAAAATGAAAAAGACACAGCCACCCCAAAGTTTGGAACGGCTCTGTTTACAAGAACCTCGTTTACAGTACAAGTTCAACATCGCAGAAAGTGAAAAATGGATAAAGAAGTTGTGGTATTTACTTACAAAGCAATATCACTCAGCAATGAAATCTGTGTCATCAGGCCCTTAGCCGCACAATGCGTGGATTCAGGTATGATGATTCTAACTGAAATAAGTCACACAGAAAAAGAAACATCATAAGATATCAGTAATACACGGAATGTAAACTTGGCTACACAGGAACTGAATTACAGAACAGAACAGGGTCTCAAATTTAGAAAACCAACTTATTCTTGCTTAAGGGTAAAGGTGAGTTGGGGTGCTGCATAAAACCAGAGATTGAAATGAGCACAGATAAAGTTCCTTAAGCCAAATATGGAATAGACAAGAGCTACTCCTTGCTCAACGAAATGGACTCAACACCCCATATTAAACGCCTAAGAATGTACCTGAGTAGTAAGTATCTTAAAACCTATGGATTGCTATGTCTCCGAAAGAGAATCAAGCATGTGTACAGGGGCATAAACGCAGCAGTGATAGGATTGGAGAGGTTCGGTGAGCAAATGAAGACCCTTTGAAGTCATATTGCATGGTACCCATTACACGGGTCTTAACTCTCCAGGTTTAAGGTATTCTTCCTTCAGCTAAAACATGCATGTGGAACGCAAGTATGATCAACCATGTGAATGGGAGATGTGTTCAAATATGTCTCAGTTTTTCTCCCCTGGTACTCGGGTGCAACATTCCAGACGCTTTACAAACACTCACCCCACTTGGAGAGTCAGCGCCTTTAACCTCCTGTTTGGCCCAGTTTGCAATTTCTGCGGAAGATGAACAGGAATAGCGAGAACCAATGAGAGACTAGCTGGAGGTGTCTGGACGGGCAAATTTAACTCTCATTTCCCACCAGGAAGAGGAAATAACCAAAGGCTCAGCGTGCCATGCCGGAACCAGATTAGGGCCTGAAGCCATCCTGCGGTTTTGCTGCCAGGTCACAAGAAAGCAAGTTGAAGAAAGGAGCTCAGGGGCACTGTAATTCACAAACCTGCAGAGTTATAAATGACAGCTATCGTCCAAAAATAGACTGAAGTAAGGCTGCCAAGAGGACTTGAAAGCGGGGCAGAATTGCAGGAAACCGATTTCAGGAGGTAGACTGGAATTGCATTGAAAGCATAGGAAAAGAGGCAGAACGTCCACAATGATGCACTTGGCCAAAAAGGGCGTATACGTTTTTTCCTGAATATATTCAGGAAAAAACGCATACGCCCTTTTTGGCCAACCAAGCAAGCTTGCAAAGGAAATCTGCACTACAATGAAGTCTCACTTCCCCCCGGTCAAAAGGGCCATCTGAAAAAAGTGTAAAATCCAGAAAGGCAGGACAGGCCATGGAGAACTGGGAGCCTTGTTATGCTGATGGGCGGGATGTAAATTGCCAACAACCACTCGGGAGAAGTGTATGGTGTTTCCTGAAACATCTAAAAAACAAAGCAACAGAGCCTAGGGCACTTCCACTTATGGTCCTATAGCTTAGGGAAATTAAAATAAAAAAGACACAGCCACCCCAAAGTTTGGGACGCCTCTGTTTACAAGAACCTCGTTTACAGTACAAGTTCAACATCGCAGAATGTGAAAAATGCATAAAGAAGTTGTGGTATTTACTTACAAAGCAATATCACTCAGCAATGAAATCTGTGTCATCAGGCCCTTAGCAGCACAATGAGTGGATTCAGGTATGATGATTCTAACTGAAATAAGTCACACAGAAAAAGAAACATCATAAGATATCAGTAATACACGGAATGTAAACTTGGCTACACAGGAACTGAATTACAGAACAGAACAGTGTCTCAAATTAAGAAAACCAACTTATGCTTGCTTAAGGGTAAAGGTGAGTTGGGGTGCTGCATAAAACCAGAGATTGAAATGAGCACAGATAAAGTTCCTTAAGTCAAATATGGAATAGACAAGAGCTACTCCTTGCTCAACGAAATGGACTCAACACCGCATATTAAACGCCTAAGAATGTACCTGACTAGTAAGTATCGTAAAACCTATGGATTGCTATGTCTCCGAAAGAGAATCAAGCATGTGTACAGGGGCATAAACGCAGCAGTGATAGGATTGGAGAGGTTCGGTGAGCAAATGAAGACCCTTTGAAGTCATATTGCATGGTACCCATTACACGGGTCTTAACTCTCCAGGTTTAAGGTATTCTTCCTTCAGCTAAAACATGCATGTGGAACCCAAGTATGATCAACCATGTGAACGGGAGACGTGTTCAAATATGTCTCAGTTTTCCTCCCCTGGTACTCGGGTGCAACATTCCAGACGCTTTACTAACACTCTCCCGACTTGGAGAGTCAGCGCCTTTAACCTCCTGTTTGGCCCAGTTTGCAATTTCTGCGGAAGATGAACAGGAATAGCGAGAACCAATGAGAGGCTAGCTGGAGGTGTCTGGACGGGCAAATTTAACTCTCATTTCCCACCAGGAAGAGGAAATAACCAAAGGCTCAGCGTGCCGTACCGGAACCAGATTAGGGCCTGAAGCCATCCTGCGGTGTTGCGGCCAGGTCACAAGAAAGCGAGTTGAAGAAAGGAGCTCAGGGGCACTGTAATTCACAAACCTGCAGAGTTATAAATGACAGCTATCGTCCAAAAATAGACTGAAGTAAGGCTGCCAAGAGGACTTGAAAGCGGGGCAGAATTGCAGGAAACCGATTTCAGGAGGTAGACTGGAATTGCATTGAAAGCATAGGAAAAGAGGCAGAACGTCCACAATGATGCACTTGGCCAAAAAGGGCGTATGCGTTTTTTCCTGAATATATTCAGGAAAAAACGCATACGCCCTTTTTGGCCAACCAAGCAAGCTTGCAAAGGAAATCTGCACTACAATGAAGTCTCACTTCCCCCCAGTCAAAAGGGCCATCTGAAAAAAGTGTAAAATCCAGAAAGGCAGGACAGGCCATGGAGAACTGGGAGCCTTGTTATGCTGATGGGCGGGATGTAAATTGCCAACAACCACTCGGGAGAAGTGTATGGTGTTTCCTGAAACATCTAAAAAACAAAACAACAGAACCTAGGGCACTTCCACTTATGGTCCTATAGCTTAGGGAAATTAAAATCAAAGAGACACAGCCACCCCAAAGTTTGGAACGGCTCTGTTTACAAGAACCTCGTTTACAGTACAAGTTCAACATCGCAGAAAGTGAAAAATGGATAAAGAAGTTGTGGTATTTACTTACAAAGCAATATCACTCAGCAATGAAATCTGTGTCATCAGGCCCTTAACAGCACAATGAGTGGATTCAGGTTAGATGAATCTAACTGAAGTAAGTCACACAGAAAAAGAAACATCATAAGATATCACTAATACACGGAATGTAAACTTGGCTACACAGGAACTGAATTACAGAACAGAACAGGGTCTCAAATTTAGAAAACCAACTTATGCTTGCTTAAGGGTAAAGGTGAGTTGGGGTGCTGCATAAAACCAGAGATTGAAATGAGCACAGATAAAGTTCCTTAAGTCAAATATGGAATAGACAAGAGCTACTCCTTGCTCAACGAAATGGACTCAACACCGCATATTAAACGCCTAAGAATGTACCTGACTAGTAAGTATCTTAAAACCTATGGATTGCTATGTCTCCGAAAGTGAATCAAGCATGTGTACAGGGGCATAAACGCAGCAGTGATAGGATTGGAGAGGTTCGGTGAGCAAATGAAGACCCTTTGAAGTCATATTGCATGGTACCCATTACACGGGTCTCAACTCTCCAGGTTTAAGGTATTCTTCCTTCAGCTAAAACATGCATGTGGAACCCAAGTATGATCAACCATGTGATCGGGAGACGTGTTCAAATATGTCTCAGTTTTCCTCCCCTTGTACTCGGGTGCAACATTCCAGACGCTTTACTAACACTCTCCCCACTTGGAGAGTCAGCGCCTTTAACCTCCTGTTTGGCCCAGTTTGCAATTTCTGCGGAAGATGAACAGGAATAGCGAGAACCAATGAGAGACTAGCTGGAGGTGTCTGGACGGGCAAATTTAACTCTCATTTCCCACCAGGAAGAGGAAATAACCAAAGGCTCAGCGTGCCGTACCTGAACCAGATTAGGGCCTGAAGCCATCCTGCGGTGTTGTGGCCAGGTCACAAGAAAGCGAGTTGAAGAAAGGAGCTCAGGGGCACTGTAATTCACAAACCTGCAGAGTTATAAATGACAGCTATCGTCCAAAAATAGACTGAAGTAAGGCTGCCAAGAGGACTTGAAAGCGGGGCAGAATTGCAGGAAACCGATTTCAGGAGGTAGACTGGAATTGCATTGCAAGCATAGGAAAAGAGGCAGAACGTCCACAATGATGCACTTGGCCAAAAAGGGCGTATGCGTTTTTTCCTGAATATCTTCAGGAAAAAACGCATACGCCCTTTTTGGCCAACCAAGCAAGCTTGCAAAGGAAATCTGCACTACAATGAAGTCTCACTTCCCCCCGGTCAAAAGGGCCATCTGAAAAAAGTGTAAAATCCAGAAAGGCAGGACAGGCCATGGAGAACTGGGAGCCTTGTTATGCTGATGGGCGGGATGTAAATTGCCAACAACCACTCGGGAGAAGTGTATGGTGTTTCCTGAAACATCTAAAAAACAAAGCAACAGAACCTAGGGCACTGCCACTTATGGTCCTATAGCTTAGGGAAATTAAAATCAAAAAGACACAGCCACCCCAAAGTTTGGGACGCCTCTGTTTACAAGAACCTCGTTTACAGTACAAGTTCAACATCGCAGAAAGTGAAAAATGCATAAAGAAGTTGTGGTATTTACTTACAAAGCAATATCACTCAGCAATGAAATCTGTGTCATCAGGCCCTTAGCAGCACAATGAGTGGATTCAGGTATGATGATTCTAACTGAAATAAGTCACACAGAAAAAGAAACATCATAAGATATCAGTAATACACGGAATGGAAACTTGGCTACACAGGAACTGAATTACAGAACAGAACAGGGTCTCAAATTTAGAAAACCAACTTATGCTTGCTTAAGGGGAAAGGTGAGTTGGGGTGCTGCATAAAACCAGAGATTGAAATGAGCACAGATAAAGTTCCTTAAGTCAAATATGGAATAGACAAGAGCTACTCCTTGCTCAACGAAATGGACTCAACACCGCATATTAAACGCCTAAGAATGTACCTGACTAGTAAGTATCTTAAAACCTATGGATTGCTATGTCTCCGAAAGAGAATCAAGCATGTGTACAGGGGCATAAATGCAGCAGTGATAGGATTGGAGAGGTTCGGTGAGCAAATGAAGACCCTTTGAAGTCATATTGCATGGTACCCATTCCACGGGTTTCAACTACCCAGGTTTAAGGTATTGTTCCTTCAGCTAAAACATGCATGTGGAACCTAGAGTATGATCAACCATGTGATCGGGAGACGTGTTCAAATATGTCTCAGTTTTCCTCCCCTGGTACTCGGGTGCAACATTACAGACGCTTTACTAACACTCTCCCCACTTGGAGCGTCAGTCCCTTTAACCTCCTGTTTGGCCCAGTTTGCAATTTCTGCGGAAGATGAACAGGAATAGCGAGAACCAATGAGAGGCTAGCTGGAGGTGTCTGGACGGGCAAATTTAACTCTCATTTCCCACCAGGAAGAGGAATTAACTAAAGGCTCAGCGTGCCGTGCCGGAACCAGATTAGGGCCTGAAGCCATCCTGCGGTGTTGCGGCCAGGTCACAAGAAAGCGAGTTGAAGAAAGGAGCTCAGGGGCACTGTAATTCACAAACCTGCAGAGTTATAAATGACAGCTATCGTCCAAAAATAGACTGAAGTAAGGCTGCCAAGAGGACTTGAAAGCGGGGCAGAATTGCAGGAAACCGATTTCAGGAGGTAGACTGGAATTGCATTGAAAGCATAGGAAAAGAGGCAGAACGTCCACAATGATGCACTTGGCCAAAAAGGGCGTATGCGTTTTTTCCTGAATATATTCAGGAAAAAACGCATACGCCCTTTTTGGCCAACCAAGCAAGCTTGCAAAGGAAAAATGCACTACAATGAAGTCTCACTTCCCCCCGGTCAAAAGGGCCATCTGAAAAAAGTGTAAAATCCAGAAAGGCAGGACAGGCCATGGAGAACTGGGAGCCTTGTTATGCTGATGGGCGGGATGTAAATTGCCAACAGACACTCGGGAGAAGTGTATGGTGTTTCCTGAAACATCTAAAAAACAAAGCAACAGAGCCTAGGGCACTGCCACTTATGGTCCTATAGCTTAGGGAAATTAAAATCAAAAAGACACAGCCACCCCAAAGTTTGGGACGCCTCTGTTTACAAGAACCTCGTTTACAGTACAAGTTCAACATCGCAGAAAGTGAAAAATGGATAAAGAACTTGTGGTACTTACGTACAATGCAGTATCACTCAGCAATGAAATCTATGTCATCAGGCCCGTAGCAGCATAATGAGTGGATTCAGGTACGATGATTCTAACTGAAATAAGTCACACAGAAAAAGAAACATCATAAGATATCACTAATACACGGAATGTAAACTTGGCTACACAGGAACTGCATTCCAAAACAGAACAGGGTCTCAAATTTAGAAAACCAACTTATGCTTGCTTAAGGGGAAAGGTGAGTTGGGGTGCTGCATAAAACCAGAGATTGAAATGAGCACAGATAAAGTTCCTTAAGCCAAATATGGAATAGACAAGAGCTACTCCTTGCTCAACGAAATGGACTCAAAACCCCATATTAAACCCCTAAGAATGTACCTGAGTAGTAAGTATCTTAAAACCTATGGATTGCTATGTCTCCAAAAGAGAATCAAGCGTGTGTACAGGGGAATAAACGCAGCAGTGATAGGATTGGAGAGGTTCGGTGAGCAAATGAAGACCCTTTGAAGTCATATTGCATGGTACCCATTCCACGGGTTTCAACTACCCAGGTTTAAGGTATTCTTCCTTCAGCTAAAACATGCATGTGGAACCTAGAGTATGATCAACCATGTGATCGGGAGACGTGTTCAAATATGTCTCAGTTTTCCTCCCCTGGTACTCGGGTGCAACATTCCAGACACTTTACTAACACTCTCCCCACTTGGAGAGTCAGTCCCTTTAACCTCCTGTTTGGCCCAGTTTGCAATTTCTGCGGAAGATGAACAGGAATAGCGAGAACCAATGAGAGGCTAGCTGGAGGTGTCTGGACGGGCAAATTTAACTCTCATTTCCCACCAGGAAGAGGAATTAACCAAAGGCTCAGCATGCCGGGCCAGAACCAGATTAGGGCCTGAAGCCATCCTGCGGTGTTGCGGCCAGGTCACAAGAAAGCGAGTTGAAGAAAGGAGCTCAGGGGCACTGTAATTCACAAACCTGCAGAGTTATAAATGACAGCTATCGTCCAAAAATAGACTGAAGTAAGGCTGCCAAGAGGACTTGAAAGCGGGGCAGAATTGCAGGAAACCGATTTCAGGAGGTAGACTGGAATTGCATTGAAAGCATAGGAAAAGAGGCAGAACGTCCACAATGATGCACTTGGCCAAAAAGGGCGTATGCGTTTTTTCCTGAATATATTCAGGAAAAAACGCATACGCCCTTTTTGGCCAACCAAGCAAGCTTGCAAAGGAAATCTGCACTACAATGAAGTCTCACTTCCCCCCGGTCAAAAGGGCCATCTGAAAAAAGTGTAAAATCCAGAAAGGCAGGACAGGCCATGGAGAACTGGGAGCCTTGTT
The DNA here is from genome assembly GCF_951394435.1 of Stenella coeruleoalba. Taxonomy (NCBI): domain Eukaryota; kingdom Metazoa; phylum Chordata; class Mammalia; order Artiodactyla; family Delphinidae; genus Stenella; species Stenella coeruleoalba. The sequence goes on along the minus strand of NC_137149.1, from coordinate 90,975,143 downwards.
ATGCTGATGGGCGGGATGTAAATTGCCAACAACCACTCGGGAGAAGTGTATGGTGTTTCCTGAAACATCTAAAAAACAAAGCAACAGAGCCTAGGGCACTTCCACTTATGGTCCTATAGCTTAGGGAAATTAAAATCAAAAAGACACAGCCACCCCAAAGTTTGGGACGCCTCTGTTTACAAGAACCTCGTTTACAGTACAAGTTCAACATCGCAGAAAGTGAAAAATGGATAAAGAAGTTGTGGTATTTACTTACAAAGCAATATCACTCAGCAATGAAATCTGTGTCATCAGGCCCTTAGCAGCACAATGAGTGGATTCAGGTATGATGATTCTAACTGAAATAAGTCACACAGAAAAAGAAACATCATAAGATATCAGTAATACACGGAATGTAAACTTGGCTACACAGGAACTGAATTACAGAACAGAACAGGGTCTCAAATTTAGAAAACCAACTTATGCTTGCTTAAGGGGAAAGGTGAGTTGGGGTGCTGCATAAAACCAGAGATTGAAATGAGCACAGATAAAGTTCCTTAAGTCAAATATGGAATAGACAAGAGCTACTCCTTGCTCAACGAAATGGACTCAACACCGCATATTAAACGCCTAAGAATGTACCTGACTAGTAAGTATCTTAAAACCTATGGATTGCTATGTCTCCGAAAGAGAATCAAGCATGTGTACAGGGGCATAAACGCAGCAGTGATAGGATTGGAGAGGTTCGGTGAGCAAATGAAGACCCTTTGAAGTCATATTGCATGGTACCCATTCCACGGGTTTCAACTACCCAGGTTTAAGGTATTCTTCCTTCAGCTAAAACATGCATGTGGAACCTAGAGTATGATCAACCATGTGATCGGGAGACGTGTTCAAATATGTCTCAGTTTTCCTCCCCTGGTACTCGGGTGCAACATTCCAGACGCTTTACTAACACTCTCCCCACTTGGAGCGTCAGTCCCTTTAACCTCCTGTTTGGCCCAGTTTGCAATTTCTGCGGAAGATGAACAGGAATAGCGAGAACCAATGAGAGGCTAGCTGGAGGTGTCTGGACGGGCAAATTTAACTCTCATTTCCCACCAGGAAGAGGAATTAACTAAAGGCTCAGCGTGCCGTGCCGGAACCAGATTAGGGCCTGAAGCCATCCTGCGGTGTTGCGGCCAGCTCACAAGAAAGCGAGTTGAAGAAAGGAGCTCAGGGGCACTGTAATTCACAAACCTGCAGAGTTATAAATGACAGCTATCGTCCAAAAATAGACTGAAGTAAGGCTGCCAAGAGGACTTGAAAGCGGGGCAGAATTGCAGGAAACCGATTTCAGGAGGTAGACTGGAATTGCATTGAAAGCATAGGAAAAGAGGCAGAACGTCCACAATGATGCACTTGGCCAAAAAGGGCGTATGCGTTTTTTCCTGAATATATTCAGGAAAAAACGCATACGCCCTTTTTGGCCAACCAAGCAAGCTTGCAAAGGAAATCTGCACTACAATGAAGTCTCACTTCCCCCCGGTCAAAAGGGCCATCTGAAAAAAGTGTAAAATCCAGAAAGGCAGGACAGGCCATGGAGAACTGGGAGCCTTGTTATGCTGATGGGCGGGATGTAAATTGCCAACAACCACTCGGGAGAAGTGTATGGTGTTTCCTGAAACATCTAAAAAACAAAGCAACAGAGCCTAGGGCACTGCCACTTATGGTCCTATAGCTTAGGGAAATTAAAATCAAAAAGACACAGCCACCCCAAAGTTTGGGACGCCTCTGTTTACAAGAACCTCGTTTACAGTACAAGTTCAACATCGCAGAAAGTGAAAAATGGATAAAGAACTTGTGGTACTTACGTACAATGCAGTATCACTCAGCAATGAAATCTATGTCATCAGGCCCGTAGCAGCATAATGAGTGGATTCAGGTACGATGATTCTAACTGAAATAAGTCACACAGAAAAAGAAACATCATAAGATATCACTAATACACGGAATGTAAACTTGGCTACACAGGAACTGCATTCCAAAACAGAACAGGGTCTCAAATTTAGAAAACCAACTTATGCTTGCTTAAGGGGAAAGGTGAGTTGGGGTGCTGCATAAAACCAGAGATTGAAATGAGCACAGATAAAGTTCCTTAAGCCAAATATGGAATAGACAAGAGCTACTCCTTGCTCAACGAAATGGACTCAAAACCCCATATTAAACCCCTAAGAATGTACCTGACTAGTAAGTATCTTAAAACCTATGGATTGCTATGTCTCCAAAAGAGAATCAAGCGTGTGTACAGGGGAATGAACGCAGCAGTGATAGGATTGGAGAGGTTCGGTGAGCAAATGAAGACCCTTTGAAGTCATATTGCATGGTACCCATTCCACGGGTTTCAACTACCCAGGTTTAAGGTATTCTTCCTTCAGCTAAAACATGCATGTGGAACCTAGAGTATGATCAACCATGTGATCGGGAGACGTGTTCAAATATGTCTCAGTTTTCCTCCCCTGGTACTCGGGTGCAACATTCCAGACGCTTTACTAACACTCTCCCCACTTGGAGAGTCAGTCCCTTTAACCTCCTGTTTGGCCCAGTTTGCAATTTCTGCGGAAGATGAACAGGAATAGCGAGAACCAATGAGAGGCTAGCTGGAGGTGTCTGGACGGGCAAATTTAACTCTCATTTCCCACCAGGAAGAGGAATTAACCAAAGGCTCAGCATGCCGGGCCAGAACCAGATTAGGGCCTGAAGCCATCCTGCGGTGTTGCGGCCAGGTCACAAGAAAGCGAGTTGAAGAAAGGAGCTCAGGGGCACTGTAATTCACAAACCTGCAGAGTTATAAATGACAGCTATCGTCCAAAAATAGACTGAAGTAAGGCTGCCAAGAGGACTTGAAAGCGGGGCAGAATTGCAGGAAACCGATTTCAGGAGGTAGACTGGAACTGCATTGAAAGCATAGGAAAAGAGGCAGAACGTCCACAATGATGCACTTGGCCAAAAAGGGCGTATGCGTTTTTTCCTGAATATATTCAGGAAAAAACGCATACGCCCTTTTTGGCCAACCAAGCAAGCTTGCAAAGGAAATCTGCACTACAATGAAGTCTCACTTCCCCCCGGTCAAAAGGGCCATCTGAAAAAAGTGTAAAATCCAGAAAGGCAGGACAGGCCATGGAGAACTGGGAGCCTTGTTATGCTGATGGGCGGGATGTAAATTGCCAACAACCACTCGGGAGAAGTGTATGGTGTTTCCTGAAACATCTAAAAAACAAAGCAACAGAGCCTAGGGCACTTCCACTTATGGTCCTATAGCTTAGGGAAATTAAAATCAAAAAGACACAGCCACCCCAAAGTTTGGGACGCCTCTGTTTACAAGAACCTCGTTTACAGTACAAGTTCAACATCGCAGAAAGTGAAAAATGCATAAAGAAGTTGTGGTATTTACTTACAAAGCAATATCACTCAGCAATGAAATCTGTGTCATCAGGCCCTTAGCAGCACAATGAGTGGATTCAGGTATGATGATTCTAACTGAAATAAGTCACACAGAAAAAGAAACATCATAAGATATCAGTAATACACGGAATGTAAACTTGGCTACACAGGAACTGAATTACAGAACAGAACAGGGTCTCAAATTTAGAAAACCAACTTATGCTTGCTTAAGGGGAAAGGTGAGTTGGGGTGCTGCATAAAACCAGAGATTGAAATGAGCACAGATAAAGTTCCTTAAGTCAAATATGGAATAGACAAGAGCTACTCCTTGCTCAACGAAATGGACTCAACACCGCATATTAAACGCCTAAGAATGTACCTGACTAGTAAGTATCTTAAAACCTATGGATTGCTATGTCTCCGAAAGAGAATCAAGCATGTGTACAGGGGCATAAACGCAGCAGTGATAGGATTGGAGAGGTTCGGTGAGCAAATGAAGACCCTTTGAAGTCATATTGCATGGTACCCATTACACGGGTCTTAACTCTCCAGGTTTAAGGTATTCTTCCTTCAGCTAAAACATGCATGTGGAACCCAAGTATGATCAACCATGTGAACGGGAGACGTGTTCAAATATGTCTCAGTTTTCCTCCCCTGGTACACGGGTGCAATATTCCAGACGCTTTACTAACACTCTCCCGACTTGGAGAGTCAGCGCCTTTAACCTCCTGTTTGGCCCAGTTTGCAATTTCTGCGGAAGATGAACAGGAATAGCGAGAACCAATGAGAGGATAGCTGGAGGTGTCTGGACGGGCAAATTTAACTCTCATTTCCCACCAGGAAGAGGAAATAACCAAAGGCTCAGCGTGCCGTACCGGAACCAGATTAGGGCCTGAAGCCATCCTGCGGTGTTGCGGCCAGCTCAAAAGAAAGCGAGTTGAAGAAAGGAGCTCAGGGGCACTGTAATTCACAAACCTGCAGAGTTATAAATGACAGCTATCGTCCAAAAATAGACTGAAGTAAGGCTGCCAAGAGGACTTGAAAGCGGGGCACAATTGCAGGAAACCGATTTCAGGAGGTAGACTGGAATTGCATTGAAAGCATAGGAAAAGAGGCAGAACGTCCACAATGATGCACTTGGCCAAAAAGGGCGTATGCGTTTTTTCCTGAATATATTCAGGAAAAAACGCATACGCCCTTTTTGGCCAACCAAGCAAGCTTGCAAAGGAAATCTGCACTACAATGAAGTCTCACTTCCCCCCGGTCAAAAGGGCCATCTGAAAAAAGTGTAAAATCCAGAAAGGCAGGACAGGCCATGGAGAACTGGGAGCCTTGTTATGCTGATGGGCGGGATGTAAATTGCCAACAACCACTCGGGAGAAGTGTATGGTGTTTCCTGAAACATCTAAAAAACAAAGCAACAGAACCTAGGGCACTTCCACTTATGGTCCTATAGCTTAGGGAAATTAAAATCAAAAAGACACAGCCACCCCAAAGTTTGGGACGCCTCTGTTTACAAGAACCTCGTTTACAGTACAAGTTCAACATCGCAGAAAGTGAAAAATGGATAAAGAAGTTGTGGTATTTACTTACAAAGCAATATCACTCAGCAATGAAATTTGTGTCATCAGGCCCTTAGCAGCACAATGAGTGGATTCAGGTATGATGATTCTAACTGAAATAAGTCACACAGAAAAAGAAACATCATAAGATATCAGTAATACACGGAATGTAAACTTGGCTACACAGGAACTGAATTACAGAACAGAACAGGGTCTCAAATTTAGAAAACCAACTTATGCTTGCTTAAGGGGAAAGGTGAGTTGGGGTGCTGCATAAAACCAGAGATTGAAATGAGCACAGATAAAGTTCCTTAAGCCAAATATGGAATAGACAAGAGCTACTCCTTGCTCAACGAAATGGACTCAACACCCCATATTAAACGCCTAAGAATGTACCTGACTAGTAAGTATCTTAAAACCTATGGATTGCTATGTCTCCAAAAGAGAATCAAGCGTGTGTACAGGGGCATAAACGCAGCAGTGATAGCATTGGAGAGGTTCGGTGAGCAAATGAAGACCCTTTGAAGTCATATTGCATGGCACCCATTCCACGGGTCTCAACTCTCCTGGTTTAAGGTATTCTTCCTTCAGCTAAAACATGCATGTGGAACCCAGATTATGATCAACCATGTGAACGGGAGACGTGTTCAAATATGTCTCAGTTTTCCTCCCCTGGTACTCGGGTGCAACATTCCAGACGCTTTACTAACACTCTCCCCACTTGGAGAGTCAGCGCCTTTAACCTCCTGTTTGGCCCAGTTTGCAATTTCTGCGGAAGATGAACAGGAATAGCGAGAACCAATGAGAGGCTAGCTGGAGGTGTCTGGACGGGCAAATTTAACTCTCATTTCCCACCAGGAAGAGGAATTAACCAAAGGCTCAGCGTGCCGTGCCGGAACCAGATTAGGGCCTGAAGCCATCCTGCGGTGTTGCGGCCAGGTCACAAGAAAGCGAGTTGAAGAAAGGAGCTCAGGGGCACTGTAATTCACAAACCTGCAGAGTTATAAATGACAGCTATCGTCCAAAAATAGACTGAAGTAAGGCTGCCAAGAGGACTTGAAAGCGGGGCAGAATTGCAGGAAACCGATTTCAGGAGGTAGACTGGAATTGCATTGAAAGCATAGGAAAGGAGGCAGAACGTCCACAATGATGCACTTGGCCAAAAAGGGCGTATGCGTTTTTTCCTGAATATATTCAGGAAAAAACGCATACGCCCTTTTTGGCCAACCAAGCAAGCTTGCAAAGGAAATCTGCACTACAATGAAGTCTCACTTCCCCCCGGTCAAAAGGGCCATCTGAAAAAAGTGTAAAATTCAGAAAGGCAGGACAGGCCATGGAGAACTGGGAGCCTTGTTATGCTGATGGGCGGGATGTAAATTGCCAACAACCACTCGGGAGAAGTGTATGGTGTTTCCTGAAACATCTAAAAAACAAAGCAACAGAACCTAGGGCACTTCCACTTATGGTCCTATAGCTTAGGGAAATTAAAATCAAAAAGACACAGCCACCCCAAAGTTTGGAACGGCTCTGTTTACAAGAACCTCGTTTACAGTACAAGTTCAACATCGCAGAAAGTGAAAAATGGATAAAGAAGTTGTGGTATTTACTTACAAAGCAATATCACTCAGCAATGAAATCTGTGTCATCAGGCCCTTAGCATCGCAATGAGTGGATTCAGGTATGATGATTCTAACTGAAATAAGTCACACAGAAAAAGAAACATCATAAGATATCAGTAATACACGGAATGTAAACTTGGCTACACAGGAACTGAATTACAGAACAGAACAGGGTCTCAAATTTAGAAAACCAACTTATGCTTGCTTAAGGGGAAAGGTGAGTTGGGGTGCTGCATAAAACCAGAGATTGAAATGAGCACAGATAAAGTTCCTTAAGTCAAATATGGAATAGACAAGAGCTACTCCTTGCTCAACGAAATGGACTCAACACCGCATATTAAACGCCTAAGAATGTACCTGACTAGTAAGTATCTTAAAACCTATGGATTGCTATGTCTCCGAAAGAGAATCAAGCATGTGTACAGGGGCATAAACGCAGCAGTGATAGGATTGGAGAGGTTCGGTGAGCAAATGAAGACCCTTTGAAGTCATATTGCGTGGTACCCATTACACGGGTCTTAACTCTCCAGGTTTAAGGTATTCTTCCTTCAGCTAAAACATGCATGTGGAACCCAAGTATGATCAACCATGTGAACGGGAGACGTGTTCAAATATGTCTCAGTTTTCCTCCCCTGGTACTCGGGTGCAACATTCCAGACGCTTTACTAACACTCTCCCCACTTGGAGAGTCAGCGCCTTTAACCTCCTGTTTGGCCCAGTTTGCAATTTCTGCAGAAGATGAACAGGAATAGCGAGAACCAATGAGAGACTAGCTGGAGGTGCCTGGACGGGCAAATTTAACTCTCATTTCCCACCAGGAAGAGGAAATAACCAAAGGCTCAGCGTGCCGTACCGGAACCAGATTAGGGCCTGAAGCCATCCTGCGGTGTTGCGGCCAGGTCACAAGAAAGCGAGTTGAAGAAAGGAGCTCAGGGGCACTGTAATTCACAAACCTGCAGAGTTATAAATGACAGCTATCGTCCAAAAATAGACTGAAGTAAGGCTGCCAAGAGGACTTGAAATCGGGGCAGAATTGCAGGAAACCGATTTCAGGAGGTAGACTGGAATTGCATTGAAAGCATAGGAAAAGAGGCAGAACGTCCACAATGATGCACTTGGCCAAAAAGGGCGTATGCGTTTTTTCCTGAATATATTCAGGAAAAAACGCATACGCCCTTTTTGGCCAACCAAGCAAGCTTGCAAAGGAAATCTGCACTACAATGAAGTCTCACTTCCCCCCGGTCAAAAGGGCCATCTGAAAAAAGTGTAAAATCCAGAAAGGCAGGACAGGCCATGGAGAACTGGGAGCCTTGTTATGCTGATGGGCGGGATGTAAATTGCCAACAGACACTCGGGAGAAGTGTATGGTGTTTCCTGAAACATCTAAAAAACAAAGCAACAGAGCCTAGGGCACTGCCACTTATGGTCCTATAGCTTAGGGAAATTAAAATCAAAAAGACACAGCCACCCCAAAGTTTGGGACGCCTCTGTTTACAAGAACCTCGTTTACAGTACAAGTTCAACATCGCAGAAAGTGAAAAATGGATAAAGAAGTTGTGGTATTTACTTACAAAGCAATATCACTCAGCAATGAAATCTATGTCATCAGGCCCTTAGCATCACAATGAGTGGATTCAGGTATGATGATTCTAACTGAAATAAGTCACACAGAAAAAGAAACATCATAAGATATCAGTAATACACGGAATGTAAACTTGGCTACACAGGAACTGAATTACAGAACAGAACAGGGTCTCAAATTTAGAAAACCAACTTATGCTTGCTTAAGGGTAAAGGTGAGTTGGGGTGCTGCATAAAACCAGAGATTGAAATGAGCACAGATAAAGTTCCTTAAGTCAAATATGGAATAGACAAGAGCTACTCCTTGCTCAACGAAATGGACTCAACACTGCATATTAAAGCCTAAGAATGTACCTGACTAGTAAGTATCTTAAAACCTATGGATTGCTATGTCTCCGAAAGAGAATCAAGCATGTGTACAGGGGCATAAACGCAGCAGTGATAGGATTGGAGAGGTTCGGTGAGCAAATGAAGACCCTTTGAAGTCATATTGCATGGTACCCATTCCACGGGTTTCAACTACCCAGGTTTAAGGTATTCTGCCTTCAGCTAAAACATGCATGTGGAACCTAGAGTATGATCAACCATGTGAATGGGAGACGTGTTCAAATATGTCTCAGTTTTCGTACCCTGGTACTCGGGTGCAACATTCCAGACGCTTTACTAACACTCTCCCGACTTGGAGAGTCAGTCCCTTTAACCTCCTGTTTGGCCCAGTTTGCAATTTCTGCGGAAGATGAACAGGAATAGCGAGAACCAATGAGAGACTAGCTGGAGGTGTCTGAACGGGCAAATTTAACTCTCATTTCCCACCAGGAAGAGGAATTAACCAAAGGCTCAGCGTGCCGTGCCGGAACCAGATTAGGGCCTGAAGCCATCCTGCGGTGTTGCGGCCAGCTCAAAAGAAAGCGAGTTGAAGAATGGAGCTCAGGGGCACTGTAATTCACAAACCTGCAGAGTTATAAATGACAGCTATCGTCCAAAAATAGACTGAAGTAAGGCTGCCAAGAGGACTTGAAAGCGGGGCAGAATTGCAGGAAACCGATTTCAGGAGGTAGACTGGAATTGCATTGAAAGCATAGGAAAAGAGGCAGAACGTCCACAATGATGCACTTGGCCAAAAAGGGCGTATGCGTTTTTTCCTGAATATATTCAGGAAAAAACGCATACGCCCTTTTTGGCCAACCAAGCAAGCTTGCAAAGGAAATCTGCACTACAATGAAGTCTCACTTCCCCCTGGTCAAAAGGGCCATCTGAAAAAAGTGTAAAATCCAGAAAGGCAGGACAGGCCATGGAGAACTGGGAGCCTTGTTATGCTGATGGGCGGGATGTAAATTGCCAACAACCACTCGGGAGAAGTGTATGGTGTTTCCTGAAACATCTAAAAAACAAAGCAACAGAGCCTAGGGCACTGCCACTTATGGTCCTATAGCTTAGGGAAATTAAAATCAAAAAGACACAGCCACCCCAAAGTTTGGGACGCCTCTGTTTACAAGAACCTCGTTTACAGTACAAGTTCAACATCGCAGAAAGTGAAAAATGGATAAAGAAGTTGTGGTATTTACTTACAAAGCAATATCACTCAGCAATGAAATCTGTGTCATCAGGCCCTTAGCATCACAATGAGTGGATTCAGGTATGATGATTCTAACTGAAATAAGTCACACAGAAAAAGAAACATCATAAGATATCAGTAATACATGGAATGTAAACTTGGCTACACAGGAACTGAATTACAGAACAGAACAGGGTCTCAAATTTAGAAAACCAACTTATGCTTGCTTAAGGGGAAAGGTGAGTTGGGGTGCTGCATAAAACCAGAGATTGAAATGAGCACAGATAAAGTTCCTTAAGCCAAATATGGAATAGACAAGAGCTACTCCTTGCTCAACGAAATGGACTCAGCACCGCATATTAAACGCCTAAGAATGTACCTGACTAGTAAGTATCGTAAAACCTATGGATTGCTATGTCTCCAAAAGAGAATCAAGCATGTGTACAGGGGCATAAACGCAGCAGTGATAGGATTGGAGAGGTTCGGTGAGCAAATGAAGACCCTTTGAAGTCATATTGCATGGTACCCATTACACGGGTCTCAACTCTCCAGGTTTAAGGTATTCTTCCTTCAGCTAAAACATGCATGTGGAACCCAAGTATGATCAACCATGTGAACGGGAGACGTGTTCAAATATGTCTCAGTTTTCCTCCCCTGGTACTCGGGTGCAACATTCCAGACGCTTTACTAACACTCTCCCCACTTGGAGAGTCAGCGTCTTTAACCTCCTGTTTGGCCCAGTTTGCAATTTCTGCGGAAGATGAACAGGAATAGCGAGAACCAATGAGAGGCTAGCTGGAGGTGTCTGGACGGGCAAATTTAACTCTCATTTCCCACCAGGAAGAGGAAATAACCAAAGGCTCAGCGTGCCGTACCGGAACCAGATTAGGGCCTGAAGCCATCCTGCGGTGTTGCGGCCAGGTCACAAGAAAGCGAGTTGAATAAAGGAGCTCAGGGGCACTGTAATTCACAAACCTGCAGAGTTATAAATGACAGCTATCGTCCAAAAATAGACTGAAGTAAGGCTGCCAAGAGGACTTGAAAGCGGGGCAGAATTGCAGGAAACCGATTTCAGGAGGTAGACTGGAATTGCATTGAAAGCATAGGAAAAGAGGCAGAACGTCCACAATGATGCACTTGGGCAAAAAGGGCGTATGCGTTTTTTCCTGAATATATTCAGGAAAAAACGCATACGCCCTTTTTGGCCAACCAAGCAAGCTTGCAAAGGAAATCTGCACTACAATGAAGTCTCACTTCCCCCTGGTCAAAAGGGCCATCTGAAAAAAGTGTAAAATCCAGAAAGGCAGGACAGGCCATGGAGAACTGGGAGCCTTGTTATGCTGATGGGCGGGATGTAAATTGCCAACAACCACTCGGGAGAAGTGTATGGTGTTTCCTGAAACATCTAAAAAACAAAGCAACAGAGCCTAGGGCACTGCCACTTATGGTCCTATAGCTTAGGGAAATTAAAATCAAAAAGACACAGCCACCCCAAAGTTTGGGACGCCTCTGTTTACAAGAACCTCGTTTACAGTACAAGTTCAACATCGCAGAAAGTGAAAAATGGATAAAGAAGTTGTGGTATTTACTTACAAAGCAATATCACTCAGCAATGAAATCTGTGTCATCAGGCCCTTAGCATCACAATGAGTGGATTCAGGTATGATGATTCTAACTGAAATAAGTCACACAGAAAAAGAAACATCATAAGATATCAGTAATACATGGAATGTAAACTTGGCTACACAGGAACTGAATTACAGAACAGAACAGGGTCTCAAATTTAGAAAACCAACTTATGCTTGCTTAAGGGGAAAGGTGAGTTGGGGTGCTGCATAAAACCAGAGATTGAAATGAGCACAGATAAAGTTCCTTAAGCCAAATATGGAATAGACAAGAGCTACTCCTTGCTCAACGAAATGGACTCAGCACCGCATATTAAACGCCTAAGAATGTACCTGACTAGTAAGTATCGTAAAACCTATGGATTGCTATGTCTCCAAAAGAGAATCAAGCATGTGTACAGGGGCATAAACGCAGCAGTGATAGGATTGGAGAGGTTCGGTGAGCAAATGAAGACCCTTTGAAGTCATATTGCATGGTACCCATTACACGGGTCTCAACTCTCCAGGTTTAAGGTATTCTTCCTTCAGCTAAAACATGCATGTGGAACCCAAGTATGATCAACCATGTGAACGGGAGACGTGTTCAAATATGTCTCAGTTTTCCTCCCCTGGTACTCGGGTGCAACATTCCAGACGCTTTACTAACACTCTCCCCACTTGGAGAGTCAGCGTCTTTAACCTCCTGTTTGGCCCAGTTTGCAATTTCTGCGGAAGATGAACAGGAATAGCGAGAACCAATGAGAGGCTAGCTGGAGGTGTCTGGACGGGCAAATTTAACTCTCATTTCCCACCAGGAAGAGGAAATAACCAAAGGCTCAGCGTGCCGTACCGGAACCAGATTAGGGCCTGAAGCCATCCTGCGGTGTTGCGGCCAGGTCACAAGAAAGCGAGTTGAATAAAGGAGCTCAGGGGCACTGTAATTCACAAACCTGCAGAGTTATAAATGACAGCTATCGTCCAAAAATAGACTGAAGTAAGGCTGCCAAGAGGACTTGAAAGCGGGGCAGAATTGCAGGAAACCGATTTCAGGAGGTAGACTGGAATTGCATTGAAAGCATAGGAAAAGAGGCAGAACGTCCACAATGATGCACTTGGGCAAAAAGGGCGTATGCGTTTTTTCCTGAATATATTCAGGAAAAAACGCATACGCCCTTTTTGGCCAACCAAGCAAGCTTGCAAAGGAAATCTGCACTACAATGAAGTCTCACTTCCCCCTGGTCAAAAGGGCCATCTGAAAAAAGTGTAAAATCCAGAAAGGCAGGACAGGCCATGGAGAACTGGGAGCCTTGTTATGCTGATGGGCGGGATGTAAATTGCCAACAACCACTCGGGAGAAGTGTATGGTGTTTCCTGAAACATCTAAAAAACAAAGCAACAGAGCCTAGGGCACTGCCACTTATGGTCCTATAGCTTAGGGAAATTAAAATCAAAAAGACACAGCCACCCCAAAGTTTGGGACGCCTCTGTTTACAAGAACCTCGTTTACAGTACAAGTTCAACATCGCAGAAAGTGAAAAATGGATAAAGAAGTTGTGGTATTTACTTACAAAGCAATATCACTCAGCAATGAAATCTGTGTCATCAGGCCCTTAGCATCACAATGAGTGGATTCAGGTATGATGATTCTAACTGAAATAAGTCACACAGAAAAAGAAACATCATAAGATATCAGTAATACATGGAATGTAAACTTGGCTACACAGGAACTGAATTACAGAACAGAACAGGGTCTCAAATTTAGAAAACCAACTTATGCTTGCTTAAGGGGAAAGGTGAGTTGGGGTGCTGCATAAAACCAGAGATTGAAATGAGCACAGATAAAGTTCCTTAAGTCAAATATGGAATAGACAAGAGCTACTCCTTGCTCAACGAAATGGACTCAGCACCGCATATTAAACGCCTAAGAATGTACCTGACTAGTAAGTATCGTAAAACCTATGGATTGCTATGTCTCCAAAAGAGAATCAAGCATGTGTACAGGGGCATAAATGCAGCAGTGATAGGATTGGAGAGGTTCGGTGAGCAAATGAAGACCCTTTGAAGTCATATTGCATGGTACCCATTACACGGGTCTCAACTCTCCAGGTTTAAGGTATTCTTCCTTCAGCTAAAACATGCATGTGGAACCCAAGTATGATCAACCATGTGAACGGGAGACGTGTTCAAATATGTCTCAGTTTTCCTCCCCTGGTACTCGGGTGCAACATTCCAGACGCTTTACTAACACTCTCCCCACTTGGAGAGTCAGCGCCTTTAACCTCCTGTTTGGCCCAGTTTGCAATTTCTGCGGAAGATGAACAGGAATAGCGAGAACCAATGAGAGGCTAGCTGGAGGTGTCTGGACGGGCAAATTTAACTCTCATTTCCCACCAGGAAGAGGAAATTACCAAAGGCTCAGCGTGCCGTACCGGAACCAGATTAGGGCCTGAAGCCATCCTGCGGTGTTGCGGCCAGCTCAAAAGAAAGCGAGTTGAAGAAAGGAGCTCAGGGGCACTGTAATTCACAAACCTGCAGAGTTATAAATGACAGCTATCGTCCAAAAATAGACTGAAGTAAGGCTGCCAAGAGGACTTGAAAGCGGGGCAGAATTGCAGGAAACCGATTTCAGGAGGTAGACTGGAATTGCATTGAAAGCATAGGAAAAGAGGCAGAACGTCCACAATGATGCACTTGGCCAAAAAGGGCGTATGCGTTTTTTCCTGAATATATTCAGGAAAAAACGCATACGCCCTTTTTGGCCAACCAAACAAGCTTGCAAAGGAAATCTGCACTACAATGAAGTCTCACTTCCCCCCGGTCAAAAGGGCCATCTGATAAAAGTGTAAAATCCAGAAAGGCAGGACAGGCCATGGAGAACTGGGAGCCTTGTTATGCTGATGGGCGGGATGTAAATTGCCAACAACCACTCGGGAGAAGTGTATGGTGTTTCCTGAAACATCTAAAAAACAAAGCAACAGAACCTAGGGCACTTCCACTTATGGTCCTATAGCTTAGGGAAATTAAAATCAAAAAGACACAGCCACCCCAAAGTTTGGAACGGCTCTGTTTACAAGAACCTCATTTACAGTACAAGTTCAACATCGCAGAAAGTGAAAAATGGATAAAGAAGTTGTGGTATTTACTTACAAAGCAATATCACTCAGCAATGAAATCTGTGTCATCAGGCCCTTAGCAGCACAATGAGTGGATTCAGGTATGATGATTCTAACTGAAGTAAGTCACACAGAAAAAGAAACATCATAAGATATCAGTAATACACGGAATGTAAACTTGGCTACACAGGAACTGAATTACAGAACAGAACTGGGTCTCAAATTTAGAAAACCAACTTATTCTTGCTTAAGGGTAAAGGTGAGTTGGGGTGCTGCATAAAACCAGAGATTGAAATGAGCACAGATAAAGTTCCTTAAGTCAAATATGGAATAGACAAGAGCTACTCCTTGCTCAACGAAATGGACTCAACACCGCATATTAAACGCCTAAGAATGTACCTGACTAGTAAGTATCTTAAAACCTATGGATTGCTATGTCTCCGAAAGAGAATCAAGCATGTGTACAGGGGCAGAAACGCAGCAGTGATAGGATTGGAGAGGTTCGGTGAGCAAATGAAGACCCTTTGAAGTCATATTGCATGGTACCCATTCCACGGGTCTCAACTCTCCAGGTTTAAGGTATTCTTCCTTCAGCTAAAACATGCATGTGGAACCCAAGTATGATCAACCATGTGAACGGGAGACGTGTTCAAATATGTCTCAGTTTTCCTCCCCTGGTACTCGGGTGCAACATTCCAGACGCTTTACTAACACTCTCCCCACTTGGAGAGTCAGCGCCTTTAACCTCCTGTTTGGCCCAGTTTGCAATTTCTGTGGAAGATGAACAGGAATAGCGAGAACCAATGAGAGGCTAGCTGGAGGTGTCTGCACGGGCAAATTTAACTCTCATTTCCCACCAGGAGGCGGAAATAACCAAAGGCTCAGCGTGCCGTGCCGGAACCACATTAGGGCCTGAAGACATCCTGCGGTGTTGCGGCCAGCTCAAAAGAAAACGAGTTGAAGAAAGGAGCTCAGGGGCACTGTAATTCACAAACCTGCAGAGTTATAAATGACAGCTATCGTCCAAAAATAGACTGAAGTAAGGCTGCCAAGAGGACTTGAAAGCGGGGCAGAATTGCAGGAAACCGATTTCAGGAGGTAGACTGGAATTGCATTGAAAGCATAGGAAAAGAGGCAGAACGTCCACAATGATGCACTTGGCCAAAAAGGGCGTATGCGTTTTTTCCTGAATATATTCAGGAAAAAACGCATACGCCCTTTTTGGCCAACCAAGCAAGCTTGCAAAGGAAATCTGCACTACAATGAAGTCTCACTTCCCCCCGGTCAAAAGGGCCATCTGAAAAAAGTGTAAAATCCAGAAAGGCAGGACAGGCCATGGAGAACTGGGAGCCTTGTTATGCTGATGGGCGGGATGTAAATTGCCAACAACCACTCGGGAGAAGTGTATGGTGTTTCCTGAAACATCTAAAAAACAAAGCAACAGAACCTAGGGCACTACCACTTATGGTCCTATAGCTTAGGGAAATTAAAATCAAAAAGACACAGCCACCCCAAAGTTTGGAACGGCTCTGTTTACAAGAACCTCGTTTACAGTACAAGTTCAACATCGCAGAAAGTGAAAAATGGATAAAGAAGTTGTGGTATTTACTTACAAAGCAATATCACTCAGCAATGAAGTCTGTGTCATCAGGCCCTTAGCAGCACAATGAGTGGATTCAGGTATGATGATTCTAACTGAAGTAAGTCACACAGAAAAAGAAACATCATAAGATATCAGTAATACACGGAATGTAAACTTGGCTACACAGGAACTGAATTACAGAACAGAACAGGGTCTCAAATTTAGAAAACCAACTTATGCTTGCTTAAGGGGAAAGGTGAGTTGGGGTGCTGCATAAAACCAGAGATTGAAATGAGCACAGATAAAGTTCCTTAAGTCAAATATGGAATAGACAAGAGCTACTCCTTGCTCAACGAAATGGACTCAACACCGCATATTAAACGCCTAAGAATGTACCTGACTAGTAAGTATCTTAAAACCTATGGATTGCTATGTCTCTGAAAGAGAATCAAGCATGTGTACAGGGGAATAAACGCAGCAGTGATAGGATTGGAGAGGTTCGGTGAGCAAATGAAGACCCTTTGAAGTCATATTGCATGGTACCCATTCCACGGGTTTCAACTACCCAGGTTTAAGGTATTCTTCCTTCAGCTAAAACATGCATGTGGAACCTAGAGTATGATCAACCATGTGATCGGGAGACGTGTTCAAATATGTCTCAGTTTTCGTACCCTGGTACTCGGGTGCAACATTCCAGACGCTTTACTAACACTCTCCCGACTTGGAGAGTAAGTCCCTTTAACCTCCTGTTTGGCCCAGTTTGCAATTTCTGCGGAAGATGAACAGGAATAGCGAGAACCAATGAGAGGCTAGCTGGAGGTGTCTGGACGGGCAAATTTAACTCTCATTTCCCACCAGGAAGAGGAATTAACCAAAGGCTCAGCGTGCCGTGCCGGAACCAGATTAGGGCCTGAAGCCATCCTGCGGTGTTGCGGCCAGGTCACAAGAAAGCGAGTTGAAGAAAGGAGCTCAGGGGCACTGTAATTCACAAACCTGCAGAGTTATAAATTACAGCTATCGTCCAAAAATAGACTGAAGTAAGGCTGCCAAGAGGACTTGAAAGCGGGGCAGAATTGCAGGAAACCGATTTCAGGAGGTAGACTGGAATTGCATTGAAAGCATAGGAAAAGAGGCAGAACGTCCACAATGATGCACTTGGCCAAAAAGGGCGTATGCGTTTTTTCCTGAATATATTCAGGAAAAAACGCATACGCCCTTTTTGGCCAACCAAGCAAGCTTGCAAAGGAAATCTGCACTACAATGAAGTCTCACTTCCCCCCGGTCAAAAGGGCCATCTGAAAAAAGTGTAAAATCCAGAAAGGCAGGACAGGCCATGGAGAACTGGGAGCCTTGTTATGCTGATGGGCGGGATGTAAATTGCCAACAACCACTCGGGAGAAGTGTATGGTGTTTCCTGAAACATCTAAAAAACAAAGCAACAGAACGTAGGGCACTTCCACTTATGGTCCTATAGCTTAGGGAAATTAAAATCAAAAAGACACAGCCACCCCAAAGTTTGGAACGGCTCTGTTTACAAGAACCTCGTTTACAGTACAAGTTCAACATCGCAGAAAGTGAAAAATGGATAAAGAAGTTGTGGTATTTACTTACAAAGCAATATCACTCAGCAATGAAGTCTGTGTCATCAGGCCCTTAGCAGCACAATGAGTGGATTCAGGTATGATGATTCTAACTGAAGTAAGTCACACAGAAAAAGAAACATCATAAGATATCAGTAATACACGGAATGTAAACTTGGCTACACAGGAACTGAATTACAGAACAGAACAGGGTCTCAAATTTAGAAAACCAACTTATTCTTGCTTAAGGGGAAAGGTGAGTTGGGGTGCTGCATAAAACCAGAGATTGAAATGAGCACAGATAAAGTTCCTTAAGCCAAATATGGAATAGACAAGAGCTACTCCTTGCTCAACGAAATGGACTCAACACCCCATATTAAACGCCTAAGAATGTACCTGACTAGTAAGTATCTTAAAACCTATGGATTGCTATGTCTCCGAAAGAGAATCAAGCATGTGTACAGGGGCATAAACGCAGCAGTGATAGGATTGGAGAGGTTCGGTGAGCAAATGAAGACCCTTTGAAGTCATATTGCATGGTACCCATTCCACGGGTTTCAACTACCCAGGTTTAAGGTATTCTTCCTTCAGCTAAAACATGCATGTGGAACCCAAGTATGATCAACCATGTGAACGGGAGACGTGTTCAAATATGTCTCAGTTTTCCTCCCCTGGTACTCGGGTGCAACATTCCAGACGCTTTACTAACACTCTCCCCACTTGGAGAGTCAGCGCCTTTAACCTCCTGTTTGGCCCAGTTTGCAATTTCTGTGGAAGATGAACAGGAATAGCGAGAACCAATGAGAGGCTAGCTGGAGGTGTCTGCACGGGCAAATTTAACTCTCATTTCCCACCAGGAAGAGGAAATAACCAAAGGCTCAGCGTGCCGTACCGGAACTAGATTAGGGCCTGAAGCCATCCTGCGGTGTTGCGGCCAGCTCAAAAGAAAACGAGTTGAAGAAAGGAGCTCAGGGGCACGGTAATTCACAAACCTGCAGAGTTATAAATGACAGCTATCGTCCAAAAATAGACTGAAGTAAGGCTGCCAAGAGGACTTGAAAGCGGGGCAGAATTGCAGGAAACCGATTTCAGGAGGTAGACTGGAATTGCATTGAAAGCATAGGAAAAGAGGCAGAACGTCCACAATGATGCACTTGGCCAAAAAGGGCGTATGCGTTTTTTCCTGAATATATTCAGGAAAAAACGCATACGCCCTTTTTGGCCAACCAAGCAAGCTTGCAAAGGAAATCTGCACTACAATGAAGTCTCACTTCCCCCCGGTCAAAAGGGCCATCTGAAAAAAGTGTAAAATCCAGAAAGGCAGGACAGGCCATGGAGAACTGGGAGCCTTGTTATGCTGATGGGCGGGATGTAAATTGCCAACAACCACTCGGGAGAAGTGTATGGTGTTTCCTGAAACATCTAAAAAACAAAGCAACAGAACCTAGGGCACTACCACTTATGGTCCTATAGCTTAGGGAAATTAAAATCAAAAAGACACAGCCACCCCAAAGTTTGGAACGGCTCTGTTTACAAGAACCTCGTTTACAGTACAAGTTCAACATCGCAGAAAGTGAAAAATGGATAAAGAAGTTGTGGTATTTACTTACAAAGCAATATCACTCAGCAATGAAGTCTGTGTCATCAGGCCCTTAGCAGCACAATGAGTGGATTCAGGTATGATGATTCTAACTGAAGTAAGTCACACAGAAAAAGAAACATCATAAGATATCAGTAATACACGGAATGTAAACTTGGCTACACAGGAACTGAATTACAGAACAGAACAGGGTCTCAAATTTAGAAAACCAACTTATGCTTGCTTAAGGGGAAACGTGAGTTGGGGTGCTGCATAAAACCAGAGATTGAAATGAGCACAGATAAAGTTCCTTAAGCCAAATATGGAATAGACAAGAGCTACTCCTTGCTCAACGAAATGGACTCAACACCGCATATTAAACGCCTAAGAATGTACCTGACTAGTAAGTATCTTAAAACCTATGGATTGCTATGTCTCCGAAAGAGAATCAAGCATGTGTACAGGGGCAGAAACGCAGCAGTGATAGGATTGGAGAGGTTCGGTGAGCAAATGAAGACCCTTTGAAGTCATATTGCATGGTACCCATTCCACGGGTCTCAACTCTCCAGGTTTAAGGTATTCTTCCTTCAGCTAAAACATGCATGTGGAACCCAAGTATGATCAACCATGTGAACGGGAGACGTGTTCAAATATGTCTCAGTTTTCCTCCCCTGGTACTCGGGTGCAACATTCCAGACGCTTTATTAACACTCTCCCCACTTGGAGAGTCAGCGCCTTTAACCTCCTGTTTGGCCCAGTTTGCAATTTCTGTGGAAGATGAACAGGAATAGCGAGAACCAATGAGAGGCTAGCTGGAGGTGTCTGCACGGGCAAATTAAACTCTCATTTCCCACCAGGAGGCGGAAATAACCAAAGGCTCAGCGTGCCGTGCCGGAACCACATTAGGGCCTGAAGACATCCTGCGGTGTTGCGGCCAGCTCAAAAGAAAACGAGTTGAAGAAAGGAGCTCAGGGGCACTGTAATTCACAAACCTGCAGAGTTATAAATGACAGCTATCGTCCAAAAATAGACTGAAGTAAGGCTGCCAAGAGGACTTGAAAGCGGGGCAGAATTGCAGGAAACCGATTTCAGGAGGTAGACTGGAATTGCATTGAAAGCATAGGAAAAGAGGCAGAACGTCCACAATGATGCACTTGGCCAAAAAGGGCGTATGCGTTTTTTCCTGAATATATTCAGGAAAAAACGCATACGCCCTTTTTGGCCAACCAAGCAAGCTTGCAAAGGAAATCTGCACTACAATGAAGTCTCACTTCCCCCCGGTCAAAAGGGCCATCTGAAAAAAGTGTAAAATCCAGAAAGGCAGGACAGGCCATGGAGAACTGGGAGCCTTGTTATGCTGATGGGCGGGATGTAAATTGCCAACAACCACTCGGGAGAAGTGTATGGTGTTTCCTGAAACATCTAAAAAACAAAGCAACAGAACCTAGGGCACTACCACTTATGGTCCTATAGCTTAGGGAAATTAAAATCAAAAAGACACAGCCACCCCAAAGTTTGGAACGGCTCTGTTTACAAGAACCTCGTTTACAGTACAAGTTCAACATCGCAGAAAGTGAAAAATGGATAAAGAAGTTGTGGTATTTACTTACAAAGCAATATCACTCAGCAATGAAGTCTGTGTCATCAGGCCCTTAGCAGCACAATGAGTGGATTCAGGTATGATGATTCTAACTGAAGTAAGTCACACAGAAAAAGAAACATCATAAGATATCAGTAATACACGGAATGTAAACTTGGCTACACAGGAACTGAATTACAGAACAGAACAGGGTCTCAAATTTAGAAAACCAACTTATGCTTGCTTAAGGGGAAAGGTGAGTTGGGGTGCTGCATAAAACCAGAGATTGAAATGAGCACAGATAAAGTTCCTTAAGTCAAATATGGAATAGACAAGAGCTACTCCTTGCTCAACGAAATGGACTCAACACCGCATATTAAACGCCTAAGAATGTACCTGACTAGTAAGTATCTTAAAACCTATGGATTGCTATGTCTCTGAAAGAGAATCAAGCATGTGTACAGGGGAATAAACGCAGCAGTGATAGGATTGGAGAGGTTCGGTGAGCAAATGAAGACCCTTTGAAGTCATATTGCATGGTACCCATTCCACGGGTTTCAACTACCCAGGTTTAAGGTATTCTTCCTTCAGCTAAAACATGCATGTGGAACCTAGAGTATGATCAACCATGTGATCGGGAGACGTGTTCAAATATGTCTCAGTTTTCCTCCCCTGGTACTCGGGTGCAACATTCCAGACGCTTTACTAACACTCTCCCCACTTGGAGAGTCAGCGCCTTTAACCTCCTGTTTGGCCCAGTTTGCAATTTCTGCGGAAGATGAACAGGAATAGCGAGAACCAATGAGAGGCTAGCTGGAGGTGTCTGCACGGGCAAATTTAACTCTCATTTCCCACCAGGAAGAGGAAATAACCAAAGGCTCAGCGTGCCGTACCGGAACTAGATTAGGGCCTGAAGCCATCCTGCGGTGTTGCGGCCAGCTCAAAAGAAAACGAGTTGAAGAAAGGAGCTCAGGGGCACGGTAATTCACAAACCTGCAGAGTTATAAATGACAGCTATCGTCCAAAAATAGACTGAAGTAAGGCTGCCAAGAGGACTTGAAAGCGGGGCAGAATTGCAGGAAACCGATTTCAGGAGGTAGACTGGAATTGCATTGAAAGCATAGGAAAAGAGGCAGAACGTCCACAATGATGCACTTGGCCAAAAAGGGCGTATGCGTTTTTTCCTGAATATATTCAGGAAAAAACGCATACGCCCTTTTTGGCCAACCAAGCAAGCTTGCAAAGGAAATCTGCACTACAATGAAGTCTCACTTCCCCCCGGTCAAAAGGGCCATCTGAAAAAAGTGTAAAATCCAGAAAGGCAGGACAGGCCATGGAGAACTGGGAGCCTTGTTATGCTGATGGGCGGGATGTAAATTGCCAACAACCACTCGGGAGAAGTGTATGGTGTTTCCTGAAACATCTAAAAAACAAAGCAACAGAACCTAGGGCACTACCACTTATGGTCCTATAGCTTAGGGAAATTAAAATCAAAAAGACACAGCCACCCCAAAGTTTGGAACGGCTCTGTTTACAAGAACCTCGTTTACAGTACAAGTTCAACATCGCAGAAAGTGAAAAATGGATAAAGAAGTTGTGGTATTTACTTACAAAGCAATATCACTCAGCAATGAAGTCTGTGTCATCAGGCCCTTAGCAGCACAATGAGTGGATTCAGGTATGATGATTCTAACTGAAGTAAGTCACACAGAAAAAGAAACATCATAAGATATCAGTAATACACGGAATGTAAACTTGGCTACACAGGAACTGAATTACAGAACAGAACAGGGTCTCAAATTTAGAAAACCAACTTATGCTTGCTTAAGGGGAAAGGTGAGTTGGGGTGCTGCATAAAACCAGAGATTGAAATGAGCACAGATAAAGTTCCTTAAGCCAAATATGGAATAGACAAGAGCTACTCCTTGCTCAACGAAATGGACTCAACACCGCATATTAAACGCCTAAGAATGTACCTGACTAGTAAGTATCTTAAAACCTATGGATTGCTATGTCTCCGAAAGAGAATCAAGCATGTGTACAGGGGAATAAACGCAGCAGTGATAGGATTGGAGAGGTTCGGTGAGCAAATGAAGACCCTTTGAAGTCATATTGCATGGTACCCATTCCACGGGTTTCAACTACCCAGGTTTAAGGTATTCTTCCTTCAGCTAAAACATGCATGTGGAACCTAGAGTATGATCAACCATGTGATCGGGAGACGTGTTCAAATATGTCTCAGTTTTCGTACCCTGGTACTCGGGTGCAACATTCCAGACGCTTTACTAACACTCTCCCGACTTGGAGAGTAAGTCCCTTTAACCTCCTGTTTGGCCCAGTTTGCAATTTCTGCGGAAGATGAACAGGAATAGCGAGAACCAATGAGAGGCTAGCTGGAGGTGTCTGGACGGGCAAATTTAACTCTCATTTCCCACCAGGAAGAGGAATTAACCAAACGCTCAGCGAGCCGTGCCGGAACCAGATTAGGGCCTGAAGCCATCCTGCGGTGTTGCGCCCAGCTCAAAAGAAAGCGAGTTGAAGAAAGGAGCTCAGGCACACTGTAATTCACAAACCTGCAGAGTTATAAATGACAGCTATCGTCCAAAAATAGACTGAAGTAAGGCTGCCAAGAGGACTTGAAAGCGGGGCAGAATTGCAGGAAACCGATTTCAGGAGGTAGACTGGAATTGCATTGAAAGCATAGGAAAAGAGGCAGAACGTCCACACTGATGCACTTGGCCAAAAAGGGCGTATGCGTTTTTTCCTGAATATATTCAGGAAAAAACGCATACGCCCTTTTTGGCCAACCAAGCAAGCTTGCAAAGGAAATCTGCATTACAATGAAGTCTCACTTCCCCCCGGTCAAAAGGGCCATCTGAAAAAAGTGTAAAATCCAGAAATGTAACAGGCCATTGAGAACTGGGAGCCTTGTTATGCTGATGGGCGGGATGTAAATTGCCAACAACCACTCGGGAGAAGTGTATGGTGTTTCCTGAAACATCTAAAAAACAAAGCAACAGAACCTAGGGCACTTCCACTTATGGTCCTATAGCTTAGGGAAATTAAAATCAAAAAGACACAGCCACCCCAAAGTTTGGAACGGCTCTGTTTACAAGAACCTCGTTTACAGTACAAGTTCAACATCGCAGAAAGTGAAAAATGGATAAAGAACTTGTGGTACTTACGTACAATGCAGTATCACTCAGCAATGAAATCTATGTCATCAGGCCCGTAGCAGCATAATGAGTGGATTCAGGTACGATGATTCTAACTGAAATAAGTTGCACAGAAAAAGAAACATCATAAGATATCACTAATACACGGAATGTAAACTTGGCTACACAGGAACTGAATTCCAAAACAGAACAGGTTCTCAAATTTAGAACACCAACTTATGCTTGCTTAAGGGGAAAGGTGAGTTGGGGTGCTGCATAAAACCAGAGATTGAAATGAGCACAGATAAAGTTCCTTAAGCCAAATATGGAATAGACAAGAGCTACTCCTTGCTCAACGAAATGGACTCAACACCGCATATTAAACGCCTAAGAATGTACCTGACTAGTAAGTATCTTAAAACCTATGGATTGCTATGTCTCCGAAAGAGAATCAAGCATGTGTACAGGGGCATAAACGCAGCAGTGATAGGATTGGAGAGGTTCGGTGAGCAAATGAAGACCCTTTGAAGTCATATTGCATGGTACCCATTCCACGGGTTTCAACTACCCAGGTTTTAGGTATTCTTCCTTCAGCTAAAACATGCATGTGGAACCCAGAGTATGATCAACCATGTGATCGGGAGACGTGTTCAAATATGTCTCAGTTTTCCTCCCCTGGTACTCGGGTGCAACATTCCAGACGCTTTACTAACACTCTCCCCACTTGGAGAGTCAGCGCCTTTAACCTCCTGTTTGGCCCAGTTTGCAATTTCTGCGGAAGATGAACAGGAATAGTGAGAACCAATGAGAGGCTAGCTGGAGGTGTCTGGACGGGCAAATTTAACTCTCATTTCCCACCAGGAAGAGGAAATAACCAAAGGCTCAGCGTGCCGTACCGGAACCAGATTAGGGCCTGAAGCCATCCTGCGGTGTTGCGGCCAGCTCAAAAGAAAGCGAGTTGAAGAAAGGAGCTCAGGGGCACTGTAATTCACAAACCTGCAGAGTTATAAATGACAGCTATCGTCCAAAAATAGACTGAAGTAAGACTGCCAAGAGGACTTGAAAGCGGGGCAGAATTGCAGGAAACCGATTTCAGGAGGTAGACTGGAATTGCATTGAAAGCATAGGAAAAGAGGCAGAACGTCCACAATGATGCACTTGGCCAAAAAGGGCGTATGCGTTTTTTCCTGAATATATTCAGGAAAAAACGCATACGCCCTTATTGGCCAACCAAGCAAGCTTGCAGAGGAAATCTGCACTACAATGAAGTCTCACTTCCCCCCGGTCAAAAGGGCCATCTGAAAAAAGTGTAAAATCCAGAAAGGCAGGACAGGCCATGGAGAACTGGGAGCCTTGTTATGCTGATGGGCGGGATGTAAATTGCCAACAACCACTCGGGAGAAGTGTATGGTGTTTCCTGAAACATCTAAAAAACAAAGCAACAGAGCCTAGGGCACTGCCACTTATGGTCCTATAGCTTAGGGAAATTAAAATCAAAAAGACACAGCCACCCCAAAGTTTGGAACGGCTCTGTTTACAAGAACCTCGTTTACAAGAACCTCGTTCAACATCGCAGAAAGTGAAAAATGGATAAAGAACTTGTGGTATTTACTTACAAAGCAATATCACTCAGCAATGAAATCTGTGTCATCAGGCCCTTAGCAGCACAATGAGTGGATTCAGGTATGATGATTCTAACTGAAATAAGTCACACAGAAATAGAAACATCATAAGATATCAGTAATACACGGAATGTAAACTTGGCTACACAGGAACTGAATTACAGAACAGAACAGGGTCTCAAATTTAGAAAACCAACTTATTCTTGCTTAAGGGGAAAGGTGAGTTGGGGTGCTGCATAAAACCAGAGATTGAAATGAGCACAGATAAAGTTCCTTAAGCCAAATATGGAATAGACAAGAGCTACTCCTTGCTCAACGAAATGGACTCAACACCGCATATTAAGTGCCTAAGAATGTACCTGACTAGTAAGTATCTTAAAACCTATGGATTGCTATGTCTCCGAAAGAGAATCAAGCATGTGTACAGGGGCATGAACGCAGCAGTGATAGGATTGGAGAGGTTCGGTGAGCAAATGAAGACCCTTTGAAGTCATATTGCATGGTACCCATTACACGGGTCTTAACTCTCCAGGTTTAAGGTATTCTTCCTTCAGCTAAAACATGCATGTGGAACCCAAGTATGATCAACCATGTGATCGGGAGACGTGTTCAAATATGTCTCAGTTTTCCTCCCCTGGTACTCGGGTGCAACATTCCAGACACTTTACTAACACTCTCCCCACTTGGAGAGTCAGCACCTTTAACCTCCTGTTTGGCCCAGTTTGCAATTTCTGTGGAAGATGAACAGGAATAGCGAGAACCAGTGAGAGGCTAGCTGGAGGTGTCTGGACGGGCAAATTTAACTCTCATTTCCCACCAGGAGGCGGAAATAACCAAAGGCTCAGCGTGCCGTGCCGGAACCACATTAGGGCCTGAAGCCAACCTGCGGTGTTGCGGCCAGGTCACAAGAAAGCGAGTTGAAGAAAGGAGCTCAGGGGCACTGTAATTCACAAACCTGCAGAGTTATAAATGACAGCTATCGTCCAAAAATAGACTGAAGTAAGGCTGCCAAGAGGACTTGAAAGCGGGGCAGAATTGCAGGAAACCGATTTCAGGAGGTAGACTGGAATTGCATTGAAAGCATAGGAAAAGAGGCAGAACGTCCACAATGATGCACTTGGCCAAAAAGGGCGTATGCGTTTTTTCCTGAATATATTCAGGAAAAAACGCATACGCCCTTTTTGGCCAACCAAGCAAGCTTGCAAAGGAAATCTGCACTACAATGAAGTCTCACTTCCCCCCGGTCAAAAGGGCCATCTGAAAAAAGTGTAAAATCCAGAAAGGCAGGACAGGCCATGGAGAACTGGGAGCCTTGTTATGCTGATGGGCGGGATGTAAATTGCCAACAACCACTCGGGAGAAGTGTATGGTGTTTCCTGAAACATCTAAAAAACAAAGAAA
This sequence comes from Stenella coeruleoalba, assembly GCF_951394435.1. Lineage (NCBI taxonomy): Eukaryota > Metazoa > Chordata > Mammalia > Artiodactyla > Delphinidae > Stenella > Stenella coeruleoalba. The sequence goes on along the minus strand of NC_137149.1, from coordinate 90,948,209 downwards.
CAGAGCCTAGGGCACTGCCACTAATGGTCCTATAGCTTAGGGAAATTAAAATCAAAAAGACACAGCCACCCCAAAGTTTGGAACGGCTCTGTTTACAAGAACCTCGTTTACAGTACAAGTTCAACATCGCAGAAAGTGAAAAATGGATAAAGAACTTGTGGTACTTACGTACAATGCAGTATCACTCAGCAATGAAATCTATGTCATCAGGCCCGTAGCAGCATAATGAGTGGATTCAGGTACGATGATTCTAACTGAAATAAGTTGCACAGAAAAAGAAACATCATAAGATATCACTAATACACGGAATGTAAACTTGGCTACACAGGAACTGAATTCCAAAACAGAACAGGTTCTCAAATTTAGAACACCAACTTATGCTTGCTTAAGGGGAAAGGTGAGTTGGGGTGCTGCATAAAACCAGAGATTGAAATGAGCACAGATAAAGTTCCTTAAGCCAAATATGGAATAGACAAGAGCTACTCCTTGCTCAACGAAATGGACTCAACACCGCATATTAAACGCCTAAGAATGTACCTGACTAGTAAGTATCTTAAAACCTATGGATTGCTATGTCTCCGAAAGAGAATCAAGCATGTGTACAGGGGCATAAACCCAGCAGTGATAGGATTGGAGAGGTTCGGTGAGCAAATGAAGACCCTTTGAAGTCATATTGCATGGTACCCATTCCACGGGTTTCAACTACCCAGGTTTTAGGTATTCTTCCTTCAGCTAAAACATGCATGTGGAACCCAGAGTATGATCAACCATGTGATCGGGAGACGTATTCAAATATGTCTCAGTTTTCCTCCCCTGGTACTCGGGTGCAACATTCCAGACGCTTTACTAACACTCTCCCCACTTGGAGAGTCAGCGCCTTTAACCTCCTGTTTGGCCCAGTTTGCAATTTCTGCGGAAGATGAACAGGAATAGTGAGAACCAATGAGAGGCTAGCTGGAGGTGTCTGGACGGGCAAATTTAACTCTCATTTCCCACCAGGAAGAGGAAATAACCAAAGGCTCAGTGTGCCGTACCGGAACCAGATTAGGGCCTGAAGCCATCCTGCGGTGTTGCGGCCAGGTCACAAGAAAGCGAGTTGAAGAAAGGAGCTCAGGGGCACTGTAATTCACAAACCTGCAGAGTTATAAATGACAGCTATCGTCCAAAAATAGACTGAAGTAAGGCTGCCAAGAGGACTTGAAAGCGGGGCAGAATTGCAGGAAACCGATTTCAGGAGGTAGACTGGAATTGCATTGAAAGCATAGGAAAAGAGGCAGAACGTCCACAATGATGCACTTGGCCAAAAAGGGCGTATGCGTTTTTTCCTGAATATATTCAGGAAAAAACGCATACGCCCTTATTGGCCAACCAAGCAAGCTTGCAAAGGAAATCTGCACTACAATGAAGTCTCACTTCCCCCCGGTCAAAAGGGCCATCTGAAAAAAGTGTAAAATCCAGAAAGGCAGGACAGGCCATGGAGAACTGGGAGCCTTGTTATGCTGATGGGCGGGATGTAAATTGCCAACAACCACTCGGGAGAAGTCTATGGTGTTTCCTGAAACATCTAAAAAACAAAGCAACAGAGCCTAGGGCACTGCCACTTATGGTCCTATAGCTTAGGGAAATTAAAATCAAAAAGACACAGCCACCCCAAAGTTTGGAACGGCTCTGTTTACAAGAACCTCGTTTACAGTACAAGTTCAACATCGCAGAAAGTGAAAAATGGATAAAGAAGTTGTGGTATTTACTTACAAAGCAATATCACTCAGAAATGAAATCTGTGTCATCAGGCCCTTAGCAGCACAATGAGTGGATTCAGGTATGATGATTCTAACCGAAATAAGTCACACAGAAAAAGAAACATCATAAGATATCAGTAATACACGGAATGTAAACTTGGCTACACAGGAACTGAATTACAGAACAGAACAGGGTCTCAAATTTAGAAAACCAACTTATTCTTGCTTAAGGGTAAAGGTGAGTTGGGGTGCTGCATAAAACCAGAGATTGAAATGAGCACAGATAAAGTTCCTTAAGCCAAATATGGAATAGACAAGAGCTACTCCTTGCTCAACGAAATGGACTCAACACCCCATATTAAACGCCTAAGAATGTACCTGACTAGTAAGTATCTTAAAACCTATGGATTGCTATGTCTCCAAAAGAGAATCAAGCATGTGTACAGGGGCATAAACGCAGCAATGATAGGATTGGAGAGGTTCGGTGAGCAAATGAAGACCCTTTGAAGTCATATTGCATGGTACCCATTCCACGGGTTTCAACTACCCAGGTTTAATGTATTCTTCCTTCAGCTAAAACATGCATGTGGAACCTAGAGTATGATCAACCATGTGATCGGGAGACGTGTTCAAATATGTCTCAGTTTTCCTCCCCTGGTACTCGGGTGCAACATTCCAGACGCTTTACTAACACTCTCCCCACTTGGAGAGTCAGTCCCTTTAACCTCCTGTTTGGCCCAGTTTGCAATTTCTGCGGAAGATGAACAGGAATAGCGAGAACCAATGAGAGGCTAGCTGGAGGTGTCTGGACGGGCAAATTTAACTCTCATTTCCCACCAGGAAGAGGAATTAACCAAAGGCTCAGCATGCCGGGCCGGAACCAGATTAGGGCCTGAAGCCATCCTGCGGTGTTGCGGCCAGGTCACAAGAAAGCGAGTTGTAGAAAGGAGCTCAGGGGCACTGTAATTCACAAACCTGCAGAGTTATAAATGACAGCTATCGTCCAAAAATAGACTGAAGTAAGGCTGCCAAGAGGACTTGAAAGCGGGGCAGAATTGCAGGAAACCGATTTCAGGAGGTAGACTGGAATTGCATTGAAAGCATAGGAAAAGAGGCAGAACGTCCACAATGATGCACTTGGCCAAAAAGGGCGTATGCGTTTTTTCCTGAATATATTCAGGAAAAAACGCATACGCCCTTTTTGGCCAACCAAGCAAGCTTGCAAAGGAAATCTGCATTACAATGAAGTCTCACTTCCCCCCAGTCAAAAGGGCCATCTGAAAAAAGTGTAAAATCCAGAAAGGCAGGACAGGCCATGGAGAACTGGGAGCCTTGTTATGCTGATGGGCGGGATGTAAATTGCCAACAGACACTCTGGAGAAGTGTATGGTGTTTCCTGAAACATCTAAAAAACAAAGCAACAGAGCCTAGGGCACTTCCACTTATGGTCCTATAGCTTAGGGAAATTAAAATCAAAAAGACACAGCCACCCCAAAGTTTGGAACGGCTCTGTTTACAAGAACCTCGTTTACAGTACAAGTTCAACATCACAGAAAGTGAAAAATGGATAAAGAACTTGTGGTACTTACGTACAATGCAGTATCACTCAGCAATGAAATCTATGTCATCAGGCCCGTAGCATCATAATGAGTGGATTCAGGTACGATGATTCTAACTGAAATAAGTTGCACAGAAAAAGAAACATCATAAGATATCACTAATACACGGAATGTAAACTTGGCTACACAGGAACTGAATTCCAAAACAGAACAGGTTCTCAAATTTAGAAAACCAACTTATGCTTGCTTAAGGGTAAAGGTGAGTTGGGGTGCTGCATAAAACCAGAGATTGAAATGAGCACAGATAAAGTTCCTTAAGCCAAATATGGAATAGACAAGAGCTACTCCTTGCTCAACGAAATGGACTCAACACCGCATATTAAACGCCTAAGAATGTACCTGACTAGTAAGTATCTTAAAACCTATGGATTGCTATGTCTCCGAAAGAGAATCAAGCATGTGTACAGGGGCATAAACGCAGCAGTGATAGGATTGGAGAGGTTCGGTGAGCAAATGAAGACCCTTTGAAGTCATATTGCATGGTACCCATTCCACGGGTTTCAACTACCCAGGTTTTAGGTATTCTTCCTCCAGCTAAAACATGCATGTGGAACCCAGAGTATGATCAACCATGTGATCGGGAGACGTGTTCAAATATGTCTCAGTTTTCCTCCCCTGGTACTCGGGTGCAACATTCCAGACGCTTTACTAACACTCTCCCCACTTGGAGAGTCAGCGCCTTTAACCTCCTGTTTGGCCCAGTTTGCAATTTCTGCGGAAGATGAACAGGAATAGTGAGAACCAATGAGAGGCTAGCTGGAGGTGTCTGGACGGGCAAATTTAACTCTCATTTCCCACCAGGAAGAGGAAATAACCAAAGGCTCAGCGTGCCGTACCGGAACCAGATTAGGGCCCGAAGCCATCCTGCGGTGTTGCGGCCAGGTCACAAGAAAGCGAGTTGAAGAAAGGAGCTCAGGGGCACTGTAATTCACAAACCTGCAGAGTTATAAATGACAGCTATCGTCCAAAAATAGACTGAAGTAAGGCTGCCAAGAGGACTTGAAAGCGGGGCAGAATTGCAGGAAACCGATTTCAGGAGGTAGACTGGAATTGCATTGAAAGCATAGGAAAAGAGGCAGAACGTCCACAATGATGCACTTGGCCAAAAAGGGCGTATGCGTTTTTTCCTGAATATATTCAGGAAAAAACGCATACGCCCTTTTTGGCCAACCAAGCAAGCTTGCAAAGGAAATCTGCACTACAAAGAAGTCTCACTTCCCCCCGGTCAAAAGGGCCATCTGAAAAAAGTGTAAAATCCAGAAAGGCAGGACAGGCCATGGAGAACTGGGAGCCTTGTTATGCTGATGGGCGGGATGTAAATTGCCAACAACCACTCGGGAGAAGTGTATGGTGTTTCCTGAAACATCTAAAAAACAAAGCAACAGAGCCTAGGGCACTGCCACTTATGGTCCTATAGCTTAGGGAAATTAAAATCAAAAAGACACAGCCACCCCAAAGTTTGGAACGGCTCTGTTTACAAGAACCTCGTTTACAGTACAAGTTCAACATCGCAGAAAGTGAAAAATGGATAAAGAAGTTGTGGTATTTACTTACAAAGCAATATCACTCAGCAATGAAATCTGTGTCATCAGGCCCTTAGCAGCACAATGAGTGGATTCAGGTATGATGATTCTAACTGAAATAAGTCACACAGAAAAAGAAACATCATAAGATATCAGTAATACACGGAATGTAAACTTGGCTACACAGGAACTGAATTACAGAACAGAACAGGGTCTCAAATTTAGAAAACCAACTTATTCTTGCTTAAGGGTAAAGGTGAGTTGGGGTGCTGCATAAAACCAGAGATTGAAATGAGCACAGATAAAGTTCCTTAAGCCAAATATGGAATAGACAAGAGCTACTCCTTGCTCAACGAAATGGACTCAACACCCCATATTAAACGCCTAAGAATGTACCTGACTAGTAAGTATCTTAAAACCTATGGATTGCTATGTCTCCAAAAGAGAACCAAGCATGTGTACAGGGGCATAAACGCAGCAGTGATAGGATTGGAGAGGTTCGGTGAGCAAATGAAGACCCTTTGAAGTCATATTGCATGGTACCCATTCCACGGGTTTCAACTACCCAGGTTTAAGGTATTCTTCCTTCAGCTAAAACATGCATGTAGAACCTAGAGTATGATAAACCATGTGATCGGGAGACGTGTTCAAATATGTCTCAGTTTTCGTACCCTGGTACTCGGGTTCAACATTCCAGACGCTTTACTAACACTCTCCCGACTTGGAGAGTCAGTCCCTCTAACCTCCTGTTTGGCCCAGTTTGCAATTTCTGCGGAAGATGAACAGGAATAGCGAGAACCAATGAGAGGCTAGCTGGAGGTGTCTGGACGGGCAAATTTAACTCTCATTTCCCACCAGGAAGAGGAATTAACCAAACGCTCAGCGTGCCGGGCCGGAACCAGATTAGGGCCTGAAGCCATCCTGCGGTGTTGCGGCCAGCTCAAAAGAAAGCGAGTTGAAGAAAGGAGCTCAGGGGCACTGTAATTCACAAACCTGCAGAGTTATAAATGACAGCTATTGTCCAAAAATAGACTGAAGTAAGGCTGCCAAGAGGACTTGAAAGCGGGGCAGAATTGCAGGAAACCGATTTCAGGAGGTAGACTGGAATTGCATTGAAAGCATAGGAAAAGAGGCAGAACGTCCACAATGATGCACTTGGCCAAAAAGGGCGTATGCGTTTTTTCCTGAATATATTCAGGAAAAAACGCATACGCCCTTTTTGGCCAACCAAGCAAGCTTGCAAAGGAAATCTGCACTACAATGAAGTCTCACTTCCCCCCGGTCAAAAGGGCCATCTGAAAAAAGTGTAAAATCCAGAAAGGCAGGACAGGCCATGGAGAACTGGGAGCCTTGTTATGCTGATGGGCGGGATGTAAATTGCCAACAGACACTCGGGAGAAGTGTATGGTGTTTCCTGAAACATCTAAGAAACAAAGCTACAGAGCCTAGGGCACTGCCACTTATGGTCCTATAGCTTAGGGAAATTAAAATCAAAAAGACACAGCCACCCCAAAGTTTGGAACGGCTCTGTTTACAAGAACCTCGTTTACAGTACAAGTTCAACATCGCAGAAAGTGAAAAATGGATAAAGAAGTTGTGGTATTTACTTACAAAGCAATATCACTCAGCAATGAAATCTGTGTCATCAGGCCCTTAGCAGCACAATGAGTGGATTCAGGTATGATGATTCTAACTGAAATAAGTTACACAGAAAAAGAAACATCATAAGATATCAGTAATACACGGAATTTAAACTTGGCTACACAGGAACTGAATTACAGAACAGAACAGGGTCTCAAATTTAGAAAACCAACTTATGCTTGCTTAAGGGTAAAGGTGAGTTGGGGTGCTGCATAAAACCAGAGATTGAAATGAGCACAGATAAAGTTCCTTAAGCCAAATATGGAATAGACAAGAGCTACTCCTTGCTCAACGAAATGGACTCAACACCGCATATTAAGCGCCTAAGAATGTACCTGACTAGTAAGTATCTTAAAACCTATGGATTGCTATGTCTCCGAAAGAGAATCAAGCATGTGTACAGGGGCATAAACGCAGCAGTGATACGATTGGAGAGGTTCGGTGAGCAAATGAAAACCCTTTGAAGTCATATTGCATGGTACCCATTTCACGGGTCTTAACTCTCCAGGTTTAAGGTATTCTTCCTTCAGCTAAAACATGCATGTGGAACCCAAGTATGATCAACCATGTGAACGGGAGACGTGTTCAAATATGTCTCAGTTTTCGTACCCTGGTACTCGGGTGCAACATTCCAGACGCTTTACTAACACTCTCCCCACTTGGAGAGTCAGCGCCTTTAACCTCCTGTTTGGCCCAGTTTGCAATTTCTGCGGAAGATGAACAGGAATAGCGAGAACCAATGAGAGGCTAGCTGGAGGTGTCTGGACGGGCAAATTTAACTCTCATTTCCCACCAGGAGGCGGAAATAACCAAAGGCTCAGGGTGCCGTGCCGGAACCAGATTAGGGCCTGAAGCCATCCTGCGGTGTTGCGGCCAGGTCACAAGAAAGCGAGTTGAAGAAAGGAGCTCAGGGGCACTGTAATTCACAAACCTGCAGAGTTATAAATGACAGCTATCGTCCAAAAATAGACTGAAGTAAGGCTGCCAAGAGGACTTGAAAGCGGGGCAGAATTGCAGGAAACCGATTTCAGGAGGTAGACTGGAATTGCATTGAAAGCATAGGAAAAGAGGCAGAACGTCCACAATGATGCACTTGGCCAAAAAGGGCGTATGCGTTTTTTCCTGAATATATTCAGGAAAAAACGCATACGCCCTTTTTGGCCAACCAAGCAAGCTTGCAAAGGAAATCTGCACTACAATGAAGTCTCACTTCCCCCCAGTCAAAAGGGCCATCTGAAAAAAGTGTAAAATCCAGAAAGGCAGGACAGGCCATGGAGAACTGGGAGCCTTGTTATGCTGATGGGCGGGATGTAAATTGCCAACAACCACTCGGGAGAAGTGTATGGTGTTTCCTGAAACATCTAAAAAACAAAGCAACAGAGCCTAGGGCACTGCCACTTATGGTCCTATAGCTTAGGGAAATTAAAATCAAAAAGACACAGCCACCCCAAAGTTTGGAACGGCTCTGTTTACAAGAACCTCGTTTACAGTACAAGTTCAACATCGCAGAAAGTGAAAAATGGATAAAGAAGTTGTGGTATTTACTTACAAAGCAATATCACTCAGCAATGAAATCTGTGTCATCAGGCCCTTAGCAGCACAATGAGTGGATTCAGGTATGATGATTCTAACTGAAATAAGTCACACAGAAAAAGAAACATCATAAGATATCAGTAATACACGGAATGTAAACTTGGCTACACAGGAACTGAATTACAGAACAGAACAGGGTCTCAAATTTAGAAAACCAACTTATTCTTGCTTAAGGGTAAAGGTGAGTTGGGGTGCTGCATAAAACCAGAGATTGAAATGAGCACAGATAAAGTTCCTTAAGCCAAATATGGAATAGACAAGAGCTACTCCTTGCTCAACGAAATGGACTCAACACCCCATATTAAACGCCTAAGAATGTACCTGACTAGTAAGTATCTTAAAACCTATGGATTGCTATGTCTCCAAAAGAGAATCAAGCATGTGTACAGGGGCATAAACGCAGCAGTGATAGGATTGGAGAGGTTCGGTGAGCAAATGAAGACCCTTTGAAGTCATATTGCATGGTACCCATTACACGGGTTTCAACTACCCAGGTTTAATGTATTCTTCCTTCAGCTAAAACATGCATGTGAAACCTAGAGTATGATCAACCATGTGATCGGGAGACGTGTTCAAATATGTCTCAGTTTTCCTCCCCTGGTACTCGGGTGCAACATTCCAGACGCTTTACTAACACTCTCCCGACTTGGAGAGTCAGTCCCTTTAACCTCCTGTTTGGCCCAGTTTGCAATTTCTGCGGACGATGAACAGGAATAGCGAGAACCAATGAGAGGCTAGCTGGAGGTGTCTGGACGGGCAAATTTAACTCTCATTTCCCACCAGGAAGAGGAATTAACCAAAGGCTCAGCATGCCGGGCCGGAACCAGATTAGGGCCTGAAGCCATCCTGCGGTGTTGCGGCCAGGTCACAAGAAAGCGAGTTGAAGAAAGGAGCTCAGGGGCACTGTAATTCACAAACCTGCAGAGTTATAAATGACAGCTATCGTCCAAAAATAGACTGAAGTAAGGCTGCCAAGAGGACTTGAAAGCGGGGCAGAATTGCAGGAAACCGATTTCAGGAGGTAGACTGGAATTGCATTGAAAGCATAGGAAAAGAGGCAGAACGTCCACAATGATGCACTTGGCCAAAAAGGGCGTATGCGTTTTTTCCTGAATATATTCAGGAAAAAACGCATACGCCCTTTTTGGCCAACCAAGCAAGCTTGCAAAGGAAATCTGCATTACAATGAAGTCTCACTTCCCCCCGGTCAAAAGGGCCATCTGAAAAAAGTGTAAAATCCAGAAAGGTAACAGGCCATAGAGAACTGGGAGCCTTGTTATGCTGATGGGCGGGATGTAAATTGCCAACAGACACTCTGGAGAAGTGTATGGTGTTTCCTGAAACATCTAAAAAACAAAGCAACAGAGCCTAGGGCACTTCCACTTATGGTCCTATAGCTTAGGGAAATTAAAATCAAAAAAACACAGCCACCCCAAAGTTTGGAACGGCTCTGTTTACAAGAACCTCGTTTACAGTACAAGTTCAACATCGCAGAAAGTGAAAAATGGATAAAGAACTTGTGGTACTTACGTACAATGCAGTATCACTCAGCAATGAAATCTATGTCATCAGGCCCGTAGCAGCATAATGAGTGGATTCAGGTACGATGATTCTAACTGAAATAAGTTGCACAGAAAAAGAAACATCATAAGATATCAGTAATACACGGAATGTAAACTTGGCTACACAGGAACTGAATTCCAAAACAGAACAGGTTCTCAAATTTAGAAAACCAACTTATGCTTGCTTAAGGGGAAAGGTGAGTTGGGGTGCTGCATAAAACCAGAGATTGAAATGAGCACAGATAAAGTTCCTTAAGCCAAATATGGAATAGACAAGAGCTACTCCTTGCTCAACGAAATGGACTCAACACCGCATATTAAACGCCTAAGAATGTACCTGACTAGTAAGTATCTTAAAACCTATGGATTGCTATGTCTCTGAAAGAGAATCAAGCATGTGTACAGGGGCATAAACGCAGCAGTGATAGGATTGGAGAGGTTCGGTGAGCAAATGAAGACCCTTTGAAGTCATATTGCATGGTACCCATTCCACGGGTTTCAACTACCCAGGTTTTAGGTATTCTTCCTTCAGCTAAAACATGCATGTGGAACCCAGAGTATGATCAACCATGTGATCGGGAGACGTGTTCAAATATGTCTCAGTTTTCCTCCCCGGGTACTCGGGTGCAACATTCCAGACGCTTTACTAACACTCTCCCCACTTGGAGAGTCAGCGCCTTTAACCTCCTGTTTGGCCCAGTTTGCAATTTCTGCGGAAGATGAACAGGAATAGTGAGAACCAATGAGAGGCTAGCTGGAGGTGTCTGGACGGGCAAATTTAACTCTCATTTCCCACCAGGAAGAGGAATTAACCAAAGGCTCAGCGTGCCGTACCGGAACCAGATCAGGGCCTGAAGCCATCCTGCGGTGTTGCGGCCAGCTCAAAAGAAAGCGAGTTGAAGAAAGGAGCTCAGGGGCACTGTAATTCACAAACCTGCAGAGTTATAAATGACAGCTATCGTCCAAAAATAGACTGAAGTAAGGCTGCCAAGAGGACTTGAAAGTGGGGCAGAATTGCAGGAAACCGATTTCAGGAGGTAGACTGGAATTGCATTGAAAGCATAGGAAAAGAGGCAGAACGTCCACAATGATGCACTTGGCCAAAAAGGGCGTATGCGTTTTTTCCTGAATATATTCAGGAAAAAACGCATACGCCCTTTTTGGCCAACCAAGCAAGCTTGCAAAGGAAATCTGCACTACAAAGAAGTCTCACTTCCCCCCGGTCAAAAGGGCCATCTGAAAAAAGTGTAAAATCCAGAAAGGCAGGACAGGCCATGGAGAACTGGGAGCCTTGTTATGCTGATGGGCGGGATGTAAATTGCCAACAACCACTCGGGAGAAGTGTATGGTGTTTCCTGAAACATCTAAAAAACAAAGCATCAGAGCCTAGGGCACTGCCACTTATGGTCCTATAGCTTAGGGAAATTAAAATCAAAAAGACACAGCCACCCCAAAGTTTGGAACGGCTCTGTTTACAAGAACCTCGTTTACAGTACAAGTTCAACATCGCAGAAAGTGAAAAATGGATAAAGAAGTTGTGGTATTTACTTACAAAGCAATATCACTCAGCAATGAAATCTGTGTCATCAGGCCCTTAGCAGCACAATGAGTGGATTCAGGTATGATGATTCTAACTGAAATAAGTCACACAGAAAAAGAAACATCATAAGATATCAGTAATACACGGAATGTAAACTTGGCTACACAGGAACTGAATTACAGAACAGAACAGGGTCTCAAATTTAGAAAACCAACTTATTCTTGCTTAAGGGTAAAGGTGAGTTGGGGTGCTGCATAAAACCAGAGATTGAAATGAGCACAGATAAAGTTCCTTAAGCCAAATATGGAATAGACAAGAGCTACTCCTTGCTCAACGAAATGGACTCAACACCCCATATTAAACGCCTAAGAATGTACCTGACTAGTAAGTATCTTAAAACCTATGGATTGCTATGTCTCCAAAAGAGAATCAAGCATGTGTACAGGGGCATAAACGCAGCAGTGATAGGATTGGAGAGGTTCGGTGAGCAAATGAAGACCCTTTGAAGTCATATTGCATGGTACCCATTCCACGGGTTTCAACTACCCAGGTTTAAGGTATTCTTCCTTCAGCTAAAACATGCATGTAGAACCTAGAGTATGATAAACCATGTGATCGGGAGACGTGTTCAAATATGTCTCAGTTTTCGTACCCTGGTACTCGGGTGCAACATTCCAGACGCTTTACTAACACTCTCCCGACTTGGAGAGTCAGTCCCTCTAACCTCCTGTTTGGCCCAGTTTGCAATTTCTGCGGAAGATGAACAGGAATAGCGAGAACCAATGAGAGGCTAGCTGGAGGTGTCTGGACGGGCAAATTTAACTCTCATTTCCCACCAGGAAGAGGAATTAACCAAACGCTCAGCGTGCCGTGCCGGAACCAGATTAGGGCCTGAAGCCATCCTGCGGTGTTGCGGCCAGCTCAAAAGAAAGCGAGTTGAAGAAAGGAGCTCAGGGGCACTGTAATTCACAAACCTGCAGAGTTATAAATGACAGCTATTGTCCAAAAATAGACTGAAGTAAGGCTGCCAAGAGGACTTGAAAGCGGGGCAGAATTGCAGGAAACCGATTTCAGGAGGTAGACTGGAATTGCATTGAAAGCATAGGAAAAGAGGCAGAACGTCCACAATGATGCACTTGGCCAAAAAGGGCGTATGCGTTTTTTCCTGAATATATTCAGGAAAAAACGCATACGCCCTTTTTGGCCAACCAAGCAAGCTTGCAAAGGAAATCTGCACTACAATGAAGTCTCACTTCCCCCCGGTCAAAAGGGCCATCTGAAAAAAGTGTAAAATCCAGAAAGGCAGGACAGGCCATGGAGAACTGGGAGCCTTGTTATGCTGATGGGCGGGATGTAAATTGCCAACAGACACTCGGGAGAAGTGTATGGTGTTTCCTGAAACATCTAAGAAACAAAGCTACAGAGCCTAGGGCACTGCCACTTATGGTCCTATAGCTTAGGGAAATTAAAATCAAAAAGACACAGCCACCCCAAAGTTTGGAACGGCTCTGTTTACAAGAACCTCGTTTACAGTACAAGTTCAACATCGCAGAAAGTGAAAAATGGATAAAGAAGTTGTGGTATTTACTTACAAAGCAATATCACTCAGCAATGAAATCTGTGTCATCAGGCCCTTAGCAGCACAATGAGTGGATTCAGGTATGATGATTCTAACTGAAATAAGTTACACAGAAAAAGAAACATCATAAGATATCAGTAATACACGGAATTTAAACTTGGCTACACAGGAACTGAATTACAGAACAGAACAGGGTCTCAAATTTAGAAAACCAACTTATGCTTGCTTAAGGGTAAAGGTGAGTTGGGGTGCTGCATAAAACCAGAGATTGAAATGAGCACAGATAAAGTTCCTTAAGCCAAATATGGAATAGACAAGAGCTACTCCTTGCTCAACGAAATGGACTCAACACCGCATATTAAGCGCCTAAGAATGTACCTGACTAGTAAGTATCTTAAAACCTATGGATTGCTATGTCTCCGAAAGAGAATCAAGCATGTGTACAGGGGCATAAACGCAGCAGTGATACGATTGGAGAGGTTCGGTGAGCAAATGAAGACCCTTTGAAGTCATATTGCATGGTACCCATTACACGGGTCTTAACTCTCCAGGTTTAAGGTATTCTTCCTTCAGCTAAAACATGCATGTGGAACCCAAGTATGATCAACCATGTGAACGGGAGACGTGTTCAAATATGTCTCAGTTTTCGTACCCTGGTACTCGGGTGCAACATTCCAGACGCTTTACTAACACTCTCCCCACTTGGAGAGTCAGCGCCTTTAACCTCCTGTTTGGCCCAGTTTGCAATTTCTGCGGAAGATGAACAGGAATAGCGAGAACCAATGAGAGGCTAGCTGGAGGTGTCTGGACGGGCAAATTTAACTCTCATTTCCCACCAGGAGGCGAAAATAACCAAAGGCTCAGGGTGCCGTGCCGGAACCAGATTAGGGCCTGAAGCCATCCTGCGGTGTTGCGGCCAGGTCACAAGAAAGCGAGTTGAAGAAAGGAGCTCAGGGGCACTGTAATTCACAAACCTGCAGAGTTATAAATGACAGCTATCGTCCAAAAATAGACTGAAGTAAGGCTGCCAAGAGGACTTGAAAGCGGGGCAGAATTGCAGGAAACCGATTTCAGGAGGTAGACTGGAATTGCATTGAAAGCATAGGAAAAGAGGCAGAACGTCCACAATGATGCACTTGGCCAAAAAGGGCGTATGCGTTTTTTCCTGAATATATTCAGGAAAAAACGCATACGCCCTTTTTGGCCAACCAAGCAAGCTTGCAAAGGAAATCTGCACTACAATGAAGTCTCACTTCCCCCCGGTCAAAAGGGCCATCTGAAAAAAGTGTAAAATCCAGAAAGGCAGGACAGGCCATGGAGAACTGGGAGCCTTGTTATGCTGATGGGCAGGATGTAAATTGCCAACAACCACTCGGGAGAAGTGTATGGTGTTTCCTGAAACATCTAAAAAACAAAGCAACAGAGCCTAGGGCACTGCCACTTATGGTCCTATAGCTTAGGGAAATTAAAATCAAAAAGACACAGCCACCCCAAAGTTTGGAACGGCTCTGTTTTCAAGAACCTCGTTTACAGTACAAGTTCAACATCGCAGAAAGTGAAAAATGGATAAAGAAGTTGTGGTATTTACTTACAAAGCAATATCACTCAGCAATGAAATCTGTGTCATCAGGCCCTTAGCAGCACAATGAGTGGATTCAGGTATGATGATTCTAACTGAAATAAGTCACACAGAAAAAGAAACATCATAAGATATCAGTAATACACGGAATGTAAACTTGGCTACACAGGAACTGAATTACAGAACAGAACAGGGTCTCAAATTTAGAAAACCAACTTATTCTTGCTTAAGGGTAAAGGTGAGTTGGGGTGCTGCATAAAACCAGAGATTGAAATGAGCACAGATAAAGTTCCTTAAGCCAAATATGGAATAGACAAGAGCTACTCCTTGCTCAACGAAATGGACTCAACACCCCATATTAAACGCCTAAGAATGTACCTGACTAGTAAGTATCTTAAAACCTATGGATTGCTATGTCTCCAAAAGAGAATCAAGCATGTGTACAGGGGCATAAACGCAGCAGTGATAGGATTGGAGAGGTTCGGTGAGCAAATGAAGACCCTTTGAAGTCATATTGCATGGTACCCATTCCACGGGTTTCAACTACCCAGGTTTAAGGTATTCTTCCTTCAGCTAAAACATGCATGTAGAACCTAGAGTATGATAAACCATGTGATCGGGAGACGTGTTCAAATATGTCTCAGTTTTCGTACCCTGGTACTCGGGTGCAACATTCCAGACGCTTTACTAACACTCTCCCGACTTGGAGAGTCAGTCCCTCTAACCTCCTGTTTGGCCCAGTTTGCAATTTCTGCGGAAGATGAACAGGAATAGCGAGAACCAATGAGAGGCTAGCTGGAGGTGTCTGGACGGGCAAATTTAACTCTCATTTCCCACCAGGAAGAGGAATTAACCAAACGCTCAGCGTGCCGTGCCGGAACCAGATTAGGGCCTGAAGCCATCCTGCGGTGTTGCGGCAAGCTCAAAAGAAAGCGAGTTGAAGAAAGGAGCTCAGGGGCACTGTAATTCACAAACCTGCAGAGTTATAAATGACAGCTATTGTCCAAAAATAGACTGAAGTAAGGCTGCCAAGAGGACTTGAAAGCGGGGCAGAATTGCAGGAAACCGATTTCAGGAGGTAGACTGGAATTGCATTGAAAGCATAGGAAAAGAGGCAGAACGTCCACAATGATGCACTTGGCCAAAAAGGGCGTATGCGTTTTTTCCTGAATATATTCAGGAAAAAACGCATACGCCCTTTTTGGCCAACCAAGCAAGCTTGCAAAGGAAATCTGCACTACAATGAAGTCTCACTTCCCCCCGGTCAAAAGGGCCATCTGAAAAAAGTGTAAAATCCAGAAAGGCAGGACAGGCCATGGAGAACTGGGAGCCTTGTTATGCTGATGGGCGGGATGTAAATTGCCAACAGACACTCGGGAGAAGTGTATGGTGTTTCCTGAAACATCTAAGAAACAAAGCTACAGAGCCTAGGGCACTGCCACTTATGGTCCTATAGCTTAGGGAAATTAAAATCAAAAAGACACAGCCACCCCAAAGTTTGGAACGGCTCTGTTTACAAGAACCTCGTTTACAGTACAAGTTCAACATCGCAGAAAGTGAAAAATGGATAAAGAAGTTGTGGTATTTACTTACAAAGCAATATCACTCAGCAATGAAATCTGTGTCATCAGGCCCTTAGCAGCACAATGAGTGGATTCAGGTATGATGATTCTAACTGAAATAAGTTACACAGAAAAAGAAACATCATAAGATATCAGTAATACACGGAATTTAAACTTGGCTACACAGGAACTGAATTACAGAACAGAACAGGGTCTCAAATTTAGAAAACCAACTTATGCTTGCTTAAGGGTAAAGGTGAGTTGGGGTGCTGCATAAAACCAGAGATTGAAATGAGCACAGATAAAGTTCCTTAAGCCAAATATGGAATAGACAAGAGCTACTCCTTGCTCAACGAAATGGACTCAACACCGCATATTAAGCGCCTAAGAATGTACCTGACTAGTAAGTATCTTAAAACCTATGGATTGCTATGTCTCCGAAAGAGAATCAAGCATGTGTACAGGGGCATAAACGCAGCAGTGATACGATTGGAGAGGTTCGGTGAGCAAATGAAGACCCTTTGAAGTCATATTGCATGGTACCCATTACACGGGTCTTAACTCTCCAGGTTTAAGGTATTCTTCCTTCAGCTAAAACATGCATGTGGAACCCAAGTATGATCAACCATGTGAACGGGAGACGTGTTCAAATATGTCTCAGTTTTCGTACCCTGGTACTCGGGTGCAACATTCCAGACGCTTTACTAACACTCTCCCCACTTGGAGAGTCAGCGCCTTTAACCTCCTGTTTGGCCCAGTTTGCAATTTCTGCGGAAGATGAACAGGAATAGCGAGAACCAATGAGAGGCTAGCTGGAGGTGTCTGGACGGGCAAATTTAACTCTCATTTCCCACCAGGAGGCGAAAATAACCAAAGGCTCAGGGTGCCGTGCCGGAACCAGATTAGGGCCTGAAGCCATCCTGCGGTGTTGCGGCCAGGTCACAAGAAAGCGAGTTGAAGAAAGGAGCTCAGGGGCACTGTAATTCACAAACCTGCAGAGTTATAAATGACAGCTATCGTCCAAAAATAGACTGAAGTAAGGCTGCCAAGAGGACTTGAAAGCGGGGCAGAATTGCAGGAAACCGATTTCAGGAGGTAGACTGGAATTGCATTGAAAGCATAGGAAAAGAGGCAGAACGTCCACAATGATGCACTTGGCCAAAAAGGGCGTATGCGTTTTTTCCTGAATATATTCAGGAAAAAACGCATACGCCCTTTTTGGCCAACCAAGCAAGCTTGCAAAGGAAATCTGCACTACAATGAAGTCTCACTTCCCCCCGGTCAAAAGGGCCATCTGAAAAAAGTGTAAAATCCAGAAAGGCAGGACAGGCCATGGAGAACTGGGAGCCTTGTTATGCTGATGGGCGGGATGTAAATTGCCAACAACCACTCGGGAGAAGTGTATGGTGTTTCCTGAAACATCTAAAAAACAAAGCAACAGAGCCTAGGGCACTGCCACTTATGGTCCTATAGCTTAGGGAAATTAAAATCAAAAAGACACAGCCACCCCAAAGTTTGGAACGGCTCTGTTTTCAAGAACCTCGTTTACAGTACAAGTTCAACATCGCAGAAAGTGAAAAATGGATAAAGAAGTTGTGGTATTTACTTACAAAGCAATATCACTCAGCAATGAAATCTGTGTCATCAGGCCCTTAGCAGCACAATGAGTGGATTCAGGTATGATGATTCTAACTGAAATAAGTCACACAGAAAAAGAAACATCATAAGATATCAGTAATACACGGAATGTAAACTTGGCTACACAGGAACTGAATTACAGAACAGAACAGGGTCTCAAATTTAGAAAACCAACTTATTCTTGCTTAAGGGTAAAGGTGAGTTGGGGTGCTGCATAAAACCAGAGATTGAAATGAGCACAGATAAAGTTCCTTAAGCCAAATATGGAATAGACAAGAGCTACTCCTTGCTCAACGAAATGGACTCAACACCCCATATTAAACGCCTAAGAATGTACCTGACTAGTAAGTATCTTAAAACCTATGGATTGCTATGTCTCCAAAAGAGAATCAAGCATGTGTACAGGGGCATAAACGCAGCAGTGATAGGATTGGAGAGGTTCGGTGAGCAAATGAAGACCCTTTGAAGTCATATTGCATGGTACCCATTACACGGGTTTCAACTACCCAGGTTTAATGTATTCTTCCTTCAGCTAAAACATGCATGTGAAACCTAGAGTATGATCAACCATGTGATCGGGAGACGTGTTCAAATATGTCTCAGTTTTCCTCCCCTGGTACTCGGGTGCAACATTCCAGACGCTTTACTAACACTCTCCCGACTTGGAGAGTCAGTCCCTTTAACCTCCTGTTTGGCCCAGTTTGCAATTTCTGCGGACGATGAACAGGAATAGCGAGAACCAATGAGAGGCTAGCTGGAGGTGTCTGGACGGGCAAATTTAACTCTCATTTCCCACCAGGAAGAGGAATTAACCAAAGGCTCAGCATGCCGGGCCGGAACCAGATTAGGGCCTGAAGCCATCCTGCGGTGTTGCGGCCAGGTCACAAGAAAGCGAGTTGAAGAAAGGAGCTCAGGGGCACTGTAATTCACAAACCTGCAGAGTTATAAATGACAGCTATCGTCCAAAAATAGACTGAAGTAAGGCTGCCAAGAGGACTTGAAAGCGGGGCAGAATTGCAGGAAACCGATTTCAGGAGGTAGACTGGAATTGCATTGAAAGCATAGGAAAAGAGGCAGAACGTCCACAATGATGCACTTGGCCAAAAAGGGCGTATGCGTTTTTTCCTGAATATATTCAGGAAAAAACGCATACGCCCTTTTTGGCCAACCAAGCAAGCTTGCAAAGGAAATCTGCATTACAATGAAGTCTCACTTCCCCCCGGTCAAAAGGGCCATCTGAAAAAAGTGTAAAATCCAGAAAGGTAACAGGCCATAGAGAACTGGGAGCCTTGTTATGCTGATGGGCGGGATGTAAATTGCCAACAGACACTCTGGAGAAGTGTATGGTGTTTCCTGAAACATCTAAAAAACAAAGCAACAGAGCCTAGGGCACTTCCACTTATGGCCCTATAGCTTAGGGAAATTAAAATCAAAAAGACACAGCCACCCCAAAGTTTGGGACGCCTCTGTTTACAAGAACCTCGTTTACAGTACAAGTTCAACATCGCAGAAAGTGAAAAATGGATAAAGAACTTGTGGTACTTACGTACAATGCAGTATCACTCAGCAATGAAATCTATGTCATCAGGCCCGTAGCAGCATAATGAGTGGATTCAGGTACGATGATTCTAACTGAAATAAGTTGCACAGAAAAAGAAACATCATAAGATATCAGTAATACACGGAATGTAAACTTGGCTACACAGGAACTGAATTCCAAAACAGAACAGGTTCTCAAATTTAGAAAACCAACTTATGCTTGCTTAAGGGGAAAGGTGAGTTGGGGTGCTGCATAAAACCAGAGATTGAAATGAGCACAGATAAAGTTCCTTAAGCCAAATATGGAATAGACAAGAGCTACTCCTTGCTCAACGAAATGGACTCAACACCGCATATTAAACGCCTAAGAATGTACCTGACTAGTAAGTATCTTAAAACCTATGGATTGCTATGTCTCCGAAAGAGAATCAAGCATGTGTACAGGGGCATAAACGCAGCAGTGATAGGATTGGAGAGGTTCGGTGAGCAAATGAAGACCCTTTGAAGTCATATTGCATGGTACCCATTCCACGGGTTTCAACTACCCAGGTTTTAGGTATTCTTCCTTCAGCTAAAACATGCATGTGGAACCCAGAGTATGATCAACCATGTGATCGGGAGACGTGTTCAAATATGTCTCAGTTTTCCTCCCCGGGTACTCGGGTGCAACATTCCAGACGCTTTACTAACACTCTCCCCACTTGGAGAGTCAGCGCCTTTAACCTCCTGTTTGGCCCAGTTTGCAATTTCTGCGGAAGATGAACAGGAATAGTGAGAACCAATGAGAGGCTAGCTGGAGGTGTCTGGACGGGCAAATTTAACTCTCATTTCCCACCAGGAAGAGGAATTAACCAAAGGCTCAGCGTGCCGTACCGGAACCAGATTAGGGCCTGAAGCCATCCTGCGGTGTTGCGGCCAGCTCAAAAGAAAGCGAGTTGAAGAAAGGAGCTCAGGGGCACTGTAATTCACAAACCTGCAGAGTTATAAATGACAGCTATCGTCCAAAAATAGACTGAAGTAAGGCTGCCAAGAGGACTTGAAAGCGGGGCAGAATTGCAGGAAACCGATTTCAGGAGGTAGACTGGAATTGCATTGAAAGCATAGGAAAAGAGGCAGAACGTCCACAATGATGCACTTGGCCAAAAAGGGCGTATGCGTTTTTTCCTGAATATATTCAGGAAAAAACGCATACGCCCTTTTTGGCCAACCAAGCAAGCTTGCAAAGGAAATCTGCACTACAATGAAGTCTCACTTCCCCCCGGTCAAAAGGGCCATCTGAAAAAAGTGTAAAATCCAGAAAGGCAGGACAGGCCATGGAGAACTGGGAGCCTTGTTATGCTGATGGGCGGGATGTAAATTGCCAACAACCACTCGGGAGAAGTGTATGGTGTTTCCTGAAACATCTAAAAAACAAAGCAACAGAACCTAGGGCACTTCCACTTATGGTCCTATAGCTTAGGGAAATTAAAATCAAAAAGACACAGCCACCCCAAAGTTTGGAACGGCTCTGTTTACAAGAACCTCGTTTACAGTACAAGTTCAACATCGCAGAAAGTGAAAAATGGATAAAGAAGTTGTGGTATTTACTTACAAAGCAATATCACTCAGCAATGAAGTCTGTGTCATCAGGCCCTTAGCAGCACAATGAGTGGATTCAGGTATGATGATTCTAACTGAAGTAAGTCACACAGAAAAAGAAACATCATAAGATATCAGTAATACACGGAATGTAAACTTGGCTACACAGGAACTGAATTACAGAACAGAACAGGGTCTCAAATTTAGAAAACCAACTTAAGCTTGCTTAAGGGGAAAGGTGAGTTGGGGTGCTGCATAAAACCAGAGATTGAAATGAGCACAGATAAAGTTCCTTAAGTCAAATATGGAATAGACAAGAGCTACTCCTTGCTCAACGAAATGGACTCAACACCGCATATTAAACGCCTAAGAATGTACCTGACTAGTAAGTATCTTAAAACCTATGGATTGCTATGTCTCCGAAAGAGAATGAGGCATGTGTACAGGGGCATAAACACAGCAGTGAAAGGATTGGAGAGGTTCGGTGAGCAAGAAGACCCTTTGAAGTCATATTACATGGTACCCATTCCACGGGTTTTAACTACCCAGGTTTAAGGTATTCTTCCTTCAGCTAAAACTTGCATGTGGAACCTAGAGTATGATCAACCATGTGATCGGGAGATGTGTTCAAATATTTCTCAGTTTTCGTATCCTGGTACTCGGGTGCAACATTCCAGACGCTTTACTAACACTCTCCCGACTTGGAGAGTCAGTCCCTTAAATCTCCTGTTTGGCCCAGTTTGCAATTTCTGCGGAAGATGAACAGGAATAGCGAGAACCAATGAGAGACTAGCTGGAGGTGTCTGGACGGGCAAATTTAACTCTCATTTCCCACCAGGAAGAGGAAATAACCAAAGGCTCAGCGTGCCGTGCCGGAACCAGATTAGGGCCCGAAGCCATCCTGCGGTGTTGCGGCCAGGTCACAAGAAAGCGATTTGAAGAAAGGAGCTCAGGGGCACTGTAATTCACAAACCTGCAGAGTTATAAATGACAGCTATCGTCCAAAAATAGACTGAAGTAAGGCTGCCAAGAGGACTTGAAAGCGGGGCAGAATTGCAGGAAACCGATTTCAGGAGGTAGACTGGAATTGCATTGAAAGCATAGGAAAAGAGGCAGAACGTCCACAATGATGCACTTGGCCAAAAAGGGCGTATGCGTTTTTTCCTGAATATATTCAGGAAAAAACGCATACGCCCTTTTTGGCCAACCAAGCAAGCTTGCAAAGGAAATCTGCACGACAATGAACTCTCACTTCCCCCCGGTCAAAAGGGCCATCTGAAAAAAGTGTAAAATCCAGAAAGGCAGGACAGGCCATGGAGAACTGGGAGCCTTGTTATGCTGATGGGCGGGATGTAAATTGCCAACAGACACTCCGGAGAAGTGTATGGTGCTTCCTGAAACATCTAAAAAACAAAGCAACAGAGCCTAGGGCACTGCCACTTATGGTCCTATAGCTTAGGGAAATTAAAATCAAAAAGACACAGCCACCCCAAATTTTGGAACGGCTCTGTTTACAAGAACCTCGTTTACAGTACAAGTTCAACATCGCAGAAAGTGAAGAATGGATAAAGAAGTTGTGGTAGTTACTTACAAAGCAATATCACTCAGCAATGAAATCTGTATCATCAGGCCCTTAGCAGCAAAATGAGTGGATTCAGGTATGATGATTCTAACTGAAATAAGTCACACAGAAAAAGAAACATCATAAGATATCAGTAATACACGGAATGGAAACTTGGCTACACAGGAACTGAATTACAGAACAGAACAGGGTCTCAAATTTAGAAAACCAACTTATGCTTGCTTAAGGGGAAAGGTGAGTTGGGGTGCTGCATAAAACCAGAGATTGAAATGAGCACAGATAAAGTTCCTTAAGTCAAATATGGAATAGACAAGAGCTACTCCTTGCTCAACGAAATGGACTCAACACCCCATATTAAACGCCTAAGAATGTACCTGACTTGTAAGTATCGTAAAACCTATGGATTGCTATGTCTCCAAAAGAGAATCAAGCATGTGTACAGGGGCATAAACGCAGCAGTGATAGGATTGGAGAGGTTCGGTGAGCAAATGAAGACCCTTTGAAGTCATATTGCATGGTACCCATCACACGGGTCTCAACTCTCCAGGTTTAAGGTATTCTTCCTTCAGCTAAAACATGCATGTGGAACCCAAGTATGATCAACCATGTGAACGGGAGACGTGTTCAAATATGTCTCAGTTTTCCTCCCCTGGTACTCGGGTGCAACATTCCAGACGCTTTACTAACACTCTCCCCACTTGGAGAGTCAGCGCCATTAACCTCCTGTTTGGCCCAGTTTGCAAATTCTGCGGAAGATGAACAGGAATAGTGAGAACCAATGAGAGGCTAGCTGGAGGTGTCTGGACGGGCAAATTTAACTCTCATTTCCCACCAGGAAGAGGAAATAACCAAAGGCTCAGCGTGCCATACCGGAACCAGATTAGGGCCTGAAGCCATCCTGCGGTGTTGCGGCCAGCTCAAAAGAAAGCGAGTTGAAGAAAGGAGCTCAGGGGCACTATAATTCACAAACCTGCAGAGTTATAAATGACAGCTATCGTTCAAAAATATACTGAAGTAAGGCTGCCAAGAGAACTAGAAAGCGGGGCAGAATTGCAGGAAACTGATTTCAGGAGGTAGACTGGAAATGCATTGAAAGCATAGGAAAAGAGGCAGAACGTCCACAATGATGCACTTGGCCAAAAAGGGCGTATGCGATTTTTCCTGAATATATTCAGGAAAAAACGCATACGCCCTTTTTGGCCAACCAAGCAAACTTGCAAAGGAAATCTGCACTACAATGAAGTCTCACTTCCCCCCGGTCAAAAGGGCCATCTGAAAAAAGTGTAAAATCCAGAAAGGCAGGACAGGCCATGGAGAACTGGGAGCCTTGTTATGCTGATGGGCGGGATGTAAATTGCCAACAGCCACTCGGGAGAAGTGTATGGTGTTTCCTGAAACATCTAAAAAACAAAGCCACAGAACCTAGGGCACTTCCACTTATGGTCCTATAGCTTAGGGAAATTAAAATCAAAAAGACACAGCCACCCCAAAGTTTGGAACGGCTCTGTTTACAAGAACCTCGTTTACCGTACAAGTTCAATATCACAGAAAGTGAAAAATGGATAAAGAACTTGTGGTACGTACGTAAAATGCAGTATCACTCAGCAAAAAAATCTATGTCATCAGGCCCTTAGCAGCACAATGAGTGGATTCAGGTATGATGATTCTAACTGAAATAAGTCACACAGAAAAAGAAACATCATAAGATATCAGTAATACACGGAATGGAAACTTGGCTACACAGGAACTGAATTACAGAACAGAACAGGGTCTCAAATTTAGAAAACCAACTTATGCTTGCTTAAGGGGAAAGGTGAGTTGGGGTGCTGCATAAAACCAGAGATTGAAATGAGCACAGATAAAGTTCCTTAAGCCAAATATGGAAGAGACAAGAGCTACTCCTTGCTCAACGAAATGGACTCAACACCCCATATTAAACGCCTAAGAATGTACATGACTAGTAAGTATCTTAAAACCTATGGATTGCTATGTCTCCAAAAGAGAATCAAGCGTGTGTACAGAGGCATAAACGCAGCAGTGATAGGATTGGAGAGATTCGGTGACCAAATGAAGACCCTTTGAAGTCATATTGCATGGTACCCATTACACGGGTCTCAACTCTCCAGGTTTAAGGTATTCTTCCATCAGCTAAAACATTCATGTGGAACCCAGAGTATGATCAACCATGTGAACGGGAGACGTGTTCAAATATGTCTCAGTTTTCGTACCCTGGTACTCGGGTGCAACATTCCAGACGCTTTACTAACACTCTCCCCACTTGGAGAGTCAGCGCCTTTAACCTCCTGTTTGGCACAGTTTGCAATTTCTGCGGAAGATGAACAGGAATAGCGAGAACCAATGAGAGACTAGCTGGAGGTGTCTGGACGGGCAAATTTAACTCTCATTTCCCACCAGGAAGAGGAATTAACCAAAGGCTCAGTGTGCCGTGCTGGAACTAGATTAGGGCCTGAAGACATCCTGCGGTGTTGCGGCCAGGTCACAAGGAAGCGAGTTGAGGAAAGGAGCTCAGGGGCACTGTAATTCACAAACCTGCAGAGTTATAAATGACAGCTATCGTCCAAAAATAGACTGAAGTAAGGCTGCCAAGAGGACTTGAAAGCGGGGCAGAATTGCAGGAAACCGATTTCAGGAGATAGACTGGAATTGCATTGAAAGCATAGGAAAAGAGGCAGAACGTCCACAATGATGCACTTGGCCAAAAAGGGCGTATGCGTTTTTTCCTGAATATATTCAGGAAAAAACGCATACGCCCTTTTTGGCCAACCAAGCAAACTTGCAAAGGAAATCTGCACTACAATGAAGTCTCACTTCCCCCCGGTCAAAAGGGTCATCTGAAAAAAGTGTAAAATCCAGAAAGGCAGGACAGGCCATGGAGAACTTGGAGCCTTGTTATGCTGATGGGCGGGATGTAAATTGCCAACAGACACTCGGGAGAAGTGTATGGTGTTTCCTGAAACATCTAAAAAACAAAGCAACAGAACCTAGGCCACTTCCACTTATGGTCCTATAGCTTAGGGAAATTAAAATCAAAAAGACACAGCCACCCTAAAGTTTGGGACGCCTCTGTTTACAAGAACCTCGTTTACAGTACAAGTTCAACATCGCAGAAAGTGAAAAATGGATAAAGAAGTTGTGGTATTTACTTACAAAGCAATATCACTCAGCAATGAAATCTATGTCATCAGGCCCTTAGCAGCACAATGAGTGGATTCAGGTATGATGATTCTAACTGAAATAAGTCACACAGAAAAAGAAACATCATAAGATATCAGTAATACACGGAATGTAAACTTGGCTACACAGGAAGTGAATTACAGAACAGAACAGGGTCTCAAATTTAGAAAACCAACTTATGCTTGCTTAAGGGGAAAGGTGAGTTGGGGTGCTGCATAAAACCAGAGATCGAAATGAGCACAGATAAAGTTCCTTAAGCCAAATATGGAATAGACAAGAGCTACTCCTTACTCAACGAAATGGACTCAACACCGCATATTAAACGCCTAAGAATGTACCTGTCTAGTAAGTATCTTAAAAAGTATGGATTGCTATGTCTCCGAAAGAGAATCAAGCATGTGTACAGGGGCATAAACGCAGCAGTGATAGGATTGGAGAGGTTCGTGAGCAAATGAAGACCCTTTGAAGTCATATTGCATGGTACCCATTCCAAGGGTCTCAACTCTCCAGGTTTAAGGTATTCTTCCTTCAGCTAAAACATGCATGTGGAACCCAGAGTATGATCAACCGTGTGAACGGGAGACGTGTTCAAATATGTCTCAGTTTTCCTCCCCTGGTACTCGGGTGCAACATTCCAGACGCTTTACTAACACTCTCCCCACTTGGAGAGTCAGCACCTTTAACCTCCTGTTTGGCCCCGTTTGCAATTTCTGCGGAAGATGAACAGGAATAGCGAGAACCAATGAGAGACTAGCTGGAGGTGTCTGGACGGGCAAATTTAACTCTCATTTCCCACCAGAAAGAGGAAATAACCAAAGGCTCAGCATGCCGTGCCGGAACCAGATTAGGGCCTGAATCCATCCAGCGGTGTTGCAGCCAGCTCACAAGAAAACTAGTTGAAGAAAGGAGCTCAGGGGCACTGTAATTCACAAACCTGAGGAGTTATAAATGACAGCTATCGTCCAAAAATAGACTGAAGTAAGGCTGCCAAGAGGACTTGAAAGCGGGGCAGAATTGCAGGAAGCCGATTTCAGGAGGTAGACTGGAATTGCATTGAAAGCATAGGAAAAGAGGCAGAACGTCCACAATGATGCACTTGGCCAAAAAGGGCGTATGCGTTTTTTCCTGAATATATTCAGGAAAAAACGCATACGCCCTTTTTGGCCAACCAAGCAAGCTTGCAAAGGAAATCTGCACTACAATGAAGTCTCACTTCCCCCCGGTCAAAAGGGCCATCTGAAAAAAGTGTAAAATCCAAAAAGGCAGGACAGGACATGGAGAACTGGGAGCCTTGTTATGCTGATGGGCGGGATGTAAATTGCCAACAGACACTCGGGAGAAGTGTATGGTGTTTCCTGAAACATCGAAAAAACAAAGCAACAGAGCCTAGGGCACTTCCACTTATGGTCCTATAGCTTAGGGAAATTAAAATCAAAAAGACACAGCCACCCCAAAGTTTGGGACGCCTCTGTTTACAAGAACCTCGTTTACAGTACAAGTTCAACATCGCAGAAAATGAAAAATGGATAAAGAAGCTGTGGTATTTACTTACAAAGCAATAACACTCAGCAATGAAATCTATGTCATCAGGCCCTTAGCAGCACAATGAGTGGATTCAGGTATGATGATTCTAACTGAAATAAGTCACACAGAAAAAGAAACATCATAAGATATCACTAATACACGGAATAGAAACTTGGCTACACAGGAACTGAAT
This sequence comes from Stenella coeruleoalba, assembly GCF_951394435.1. NCBI lineage: Eukaryota > Metazoa > Chordata > Mammalia > Artiodactyla > Delphinidae > Stenella > Stenella coeruleoalba. Next base: position 90,921,023 of record NC_137149.1, on the reverse strand, counting down.
TACAGAACAGAACAGGGTCTCAAATTTAGAAAACAAACTTATGCTTGCTTAAGGGGAAAGGTGAGTTGGGGTGCTGCATAAAACCAGAGATTGAAATGAGCACAGATAAAGTTCCTTAAGCCAAATATGGAATAGACAAGAGCTACTCCTTGCTCAATGAAATGGACTCAACACCGCATATTAAACGCCTAAGAATGTACCTGACTAGTAAGTATCTTAAAACCTATGGATTGCTATGTCTCCGAAAGAGAATCAAGCATGTGTACAGGGGCATGAACGCAGCAGTGATAGGATTGGAGAGGTTCGGTGAGCAAATGAAGACCCTTTGAAGTCATATTGCATGGTACCCATTCCACGGGTTTCAACTACCCAGGTTTAAGGTATTCTTCCTTCAGCTAAAACATGCATGTGGAACCAAGAGTATGATGATCCGTGTGAACGGGAGACGTGTTCAAATATGTCTCAGTTTTTGTACCCTGGTACTCGGGTGCAACATTCCAGACGCTTTACTAACACTCTCCCGACTTGGAGAGTCAGCGCCTTTAACCTCCTGTTTGGCCCAGTTTGCAATTTCTGCGGAAGATGAACAGGAATAGCGAGAACCAATGAGAGACTAGCTGGAGGTGTCTGGACGGGCAAATTTAACTCTCATTTCCTACCAGGAAGAGGAAATAACCAAAGGCTCAGCGTGCCGTGCCGGAACCAGATTAGGGCCTGAAGCCATCCTGCGGTGTGCGGCCAGCTCACAAGGAAGCGAGTTGAAGAAAGGAGCTCAGGGGCACTGTAATTCACAAACCTGCAGAGTTATAAATGACAGCTATCGTCCAAAAATATACTGAAGTAAGCCTGCCAATAGGACTTGAAAGCGGGGCAGAATTGCAGGAAACCGATTTCAGGAGGTAGACTGGAATTGCATTGAAAGCATAGGAAAAGAGGCAGAACGTCCACAATGATGCACTTGGCCAAAAAGGGCGTATGCGTTTTTTCCTGAATATATTCAGGAAAAAACGCATACGCCCTTTTTGGCCAACCAAGCAAGCTTGCAATGGAAATCTGCACTACAATGAAGTCTCACTTCCCCCCGGTCAAAAGGGCCATCTGAAAAAAGTGTAAAATCCAGAAAGGCAACAGGCCATTGAGAACTGGGAGCCTTGTTATGCTGATGGGCGGGATGTAAATTGCCAACAGACACTTGGGAGAAGTGTATGGTGTTTCCTGAAACATCTAAAAAACAAAGCAACAGAGCCTAGGGCACTTCCACTTATGGTCCTATAGCTTAGGGAAATTAAAATCAAAAAGACACAGCCACCCCAAAGTTTGGAACAGCTCTGTTTACAAGAACCTCGTTTACAGTACAAGTTCAACATCGCAGAAAGTGAAAAATGGATAAAGAACTTGTGGTACTTACGTACAATGCAGTATCACTCAGCAATGAAATCTATGTCATCAGGCCCTTAGCAGCACAATGGGTGGATTCAGGTATGATGATTCTAACTGAAATATGTCACACAGAAAAAGAAACATCATAAGATATCAGTAATACACGGAATGGAAACTTGGCTACACAGGAACTGAATTACAGAACAGAACAGGGTCTCAAATTTAGAAAACCAACTTATGCTTGCTTAAGGGGAAAGGTGAGTTGGGGTGCTGCATAAAACCAGAGATTGAAATGAGCACAGATAAAGTTCCTTAAGCCAAATATGGAATAGACAAGAGCTACTCCTTGCTCAACGAAATGGACTCAACACCGCATATTAAACGCCTAAGAATGTACCTGACTAGTAAGTATCTTAAAACCTATGGATTGCTATGTCTCCGAAAGAGAATCAAGCATGTGTACAGGGGCATAAACGCAGCAGTGATAGGATTGGAGAGGTTCGGTGAGCAAATGAAGACCCTTTGAAGTCATATTGCATGGTACCCATTCCACGGGTTTCAACTACCCAGGTTTAAGGTATTCTTCCTTCAGCTAAAACATGCATGTGGAACCTAGAGTATGATCAACCATGTGATCGGGAGACGTGTTCAAATATGTCTCAGTTTTCGTACCCTGGTACTCGGGTGCAACATTCCAGACGCTTTACTAACACTCTCCCCACTTGGAGCGTCAGTCCCTTTAACCTCCTGTTTGGCCCAGTTTGCAATTTCTGCGGAAGATGAACAGGAATAGCGAGAACCAATGAGAGACTAGCTGGAGTGTCTGGACGGGCAAATTTAACTCTCATTTCCCACCAGGAAGAGGAATTAAACAAAGGCTCAGCGTGCCGTGCCGGAACCAGATTAGGGCCTGAAGCCATCCTGCGGTGTTGCGGCCAGGTCACAAGAAAGCGAGTTGAAGAAAGGAGCTCAGGGGCACTTTAATTCACAAACCTGCAGAGTTATAAATGACAGCTATCGTCCAAAAATAGACTGAAGTAAGGCTGCCAAGAGGACTTGAAAGCGGGGCAGAATTGCAGGAAACCGATTTCAGGAGGTAGACTGGAATTGCATTGAAAGCATAGGAAAAGAGGCAGAACGTCCACAATGATGCACTTGGCCAAAAAGGGCGTATGCGTTTTTTCCTGAATATATTCAGGAAAAAACGCATACGCCCTTTTTGGCCAACCAAGCAAGCTTGCAAAGGAAATCTGCACGACAATGAAGTCTCACTTCCCCCCGGTCAAAAGGGCCATCTGAAAAAAGTGTAAAATCCAGAAAGGCAGGACAGGCCATGGAGAACTGGGAGCCTTGTTATGCTGATGGGCGGGATGTAAATTGCCAACAGACACTGGGGAGAAGTGTATGGTGTTTCCTGAAACATCTAAAAAACAAAGCAACAGAGCCTAGGGCACTGCCACTTATGGTCCTATAGCTTAGGGAAATTAAAATCAAAAAGACACAGCCACCCCAAAGTTTGGAACGGCTCTGTTTACAAGAACCTCGTTTACAGTACAAGTTCAACATCGCAGAAAGTGAAGAATGGATAAAGAAGTTGTGGTATTTTCTTACAAAGCAATATCACTCAGCAATGAAATCTATGTCATCAGGCCCTTAGCAGAACAATGAGTGGATTCAGGTATGATGATTCTAACTGAAATAAGTCACACAGAAAAAGAAACATCATAAGATGTCACTAATACACGGAATGTAAACTTGGCTACACAGGAACTGAATTACAGAACAGAACAGGGTCTCAAATTTAGAAAACCAACTTATGCTTGCTTAAGGGGAAAGGTGAGTTGGGGTGCTGCATAAAACCAGAGATTGAAATGAGCACAGATAAAGTTCCTTAAGCCAAATATGGAATAGACAAGAGCTACTCCTTGCTCAACGAAATGGACTCAACACCGCATATTAAACGCCTAAGAATGTACCTGTCTAGTAAGTATCTTAAAAAGTATGGATTGCTATGTCTCCGAAAGAGAATCAAGCATGTGTACAGGGGCATAAATTCAGCAGTGATAGGATTGGAGAGGTTCGTGAGCAAATGAAGACCCTTTGAAGTCATATTGCATGGTACCCATTCCACGGGTCTCAACTCTCCAGGTTTAAGGTATTCTTCCTTCAGCTAAAACATGCATGTGGAACCTAGAGTATGATCAACCATGTGATCGGGAGACGTGTTCAAATATGTCTCAGTTTTCCTCCCCTGGTACTCGGGTGCAACATTCCAGACGCTTTACTAACACTCTCCCCACTTGGAGAGTCAGTCCCTTTAACCTCCTGTTTGGCCCAGTTTGCAATTTCTGCGGAAGATGAACAGGAATACCGAGAACCAATGAGAGGCTAGCTGGAGGTGTCTGGACGGGCAAATTTAACTCTCATTTCCCACCAGGAAGAGGAATTAACCAAAGGCTCAGCATGCCGGGCCGGAACCAGATTAGGGCCTGAAGCCATCCTGCGGTGTTGCGGCCAGGTCACAAGAAAGCGAGTTGAAGAAAGGAGCTCAGGGGCACTGTAATTCACAAACCTGCAGAGTTATAAATGACAGCTATCGTCCAAAAATAGACTGAAGTAAGGCTGCCAAGAGGACTTGAAAGCGGGGCAGAATTGCAGGAAACCGATTTCAGGAGGTAGACTGGAATTGCATTGAAAGCATAGGAAAAGAGGCAGAACGTCCACAATGATGCACTTGGCCAAAAAGGGCGTATGCGTTTTTTCCTGAATATATTCAGGAAAAAACGCATACGCCCTTTTTGGCCAACCAAGCAAGCTTGCAAAGGAAATCTGCACTACAATGAAGTCTCACTTCCCCCCGGTCAAAAGGGCCATCTGAAAAAAGTGTAAAATCCAGAAAGGCAGGACAGGCCATGGAGAACTGGGAGCCTTGTTATGCTGATGGGCGGGATGTAAATTGCCAACAGACACTCGGGAGAAGTGTATGGTGTTTCCTGAAACATCTAAAAAACAAAGCAACAGAGCCTAGGGCACTGCCACTTATGGTCCTATAGCTTAGGGAAATTAAAATCAAAAAGACACAGCCACCCCAAAGTTTGGGACGCCTCTGTTTACAAGAACCTCGTTTACAGTACAAGTTCAACATCGCAGAAAGTGAAAAATGGATAAAGAAGTTGTGGTATTTACTTACAAAGCAATATCACTCAGCAATGAAATCTGTGTCATCAGGCCCTTAGCAGCACAATGAGTGGATTCAGGTATGATGATTCTAACTGAAATAAGTCACACAGAAAAAGAAACATCATAAGATATCAGTAATACACGGAATGGAAACTTGGCTACACAGGAACTGAATTACAGAACAGAACAGGGTCTCAAATTTAGAAAACCAACTTATGCTTGCTTAAGGGTAAAGGTGAGTTGGGGTGCTGCATAAAACCAGAGATTGAAATGAGCACAGATAAAGTTCCTTAAGTCAAATATGGAATAGACAAGAGCTACTCCTTGCTCAACGAAATGGACTCAACACCCCATATTAAACGCCTAAGAATGTACCTGACTAGTAAGTATCGTAAAACCTATGGATTGCTATGTCTCCAAAAGAGAATCAAGCATGTGTACAGGGGCATAAACGCAGCAGTGATAGGATTGGAGAGGTTCGGTGAGCAAATGAAGACCCTTTGAAGTCATATTGCATGGTACCCATCACACGGGTCTCAACTCTCCAGGTTTAAGGTATTCTTCCTTCAGCTAAAACATGCATGTGGAACCCAAGTATGATCAACCATGTGAACGGGAGACGTGTTCAAATATGTCTCAGTTTTCCTCCCCTGGTACTCGGGTGCAACATTCCAGACGCTTTACTAACACTCTCCCGAATTGGAGAGTCAGCGCCTTTAACCTCCTGTTTGGCCCAGTTTGCAATTTCTGCGGAAGATGAACAGGAATAGCGAGAACCAATGAGAGGCTAGCTGGAGGTGTCTGGACGGGCAAATTTAACTCTCATTTCCCACCAGGAAGAGGAAATAACCAAAGGCTCAGTGTGCCGTACCGGAACCAGATTAGGGCCTGAAGCCATCCTGCGGTGTTGCGGCCAGCTCAAAAGAAAGCGAGTTGAAGAAAGGAGCTCAGGGGCACTGTAATTCACAAACCTGCAGAGTTATAAATGACAGCTATCGTCCAAAAATAGACTGAAGTAAGGCTGCCAAGAGGACTTGAAAGCGGGGCAGAATTGCAGGAAACCGATTTCAGGAGGTAGACTGGAATTGCATTGAAAGCATAGGAAAAGAGGCAGAACGTCCACAATGATGCACTTGGCCAAAAAGGGCGTATGCGTTTTTTCCTGAATATATTCAGGAAAAAACGCATACGCACTTTTTGGCCAACCAAGCAAGCTTGCAAAGGAAATCTGCACTACAATGAAGTCTCACTTCCCCCCGGTCAAAAGGGCCATCTGAAAAAAGTGTAAAATCCAGAAAGGCAGGACAGCCCATGGAGAACTGGGAGCCTTGTTATGCTGATGGGCGGGATGTAAATTGCCAACAACCACTCGGGAGAAGTGTATGGTGTTTCCTGAAACATCTAAAAAACAAAGCAACAGAGCCTAGGGTACTGCCACTTATGGTCCTATAGCTTAGGGAAATTAAAATCAAAAAGACACAGCCACCCCAAAGTTTGGAACGGCTCTGTTTACAAGAACCTCGTTTACAGTACAAGTTCAACATCGCAGAAAGTGAAAAATGGATAAAGAAGTTGTGGTATTTACTTACAAAGCAATATCACTCAGCAATGAAATCTGTGTCATCAGGCCCTTAGCAGCACAATGAGTGGATTCAGGTATGATGATTCTAACTGAAATAAGTCACACAGAAAAAGAAACATCATAAGATATCAGTAATACACGGAATGGAAACTTGGCTACACAGGAACTGAATTACAGAACAGAACAGGGTCTCAAATTTAGAAAACCAACTTATTCTTGCTTAAGGGGAAAGGTGAGTTGGGGTGCTGCATAAAACCAGAGATTGAAATGAGCACAGATAAAGTTCCTTAAGCCAAATATGGAATAGACAAGAGCTACTCCTTGCTCAACGAAATGGACTCAACACCGCATATTAAATGCCTAAGAATGTACCTGACTAGTAAGTATCTTAAAACCTATGGATTGCTATGTCTCCGAAAGAGAATCAAGCATGTGTACAGGGGCATAAACGCAGCAGTGATAGGATTGGAGAGGTGTGGTGAGCAAATGAAGACCCTTTGAAGTCATATTGCATGGTACCCATTCCACGGGTTTCAACTACCCAGGTTTTAGGTATTCTTCCTTCAGCTAAAACATGCATGTGGAACCTAGAGTATGATCAACCATGTGATCGGGAGACGTGTTCAAATATGTCTCAGGTTTCCTCCCCTGGTACTCGGGTGCAATATTCCAGACGCTTTACTAACACTCTCCCCACTTGGAGAGTCAGCGCTTTTAACCTCCTGTTTGGCCCAGTTTGCAATTTCTGCGGAAGATGAACAGGAATAGCGAGAACCAATGAGAGACTAGCTGGAGGTGTCTGGACGGGCAAATTTAACTCTCATTTCCCACCAGGAAGAGGAAATAACCAAAGGCTCAGCGTGCCATGCCGGAACCAGATTAGGGCCTGAAACCATCCTGCGGTGTTGCGGCCAGCTCAAAAGAAAGCGAGTTGAAGAAAGGAGCTCAGGGTCTCTGTAATTCACAAACCTGCAGAGTTATAAATGACAGCTATCGTCCAAAAATAGACTGAAGTAAGGCTGTCAAGAGGACTTGAAAGCGGGGCAGAATTGCACGAAACCGATTTCAGGAGGTAGACTGGAATTGCATTGAAAGCATAGGAAAAGAGGCAGAACGTCCACAATGATGCACTTGGCCAAAAAGGGCGTATGCGTTTTTTCCTGAATATATTCAGGAAAAAACGCATATGCCCGTTTTGGCCAACCAAGCAAGCTTGCAAAGAAATCTGCACTACAATGAAGTCTCACTTCCCCCCGGTCAAAAGGGCCATCTGAAAAAAGTGTAAAATCCAGAAAGGCAGGACAGGCCCTGGAGAACTGGGAGCCTTGTTATGTTGATGGGCGGGATGTAAATTGCCAACAGACACTCAGGAGAAGTGTATCGTGTTTCCTGAAACATCTAAAAAACAAAGCAACAGAGCCTAGGGCACTTCCACTTATGGTCCTATAGCTTAGGGAAATTAAAATCAAAAAGACACAGCCACCCCAAAGTTTGGAACGGCTCTGTTTACAAGAACCTCGTTTACCGTACAAGTTCAATATCACAGAAAGTGAAAAATGGATAAAGAACTTGTGGTACGTACGTAAAATGCAGTATCACTCAGCAAAAAAATCTATGTCATCAGGCCCTTAGCAGCACAATGAGTGGATTCAGGTATGATGATTCTAACTGAAATAAGTCACACAGAAAAAGAAACATCATAAGATATCAGTAATACACGGAATGGAAACTTGGCTACACAGGAACTGAATTACAGAACAGAACAGGGTCTCAAATTTAGAAAACCAACTTATGCTTGCTTAAGGGGAAAGGTGAGTTGGGGTGCTGCATAAAACCAGAGATTGAAATGAGCACAGATAAAGTTCCTTAAGCCAAATATGGAAGAGACAAGAGCTACTCCTTGCTCAACGAAATGGACTCAACACCCCATATTAAACGCCTAAGAATGTACATGACTAGTAAGTATCTTAAAACCTATGGATTGCTATGTCTCCAAAAGAGAATCAAGCGTGTGTACAGAGGCATAAACGCAGCAGTGATAGGATTGGAGAGATTCGGTGACCAAATGAAGACCCTTTGAAGTCATATTGCATGGTACCCATTACACGGGTCTCAACTCTCCAGGTTTAAGGTATTCTTCCATCAGCTAAAACATTCATGTGGAACCCAGAGTATGATCAACCATGTGAACGGGAGACGTGTTCAAATATGTCTCAGTTTTCGTACCCTGGTACTCGGGTGCAACATTCCAGACGCTTTACTAACACTCTCCCCACTTGGAGAGTCAGCGCCTTTAACCTCCTGTTTGGCACAGTTTGCAATTTCTGCGGAAGATGAACAGGAATAGCGAGAACCAATGAGAGACTAGCTGGAGGTGTCTGGACGGGCAAATTTAACTCTCATTTCCCACCAGGAAGAGGAATTAACCAAAGGCTCAGTGTGCCGTGCTGGAACTAGATTAGGGCCTGAAGACATCCTGCGGTGTTGCGGCCAGGTCACAAGGAAGCGAGTTGAGGAAAGGAGCTCAGGGGCACTGTAATTCACAAACCTGCAGAGTTATAAATGACAGCTATCGTCCAAAAATAGACTGAAGTAAGGCTGCCAAGAGGACTTGAAAGCGGGGCAGAATTGCAGGAAACCGATTTCAGGAGATAGACTGGAATTGCATTGAAAGCATAGGAAAAGAGGCAGAACGTCCACAATGATGCACTTGGCCAAAAAGGGCGTATGCGTTTTTTCCTGAATATATTCAGGAAAAAACGCATACGCCCTTTTTGGCCAACCAAGCAAACTTGCAAAGGAAATCTGCACTACAATGAAGTCTCACTTCCCCCCGGTCAAAAGGGTCATCTGAAAAAAGTGTAAAATCCAGAAAGGCAGGACAGGCCATGGAGAACTTGGAGCCTTGTTATGCTGATGGGCGGGATGTAAATTGCCAACAGACACTCGGGAGAAGTGTATGGTGTTTCCTGAAACATCTAAAAAACAAAGCAACAGAACCTAGGCCACTTCCACTTATGGTCCTATAGCTTAGGGAAATTAAAATCAAAAAGACACAGCCACCCTAAAGTTTGGGACGCCTCTGTTTACAAGAACCTCGTTTACAGTACAAGTTCAACATCGCAGAAAGTGAAAAATGGATAAAGAAGTTGTGGTATTTACTTACAAAGCAATATCACTCAGCAATGAAATCTATGTCATCAGGCCCTTAGCAGCACAATGAGTGGATTCAGGTATGATGATTCTAACTGAAATAAGTCACACAGAAAAAGAAACATCATAAGATATCAGTAATACACGGAATGTAAACTTGGCTACACAGGAAGTGAATTACAGAACAGAACAGGGTCTCAAATTTAGAAAACCAACTTATGCTTGCTTAAGGGGAAAGGTGAGTTGGGGTGCTGCATAAAACCAGAGATCGAAATGAGCACAGATAAAGTTCCTTAAGCCAAATATGGAATAGACAAGAGCTACTCCTTACTCAACGAAATGGACTCAACACCGCATATTAAACGCCTAAGAATGTACCTGTCTAGTAAGTATCTTAAAAAGTATGGATTGCTATGTCTCCGAAAGAGAATCAAGCATGTGTACAGGGGCATAAACGCAGCAGTGATAGGATTGGAGAGGTTCGTGAGCAAATGAAGACCCTTTGAAGTCATATTGCATGGTACCCATTCCAAGGGTCTCAACTCTCCAGGTTTAAGGTATTCTTCCTTCAGCTAAAACATGCATGTGGAACCCAGAGTATGATCAACCGTGTGAACGGGAGACGTGTTCAAATATGTCTCAGTTTTCCTCCCCTGGTACTCGGGTGCAACATTCCAGACGCTTTACTAACACTCTCCCCACTTGGAGAGTCAGCACCTTTAACCTCCTGTTTGGCCCCGTTTGCAATTTCTGCGGAAGATGAACAGGAATAGCGAGAACCAATGAGAGACTAGCTGGAGGTGTCTGGACGGGCAAATTTAACTCTCATTTCCCACCAGAAAGAGGAAATAACCAAAGGCTCAGCATGCCGTGCCGGAACCAGATTAGGGCCTGAATCCATCCAGCGGTGTTGCAGCCAGCTCACAAGAAAACTAGTTGAAGAAAGGAGCTCAGGGGCACTGTAATTCACAAACCTGAGGAGTTATAAATGACAGCTATCGTCCAAAAATAGACTGAAGTAAGGCTGCCAAGAGGACTTGAAAGCGGGGCAGAATTGCAGGAAGCCGATTTCAGGAGGTAGACTGGAATTGCATTGAAAGCATAGGAAAAGAGGCAGAACGTCCACAATGATGCACTTGGCCAAAAAGGGCGTATGCGTTTTTTCCTGAATATATTCAGGAAAAAACGCATACGCCCTTCTTGGCCAACCAAGCAAGCTTGCAAAGGAAATCTGCACTACAATGAAGTCTCACTTCCCCCCGGTCAAAAGGGCCATCTGAAAAAAGTGTAAAATCCAAAAAGGCAGGACAGGACATGGAGAACTGGGAGCCTTGTTATGCTGATGGGCGGGATGTAAATTGCCAACAGACACTCGGGAGAAGTGTATGGTGTTTCCTGAAACATCGAAAAAACAAAGCAACAGAGCCTAGGGCACTTCCACTTATGGTCCTATAGCTTAGGGAAATTAAAATCAAAAAGACACAGCCACCCCAAAGTTTGGGACGCCTCTGTTTACAAGAACCTCGTTTACAGTACAAGTTCAACATCGCAGAAAATGAAAAATGGATAAAGAAGCTGTGGTATTTACTTACAAAGCAATAACACTCAGCAATGAAATCTATGTCATCAGGCCCTTAGCAGCACAATGAGTGGATTCAGGTATGATGATTCTAACTGAAATAAGTCACACAGAAAAAGAAACATCATAAGATATCACTAATACACGGAATAGAAACTTGGCTACACAGGAACTGAATTACAGAACAGAACAGGGTCTCAAATTTAGAAAACAAACTTATGCTTGCTTAAGGGGAAAGGTGAGTTGGGGTGCTGCATAAAACCAGAGATTGAAATGAGCACAGATAAAGTTCCTTAAGCCAAATATGGAATAGACAAGAGCTACTCCTTGCTCAATGAAATGGACTCAACACCGCATATTAAACGCCTAAGAATGTACCTGACTAGTAAGTATCTTAAAACCTATGGATTGCTATGTCTCCGAAAGAGAATCAAGCATGTGTACAGGGGCATGAACGCAGCAGTGATAGGATTGGAGAGGTTCGGTGAGCAAATGAAGACCCTTTGAAGTCATATTGCATGGTACCCATTCCACGGGTTTCAACTACCCAGGTTTAAGGTATTCTTCCTTCAGCTAAAACATGCATGTGGAACCAAGAGTATGATGATCCGTGTGAACGGGAGACGTGTTCAAATATGTCTCAGTTTTTGTACCCTGGTACTCGGGTGCAACATTCCAGACGCTTTACTAACACTCTCCCGACTTGGAGAGTCAGCGCCTTTAACCTCCTGTTTGGCCCAGTTTGCAATTTCTGCGGAAGATGAACAGGAATAGCGAGAACCAATGAGAGACTAGCTGGAGGTGTCTGGACGGGCAAATTTAACTCTCATTTCCTACCAGGAAGAGGAAATAACCAAAGGCTCAGCGTGCCGTGCCGGAACCAGATTAGGGCCTGAAGCCATCCTGCGGTGTGCGGCCAGCTCACAAGGAAGCGAGTTGAAGAAAGGAGCTCAGGGGCACTGTAATTCACAAACCTGCAGAGTTATAAATGACAGCTATCGTCCAAAAATATACTGAAGTAAGCCTGCCAATAGGACTTGAAAGCGGGGCAGAATTGCAGGAAACCGATTTCAGGAGGTAGACTGGAATTGCATTGAAAGCATAGGAAAAGAGGCAGAACGTCCACAATGATGCACTTGGCCAAAAAGGGCGTATGCGTTTTTTCCTGAATATATTCAGGAAAAAACGCATACGCCCTTTTTGGCCAACCAAGCAAGCTTGCAATGGAAATCTGCACTACAATGAAGTCTCACTTCCCCCCGGTCAAAAGGGCCATCTGAAAAAAGTGTAAAATCCAGAAAGGCAACAGGCCATTGAGAACTGGGAGCCTTGTTATGCTGATGGGCGGGATGTAAATTGCCAACAGACACTTGGGAGAAGTGTATGGTGTTTCCTGAAACATCTAAAAAACAAAGCAACAGAGCCTAGGGCACTTCCACTTATGGTCCTATAGCTTAGGGAAATTAAAATCAAAAAGACACAGCCACCCCAAAGTTTGGAACAGCTCTGTTTACAAGAACCTCGTTTACAGTACAAGTTCAACATCGCAGAAAGTGAAAAATGGATAAAGAACTTGTGGTACTTACGTACAATGCAGTATCACTCAGCAATGAAATCTATGTCATCAGGCCCTTAGCAGCACAATGGGTGGATTCAGGTATGATGATTCTAACTGAAATATGTCACACAGAAAAAGAAACATCATAAGATATCAGTAATACACGGAATGGAAACTTGGCTACACAGGAACTGAATTACAGAACAGAACAGGGTCTCAAATTTAGAAAACCAACTTATGCTTGCTTAAGGGGAAAGGTGAGTTGGGGTGCTGCATAAAACCAGAGATTGAAATGAGCACAGATAAAGTTCCTTAAGCCAAATATGGAATAGACAAGAGCTACTCCTTGCTCAACGAAATGGACTCAACACCGCATATTAAACGCCTAAGAATGTACCTGACTAGTAAGTATCTTAAAACCTATGGATTGCTATGTCTCCGAAAGAGAATCAAGCATGTGTACAGGGGCATAAACGCAGCAGTGATAGGATTGGAGAGGTTCGGTGAGCAAATGAAGACCCTTTGAAGTCATATTGCATGGTACCCATTCCACGGGTTTCAACTACCCAGGTTTAAGGTATTCTTCCTTCAGCTAAAACATGCATGTGGAACCTAGAGTATGATCAACCATGTGATCGGGAGACGTGTTCAAATATGTCTCAGTTTTCGTACCCTGGTACTCGGGTGCAACATTCCAGACGCTTTACTAACACTCTCCCCACTTGGAGCGTCAGTCCCTTTAACCTCCTGTTTGGCCCAGTTTGCAATTTCTGCGGAAGATGAACAGGAATAGCGAGAACCAATGAGAGACTAGCTGGAGTGTCTGGACGGGCAAATTTAACTCTCATTTCCCACCAGGAAGAGGAATTAAACAAAGGCTCAGCGTGCCGTGCCGGAACCAGATTAGGGCCTGAAGCCATCCTGCGGTGTTGCGGCCAGGTCACAAGAAAGCGAGTTGAAGAAAGGAGCTCAGGGGCACTTTAATTCACAAACCTGCAGAGTTATAAATGACAGCTATCGTCCAAAAATAGACTGAAGTAAGGCTGCCAAGAGGACTTGAAAGCGGGGCAGAATTGCAGGAAACCGATTTCAGGAGGTAGACTGGAATTGCATTGAAAGCATAGGAAAAGAGGCAGAACGTCCACAATGATGCACTTGGCTAAAAAGGGCGTATGCATTTTTTCCTGAATATATTCAGGAAAAAACGCATACGCCCTTTTTGGCCAACCAAGCAAGCTTGCAAAGGAAATCTGCACGACAATGAAGTCTCACTTCCCCCCGGTCAAAAGGGCCATCTGAAAAAAGTGTAAAATCCAGAAAGGCAGGACAGGCCATGGAGAACTGGGAGCCTTGTTATGCTGATGGGCGGGATGTAAATTGCCAACAGACACTGGGGAGAAGTGTATGGTGTTTCCTGAAACATCTAAAAAACAAAGCAACAGAGCCTAGGGCACTGCCACTTATGGTCCTATAGCTTAGGGAAATTAAAATCAAAAAGACACAGCCACCCCAAAGTTTGGAACGGCTCTGTTTACAAGAACCTCGTTTACAGTACAAGTTCAACATCGCAGAAAGTGAAGAATGGATAAAGAAGTTGTGGTATTTTCTTACAAAGCAATATCACTCAGCAATGAAATCTATGTCATCAGGCCCTTAGCAGAACAATGAGTGGATTCAGGTATGATGATTCTAACTGAAATAAGTCACACAGAAAAAGAAACATCATAAGATGTCACTAATACACGGAATGTAAACTTGGCTACACAGGAACTGAATTACAGAACAGAACAGGGTCTCAAATTTAGAAAACCAACTTATGCTTGCTTAAGGGGAAAGGTGAGTTGGGGTGCTGCATAAAACCAGAGATTGAAATGAGCACAGATAAAGTTCCTTAAGCCAAATATGGAATAGACAAGAGCTACTCCTTGCTCAACGAAATGGACTCAACACCGCATATTAAACGCCTAAGAATGTACCTGTCTAGTAAGTATCTTAAAAAGTATGGATTGCTATGTCTCCGAAAGAGAATCAAGCATGTGTACAGGGGCATAAATTCAGCAGTGATAGGATTGGAGAGGTTCGTGAGCAAATGAAGACCCTTTGAAGTCATATTGCATGGTACCCATTCCACGGGTCTCAACTCTCCAGGTTTAAGGTATTCTTCCTTCAGCTAAAACATGCATGTGGAACCTAGAGTATGATCAACCATGTGATCGGGAGACGTGTTCAAATATGTCTCAGTTTTCCTCCCCTGGTACTCGGGTGCAACATTCCAGACGCTTTACTAACACTCTCCCCACTTGGAGAGTCAGTCCCTTTAACCTCCTGTTTGGCCCAGTTTGCAATTTCTGCGGAAGATGAACAGGAATACCGAGAACCAATGAGAGGCTAGCTGGAGGTGTCTGGACGGGCAAATTTAACTCTCATTTCCCACCAGGAAGAGGAATTAACCAAAGGCTCAGCATGCCGGGCCGGAACCAGATTAGGGCCTGAAGCCATCCTGCGGTGTTGCGGCCAGGTCACAAGAAAGCGAGTTGAAGAAAGGAGCTCAGGGGCACTGTAATTCACAAACCTGCAGAGTTATAAATGACAGCTATCGTCCAAAAATAGACTGAAGTAAGGCTGCCAAGAGGACTTGAAAGCGGGGCAGAATTGCAGGAAACCGATTTCAGGAGGTAGACTGGAATTGCATTGAAAGCATAGGAAAAGAGGCAGAACGTCCACAATGATGCACTTGGCCAAAAAGGGCGTATGCGTTTTTTCCTGAATATATTCAGGAAAAAACGCATACGCCCTTTTTGGCCAACCAAGCAAGCTTGCAAAGGAAATCTGCACTACAATGAAGTCTCACTTCCCCCCGGTCAAAAGGGCCATCTGAAAAAAGTGTAAAATCCAGAAAGGCAGGACAGGCCATGGAGAACTGGGAGCCTTGTTATGCTGATGGGCGGGATGTAAATTGCCAACAGACACTCGGGAGAAGTGTATGGTGTTTCCTGAAACATCTAAAAAACAAAGCAACAGAGCCTAGGGCACTGCCACTTATGGTCCTATAGCTTAGGGAAATTAAAATCAAAAAGACACAGCCACCCCAAAGTTTGGGACGCCTCTGTTTACAAGAACCTCGTTTACAGTACAAGTTCAACATCGCAGAAAGTGAAAAATGGATAAAGAAGTTGTGGTATTTACTTACAAAGCAATATCACTCAGCAATGAAATCTGTGTCATCAGGCCCTTAGCAGCACAATGAGTGGATTCAGGTATGATGATTCTAACTGAAATAAGTCACACAGAAAAAGAAACATCATAAGATATCAGTAATACACGGAATGGAAACTTGGCTACACAGGAACTGAATTACAGAACAGAACAGGGTCTCAAATTTAGAAAACCAACTTATGCTTGCTTAAGGGTAAAGGTGAGTTGGGGTGCTGCATAAAACCAGAGATTGAAATGAGCACAGATAAAGTTCCTTAAGTCAAATATGGAATAGACAAGAGCTACTCCTTGCTCAACGAAATGGACTCAACACCCCATATTAAACGCCTAAGAATGTACCTGACTAGTAAGTATCGTAAAACCTATGGATTGCTATGTCTCCAAAAGAGAATCAAGCATGTGTACAGGGGCATAAACGCAGCAGTGATAGGATTGGAGAGGTTCGGTGAGCAAATGAAGACCCTTTGAAGTCATATTGCATGGTACCCATCACACGGGTCTCAACTCTCCAGGTTTAAGGTATTCTTCCTTCAGCTAAAACATGCATGTGGAACCCAAGTATGATCAACCATGTGAACGGGAGACGTGTTCAAATATGTCTCAGTTTTCCTCCCCTGGTACTCGGGTGCAACATTCCAGACGCTTTACTAACACTCTCCCGAATTGGAGAGTCAGCGCCTTTAACCTCCTGTTTGGCCCAGTTTGCAATTTCTGCGGAAGATGAACAGGAATAGCGAGAACCAATGAGAGGCTAGCTGGAGGTGTCTGGACGGGCAAATTTAACTCTCATTTCCCACCAGGAAGAGGAAATAACCAAAGGCTCAGTGTGCCGTACCGGAACCAGATTAGGGCCTGAAGCCATCCTGCGGTGTTGCGGCCAGCTCAAAAGAAAGCGAGTTGAAGAAAGGAGCTCAGGGGCACTGTAATTCACAAACCTGCAGAGTTATAAATGACAGCTATCGTCCAAAAATAGACTGAAGTAAGGCTGCCAAGAGGACTTGAAAGCGGGGCAGAATTGCAGGAAACCGATTTCAGGAGGTAGACTGGAATTGCATTGAAAGCATAGGAAAAGAGGCAGAACGTCCACAATGATGCACTTGGCCAAAAAGGGCGTATGCGTTTTTTCCTGAATATATTCAGGAAAAAACGCATACGCACTTTTTGGCCAACCAAGCAAGCTTGCAAAGGAAATCTGCACTACAATGAAGTCTCACTTCCCCCCGGTCAAAAGGGCCATCTGAAAAAAGTGTAAAATCCAGAAAGGCAGGACAGCCCATGGAGAACTGGGAGCCTTGTTATGCTGATGGGCGGGATGTAAATTGCCAACAACCACTCGGGAGAAGTGTATGGTGTTTCCTGAAACATCTAAAAAACAAAGCAACAGAGCCTAGGGTACTGCCACTTATGGTCCTATAGCTTAGGGAAATTAAAATCAAAAAGACACAGCCACCCCAAAGTTTGGAACGGCTCTGTTTACAAGAACCTCGTTTACAGTACAAGTTCAACATCGCAGAAAGTGAAAAATGGATAAAGAAGTTGTGGTATTTACTTACAAAGCAATATCACTCAGCAATGAAATCTGTGTCATCAGGCCCTTAGCAGCACAATGAGTGGATTCAGGTATGATGATTCTAACTGAAATAAGTCACACAGAAAAAGAAACATCATAAGATATCAGTAATACACGGAATGGAAACTTGGCTACACAGGAACTGAATTACAGAACAGAACAGGGTCTCAAATTTAGAAAACCAACTTATTCTTGCTTAAGGGGAAAGGTGAGTTGGGGTGCTGCATAAAACCAGAGATTGAAATGAGCACAGATAAAGTTCCTTAAGCCAAATATGGAATAGACAAGAGCTACTCCTTGCTCAACGAAATGGACTCAACACCGCATATTAAATGCCTAAGAATGTACCTGACTAGTAAGTATCTTAAAACCTATGGATTGCTATGTCTCCGAAAGAGAATCAAGCATGTGTACAGGGGCATAAACGCAGCAGTGATAGGATTGGAGAGGTGTGGTGAGCAAATGAAGACCCTTTGAAGTCATATTGCATGGTACCCATTCCACGGGTTTCAACTACCCAGGTTTTAGGTATTCTTCCTTCAGCTAAAACATGCATGTGGAACCTAGAGTATGATCAACCATGTGATCGGGAGACGTGTTCAAATATGTCTCAGGTTTCCTCCCCTGGTACTCGGGTGCAATATTCCAGACGCTTTACTAACACTCTCCCCACTTGGAGAGTCAGCGCTTTTAACCTCCTGTTTGGCCCAGTTTGCAATTTCTGCGGAAGATGAACAGGAATAGCGAGAACCAATGAGAGACTAGCTGGAGGTGTCTGGACGGGCAAATTTAACTCTCATTTCCCACCAGGAAGAGGAAATAACCAAAGGCTCAGCGTGCCATGCCGGAACCAGATTAGGGCCTGAAACCATCCTGCGGTGTTGCGGCCAGCTCAAAAGAAAGCGAGTTGAAGAAAGGAGCTCAGGGTCTCTGTAATTCACAAACCTGCAGAGTTATAAATGACAGCTATCGTCCAAAAATAGACTGAAGTAAGGCTGTCAAGAGGACTTGAAAGCGGGGCAGAATTGCACGAAACCGATTTCAGGAGGTAGACTGGAATTGCATTGAAAGCATAGGAAAAGAGGCAGAACGTCCACAATGATGCACTTGGCCAAAAAGGGCGTATGCGTTTTTTCCTGAATATATTCAGGAAAAAACGCATATGCCCGTTTTGGCCAACCAAGCAAGCTTGCAAAGAAATCTGCACTACAATGAAGTCTCACTTCCCCCCGGTCAAAAGGGCCATCTGAAAAAAGTGTAAAATCCAGAAAGGCAGGACAGGCCCTGGAGAACTGGGAGCCTTGTTATGTTGATGGGCGGGATGTAAATTGCCAACAGACACTCAGGAGAAGTGTATCGTGTTTCCTGAAACATCTAAAAAACAAAGCAACAGAGCCTAGGGCACTTCCACTTATGGTCCTATAGCTTAGGGAAATTAAAATCAAAAAGACACAGCCACCCCAAAGTTTGGGACGCCTCTGTTTACAAGAACCTCGTTTACCGTACAAGTTCAATATCACAGAAAGTGAAAAATGGATAAAGAACTTGTGGTACTTACGTACAATGCAGTATCACTCAGCAATGAAATCTATGTCATCAGGCCCGTAGCAGCATAATGAGTGGATTCAGGTACGATGATTCTAACTGAAATAAGTCACACAGAAAAAGAAACATCATAAGATATCACTAATACACGGAATGTAAACTTGGCTACACAGGAACTGAATTCCAAAACAGCACAGGGTCTCAAATTCAAAAAACCAACTTATGCATGCTTCAGAGGAAAGGTGAGTTGGGGAGCTGCATAAAACCAAAGATTGAAATGAGCACAGATAAAGTTCCTTAAGCCAAATATGGAATAGACAAGAGTTACTCCTTGCTCAACGAAATGGACTCAACACCCCATATTAAACGCCTAAGAATGTAACTGACTAGTAAGTATCTTAAAACCTATGGATTGCTATGTCTCCAAAAGAGAATCAAGCGTGTGTACAGAGGCATAAATGCAGCAGTGATGATTGGAGAGGTTCGGTGAGCAAATGAAGACCCTTTGAAGTCATATTGCATGGTACCCATTCCACGGGTCTCAACTCTGCAGGTTTCAGGTATTCTTCCTTCAGCTAAAACATGCATGTGGAACCCAGAGTATGATCAACTGTGTGAACGGGAGACGTGTTCAAATATGTCTCAGTTTTCCTCCCCTGGTACTCGAGTGCAACATTCCAGACGCTTTACTAACACTCACCCCACCTCGAGAGTCAGCACCTTTAACCTCCTGTTTGGCCCAGTTTGCAATTTCTGCGGAAGATGAACAGGAATAGCGAGAACCAATGAGAGGCTAGCTGGAGGTGTCTGGACGGGCAAATTTAACTCTCATTTCCCACCAGGAAGAGGAATTAACCAAACGCTCAGCGTGCCGTGCCGGAACCAGATTAGGGCCTGAAGCCATCCTGCGGTGTTGCGGCCAGCTCAAAAGAAAGCGAGTTGAAGAAAGGAGCTCAGGGGCACTGTAATTCACAAACCTGAGGAGTTATAAATGACAGCTATCGTCCAAAAATAGACTGAAGTAAGGCTGCCAAGAGGACTTGAAAGCGGGGCAGAATTGCAGGAAACCGATTTCAGGAGGTAGACTGGAATTGCATTGAAAGCATAGGAAAAGAGGCAGAACGTCCACAATGATGCACTTGGCCAAAAAGGGCGTATGCGTTTTTTCCTGAATATATTCAGGAAAAAACGCATACGCCCTTTTTGGCCAACCAAGCAAGCTTGCAAAGGAAATCTGCACTACAATGAAGTCTCACTTCCCCCCGGTCAAAAGGGCCATCTGAAAAAAGTGTAAAATCCAGAAAGGCAGGACAGGCCATGGAGAACTGGGAGCCTTGTTATGCTGATGGGCGGGATGTAAATTGCCAACAGACACTCGGGAGAAGTGTATGGTGTTTCCTGAAACATCGAAAAAACAAAGCAACAGAGCCTAGGGCACTTCCACTTATGGTCCTATAGCATAGGGAAATTAAAATCAAAAAGACACAGCCACCCCAAAGTTTGGGACGCCTCTGTTTACAAGAACCTCGTTTACAGTACAAGTTCAACATCGCAGAAAATGAAAAATGGATAAAGAAGCTGTGGTATTTACTTACAAAGCAATAACACTCAGCAATGAAATCTATGTCATCAGGCCCTTAGCAGCACAATGAGTGGATTCAGGTATGATGATTCTAACTGAAATAAGTCACACAGAAAAAGAAACATCATAAGATATCACTAATACACGGAATAGAAACTTGGCTACACAGGAACTGAATTACAGAACAGAACAGGGTCTCAAATTTAGAAAACCAACTTATGCTTGCTTAAGGGTAAAGGTGAGTTGCGGTGCTGCATAAAACCAGAGATTGAAATGAGCACAGATAAAGTTCCTTAAGCCAAATATGGAATAGACAAGAGCTACTCCTTGCTCAATGAAATGGACTCAACACCGCATATTAAACGCCTAAGAATGTACCTGACTAGTAAGTATCTTAAAACCTATGGATTGCTATGTCTCCGAAAGAGAATCAAGCATGTGTACAGGGGCATAAACGCAGCAGTGATAGGATTGGAGAGGTTCGGTGAGCAAATGAAGACCCTTTGAAGTCATATTGCATGGTACCCATTCCACGGGTTTCAACTACCCAGGTTTAAGGTATTCTTCCTTCAGCTAAAACATGCATGTGGAACCAAGAGTATGATGATCCGTGTGAACGGGAGACGTGTTCAAATATGTCTCAGTTTTTGTACCCTGGTACACGGGTGCAACATTCCAGACGCTTTACTAACACTCTCCCGACTTGGAGAGTCAGCGCCTTTAACCTCCTGTTTGGCCCAGTTTGCAATTTCTGCGGAAGATGAACAGGAATAGCGAGAACCAATGAGAGACTAGCTGGAGGTGTCTGGACGGGCAAATTTAACTCTCATTTCCTACCAGGAAGAGGAAATAACCAAAGGCTCAGCATGCCGTGCCGGAACCAGATTAGGGCCTGAAGCCATCCTGCGGTGTGCGGCCAGCTCAAAGGAAGCGAGTTGAAAAAAGGAGCTCAGGGGCACTGTAATTCACAAACCTACAGAGTTATAAATGACAGCTATCGTCCAAAAATATACTGAAGTAAGCCTGCCAATAGGACTTGAAAGCGGGACAGAATTGCAGGAAACCGATTTCAGGAGGTAGACTGGAATTGCATTGAAAGCATAGGAAAAGAGGCAGAACGTCCACAATGATGCACTTGGCCAAAAAGGGCGTATGCGTTTTTTCCTGAATATATTCAGGAAAAAACGCATACGCCCTTTTTGGCCAACCAAGCAAACTTGCAAAGGAAATCTGCACTACAATGAAGTCTCACTTCCCCCCGGTCAAAAGGGCCAACTGAAAAAAGTGTAAAATCCAGAAAGGCAGGACAGGCCATGGAGAACTGGGAGCCTTGTTATGCTGATGGGCGGGATGTAAATTGCCAACAGACACTCAGGAGAAGTGTATGGTGTTTCCTGAAACATCTAAAAAACAAAGCAACAGAGCCTAGGGCACTTCCACTTATGGTCCTATAGCTTAGGGAAATTAAAATCAAAAAGACACAGCCACCCCAAAGTTTGGGACGCCTCCGTTTACAAGAACCTCGTTTACCGTACAAGTTCAATATCACAGAAAGTGAAAAATGGATAAAGAACTTGAGGTACTTACGTACAATGCAGTATCACTCAGCAATGAAATCTATGTCATCAGGCCCGTCGCAGCATAATGAGTGGATTCAGGTACGATGATTCTAACTGAAATAAGTCACACAGAAAAAGAAACATCATAAGATATCACTAATACACGGAATGTAAACTTGGCTACACAGGAACTGCATTCCAAAACAGAACAGGGTCTCAAATTTAGAAAACAAACTTATGCTTGCTTAAGGGGAAAGGTGAGTTGGGGTGCTGCATAAAACCAGAGATTGAAATGAGCACAGATAAAGTTCCTTAAGCCAAATATGTAATAGACAAGAGCTACTCCTTGCTCAACGAAATGGACTCAACACCCCATATTAAACGCCTAAGAATGTACCTGACTAGTAAGTATCTTAAAACCTATGGATTGCTATGTCTCCAAAAGAGAATCAAGCGTGTGTACAGGGGCATAAACGCAGCAGTGATTGGATTGGAGAGGTTCGGTGAGCAAATGAAGACCCTTTGAAGTCATATTGCATGGTACCCATTACACGGGTCTCAACTCTCCAGGTTTTAGGTATTCTTCCTTCAGCTAAAACATGCATGTGGAACCCAGAGTATGATCAACCATGTGAACGGGAGATGTGTTCAAATATGTCTCAATTTTCCTCCCTGGTACTCGGGTGCAACATTCCAGACGCTTTACTAACACTCTCCCGACTTGGAGAGTCAGTGCCTTTAACCTCCTGTTTGGCCCAGTTTGCAATTTCTGCGGAAGATGAACAGGAATAGCGAGAACCAATGAGAGGCTAGCTGTAGGTGTCTGGACGGGCAAAATTAACTCTCATTTCCCACCAGGAAGAGGAATTAACCAAAGGCTCAAGTGCCGGGCCGGAACCAGATTAGGGCCTGAAGCCATCCTGCGGTGTTGCGGCCAGGTCACAAGAAAGCGAGTTGAAGAAAGGAGCTCAGGGGCACTGTAATTCACAAACCTGCAGAGTTATAAATGACAGCTATCGTCCAAAAATAGACTGAAGTAAGGCTGCCAAGAGGACTTGAATGCGGGGCAGAATTGCAGGAAACCGATTTCAGGAGGTAGACTGGAATTGCATTGAAAGCATAGGAAAAGAGGCAGAACGTCCACAATGATGCACTTGGCCAAAAAGGGCGTATGCGTTTTTTCCTGAATATATTCAGGAAAAAACGCATACGCCCTTTTTGGCCAACCAAGCAAGCTTGCAAAGGAAATCTGCACTACAATGAAGTCTCACTTCCCCCCGGTCAAAAAGGCCATCTGAAAAAAGTGTAAAATCCAGAAAGGCAGCACAGGCCATGGAGAACTGGGAGCCTTGTTATGCTGATGGGCGGGATGTAAATTGCCAACAACCACTCGGGAGAAGTGTACGGTGTTTCCTGAAACATCTAAAAAACAAAGCAACAGAGCCTAGGGTACTGCCACTTATGGTCCTATAGCTTAGGGAAATTAAAATCAAAAAGACACAGCCACCCCAAAGTTTGGAACGGCTCTGTTTACAAGAACCTCGTTTACAGTACAAGTCCAACATCGCAGAAAGTGAAAAATGGATAAAGAAGTTGTGGTATTTACTTACAAAGCAATATCACTCAGCAATGAAATCTGTGTCATCAGGCCCTTAGCAGCACAATGAGTGGATTCAGGTATGATGATTCTAACTGAAATAAGTCACACAGAAAAAGAAACATCATAAGATATCAGTAATACACGGAATGGAAACTTGGCTACACAGGAACTGAATTACAGAACAGAACAGGGTCTCAAATTTAGAAAACCAACTTATTCTTGCTTAAGGGGAAAGGTGAGTTGGGGTGCTGCATAAAACCAGAGATTGAAATGAGCACAGATAAAGTTCCTTAAGCCAAATATGGAATAGACAAGAGCTACTCCTTGCTCAACGAAATGGACTCAACACCGCATATTAAATGCCTAAGAATGTACCTGACTAGTAAGTATCTTAAAACCTATGGATTGCTATGTCTCCGAAAGAGAATCAAGCATGTGTACAGGGGCATAAACGCAGCAGTGATAGGATTGGAGAGGTGTGGTGAGCAAATGAAGACCCTTTGAAGTCATATTGCATGGTACCCATTCCACGGGTTTCAACTACCCAGGTTTTAGGTATTCTTCCTTCAGCTAAAACATGCATGTGGAACCTAGAGTATGATCAACCATGTGATCGGGAGACGTGTTCAAATATGTCTCAGGTTTCCTCCCCTGGTACTCGGGTGCAATATTCCAGACGCTTTACTAACACTCTCCCCACTTGGAGAGTCAGCGCTTTTAACCTCCTGTTTGGCCCAGTTTGCAATTTCTGCGGAAGATGAACAGGAATAGCGAGAACCAATGAGAGACTAGCTGGAGGTGTCTGGACGGGCAAATTTAACTCTCATTTCCCACCAGGAAGAGGAAATAACCAAAGGCTCAGCGTGCCATGCCGGAACCAGATTAGGGCCTGAAACCATCCTGCGGTGTTGCGGCCAGCTCAAAAGAAAGCGAGTTGAAGAAAGGAGCTCAGGGTCTCTGTAATTCACAAACCTGCAGAGTTATAAATGACAGCTATCGTCCAAAAATAGACTGAAGTAAGGCTGTCAAGAGGACTTGAAAGCGGGGCAGAATTGCACGAAACCGATTTCAGGAGGTAGACTGGAATTGCATTGAAAGCATAGGAAAAGAGGCAGAACGTCCACAATGATGCACTTGGCCAAAAAGGGCGTATGCGTTTTTTCCTGAATATATTCAGGAAAAAACGCATATGCCCGTTTTGGCCAACCAAGCAAGCTTGCAAAGAAATCTGCACTACAATGAAGTCTCACTTCCCCCCGGTCAAAAGGGCCATCTGAAAAAAGTGTAAAATCCAGAAAGGCAGGACAGGCCCTGGAGAACTGGGAGCCTTGTTATGTTGATGGGCGGGATGTAAATTGCCAACAGACACTCAGGAGAAGTGTATCGTGTTTCCTGAAACATCTAAAAAACAAAGCAACAGAGCCTAGGGCACTTCCACTTATGGTCCTATAGCTTAGGGAAATTAAAATCAAAAAGACACAGCCACCCCAAAGTTTGGGACGCCTCTGTTTACAAGAACCTCGTTTACCGTACAAGTTCAATATCACAGAAAGTGAAAAATGGATAAAGAACTTGTGGTACTTACGTACAATGCAGTATCACTCAGCAATGAAATCTATGTCATCAGGCCCGTAGCAGCATAATGAGTGGATTCAGGTACGATGATTCTAACTGAAATAAGTCACACAGAAAAAGAAACATCATAAGATATCAGTAATACACGGAATGTAAACTTGGCTACACAGGAACTGAATTCCAAAACAGCACAGGGTCTCAAATTCAAAAAACCAACTTATGCATGCTTCAGAGGAAAGGTGAGTTGGGGAGCTGCATAAAACCAAAGATTGAAATGAGCACAGATAAAGTTCCTTAAGCCAAATATGGAATAGACAAGAGTTACTCCTTGCTCAACGAAATGGACTCAACACCCCATATTAAACGCCTAAGAATGTAACTGACTAGTAAGTATCTTAAAACCTATGGATTGCTATGTCTCCAAAAGAGAATCAAGCGTGTGTACAGAGGCATAAATGCAGCAGTGATGATTGGAGAGGTTCGGTGAGCAAATGAAGACCCTTTGAAGTCATATTGCATGGTACCCATTCCACGGGTCTCAACTCTGCAGGTTTCAGGTATTCTTCCTTCAGCTAAAACATGCATGTGGAACCCAGAGTATGATCAACTGTGTGAACGGGAGACGTGTTCAAATATGTCTCAGTTTTCCTCCCCTGGTACTCGAGTGCAACATTCCAGACGCTTTACTAACACTCACCCCACCTCGAGAGTCAGCACCTTTAACCTCCTGTTTGGCCCAGTTTGCAATTTCTGCGGAAGATGAACAGGAATAGCGAGAACCAATGAGAGGCTAGCTGGAGGTGTCTGGACGGGCAAATTTAACTCTCATTTCCCACCAGGAAGAGGAATTAACCAAACGCTCAGCGTGCCGTGCCGGAACCAGATTAGGGCCTGAAGCCATCCTGCGGTGTTGCGGCCAGCTCAAAAGAAAGCGAGTTGAAGAAAGGAGCTCAGGGGCACTGTAATTCACAAACCTGAGGAGTTATAAATGACAGCTATCGTCCAAAAATAGACTGAAGTAAGGCTGCCAAGAGGACTTGAAAGCGGGGCAGAATTGCAGGAAACCGATTTCAGGAGGTAGACTGGAATTGCATTGAAAGCATAGGAAAAGAGGCAGAACGTCCACAATGATGCACTTGGCCAAAAAGGGCGTATGCGTTTTTTCCTGAATATATTCAGGAAAAAACGCATACGCCCTTTTTGGCCAACCAAGCAAGCTTGCAAAGGAAATCTGCACTACAATGAAGTCTCACTTCCCCCCGGTCAAAAGGGCCATCTGAAAAAAGTGTAAAATCCAGAAAGGCAGGACAGGCCATGGAGAACTGGGAGCCTTGTTATGCTGATGGGCGGGATGTAAATTGCCAACAGACACTCGGGAGAAGTGTATGGTGTTTCCTGAAACATCAAAAAAACAAAGCAACAGAGCCTAGGGCACTTCCACTTATGGTCCTATAGCATAGGGAAATTAAAATCAAAAAGACACAGCCACCCCAAAGTTTGGGACGCCTCTGTTTACAAGAACCTCGTTTACAGTACAAGTTCAACATCGCAGAAAATGAAAAATGGATAAAGAAGCTGTGGTATTTACTTACAAAGCAATAACACTCAGCAATGAAATCTATGTCATCAGGCCCTTAGCAGCACAATGAGTGGATTCAGGTATGATGATTCTAACTGAAATAAGTCACACAGAAAAAGAAACATCATAAGATATCACTAATACACGGAATAGAAACTTGGCTACACAGGAACTGAATTACAGAACAGAACAGGGTCTCAAATTTAGAAAACCAACTTATGCTTGCTTAAGGGTAAAGGTGAGTTGCGGTGCTGCATAAAACCAGAGATTGAAATGAGCACAGATAAAGTTCCTTAAGCCAAATATGGAATAGACAAGAGCTACTCCTTGCTCAATGAAATGGACTCAACACCGCATATTAAACGCCTAAGAATGTACCTGACTAGTAAGTATCTTAAAACCTATGGATTGCTATGTCTCCGAAAGAGAATCAAGCATGTGTACAGGGGCATAAACGCAGCAGTGATAGGATTGGAGAGGTTCGGTGAGCAAATGAAGACCCTTTGAAGTCATATTGCATGGTACCCATTCCACGGGTTTCAACTACCCAGGTTTAAGGTATTCTTCCTTCAGCTAAAACATGCATGTGGAACCAAGAGTATGATGATCCGTGTGAACGGGAGACGTGTTCAAATATGTCTCAGTTTTTGTACCCTGGTACACGGGTGCAACATTCCAGACGCTTTACTAACACTCTCCCGACTTGGAGAGTCAGCGCCTTTAACCTCCTGTTTGGCCCAGTTTGCAATTTCTGCGGAAGATGAACAGGAATAGCGAGAACCAATGAGAGACTAGCTGGAGGTGTCTGGACGGGCAAATTTAACTCTCATTTCCTACCAGGAAGAGGAAATAACCAAAGGCTCAGCGTGCCGTGCCGGAACCAGATTAGGGCCTGAAGCCATCCTGCGGTGTGCGGCCAGCTCAAAGGAAGCGAGTTGAAAAAAGGAGCTCAGGGGCACTGTAATTCACAAACCTACAGAGTTATAAATGACAGCTATCGTCCAAAAATATACTGAAGTAAGCCTGCCAATAGGACTTGAAAGCGGGACAGAATTGCAGGAAACCGATTTCAGGAGGTAGACTGGAATTGCATTGAAAGCATAGGAAAAGAGGCAGAACGTCCACAATGATGCACTTGGCCAAAAAGAGCGTATGCGTTTTTTCCTGAATATATTCAGGAAAAAACGCATACGCCCTTTTTGGCCAACCAAGCAAACTTGCAAAGGAAATCTGCACTACAATGAAGTCTCACTTCCCCCCGGTCAAAAGGGCCAACTGAAAAAAGTGTAAAATCCAGAAAGGCAGGACAGGCCATGGAGAACTGGGAGCCTTGTTATGCTGATGGGCGGGATGTAAATTGCCAACAGACACTCAGGAGAAGTGTATGGTGTTTCCTGAAACATCTAAAAAACAAAGCAACAGAGCCTAGGGCACTTCCACTTATGGTCCTATAGCTTAGGGAAATTAAAATCAAAAAGACACAGCCACCCCAAAGTTTGGGACGCCTCCGTTTACAAGAACCTCGTTTACCGTACAAGTTCAATATCACAGAAAGTGAAAAATGGATAAAGAACTTGAGGTACTTACGTACAATGCAGTATCACTCAGCAATGAAATCTATGTCATCAGGCCCGTCGCAGCATAATGAGTGGATTCAGGTACGATGATTCTAACTGAAATAAGTCACACAGAAAAAGAAACATCATAAGATATCACTAATACACGGAATGTAAACTTGGCTACACAGGAACTGCATTCCAAAACAGAACAGGGTCTCAAATTTAGAAAACAAACTTATGCTTGCTTAAGGGGAAAGGTGAGTTGGGGTGCTGCATAAAACCAGAGATTGAAATGAGCACAGATAAAGTTCCTTAAGCCAAATATGTAATAGACAAGAGCTACTCCTTGCTCAACGAAATGGACTCAACACCCCATATTAAACGCCTAAGAATGTACCTGACTAGTAAGTATCTTAAAACCTATGGATTGCTATGTCTCCAAAAGAGAATCAAGCGTGTGTACAGGGGCATAAACGCAGCAGTGATTGGATTGGAGAGGTTCGGTGAGCAAATGAAGACCCTTTGAAGTCATATTGCATGGTACCCATTACACGGGTCTCAACTCTCCAGGTTTTAGGTATTCTTCCTTCAGCTAAAACATGCATGTGGAACCCAGAGTATGATCAACCATGTGAACGGGAGATGTGTTCAAATATGTCTCAATTTTCCTCCCTGGTACTCGGGTGCAACATTCCAGACGCTTTACTAACACTCTCCCGACTTGGAGAGTCAGTGCCTTTAACCTCCTGTTTGGCCCAGTTTGCAATTTCTGCGGAAGATGAACAGGAATAGCGAGAACCAATGAGAGGCTAGCTGTAGGTGTCTGGACGGGCAAAATTAACTCTCATTTCCCACCAGGAAGAGGAATTAACCAAAGGCTCAAGTGCCGGGCCGGAACCAGATTAGGGCCTGAAGCCATCCTGCGGTGTTGCGGCCAGGTCACAAGAAAGCGAGTTGAAGAAAGGAGCTCAGGGGCACTGTAATTCACAAACCTGCAGAGTTATAAATGACAGCTATCGTCCAAAAATAGACTGAAGTAAGGCTGCCAAGAGGACTTGAATGCGGGGCAGAATTGCAGGAAACCGATTTCAGGAGGTAGACTGGAATTGCATTGAAAGCATAGGAAAAGAGGCAGAACGTCCACAATGATGCACTTGGCCAAAAAGGGCGTATGCGTTTTTTCCTGAATATATTCAGGAAAAAACGCATACGCCCTTTTTGGCCAACCAAGCAAACTTGCAAAGGAAATCTGCTCTACAATGAAGTCTCATTTCTCCCCGGTCAAAAGGGCCATCTGAAATAAGTGTAAAATCCAGAAAGGCAGGACAGGCCATGGAGAACTGGCAGCCTTGTTATGCTGATGGGCGGGATGTAAATTGCCAACAGACACTTGGGAGAAGTGTATGGTGTTTCCTGAAACATCTAAAAAACAAAGCAACAGAGCCTAGGGCACTTCCACTTATGGTCCTATAGCTTAGGGAAATTAAAATCAAAAAGACACAGCCACCCCAAAGTTTGGGACGCCTCCGTTTACAAGAACCTCGTTTACCGTACAAGTTCTATATCACAGAAAGTTAAAAATGGATAAAGAACTTGTGGTACTTACGTACAATGCAGTATCACTCAGCAATGAAATCTATGTCATCAGGCTTGTAGCAGCATAATGAGTGGATTCAGGTACGATGATTCTAACTGAAATAAGTCACACAGAAAAAGAAACATCATAAGATATCACTAATACACGGAATGTAAACTTGGCTACACAGGAACTGCATTCCAAAACAGAACAGGGTCTCAAATTTAGAAAACCAACTTATGCTTGCTTAAGGGGAAAGGTGAGTTGTGGTGCTGCATAAAACCAGAGATTGAAATGAGCACAGATAAAGTTCCTTAAGCCAAATATGGAATAGACAAGAGCTACTCCTTGCTCAACGAAATGGACTCAACACCGCATATTAAACGCCTAAGAATGTACCTGACTAGTAAGTATCTTAAAACCTATGGATTGCTATGTCTCCGAAAGAGAATCAAGCGTGTGTACAGGGGCATAAACGCAGCAGTGATAGGATTGGAGAGGTGTGGTGAGCAAATGAAGACCCTTTGAAGTCATATTGCATGGTACCCATTCCACGGGTTTCAACTACCCAGGTTTAAGGTATTCTTCCTTCAGCTAAAACATGCATGTGGAACCTAGAGTATGATCAACCATGTGATCGGGAGACGTGTTCAAATATGTCTCAGTTTTCGTACCCTGATACTCGGGTGCAACATTCCACACGCTTTACTAACACTCTCCCGACTTGGAGAGTCAGTCCCTTTAACCTCCTGTTTGGCCCAGTTTGCAATTTCTGCGGAAGATGAACAGGAATAGCGAGAACCAATGAGAGGCTAGCTGGAGGTGTCTGGATGGGCAAATTTAACTCTCATTTCCCACCAGGAAGAGGAATTAACCAAAGGCTCAGCGTGCCGTGCCGGAACCAGATTAGGGCCTGAATCCATCCTGTGGTGTTGCGGCCAGGTCACAAGAAAGCAAGTTGAAGAAAGGAGCTCAGGGGCACTGTAATTCACAAACCTGCAGAGTTATAAATGACAGCTATCGTCCAAAAATAGACTGAAGTAAGGCTGCCAAGAGGACTTGAAAGCGGGGCAGAATTGCAGGAAGCCGATTTCAGGAGGTAGACTGGAATTGCATTGAAAGCATAGGAAAAGAGGCAGAACGTCCACAATGATGCACTTGGCCAAAAAGGGCGTACGCGTTTTTTCCTGAATATATTCAGGAAAAAACGCATACGCCCTTTTTGGCCAACCCAGCAAGCTTGCAAAGGAAATCTGCACTACAATGAAGGCTCACTTCCCCCCGGTCAAAAGGGCCATCTGAAAATAGTGTAAAATCCAGAAAGGCAGGACAGGCCATGGAGAACTGGGAGCCTTGTTATGCTGATGGGCGGGATGTAAATTGCCAACAGACACTCGGGAGAAGTGTATGGTGTTTCCTGAAACATCTAAAAAACAAAGCAACAGAACCTAGGGCACTTCCACTTATGGTCCTATAGCTTAGGGAAATTAAAATCAAAAAGACACAGCCACCCCAAAGTTTGGAAAGGCTCTGTTTACAAGAACCTCGTTTACAGTACAAGTTCAACATCGCAGAAAGTGAAAAATGGATAAAGAAGTTGTGGTATTTACTTACAAAGCAATATCACTCAGCAATGAAATCTGTGTCATCAGGCCCTTAGCAGCACAATGAGTGGATTCAGGTATGATGATTCTAACTGAAATAAGTCACACAGAGAAAGAAACATCATAAGATATCTGTAATACACGGAATGTAAACTTGGCTACACAGGAACTGAATTACAGAACAGAACAGGGTCTCAAATTTAGAAAACAACTTATGCTTGCTTAAGGGTAAAGGTGAGTTGGGGTGCTGCATAAAACCAGAGATTGAAATGAGCACAGATAAAGTTCCTTAAGCCAAATATGGAATAGACAAGAGCTACTCCTTGCTCAACGAAATGGACTCAACACCGCATATTAAACGCCTAAGAATGTACCTGACTAGTAAGTATCTTAAAACCTATGGATTGCTATGTC
Source organism: Stenella coeruleoalba (assembly GCF_951394435.1). NCBI lineage: Eukaryota > Metazoa > Chordata > Mammalia > Artiodactyla > Delphinidae > Stenella > Stenella coeruleoalba. The sequence continues at coordinate 90,889,212 of NC_137149.1, read as the reverse complement.
TCCGAAAGAGAATCAAGCATGTGTACAGGGGCATAAACGCAGCAGTGATAGGATTGGAGAGGTTCGTGAGCAAATGAAGACCCTTTGAAGTCATATTGCATGGTACCCATTCCACGGGTTTCAACTACCCAGGTTTAAGGTATTCTTCCTTCAGCTAAAACATGCATGTGGAACCTAGAGTATGCTCAACCATGTGATCGGGAGACGTGTTCAAATATGTCTCAGTTTTCGTACCCTGGTACTCGGGTGCAATATTCCAGATGCTTTACTAACACTCTCCCCACTTGGAGAGTCAGCTCCTTTAACCTCCTGTTTGGTCCAGTTTGCAATTTCTGTGGAAGATGAACAGGAATAGCGAGAACCAATGAGAGACTAGCTGGAGGTGTCTGGATGGGCAAATTTTACTCTCATTTCCCACCAGGAAGAGGAATTAACCAAAGGCTCAGCGTGCCGTGCCAGAACCAGATTAGGGCCTGAAGACATCCTGCGGTGTTGCGGCCAGCTCAAAGAAAGCGAGTTGAAGAAAGGAGCTCAGGGGCACTGTAATTCACAAACCTGCAGAGTTATAAATGACAGCTATCGTCCAAAAATAGACTGAAGTAAGGCTGCCAAGAGGACTTGAAAGCGGGGCAGAATTGCAGGAAACCGATTTCAGGAGGTAGACTGGAATTGCATTGAAAGCATAGGAAAAGAGGCAGAACGTCCACAATGATGCACTTGGCCAAAAAGGGCGTATGCGTTTTTTCCTGAATATATTCAGGAAAAAACGCATACGCCCTTTTTGGCCAACCAAGCAAGCTTGCAAAGGAAATCTGCACTACAATGAAGTCTCACTTCTCCCCGGTCAAAAGGGCCATCTGAAAAAAGTGTAAAATCCAGAAAGGCAATAGGCCATTGAGAACTGGGAGCCGTGTTATGCTGATGGGCGGGATGTAAATTGCCAACAGACACTCGGGAGAAGTGTATGGTGTTTCCTGAAACATCGAAAAAACAAAGCAACAGAGCCTAGGGCACTTCCACTTATGGTCCTATAGCTTAGGGAAATTAAAATCAAAAAGACACAGCCACCCCAAAGTTTGGGACGCCTCTGTTTACAAGAACCTCGTTTACCGTACAAGTTCAATATTGCAGAAAGTGAAAAATGGATAAAGAACTTGTGGTACTTACGTACAATGCAGTATCACTCAGCAATGAAATCTATGTCATCAGGCCTGTAGCAGCATAATGAGTGGATTCAGGTATGATGATTCTAACTGAAATAAGTCACACAGAAAAAGAAACATCATAAGATATCAGTAATACACGGAATGTAAACTTGGCTACACAGGAACTGAATTACAGAACAGAACAGGGTCTCAAATTTAGAAAACAACTTATGCTTGCTTAAGGGTAAAGGTGAGTTGGGGTGCTGCATAAAACCAGAGATTGAAATGAGCACAGATAAAGTTCCTTAAGCCAAATATGGAATAGACAAGAGCTACTCCTTGCTCAACGAAATGGACTCAACACCGCATATTAAACGCCTAAGAATGTACCTGACTAGTAAGTATCTTAAAACCTATGGATTGCTATGTCTCCGAAAGAGAATCAAGCATGTGTACAGGGGCATAAACGCAGCAGTGATAGGATTGGAGAGGTTCGTGAGCAAATGAAGACCCTTTGAAGTCATATTGCATGGTACCCATTCCACGGGTTTCAACTACCCAGGTTTAAGGTATTCTTCCTTCAGCTAAAACATGCATGTGGAACCTAGAGTATGATCAACCATGTGATCGGGAGACGTGTTCAAATATGTCTCAGTTTTCGTACCCTGGTACTCGGGTGCAATATTCCAGATGCTTTACTAACACTCTCCCCACTTGGAGAGTCAGCCCCTTTAACCTCCTGTTTGGTCCAGTTTGCAATTTCTGTGGAAGATGAACAGGAATAGCGAGAACCAATGAGAGACTAGCTGGAGGTGTCTGGATGGGCAAATTTTACTCTCATTTCCCACCAGGAAGAGGAATTAACCAAATGCTCAGCGTGCCGTGCCAGAACCAGATTAGGGCCTGAAGACATCCTGCGGTGTTGCGGCCAGCTCAAAGAAAGCGAGTTGAAGAAAGGAGCTCAGGGGCACTGTAATTCACAAACCTGCAGAGTTATAAATGACAGCTATCGTCCAAAAATAGACTGAAGTAAGGCTGCCAAGAGGACTTGAATGCGGGGCAGAATTGCAGGAAACCGATTTCAAGAGGTAGACTGGAATTGCATTGAAAGCATAGGAAAAGAGGCAGAACGTCCACAATGATGCACTTGGCCAAAAAGGGCGTATGCGTTTTTTCCTGAATATATTCAGGAAAAAACGCATACGCCCTTTTTGGCCAACCAAGCAAACTTGCAAAGGAAATCTGCTCTACAATGAAGTCTCACTTCTCCCCGGTCAAAAGGGCCATCTGAAATAAGTGTAAAATCCAGAAAGGCAGGACAGGCCATGGAGAACTGACAGCCTTGTTATGCTGATGGGCGGGATGTAAATTGCCAACAGACACTTGGGAGAAGTGTATGGTGTTTCCTGAAACATCTAAAAAACAAAGCAACAGAGCCTAGGGCACTTCCACTTATGGTCCTATAGCTTAGGGAAATTAAAATCAAAATGACACAGCCACCCCAAAGTTTGGGACGCCTCTGTTTACAAGAACCTCGCTTACCGTACAAGTTCTATATCACAGAAAGTTAAAAATGGATAAAGAACTTGTGGTACTTACGTACAATGCAGTATCACTCAGCAATGAAATCTATGTCATCAGGCTTGTAGCAGCATAATGAGTGGATTCAGGTACGATGATTCTAACTGAAATAAGTCACACAGAAAAAGAAACATCATAAGATATCACTAATACACGGAATGTAAACTTGGCTACACAGGAACTGCATTCCAAAACAGAACAGGGTCTCAAATTTAGAAAACCAACTTATGCTTGCTTAAGGGGAAAGGTGAGTTGTGGTGCTGCATAAAACCAGAGATTGAAATGAGCACAGATAAAGTTCCTTAAGCCAAATATGGAATAGACAAGAGCTACTCCTTGCTCAACGAAATGGACTCAACACCGCATATTAAACGCCTAAGAATGTACCTGACTAGTAAGTATCTTAAAACCTATGGATTGCTATGTCTCCGAAAGAGAATCAAGCATGTGTACAGGGGCATAAACGCAGCAGTGATAGGATTGGAGAGGTTCGTGAGCAAATGAAGACCCTTTGAAGTCATATTGCATGGTACCCATTCCACGGGTTTCAACTACCCAGGTTTAAGGTATTCTTCCTTCAGCTAAAACATGCATGTGTAACCTAGAGTATGATCAACCATGTGATCGGGAGACGTGTTCAAATATGTCTCAGTTTTCGTACCCTGATACTCGGGTGCAACATTCCACACGCTTTACTAACACTCTCCCGACTTGGAGAGTCAGTCCCTTTAACCTCCTGTTTGGCCCAGTTTGCAATTTCTGCGGAAGATGAACAGGAATAGCGAGAACCAATGAGAGGCTAGCTGGAGGTGTCTGGATGGGCAAATTTAACTCTCATTTCCCACCAGGAAGAGGAATTAACCAAAGGCTCAGCGTGCCGTGCCGGAACCAGATTAGGGCCTGAATCCATCCTGTGGTGTTGCGGCCAGGTCACAAGAAAGCAAGTTGAAGAAAGGAGCTCAGGGGCACTGTAATTCACAAACCTGCAGAGTTATAAATGACAGCTATCGTCCAAAAATAGACTGAAGTAAGGCTGCCAAGAGGACTTGAAAGCGGGGCAGAATTGCAGGAAGCCAATTTCAGGAGGTAGACTGGAATTGCATTGAAAGCATAGGAAAAGAGGCAGAACGTCCACAATGATGCACTTGGCCAAAAAGGGCGTACGCGTTTTTTCCTGAATATATTCAGGAAAAAACGCATACGCCCTTTTTGGCCAACCCAGCAAGCTTGCAAAGGAAATCTGCACTACATGAAGGCTCACTTCCCCCCGGTCAAAAGGGCCATCTGAAAATAGTGTAAAATCCAGAAAGGCAGGACAGGCCATGGAGAACTGGGAGCCTTGTTATGCTGATGGGCGGGATGTAAATTGCCAACAAACACTCGGGAGAAGTGTATGGTGTTTCCTGAAACATCTAAAAAACAAAGCAACAGAGCCTAGGGCACTTCCACTTATGGTCCTATAGCTTAGGGAAATTAAAATCAAAAAGACACAGCCACCCCAAAGTTTGGAAAGGCTCTGTTTACAAGAACCTCGTTTACAGTACAAGTTCAACATCGCAGAAAGTGAAAAATGGATAAAGAAGTTGTGGTATTTACTTACAAAGCAATATCACTCAGCAATGAAATCTGTGTCATCAGGCCCTTAGCAGCACAATGAGTGGATTCAGGTATGATGATTCTAACTGAAATAAGTCACACAGAAAAAGAAACATCATAAGATATCTGTAATACACGGAATGTAAACTTGGCTACACAGGAACTGAATTACAGAACAGAACAGGGTCTCAAATTTAGAAAACCAACTTATTCTTGCTTAAGGGTAAAGGTGAGTTGGGGTGCTGCATAAAACCAGAGATTGAAATGAGCACAGATAAAGTTCCTTAAGCCAAATATGGAATAGACAAGAGCGACTCCTTGCTCAATGAAATGGACTCAACACCCCATATTAAACGCCTAAGAATGTACCTGACTAGTAAGTATCTTAAAACCTATGGATTGCTATGTCTCCGAAAGAGAATCAAGCATGTGTACAGGGGCATAAACGCAGCAGTGATAGGATTGCAGAGGTTCGGTGAGCAAATGAAGACCCTTTGAAGTCATATTGCATGGTACCCATTCCACGGGTTTCAACTACCCAGGTTTAAGGTATTCTTCCTTCAGCTAAAACATGCATGTGGAACCTAGAGTATGATCAACCATGTGATCGGGAGACGTGTTCAAATATGTCTCAGTTTTCGTACCCTGGTACTCGGGTGCAACATTCCACACGCTTTACTAACACTCTCCCGACTTGGAGAGTCAGTCCCTTTAACCTCCTGTTTGGCCCAGTTTGCAATTTCTGCGGAAGATGAACAGGAATAGCGAGAACCAATGAGCGGCTAGCTGGAGGTGTCTGGATGGGCAAATTTAACTCTCATTTCCCACCAGGAAGAGGAATTAACCAAAGGCTCAGCATGCCGTGCCGGAACCAGATTAGGGCCTGAAGCCATCCTGTGGTGTTGCGGCCAGGTCACAAGAAAGCAAGTTGAAGAAAGGAGCTCAGGGGCACTGTAATTCACAAACCTGCAGAGTTATAAATGACAGCTATCGTCCAAAAATAGACTGAAGTAAGGCTGCCAAGAGGACTTGAAAGCGGGGCAGAATTGCAGGAAGCCGATTTCAGGAGCTAGACTGGAATTGCATTGAAAGCATAGGAAAAGAGGCAGAACGTCCACAATGATGCACTTGGCCAAAAAGGGCGTATGCGTTTTTTCCTGAATATATTCAGGAAAAAACGCATACGCCCTTTTTGGCCAACCCAGCAAGGTTGCAAAGGAAATCTGCACTACAATGAAGTCTCACTTCCCCCCGGTCAAAAGGGCCATCTGAAAAAAGTGTAAAATCCAGAAAGACAGGACAGGCCATGGAGAACTGGGAGCCTTGTTATGCTGATGGGTGGGATGTAAATTGCCAACAGACACTCGGGAGAAGTGTATGGTGTTTCCTGAAACATCTAAAAAACAAAGCAACAGAGCCTAGGGCACTTCCACTTATGGTCCTATAGCTTAGGGAAATTAAAATCAAAAAGACACAGCCACCCCAAAGTTTGGAACGGCTCTGTTTACAAGAACCTCGTTTACAGTACAAGTTCAACATCGCAGAAAGTGAAAAATGGATAAAGAAGTTGTGGTATTTACTTACAAAGCAATATCACTCAGCAATGAAATCTGTGTCATCAGGCCCTTAGCAGCACAATGAGTGGATTCAGGTATGATGATTCTAACTGAAATAAGTCACACAGAAAAAGAAACATCATAAGATATCTGTAATACACGGAATGTAAACTTGGCTACACAGGAACTGAATTACAGAACAGAACAGGGTCTCAAATTTAGAAAACAACTTATGCTTGCTTAAGGGTAAAGGTGAGTTGGGGTGCTGCATAAAACCAGAGATTGAAATGAGCACAGATAAAGTTCCTTAAGCCAAATATGGAATAGACAAGAGCGACTCCTTGCTCAATGAAATGGACTCAACACCCCATATTAAACGCCTAAGAATGTACCTGACTAGTAAGTATCTTAAAACCTATGGATTGCTATGTCTCCGAAAGAGAATCAAGCATGTGTACAGGGGCATAAACGCAGCAGTGATAGGATTGCAGAGGTTCGGTGAGCAAATGAAGACCCTTTGAAGTCATATTGCATGGTACCCATTCCACGGGTTTCAACTACCCAGGTTTAAGGTATTCTTCCTTCAGCTAAAACATGCATGTGGAACCTAGAGTATGATCAACCATGTGATCGGGAGACGTGTTCAAATATGTCTCAGTTTTCGTACCCTGGTACTCGGGTGCAACATTCCACACGCTTTACTAACACTCTCCCGACTTGGAGAGTCAGTCCCTTTAACCTCCTGTTTGGCCCAGTTTGCAATTTCTGCGGAAGATGAACAGGAATAGCGAGAACCAATGAGCGGCTAGCTGGAGGTGTCTGGATGGGCAAATTTAACTCTCATTTCCCACCAGGAAGAGGTATTAACCAAAGGCTCAGCATGCCGTGCCGGAACCAGATTAGGGCCTGAAGCCATCCTGTGGTGTTGCGGCCAGGTCACAAGAAAGCAAGTTGAAGAAAGGAGCTCAGGGGCACTGTAATTCACAAACCTGCAGAGTTATAAATGACAGCTATCGTCCAAAAATAGACTGAAGTAAGGCTGCCAAGAGGACTTGAAAGCGGGGCAGAATTGCAGGAAGCCGATTTCAGGAGCTAGACTGGAATTGCATTGAAAGCATAGGAAAAGAGGCAGAACGTCCACAATGATGCACTTGGCCAAAAAGGGCGTATGCGTTTTTTCCTGAATATATTCAGGAAAAAACGCATACGCCCTTTTTGGCCAACCCAGCAAGGTTGCAAAGGAAATCTGCACTACAATGAAGTCTCACTTCCCCCCGGTCAAAAGGGCCATCTGAAAAAAGTGTAAAATCCAGAAAGACAGGACAGGCCATGGAGAACTGGGAGCCTTGTTATGCTGATGGGTGGGATGTAAATTGCCAACAGACACTCGGGAGAAGTGTATGGTGTTTCCTGAAACATCTAAAAAACAAAGCAACAGAGCCTAGGGCACTTCCACTTATGGTCCTATAGCTTAGGGAAATTAAAATCAAAAAGACACAGCCACCCCAAAGTTTGGAACGGCTCTGTTTACAAGAACCTCGTTTACAGTACAAGTTCAACATCGCAGAAAGTGAAAAATGGATAAAGAAGTTGTGGTATTTACTTACAAAGCAATATCACTCAGCAATGAAATCTGTGTCATCAGGCCCTTAGCAGCACAATGAGTGGATTCAGGTATGATGATTCTAACTGAAATAAGTCACACAGAAAAAGAAACATCATAAGATATCAGTAATACACGGAATGTAAACTTGGCTACACAGGAACTGAATAACAGAACAGAACAGGGTCTCAAATTTAGAAAACCAACTTATGCTTGCTTAAGGGGAAAGGTGAGTTGGGGTGCTGCATAAAACCAGAGATTGAAATGAGCACAGATAAAGTTCCTTAAGTCAAATATGGAATAGATAAGAGCTACTCCTTGCTCAACGAAATGGACTCAACACCGCATATTAAACGCCTAAGAATGTACCTGACTAGTACGTACCTTAAAACCTATGGATTGCTATGTCTCCGAAAGAGAATCAAGCATGTGTACAGGGGCATAAACGCAGCAGTGATAGGATTGGAGAGGTTCGGTGAGCAAATGAAGACCCTTTGGAGTCATATTGCATGGTACCCATTACACGGGTCTTAACTCTCCAGGTTTAAGGTATTCTTCCTTCAGCTAAAACATGCATGTGGAACCTAGAGTATGATCAACCATGTGATCGGGAGACGTGTTCAAATATGTCTCAGTTTTCGTACCCTGGTACTCGGGTGCAACATTCCAGACGCTTTACTAACACTCTCCCGACTTGGAGAGTCAGCGCCTTTAACCTCCTGTTTGGCCCAGTTTGCAATTTCTGCGGAAGATGAACAGGAATAGCGAGAACCAATGAGAGGCTAGCTGGAGGTGTCTGGACGGGCAAATTTAACTCTCATTTCCCACCAGGAAGAGGAAATAACCAAAGGCTCAGCGTGCCGTGCCGGAACCAGATTAGGGCCTGAAGCCATCCTGCGGTGTTGCGGCCAGGTCACAAGAAAGCGAGTTGAAGAAAGGAGGTCAGGGGCACTGTAATTCACAAACCTGCAGAGTTATAAATGACAGCTATCGTCCAAAAATAGACTGAAGTAAGGCTGCCAAGAGGACTTGAAAGCTGGGCAGAATTGCAGGAAACCGATTTCAGGAGGTAGACTGGAATTGCATTGAAAGCATAGGAAAAGAGGCAGAACGTCCACAATGATGCACTTGGCCAAAAAGGGCGTATGCGTTTTTTCCTGAATATATTCAGGAAAAAACGCATACGCCCTTTTTGGCCAACCAAGCAAGCGTGCAAAGGAAATCTGCACTACAATGAAGTCTCACTTCCCCCCGGTCAAAAGGGCCATCTGAAAAAAGTGTAAAATCCAGAAAGGCAGGACAGGCCATGGAGAACTGGGAGCCTATTTATGCTGATGGGCGGGATGTAAATTGCCAACAGACACTTGGGAGAAGTGTATGGTGTTTCCTGAAACATCTAAAAAACAAAGCAACAGAACCTAGGGCACTTCCACTTATGGTCCTATAGCTTAGGGAAATTAAAATCAAAAAGACACAGCCACCCCAAAGTTTGGAACGGCTCTGTTTACAAGAACCTCGTTTACAGTACAAGTTCAACATCGCAGAAAGTGAAAAATGGATAAAGAACTTCTGCTACTTACGTACAATGCAGTATCACTCAGCAGTGAAATCTATGTCATCAGGCCCGTAGCAGCATAATGAGTGGATTCAGGTACGATGATTCTAACTGAAATAAGTCACACAGAAAAAGAAACATCATAAGATATCAGTAATACACGGAACGTAAACTTGGCTACACAGGAACTGAATTAGAGAACAGAACAGTGTCTCAAATTTAGAAAACCAACTTATGCTTGCTTAAGGGGAAAGGTGAGTTGGGGTGCTGCATAAAACCAGAGATTGAAATGAGCACAGATAAAGTTCCTTAAGCCAAATATGGAATAGACAAGAGCTACTCCTTGCTCAACGAAATGGACTCAACACCGCATATTAACCGCCTAAGAATGTACCTGACTAGTAAGTATCTTAAAACCTATGGATTGCTATGTCTCCGAAAGAGAATCAAGCATGTGTACAGGGGCATAAACGCAGCAGTGATAGGATTGGAGAGGTTCGGTGAGCAAATGAAGACCCTTTGAAGTCATATTGCATGGTACCCATTCCACGGGTTTCAACTACCCAGGTTTTAGGTATTCTTCCTTCAGCTAAAACGTGCATGTGGAACCCAGAGTATGATCAACCATGTGATCGGGAGACGTGTTCCAATATGTCTCAGTTTTCCTCCCCTGGTACTCGGGTGCAACATTCCAGACGCTTTACTAACACTCTCCCCACTTGGAGAGTCAGCGCCTTTAACCTCCTGTTTGGCCCAGTTTGCAATTTCTGCGGAAGATGAACAGGAATAGCGAGAACCAATGAGAGGCTAGCTGGAGGTGTCTGGACGGGCAAATTTAACTCTCATTTCCCACCAGGAAGAGGAAATAACCAAAGGCTCAGCGTGCGGTACCGGAACTAGATTAGGGCCTGAAGCCATCCTGCGGTGTTGCGGCCAGCTCAAAAGAAAGCGAGTTGAAGAAAGGAGCTCAGGGGCACTGTAATTCACAAACCTGCAGAGTTATAAATGACAGCTATCGTCCAAAAATAGACTGAAGTAAGGCTGCCAAGAGGACTTGAAAGCGGGGCAGAATTGCAGGCAACCGATTTCAGGAGGTAGACTGGAATTGCATTGAAAGCATAGGAAAAGAGGCAGAACGTCCACAATGATGCACTTGGCCAAAAAGGGCGTATGCGTTTTTTCCTGAATATATTCAGGAAAAAACGCATACGCCCTTTTTGGCCAACCAAGCAAGCTTGCAAAGGAAATCTGCACTACAATGAAGTCTCACTTCCCCCCAGTCAAAAGGGCCATCTGAAAAAAGTGTAAAATCCAGAAAGGCAAGACAGGCCATGGAGAACTGGGAGCCTTGTTATGCTGATTGGCGGGATGTAAATTGCCAACAGACACTTGGGAGAAGTGTATGGTGTTTCCTGAAACATCTAAAAAACAAAGCAACAGAGCCTAGGGCACTGCCACTTATGGTCCTATAGCTTAGGGAAATTAAAATCAAAAAGACACAGCCACCCCAAAGTTTGGGACGCCTCTGTTTACAAGAACCTTGTTTACAGTACAAGTTCAACATCGCAGAAAGTGAAAAATGGATAAAGAACTTGTGGTACTTACGTACAATGCAGTATCACTCAGCAATGAAATCTATGTCATCAGGCCCGTAGCAGCATAATGAGTAGATTCAGGTACGATGATTCTAACTGAAATAACTCACACAGAAAAAGAAACATCATAAGATATCACTAATACACGGAATGTAAACTTGGCTACACAGGAACTGAATTCCAAAACAGAACAGGTTCTCAAATTTAGAAAACCAACTTATGCTTGCTTAAGGGGAAAGGTGAGTTGGGTTGCTGCATAAAACCAGAGATTGAAATGAGCACACATAAAGTTCCTTAAGCCAAATATGGAATAGACAAGAGCTACTCCTTGCTCAACGAAATGGACTCAACACCGCATATTAACCGCCTAAGAATGTACCTGACTAGTAAGTATCTTAAAACCTATGGATTGCTATGTCTCCGAAAGAGAATCAAGCATGTGTACAGGGGCATAAACGCAGCAGTGATAGGATTGGAGAGGTTCGGTGAGCAAATGAAGACCCTTTGAAGTCATATTGCATGGTACCCATTCCACGGGTTTCAACTACCCAGGTTTTAGGTATTCTTCCTTCAGCTAAAACGTGCATGTGGAACCCAGAGTATGATCAACCATGTGATCGGGAGACGTGTTCCAATATGTCTCAGTTTTCCTCCCCTGGTACTCGGGTGCAACATTCCAGACGCTTTACTAACACTCTCCCCACTTGGAGAGTCAGTCCCTTTAACCTCCTGTTTGGCCCAGTTTGCAATTTCTGCGGAAGATGAACAGGAATAGCGAGAACCAATGAGAGGCTAGCTGGAGGTGTCTGGACGGGCAAATTTAACTCTCATTTCCCACCAGGAAGAGGAAATAACCAAAGGCTCAGCGTGCGGTACCGGAACTAGATTAGGGCCTGAAGCCATCCTGCGGTGTTGCGGCCAGCTCAAAAGAAAGCGAGTTGAAGAAAGGAGCTCAGGGGCACTGTAATTCACAAACCTGCAGAGTTATAAATGACAGCTATCGTCCAAAAATAGACTGAAGTAAGGCTGCCAAGAGGACTTGAAAGCGGGGCAGAATTGCAGGAAACCGATTTCAGGAGGTAGACTGGAATTGCATTGAAAGCATAGGAAAAGAGGCAGAACGTCCACAATGATGCACTTGGCCAAAAAGGGCGTATGCGTTTTTTCCTGAATATATTCAGGAAAAAACGCATACGCCCTTTTTGGCCAACCAAGCAAGCTTGTAAACGAAATCTGCACTACAATGAAGTCTCACTTACCCCCGGTCAAAAGGGCCATCTGAAAAAAGTGTAAAATCCAGAAAGGCAGGACAGGCCATGGAGAACTGGGAGCCTTGTTATGCTGAAGGGCGGGATGTAAATTGCCAACAGACACTTGGGAGAAGTGTATGGTGTTTCCTGAAACATCTAAAAAACAAAGCAACAGAACCTAGGGCACTTCCACTTATGGTCCTATAGCTTAGGGAAATTAAAATCAAAAAGACACAGCCACCCCAAAGTTTGGAACGGCACTGTTTACAAGAACCTCGTTTACAGTACAAGTTCAACATCGCAGAAAGTGAAAAATGGATAAAGAAGTTGTGGTATTTACTTACAAAGCAATATCACTCAGCAATGAAATCTGTGTCATCAGGCCCTTAGCAGCACAATGAGTGGATTCAGGTATGATGATTCTAACTGAAGTAAGTCACACAGAAAAAGAAACATCATAAGATATCAGTAATACACGGAATGTAAACTTGGCTACACAGGAACTGAATTACAGAACAGAACAGGGTCTCAAATTTAGAAAACCAACTTATGCTTGCTTAAGGGTAAAGATGAGTTGGGGTGCTGCATAAAACCAGAGATTGAAATGAGCACAGATAAAGTTCCTTAAGCCAAATATGGAATAGACAAGAGCTACTCCTTGCTCAACGAAATGGACTCAACACTGCATATTAAACGCCTAAGAATGTACCTGACTAGTAAGTATCTTAAAACCTATGGATTGCTATGTCTCTGAAAGAGAATCATGCATGTGTACAGGGGCATAAACGCAGCAGTGATAGTATTGGAGAGGTTCGGTGAGCAAATGAAGACCCTTTGAAGTCATATTGCATGGTACCCATTCCACGGGTTTCAACTACCCAGGTTTAAGGTATTCTCCCTTCAGCTAAAACATGCATGTGGAACCTAGAGTATGATCAACCATGTGATCGGGAGACGTGTTCAAATATGTCTCAGTTTTCGTACCCTGGTACTCGGGTGCAACATTCCAGACGCTTTACTAACACTCTCCCCACTTGGACAGTCAGTCCCTTTAACCTCCTGTTTGGCCCAGTTTGCAATTTCTGCGGAAGATGAACAGGAATAGCGAGAACCAATGAGAGGCTAGCTGGAGGTGTCTGGACGGGCAAATTTAACTCTCATTTCCCACCAGGAAGAGGAATTAACCAAAGGCTCAGTGTGCCGTGCCGGAACCAGATTAGGGCCTGAAGCCATCCTGCGGTGTTGCGGCCAGCTCACAAGAAAGCGAGTTGAAGAAAGGAGCTCAGGGGCACTGTAATTCACAAACCTGCAGAGTTATAAATGACAGCTATCGTCCAAAAATAGACTGAAGTAAGGCTGCCAAGAGGACTTGAAAGCGGGGCAGAATTGCAGGAAACCGATTTCAGGATGTAGACTGGAATTGCATTGAAACCATAGGAAAAGAGGCAGAACGTCCACAATGATGCACTTGGCCAAAAAGGGCGTATGCGTTTTTTCCTGAATATATTCAGGAAAAAACGCATACGCCCTTTTTGGCCAACCAAGCAAGCTTGCAAAGGAAATCTGCACTACAATGAAGTCTCACTTCCCCCCGGTCAAAAGGGCCATCTGAAAAAAGTGTAAAATCCAGAAAGGCAACAGGCCATTGAGAACTGGGAGCCTTGTTATGCTGATGGGCGGGATGTAAATTGCCAACAGACACTTGGGAGAAGTGTATGGTGTTTCCTGAAACATCTAAAAAACAAAGCAACAGAGCCTAGGGCACTTCCACTTATGGTCCTATAGCTTAGGGAAATTAAAATCAAAAAGACACAGCCATCCCAAAGTTTGGAATGGCTCTGTTTACAAGAACCTCGTTTACAGTACAAGTTCAACATCGCAGAAAGTGAAAAATGGATAAAGAAGTTGTGGTATTCACTTACAAAGTAATATCACTCAGCAATGAAATCTATGTCATCAGGCCCTTAGTAGCACAATGAGTGGATTCAGGTATGATGATTCTAACTGAAATAAGTCACACAGAAAAAGAAACATCATAAGATATCAGTAATACACGGAATGGAAACTTGGCTACACAGGAACTGAATTACAGAACAGAACAGGGTCTCAAATTTAGAAAACCAACTTATGCTTGCTTAAGGGTAAAGGTGAGTTGGGGCTGCATAAAACCAGAGATTGAAATGAGCACAGATAAAGTTCCTTAAGCCAAATATGGAATAGACAAGAGCTACTCCTTGCTCAACGAAATGGACTCAACACCGCATATTAAACGCCTAAGAATGTACCTGACTTGTAAGTATCTTAAAACCTATGGATTGCTATGTCTCCAAAAGAGAATCAAGCATGTGTACAGGGGCATAAACGCAGCAGTGATAGGATTGGAGAGGTTCGGTGAGCAAATGAAGACCCTTTGAAGTCATATTGCATGGTACCCATTCCACGGTTTCAACTACCCAGGTTTAAGGTATTCTTCCTTCAGCTAAAACATGCATGTGGAACCTAGAGTATGATCAACCATGTGATCGGGAGACGTGTTCAAATATGTCTCAGTTTTCCTCCCCTGGTACTCGGGTGCAACATTCCAGACGCTTTACTAACACTCTCCCCACTTGGAGAGTCAGTCCCTTTAACCTCCTGTTTGGCCCAGTTTGCAATTTCTGCGGACGATGAACAGGAATAGCGAGAACCAATGAGAGGCTAGCTGGAGGTGTCTGGACGGGCAAATTTAACTCTCATTTCCCACCAGGAAGAGGAATTAACCAAAGGCTCAGCATGCCGGGCCGGAACCAGATTAGGGCCTGAAGCCATCCTGCGGTGTTGCGGCCAGGTCACAAGAAAGCGAGTTGAAGAAAGGAGCTCAGGGGCACTGTAATTCACAAACCTGCAGAGTTATAAATGACAGCTATCGTCCAAAAATAGACTGAAGTAAGGCTGCCAAGAGGACTTGAAAGCGGGGCAGAATTGCAGGAAACCGATTTCAGGAGGTAGACTGGAATTCCATTGAAAGCATAGGAAAAGAGGCAGAACGTCCACAATGATGCACTTGGCCAAAAAGGGCGTATGCGTTTTTTCCTGAATATATTCAGGAAAAAACGCATACGCCCTTTTTGGCCAACCAAGCAAGCTTGCAAAGGAAATCTGCACTACAATGAAGTCTCACTTCCCCCCGGTCAAAAGGGCCATCTGAAAAACGTGTAAAATCCAGAAAGGCAGGACAGGCCATGGAGAACTGGGAGCCTTGTTATGCTGATGGGCGGGATGTAAATTGCCTACAACCACTCGGGAGAAGTGTATGGTGTTTCCTGAAACATCTAAAAAACAAAGCAACAGAACGTAGGGCACTTCCACTTATGGTCCTATAGCTTAGGGAAATTAAAATCAAAAAGACACAGCCACCCCAAAGTTTGGAACGGCTCTGTTTACAAGAACCTCGTTTACAGTACAAGTTCAACATCGCAGAAAGTGAAGAATGGATAAAGAAGTTGTGGTATTTACTTACAAAGCAATATCACTCAGCAATGAAATCTGTGTCATCAGGCCCTTAGCAGCACAATGAGTGGATTCAGGTATGATGATTCTAACTGAAATAAGTCACACAGAAAAAGAAACATCATAAGATATCAGTAATACACGGAATGTAAACTTGGCTACACAGGAACTGAATTACAGAACAGAACAGGGTCTCAAATTTAGAAAACCAACGTATTCTTGCTTAAGGGTAAAGGTGAGTTGGGGTGCTGCATAAAACCAGAGATTGAAATGAGCACAGATAAAGTTCCTTAAGCCAAATATGGAATAGACAAGAGCTACTCCTTGCTCAACGAAATGGACTCAACACCCCATATTAAACGCCTAAGAATGTACCTGACTAGTAAGTATCTTAAAACCTATGGATTGCTATGTCTCCGAAAGAGAATCAAGCATGTGTACAGGGGCATAAACGCAGCAGTGATAGGATTGGAGAGGTTCGGTGAGCAGATGAAGACCCTTTGAAGTCATATTGCATGGTACCCATTCCACGGGTTTCAACTACCCAGGTTTAAGGTATTCTTCCTTCAGCTAAAACATGCATGTGGAACCTAGAGTATGATCAACCATGTGATCGGGAGACGTGTTCAAATATGTCTCAGTTTTCCTCCCCTGGTACTCGGGTGCAACATTCCAGACGCTTTACTAACACTCTCCCCACTTGGAGAGTCAGTCCCTTTAACCTCCTGTTTGGCCCAGTTTGCAATTTCTGCGGAAGATGAACAGGAATAGCGAGAACCAATGAGAGGCTAGCTGGAGGTGTCTGGACGGGCAAATTTAACTCTCATTTCCCACCAGGAAGAGGAATTAACCAAAGGCTCAGCATGCCGGCCCAGAACCAGATTAGGGCCTGAAGCCATCCTGCGGTGTTGCGGCCAGGTCACAAGAAAGCGAGTTGAAGAAAGGAGCTCAGGGGCACTGTAATTCACAAACCTGCAGAGTTATAAATGACAGCTATCGTCCAAAAATAGACTGAAGTAAGGCTGCCAAGAGGACTTGAAAGCGGGGCAGAATTGCAGGAAACCGATTTCAGGAGGTAGACTGGAATTGCATTGAAAGCATAGGAAAAGAGGCAGAACGTCCACAATGATGCACTTGGCCAAAAAGGGCGTATGCGTTTTTTCCTGAATATATTCAGGAAAAAACGCATACGCCCTTTTTGGCCAACCAAGCAAGCTTGCAAAGGAAATCTGCACTACAATGAAGTCTCACATCCCCCCGGTCAAAAGGGACATCTGAAAAAAGTGTAAAATCCAGAAAGGCAACAGGCCATTGAGAACTGGGAGCCTTGTTATGCTGAAGGGCGGGATGTAAATTGCCAACAGACACTTGGGAGAAGTGTATGGTGTTTCCTGAAACATCTAAAAAACAAAGCAACAGAGCCTAGGGCACTTCCACTTATGGTCCTATAGCTTAGGGAAAATAAAATCAAAAAGACACAGCTCCCCAAAGTTTGGAACGGCTCTGTTTACAAGAACCTCGTTTACAGTACAAGTTCAACATCGCAGAAAGTGAAAAATGGATAAAGAAGTTGTGGTATTCACTTACAAAGCAATATCACTCAGCAATGAAATCTATGTCATCAGGCCCTTAGCAGGACAATGAGTGGATTCAGGTATGATGATTCTAACTGAAATAAGTCACACAGAAAAAGAAACCTCATCAGATATCAGTAATACACGGAATGGAAACTTGGCGACACAGGAACTGAATTACAGAACAGAACAGGGTCTCAAATTTAGAAAGACAACTTATGCTTGCTTAAGGGTAAAGGTGAGTTGGGGTGCTGCATAAAACCAGAGATTGAAATGAGCACAGATAAAGTTCCTTAAGCCAAATATGGAATAGACAAGAGCTACTCCTTGCTCAACGAAATGG
The DNA here is from genome assembly GCF_951394435.1 of Stenella coeruleoalba. Classification (NCBI taxonomy): domain Eukaryota; kingdom Metazoa; phylum Chordata; class Mammalia; order Artiodactyla; family Delphinidae; genus Stenella; species Stenella coeruleoalba. The sequence goes on along the minus strand of NC_137149.1, from coordinate 90,871,925 downwards.
ACTCAACACCGCATATTAAACGCCTAAGAATGTACCTGACTTGTAAGTATCTTAAAACCTATGGATTGCTATGTCTCCAAAAGAGAATCAAGCATGTGTACAGGGGCATAAACGCAGCAGTGATAGGATTGGAGAGGTTCGGTGAGCAAATGAAGACCCTTTGAAGTCATATTGCATGGTACCCATTCCACGGGTTTCAACTACCCAGGTTTAAGGTATTCTTCCTTCAGCTAAAACATGCATGTGGAACCTAGAGTATGATCAACCATGTGATCGGGAGACGTGTTCAAATATGTCTCAGTTTTCCTCCCCTGGTACTCGGGTGCAACATTCCAGACGCTTTACTAACACTCTCCCCACTTGGAGAGTCAGTCCCTTTAACCTCCTGTTTGGCCCAGTTTGCAATTTCTGCGGAAGATAAACAGGAATAGCGAGAACCAATGAGAGGCTAGCTGGAGGTGTCTGGACGGGCAAATTTAACTCTCATTTCCCACCAGGAAGAGGAATTAACCAAAGGCTCAGCATGCCGGGCCGGAACCAGATTAGGGCCTGAAGCCATCCTGCGGTGTTGCGGCCAGGTCACAAGAAAGCGAGTTGAAGAAAGGAGCTCAGGGGCACTGTAATTCACAAACCTGCAGAGTTATAAATGACAGCTATCGTCCAAAAATAGACTGAAGTAAGGCTGCCAAGAGGACTTGAAAGCGGGGCAGAATTGCAGGAAACCGATTTCAGGAGGTAGACTGGAATTGCATTGAAAGCATAGGAAAAGAGGCAGAACGTCCACAATGATGCACTTGGCCAAAAAGGGCGTATGCGTTTTTTCCTGAATATATTCAGGAAAAAACGCATACGCCCTTTTTGGCCAACCAAGCAAGCTTGCAAAGGAAATCTGCACTACAATGAAGTCTCACTTCCCCCCGGTCAAAAGGGCCATCTGAAAAAAGTGTAAAATCCAGAAAGGCAGGACAGGCCATGGAGAACTGGGAGCCTTGTTATGCTGATGGGCGGGATGTAAATTGCCAACAGACACTCGGGAGAAGTGTATGGTGTTTCCTGAAACATGTAAAAAACAAAGCAACAGAGCCTAGGGCACTGCCACTTATGGTCCTATAGCTTAGGGAAATTAAAATCAAAAAGACACAGCCACCCCAAAGTTTGGGACGCCTCTGTTTACAAGAACCTCGTTTACAGTACAAGTTCAACATCGCAGAAAGTGAAAAATGGATAAAGACGTTGTGGTATTTACTTACAAAGCAATATCACTCAGCAATGAAATCTATGTCATCAGGCCCTTAGCATGACAATGAGTGGATTCAGGTATGATGATTCTAACTGAAATAAGTCACACAGAAAAAGAAACATCATAAGATATCAGTAATACACGGAATGTAAACTTGGCTACACAGGAACTGAATTACAGAACAGAACAGGGTCTCAAATTTAGAAAACCAACTTATGCTTGCTTAAGGGTAAAGGTGAGTTGGGGTGCTGCATAAAACCAGAGATTGAAATGAGCACAGATAAAGTTCCTTAAGTCAAATATGGAATAGACAAGAGCTACTCCTTGCTCAACGAAATGGACTCAACACCGCATATTAAACGCCTAAGAATGTACCTGACTAGTAAGTATCTTAAAACCTATGGATTGCTATGTCTCCGAAAGAGAATCAAGCATGTGTACAGGGGCATAAACGCAGCAGTGATAGGATTGGAGAGGTTCGGTGAGCAAATGAAGACCCTTTGAAGTCATATTGCATGGTACCCATTACACGGGTCTTAATTCTCCAGGTTTAAGGTATTCTTCCTTCAGCTAAAACATGCATGTGGATCCCAGGTATGATCAACCATGTGAACGGGAGACGTGTTCAAATATGTCTCAGTTTTCCTCCCCTGGTAATCGGGTGCAACATTCCAGATGCTTTACTAACACTCTCCCCACTTGGAGAGTCAGTCCCTTTAACCTCCTGTTTGGCCCAGTTTGCAATTTCTGCGGAAGATGAACAGGAATAGCGAGAACCAATGAGAGACTAGCTGGAGGTGTCTGGACGGGCAAATTTAACTCTCATTTCCCACCAGGAAGAGGAAATAACCAAAGGATCAGCGTGCCGTGCCGGAATCAGATTAGGGCCTGAAGACATCCTGCGGTGTTGCGGCCAGGTCACAAGAAAGCGAGTTGAAGAAAGGAGCTCAGGGACACTGTAATTCACAAACCTGCAGAGTTATACATGACAGCTATCGTCCAAAAATAGACTGAAGTAAGGCTGCCAAGAGGACTTGAAAGTGGGGCAGAATTGCAGGAAACCGATTTCAGGAGGTAGACTGGAATTGGATTGAAAGCATAGGAAAAGAGGCAGAACGTCCACAATGATGCACTTGGCCAAAAAGGGCGTATGCGTTTTTTCCTGAATATATTCAGGAAAAAACGCATACGCCCTTTTTGGCCAACCAAGCAAGCTTGCAAAGGAAATCTGCATTACAATGAAGTCTCACTTCCCCCCGGTCAAAAGGGCCATCTGAAAAAAGTGTAAAATCCAGAAAGGCAGGACAGGCCATGGAGAACTGGGAGCCTTGTTATGCTGATGGGCGGGATGTAAATTGCCAACAACCACTCCGGAGAAGTGTATGGTGTTTCCTGAAACATCTAAAAAACAAAGCAACAGAGCCTAGGGCACTGCCACTTATGGTCCTATAGCTTAGGGAAATTAAAATCAAAAAGACACAGCCACCCCAAAGTTTGGGACGCCTCTGTTTACAAGAACCTCGTTTACAGTACAAGTTCAACATCGCAGAAAGTGAAAAATGGATAAAGAAGTTGTGGTATTTACTTACAAAGCAATATCACTCAGCAATGAAATCTATGTCATCAGGCCCTTAGCATCGCAATGAGTGGATTCAGGTATGATGATTCTAACTGAAATAAGTCACACAGAAAAAGAAACATCATAAGATATCAGTAATACACGGAATGTAAACTTGGCTACACAGGAACTGAATTACAGAACAGAAGAGGGTCTCAAATTTAGAAAACCAACTTATGCTTGCTTAAGGGTAAAGGTGAGTTGGGGTGCTGCATAAAACCAGAGGTTGAAATGAGCACAGATAAAGTTCCTTAAGTCAAATATGGAATAGACAAGAGCTACTCCTTGCTCAACGAAATGGACTCAACACCGCATATTAAACGCCTAAGAATGTACCTGACTAGTAAGTATCGTAAAACCTATGGATTGCTATGTCTCCAAACGAGAATCAAGCATGTGTGCAGGGGCATAAACGCAGCAGTGATAGGATTGGAGAGGTTCGGTGAGCAAATGAAGACCCTTTGATGTCATATTGCATGGTACCCATTACACGGGTCTGAACTCTCCAGGTTTAAGGTATTCTTCCTTCAGCTAAAACATGCATGTGGAACCCAAGTATGATCAACCATGTGAACGGGAGACGTGTTCAAATATGTCTCAGTTTTCCTCCCCTGGTACTCGGGTGCAACATTCCAGACGCTTTACTAACACTCTCCCCACTTGGAGAGTCAGCGCCTTTAACCTCCTGTTTGGCCCAGGTTGCAATTTCTGCGGACGATGAACAGGAATAGCGAGAACCAATGAGAGGCTAGCTGGAGGTGTCTGGACGGGCAAATTTAACTCTCATTTCCCACCAGGAAGAGGAAATAACCAAAGGCTCAGCGTGCCATACCGGAACCAGATTAGGGCCTGAAGCCATCCTGCGGTGTTGCGGCCAGCTCAAAAGAAAGCGAGTTGAAGAAAGGAGCTCAGGGGCACTGTAATTCACAAACCTGCAGAGTTATAAATGACAGCTATCGTCCAAAAATAGACTGAAGTAAGGCTGCCAAGAGGACTTGAAAGCGGGGCAGAATTGCAGGAAACCGATTTCAGGAGGTAGACTGGAATTGCATTGAAAGCATAGGAAAAGAGGCAGAACGTCCACAATGATGCACTTGGCCAAAAAGGGCGTATGCGTTTTTTCCTGAATATATTCAGGAAAAAACGCATACGCCCTTTTTGGCCAACCAAGCAAGCTTGCAAAGGAAATCTGCACTACAATGAAGTCTCACTTCCCCCCGGTCAAAAGGGCCATCTGAAAAACGTGTAAAATCCAGAAAGGCAGGACAGGCCATGGAGAACTGGGAGCCTTGTTATGCTGATGGGCGGGATGTAAATTGCCAACAGACACTCGGGAGAAGTGTATGGTGTTTCCTGAAACATCTAAAAAACAAAGCAACAGAGCCTAGGGCACTTCCACTTATGGTCCTATAGCTTAGGGAAATTAAAATCAAAAAGACACAGCTCCCCAAAGTTTGGAACGGCTCTGTTTACAAGAACCTCGTTTACAGTACAAGTTCAACATCGCAGAAAGTGAAAAATGGATAAAGAAGTTGTGGTATTCACTTACAAAGCAATATCACTCAGCAATGAAATCTATGTCATCAGGCCCTTAGCAGCACAATGAGTGGATTCAGGTATGATGATTCTAACTGAAATAAGTCACACAGAAAAAGAAACATCATCAGATATCAGTAATACACGGAATGTAAACTTGGCTACACAGGAACTGAATTACAGAACAGACCAGGGTCTCAAATTTAGAAAACCAACGTATTCTTGCTTAAGGGTAAAGGTGAGTTGGGGTGCTGCATAAAACCAGAGATTGAAATGAGCACAGATAAAGTTCCTTAAGCCAAATATGGAATAGACAAGAGCTACTCCTTGCTCAACGAAATGGACTCAACACCCCATATTAAACGCCTAAGAATGTACCTGACTAGTAAGTATCTTAAAACCTATGGATTGCTATGTCTCCGAAAGAGAATCAAGCATGTGTACAGGGGCATAAACGCAGCAGTGATAGGATTGGAGAGGTTCGGTGAGCAGATGAAGACCCTTTGAATTCATATTGCATGGTACCCATTCCACGGGTTTCAACTACCCAGGTTTAAGGTATTCTTCCTTCAGCTAAAACATGCATGTGGAACCTAGAGTATGATCAACCATGTGATCGGGAGACGTGTTCAAATATGTCTCAGTTTTCCTCCCCTGGTACTCGGGTGCAACATTCCAGACGCTTTACTAACACTCTCCCCACTTGGAGAGTCAGTCCCTTTAACCTCCTGTTTGGCCCAGTTTGCAATTTCTGCGGAAGATTAACAGGAATAGCGAGAACCAATGAGAGGCTAGCTGGAGGTGTCTGGACGGGCAAATTTAACTCTCATTTCCCACCAGGAAGAGGAATTAACCAAAGGCTCAGCATGCCGGCCCAGAACCAGATTAGGGCCTGAAGCCATCCTGCGGTGTTGCGGCCAGGTCACAAGAAAGCGAGTTGAAGAAAGGAGCTCAGGGGCACTGTAATTCACAAACCTGCAGAGTTATAAATGACAGCTATCGTCCAAAAATAGACTGAAGTAAGGCTGCCAAGAGGACTTGAAAGCGGGGCAGAATTGCAGGAAACCGATTTCAGGAGGTAGACTGGAATTGCATTGAAAGCATAGGAAAAGAGGCAGAACGTCCACAATGATGCACTTGGCCAAAAAGGGCGTATGCGTTTTTTCCTGAATATATTCAGGAAAAAACGCATACGCCCTTTTTGGCCAACCAAGCAAGCTTTCAAAGGAAATCTGCACTACAATGAAGTCTCACATCCCCCCGGTCAAAAGGGACATCTGAAAAAAGTGTAAAATCCAGAAAGGCAACAGGCCATTGAGAACTGGGAGCCTTGTTATGCTGAAGGGCGGGATGTAAATTGCCAACAGACACTTGGGAGAAGTGTATGGTGTTTCCTGAAACATCTAAAAAACAAAGCAACAGAGCCTAGGGCACTTCCACTTATGGTCCTATAGCTTAGGGAAAATAAAATCAAAAAGACACAGCTCCCCAAAGTTTGGAACGGCTCTGTTTACAAGAACCTCGTTTACAGTACAAGTTCAACATCGCAGAAAGTGAAAAATGGATAAAGAAGTTGTGGTATTCACTTACAAAGCAATATCACTCAGCAATGAAATCTATGTCATCAGGCCCTTAGCAGGACAATGAGTGGATTCAGGTATGATGATTCTAACTGAAATAAGTCACACAGAAAAAGAAACCTCATCAGATATCAGTAATACACGGAATGGAAACTTGGCGACACAGGAACTGAATTACAGAACAGAACAGGGTCTCAAATTTAGAAAGACAACTTATGCTTGCTTAAGGGTAAAGGTGAGTTGGGGTGCTGCATAAAACCAGAGATTGAAATGAGCACAGATAAAGTTCCTTAAGCCAAATATGGAATAGACAAGAGCTACTCCTTGCTCAACGAAATGGACTCAACACCGCATATTAAACGCCTAAGAATGTACCTGACTTGTAAGTATCTTAAAACCTATGGATTGCTATGTCTCCAAAAGAGAATCAAGCATGTGTACAGGGGCATAAACGCAGCAGTGATAGGATTGGAGAGGTTCGGTGAGCAAATGAAGACCCTTTGAAGTCATATTGCATGGTACCCATTCCACGGGTTTCAACTACCCAGGTTTAAGGTATTCTTCCTTCAGCTAAAACATGCATGTGGAACCTAGAGTATGATCAACCATGTGATCGGGAGACGTGTTCAAATATGTCTCAGTTTTCCTCCCCTGGTACTCGGGTGCAACATTCCAGACGCTTTACTAACACTCTCCCCACTTGGAGAGTCAGTCCCTTTAACCTCCTGTTTGGCCCAGTTTGCAATTTCTGCGGAAGATAAACAGGAATAGCGAGAACCAATGAGAGGCTAGCTGGAGGTGTCTGGACGGGCAAATTTAACTCTCATTTCCCACCAGGAAGAGGAATTAACCAAAGGCTCAGCATGCCGGGCCGGAACCAGATTAGGGCCTGAAGCCATCCTGCGGTGTTGCGGCCAGGTCACAAGAAAGCGAGTTGAAGAAAGGAGCTCAGGGGCACTGTAATTCACAAACCTGCAGAGTTATAAATGACAGCTATCGTCCAAAAATAGACTGAAGTAAGGCTGCCAAGAGGACTTGAAAGCGGGGCAGAATTGCAGGAAACCGATTTCAGGAGGTAGACTGGAATTGCATTGAAAGCATAGGAAAAGAGGCAGAACGTCCACAATGATGCACTTGGCCAAAAAGGGCGTATGCGTTTTTTCCTGAATATATTCAGGAAAAAACGCATACGCCCTTTTTGGCCAACCAAGCAAGCTTGCAAAGGAAATCTGCACTACAATGAAGTCTCACTTCCCCCCGGTCAAAAGGGCCATCTGAAAAAAGTGTAAAATCCAGAAAGGCAGGACAGGCCATGGAGAACTGGGAGCCTTGTTATGCTGATGGGCGGGATGTAAATTGCCAACAGACACTCGGGAGAAGTGTATGGTGTTTCCTGAAACATCTAAAAAACAAAGCAACAGAGCCTAGGGCACTGCCACTTATGGTCCTATAGCTTAGGGAAATTAAAATCAAAAAGACACAGCCACCCCAAAGTTTGGGACGCCTCTGTTTACAAGAACCTCGTTTACAGTACAAGTTCAACATCGCAGAAAGTGAAAAATGGATAAAGACGTTGTGGTATTTACTTACAAAGCAATATCACTCAGCAATGAAATCTATGTCATCAGGCCCTTAGCATGACAATGAGTGGATTCAGGTATGATGATTCTAACTGAAATAAGTCACACAGAAAAAGAAACATCATAAGATATCAGTAATACACGGAATGTAAACTTGGCTACACAGGAACTGAATTACAGAACAGAACAGGGTCTCAAATTTAGAAAACCAACTTATGCTTGCTTAAGGGTAAAGGTGAGTTGGGGTGCTGCATAAAACCAGAGATTGAAATGAGCACAGATAAAGTTCCTTAAGTCAAATATGGAATAGACAAGAGCTACTCCTTGCTCAACGAAATGGACTCAACACCGCATATTAAACGCCTAAGAATGTACCTGACTAGTAAGTATCTTAAAACCTATGGATTGCTATATCTCCGAAAGAGAATCAAGCATGTGTACAGGGGCATAAACGCAGCAGTGATAGGATTGGAGAGGTTCGGTGAGCAAATGAAGACCCTTTGAAGTCATATTGCATGGTACCCATTACACGGGTCTTAACTCTCCAGGTTTAAGGTATTCTTCCTTCAGCTAAAACATGCATGTGGATCCCAAGTATGATCAACCATGTGAACGGGAGACGTGTTCAAATATGTCTCAGTTTTCCTCCCCTGGTAATCGGGTGCAACATTCCAGATGCTTTACTAACACTCTCCCCACTTGGAGAGTCAGTCCCTTTAACCTCCTGTTTGGCCCAGTTTGCAATTTCTGCGGAAGATGAACAGGAATAGCGAGAACCAATGAGAGACTAGCTGGAGGTGTCTGGACGGGCAAATTTAACTCTCATTTCCCACCAGGAAGAGGAAATAACCAAAGGATCAGCGTGCCGTGCCGGAATCAGATTAGGGCCTGAAGACATCCTGCGGTGTTGCGGCCAGGTCACAAGAAAGCGAGTTGAAGAAAGGAGCTCAGGGACACTGTAATTCACAAACCTGCAGAGTTATACATGACAGCTATCGTCCAAAAATAGACTGAAGTAAGGCTGCCAAGAGGACTTGAAAGCGGGGCAGAATTGCAGGAAACCGATTTCAGGAGGTAGACTGGAATTGCATTGAAAGCATAGGAAAAGAGGCAGAACGTCCACAATGATGCACTTGGCCAAAAAGGGCGTATGCGTTTTTTCCTGAATATATTCAGGAAAAAACGCATACGCCCTTTTTGGCCAACCAAGCAAGCTTGCAAAGGAAATCTGCACTACAATGAAGTCTCACTTCCCCCCGGTCAAAAGGGCCATCTGAAAAAAGTGTAAAATCCAGAAAGGCAGGACAGGCCATGGAGAACTGGGAGCCTTGTTATGCTGATGGGCGGGATGTAAATTGCCAACAACCACTCCGGAGAAGTGTATGGTGTTTCCTGAAACATCTAAAAAACAAAGCAACAGAGCCTAGGGCACTGCCACTTATGGTCCTATAGCTTAGGGAAATTAAAATCAAAAAGACACAGCCACCCCAAAGTTTGGGACGCCTCTGTTTACAAGAACCTCGTTTACAGTACAAGTTCAACATCGCAGAAAGTGAAAAATGGATAAAGAAGTTGTGGTATTTACTTACAAAGCAATATCACTCAGCAATGAAATCTATGTCATCAGGCCCTTAGCATCGCAATGAGTGGATTCAGGTATGATGATTCTAACTGAAATAAGTCACACAGAAAAAGAAACATCATAAGATATCAGTAATACCGAATGTAAACTTGGCTACACAGGAACTGAATTACAGAACAGAAGAGGGTCTCAAATTTAGAAAACCAACTTATGCTTGCTTAAGGGTAAAGGTGAGTTGGGGTGCTGCATAAAACCAGAGGTTGAAATGAGCACAGATAAAGTTCCTTAAGTCAAATATGGAATAGACAAGAGCTACTCCTTGCTCAACGAAATGGACTCAACACCGCATATTAAACGCCTAAGAATGTACCTGACTAGTAAGTATCGTAAAACCTATGGATTGCTATGTCTCCAAACGAGAATCAAGCATGTGTGCAGGGGCATAAACGCAGCAGTGATAGGATTGGAGAGGTTCGGTGAGCAAATGAAGACCCTTTGATGTCATATTGCATGGTACCCATTACACGGGTCTGAACTCTCCAGGTTTAAGGTATTCTTCCTTCAGCTAAAACATGCATGTGGAACCCAAGTATGATCAACCATGTGAACGGGAGACGTGTTCAAATATGTCTCAGTTTTCCTCCCCTGGTACTCGGGTGCAACATTCCAGACGCTTTACTAACACTCTCCCCACTTGGAGAGTCAGCGCCTTTAACCTCCTGTTTGGCCCAGGTTGCAATTTCTGCGGACGATGAACAGGAATAGCGAGAACCAATGAGAGGCTAGCTGGAGGTGTCTGGACGGGCAAATTTAACTCTCATTTCCCACCAGGAAGAGGAAATAACCAAAGGCTCAGCGTGCCATACCAGTACCAGATTAGGGCCTGAAGCCATCCTGCGGTGTTGCGGCCAGCTCAAAAGAAAGCGAGTTGAAGAAAGGAGCTCAGGGGCACTGTAATTCACAAACCTGCAGAGTTATAAATGACAGCTATCGTCCAAAAATAGACTGAAGTAAGGCTGCCAAGAGGACTTGAAAGCGGGGCAGAATTGCAGGAAACCGATTTCAGGAGGTAGACTGGAATTGCATTGAAAGCATAGGAAAAGAGGCAGAACGTCCACAATGATGCACTTGGCCAAAAAGGGCGTATGCGTTTTTTCCTGAATATATTCAGGAAAAAACGCATACGCCCTTTTTGGCCAACCAAGCAAGCTTGCAAAGGAAATCTGCACTACAATGAAGTCTCACTTCCCCCCGGTCAAAAGGGCCATCTGAAAAACGTGTAAAATCCAGAAAGGCAGGACAGGCCATGGAGAACTGGGAGCCTTGTTATGCTGATGGGCGGGATGTAAATTGCCTACAAACACTCGGGAGAAGTGTATGGTGTTTCCTGAAACATCTAAAAAACAAAGCAACAGAACCTAGGGCACTTCCACTTATGGTCCTATAGATTAGGGAAATTAAAATCAAAAAGACACAGCCACCCCAAAGTTTGGAACGGCTCTGTTTACAAGAACCTCGTTTACAGTACAAGTTCAACATCGCAGAAAGTGAAAAATGGATAAAGAAGTTGTGGTATTTACTTACAAAGCAATATCACTCAACAATGAAATCTGTGTCATCAGGCCCTTAGCAGCACAATGAGTGGATTCAGGTATGATGATTCTAACTGAAATAAGTCACACAGAAAAAGAAACATCATAAGATATCAGTAATACACGGAATGCAAACTTGGCTACACAGGAACTGAATTACAGAACAGAACAGGGTCTCAAATTTAGAAAACCAACGTATTCTTGCTTAAGGGTAAAGGTGAGTTGGGGTGCTGCATAAAACCAGAGATTGAAATGAGCACAGATAAAGTTCCTTAAGCCAAATATGGAATAGACAAGAGCTACTCCTTGCTCAATGAAATGGACTCAACACCCCATATTAAACGCCTAAGAATGTACCTGACTAGTAAGTATCTTAAAACCTATGGATTGCTATGTCTCCGAAAGAGAATCAAGCATGTGTACAGGGGCATAAACGCAGCAGTGATAGGATTGGAGAGGTTCGGTGAGCAGATGAAGACCCTTTGAAGTCATATTGCATGGTACCCATTCCACGGGTTTCAACTACCCAGGTTTAAGATATTCTTCCTTCAGCTAAAACATGCATGTGGAACCTAGAGTATGATCAACCATGTGATCGGGAGACGTGTTCAAATATGTCTCAGTTTTCCTCCCCTGGTACTCAGGTGCAACATTCCAGACGCTTTACTAACACTCTCCCCACTTGGAGAGTCAGTCCCTTTAACCTCCTGTTTGGCCCAGTTTGCAATTTCTGCGGAAGATGAACAGGAATAGTGAGAACCAATGAGAGGCTAGCTGGAGGTGTCTGGACGGGCAAATTTAACTCTCATTTCCCACCAGGAAGAGGAATTAACCAAAGGCTCAGCATGCCGGCCCAGAACCAGATTAGGGCCTGAAGCCATCCTGCGGTGTTGCGGCCAGGTCACAAGAAAGCGAGTTGAAGAAAGGAGCTCAGGGGCACTGTAATTCACAAACCTGCAGAGTTATAAATGACAGCTATCGTCCAAAAATAGACTGAAGTAAGGCTGCCAAGAGGACTTGAAAGCGGGGCAGAATTGCAGGAAACCGATTTCAGGAGGTAGACTGGAATTGCATTGAAAGCATAGGAAAAGAGGCAGAACGTCCACAATGATGCACTTGGCCAAAAAGGGCATATGCGTTTTTTCCTGAATATATTCAGGAAAAAACGCATACGCCCTTTTTGGCCAACCAAGCAAGCTTGCAAAGGAAATCTGCACTACAATGAAGTCTCACTTCCCCCCGGTCAAAAGGGCCATCTGAAAAAAGTGTAAAATCCAGAAAGGCAACAGGCCATTGAGAACTGGGAGCCTTGTTATGCTGAAGGGTGGGATGTAAATTGCCAACAGACACTTGGGAGAAGTGTATGGTGTTTCCTGAAACATCTAAAAAACAAAGCAACAGAGCCTAGGGCACTTCCACTTATGGTCCTATAGCTTAGGGAAATTAAAATCAAAAAGACACAGCTCCCCAAAGTTTGGAACGGCTCTGTTTACAAGAACCTCGTTTACAGTACAAGTTCAACATCGCAGAAAGTGAAAAATGGATAAAGAAGTTGTGGTATTTACTTACAAAGCAATATCACTCAGCAATGAAATCTATGTCATCAGGCCCTTAGCATCGCAATGAGTTGATTCAGGTATGATGATTCTAACTGAAATAAGTCACACAGAAAAAGAAACATCATAAGATATCAGTAATACACGGAATGTAAACTTGGCTACACAGGAACTGAATTACAGAACAGAAGAGGGTCTCAAATTTAGAAAACCAACTTATGCTTGCTTAAGGGTAAAGGTGAGTTGGGGTGCTGCATAAAACCAGAGGTTGAAATGAGCACAGATAAAGTTCCTTAAGTCAAGTATGGAATAGACAAGAGCTACTCCTTGCTCAACGAAATGGACTCAACACCGCATATTAAATGCCTAAGAATGTACCTGACTAGTAAGTATCGTAAAACCTATGGATTGCTATGTCTCCAAACGAGAATCAAGCATGTGTGCAGGGGCATAAACGCAGCAGTGATAGGATTGGAGAGGTTCGGTGAGCAAATGAAGACCCTTTGATGTCATATTGCATGGTACCCATTACACGGGTCTGAACTCTCCAGGTTTAAGGTATTCTTCCTTCAGCTAAAACATGCATGTGGAACCCAAGTATGATCAACCATGTGAACGGGAGACGTGTTCAAATATGTCTCAGTTTTCCTCCCCTGGTACTCGGGTGCAACATTCCAGACGCTTTACTAACACTCTCCCCACTTGGAGAGTCAGCGCCTTTAACCTCCTGTTTGGCCCAGGTTGCAATTTCTGCGGACGATGAACAGGAATAGCGAGAACCAATGAGAGGCTAGCTGGAGGTGTCTGGACGGGCAAATTTAACTCTCATTTCCCACCAGGAAGAGGAAATAACCAAAGGCTCAGCGTGCCATACCGGAACCAGATTAGGGCCTGAAGCCATCCTGCGGTGTTGCGGCCAGCTCAAAAGAAAGCGAGTTGAAGAAAGGAGCTCAGGGGCACTGTAATTCACAAACCTGCAGAGTTATAAATGACAGCTATCGTCCAAAAATAGACTGAAGTAAGGCTGCCAAGAGGACTTGAAAGCGGGGCAGAATTGCAGGAAACCGATTTCAGGAGGTAGACTGGAATTGCATTGAAAGCATAGGAAAAGAGGCAGAACGTCCACAATGATGCACTTGGCCAAAAAGGGCGTATGCGTTTTTTCCTGAATATATTCAGGAAAAAACGCATACGCCCTTTTTGGCCAACCAAGCAAGCTTGCAAAGGAAATCTGCACTACAATGAAGTCTCACTTCCCCCCGGTCAAAAGGGCCATCTGAAAAACGTGTAAAATCCAGAAAGGCAGGACAGGCCATGGAGAACTGGGAGCCTTGTTATGCTGATGGGCGGGATGTAAATTGCCTACAAACACTCGGGAGAAGTGTATGGTGTTTCCTGAAACATCTAAAAAACAAAGCAACAGAACCTAGGGCACTTCCACTTATGGTCCTATAGCTTAGGGAAATTAAAATCAAAACGACACAGCCACCCCAAAGTTTGGAACGGCTCTGTTTACAAGAACCTCGTTTACAGTACAAGTTCAACATCGCAGAAAGTGAAAAATGGATAAAGAAGTTGTGGTATTTACTTACAAAGCAATATCACTCAACAATGAAATCTGTGTCATCAGGCCCTTAGCAGCACAATGAGTGGATTCAGGTATGATGATTCTAACTGAAATAAGTCACACAGAAAAAGAAACATCATAAGATATCAGTAATACACGGAATGTAAACTTGGCTACACAGGAACTGAATTACAGAACAGAACAGGGTCTCAAATTTAGAAAACCAACGAATTCTTGCTTAAGGGTAAAGGTGAGTTGGGGTGCTGCATAAAACCAGAGATTGAAATGAGCACAGATAAAGTTCCTTAAGCCAAATATGGAATAGACAAGAGCTACTCCTTGCTCAACGAAATGGACTCAACACCCCATATTAAACGCCTAAGAATGTACCTGACTAGTAAGTATCTTAAAACCTATGGATTGCTATGTCTCCGAAAGAGAATCAAGCATGTGTACAGGGGCATAAACGCAGCAGTGATAGGATTGGAGAGGTTCGGTGAGCAGATGAAGACCCTTTGAAGTCATATTGCATGGTACCCATTCCACGGGTTTCAACTACCCAGGTTTAAGGTATTCTTCCTTCAGCTAAAACATGCATGTGGAACCTAGAGTATGATCAACCATGTGATCGGGAGACGTGTTCAAATATGTCTCAGTTTTCCTCCCCTGGTACTCGGGTGCAACATTCCAGACGCTTTACTAACACTCTCCCCACTTGGAGAGTCAGTCCCTTTAACCTCCTGTTTGGCCCAGTTTGCAATTTCTGCGGAAGATGAACAGGAATAGTGAGAACCAATGAGAGGCTAGCTGGAGGTGTCTGGACGGGCAAATTTAACTCTCATTTCCCACCAGGAAGAGGAATTAACCAAAGGCTCAGCATGCCGGCCCAGAACCAGATTAGGGCCTGAAGCCATCCTGCGGTGTTGCGGCCAGGTCACAAGAAAGCGAGTTGAAGAAAGGAGCTCAGGGGCACTGTAATTCACAAACCTGCAGAGTTATAAATGACAGCTATCGTCCAAAAATAGACTGAAGTAAGGCTGCCAAGAGGACTTGAAAGCGGGGCAGAATTGCAGGAAACCGATTTCAGGAGGTAGACTGGAATTGCATTGAAAGCATAGGAAAAGAGGCAGAACGTCCACAATGATGCACTTGGCCAAAAAGGGCATATGCGTTTTTTCCTGAATATATTCAGGAAAAAACGCATACGCCCTTTTTGGCCAACCAAGCAAGCTTGCAAAGGAAATCTGCACTACAATGAAGTCTCACTTCCCCCCGGTCAAAAGGGCCATCTGAAAAAAGTGTAAAATCCAGAAAGGCAACAGGCCATTGAGAACTGGGAGCCTTGTTATGCTGAAGGGTGGGATGTAAATTGCCAACAGACACTTGGGAGAAGTGTATGGTGTTTCCTGAAACATCTAAAAAACAAAGCAACAGAGCCTAGGGCACTTCCACTTATGGTCCTATAGCTTAGGGAAATTAAAATCAAAAAGACACAGCTCCCCAAAGTTTGGAACGGCTCTGTTTACAAGAACCTCGTTTACAGTACAAGTTCAACATCGCAGAAAGTGAAAAATGGATAAAGAAGTTGTGGTATTCACTTACAAAGCAATATCACTCAGCAATGAAATCTATGTCATCAGGCCCTTAGCAGGACAATGAGTGGATTCAGGTATGATGATTCTAACTGAAATAAGTCACACAGAAAAAGAAACCTCATCAGATATCAGTAATACACGGAATGGAAACTTGGCGACACAGGAACTGAATTACAGAACAGAACAGGGTCTCAAATTTAGAAAGACAACTTATGCTTGCTTAAGGGTAAAGGTGAGTTGGGGTGCTGCATAAAACCAGAGATTGAAATGAGCACAGATAAAGTTCCTTAAGCCAAATATGGAATAGACAAGAGCTACTCCTTGCTCAACGAAATGGACTCAACACCGCATATTAAACGCCTAAGAATGTACCTGACTTGTAAGTATCTTAAAACCTATGGATTGCTATGTCTCCAAAAGAGAATCAAGCATGTGTACAGGGGCATAAACGCAGCAGTGATAGGATTGGAGAGGTTCGGTGAGCAAATGAAGACCCTTTGAAGTCATATTGCATGGTACCCATTCCACGGGTTTCAACTACCCAGGTTTAAGGTATTCTTCCTTCAGCTAAAACATGCATGTGCAACCTAGAGTATGATCAACCATGTGATCGGGAGACGTGTTCAAATATGTCTCAGTTTTCCTCCCCTGGTACTCGGGTGCAACATTCCAGACGCTTTAAGAACACTCTCCCCACTTGGAGAGTCAGTCCCTTTAACCTCCTGTTTGGCCCAGTTCGCAATTTCTGCGGAAGATAAACAGGAATAGCGAGAACCAATGAGAGGCTAGCTGGAGGTGTCTGGACGGGCAAATTTAACTCTCATTTCCCACCAGGAAGAGGAATTAACCAAAGGCTCAGCATGCCGGGCCGGAACCAGATTAGGGCCTGAAGCCATCCTGCGGTGTTGCGGCCAGGTCACAAGAAAGCGAGTTGAAGAAAGGAGCTCAGGGGCACTGTAATTCACAAACCTGCAGAGTTATAAATGACAGCTATCGTCCAAAAATAGACTGAAGTAAGGATGCCAAGAGGACTTGAAAGCGGGGCAGAATTGCAGGAAACCGATTTCAGGAGGTAGACTGGAATTGCATTGAAAGCATAGGAAAAGAGGCAGAACGTCCACAATGATGCACTTGGCCAAAAAGGGCGTATGCGTTTTTTCCTGAATATATTCAGGAAAAAACGCATACGCCCTTTTTGGCCAACCAAGCAAGCTTGCAAAGGAAATCTGCACTACAATGAAGTCTCACTTCCCCCCGGTCAAAAGGGCCATCTGAAAAAAGTGTAAAATCCAGAAAGGCAGGACAGGCCATGGAGAACTGGGAGCCTTGTTATGCTGATGGGCGGGATGTAAATTGCCAACAGACACTCTGGAGAAGTGTATGGTGTTTCCTGAAACATCTAAAAAACAAAGCAACAGAGCCTAGGGCACTGCCACTTATGGTCCTATAGCTTAGGGAAATTAAAATCAAAAAGACACAGCCACCCCAAAGTTTGGGACGCCTCTGTTTACAAGAACCTCGTTTACAGTACAAGTTCAACATCGCAGAAAGTGAAAAATGGATAAAGACGTTGTGGTATTTACTTACAAAGCAATATCACTCAGCAATGAAATCTATGTCATCAGGCCCTTAGCATGACAATGAGTGGATTCAGGTATGATGATTCTAACTGAAATAAGTCACACAGAAAAAGAAACATCATAAGATATCAGTAATACACGGAATGTAAACTTGGCTACACAGGAACTGAATTACAGAACAGAACAGGGTCTCAAATTTAGAAAACCAACTTATGCTTGCTTAAGGGTAAAGGTGAGTTGGGGTGCTGCATAAAACCAGAGATTGAAATGAGCACAGATAAAGTTCCTTAAGTCAAATATGGAATAGACAAGAGCTACTCCTTGCTCAACGAAATGGACTCAACACCGCATATTAAACGCCTAAGAATGTACCTGACTAGTAAGTATCTTAAAACCTATGGATTGCTATGTCTCCGAAAGAGAATCAAGCATGTGTACAGGGGCATAAACGCAGCAGTGATAGGATTGGAGAGGTTCGGTGAGCAAATGAAGACCCTTTGAAGTCATATTGCATGGTACCCATTACACGGGTCTTAACTCTCCAGGTTTAAGGTATTCTTCCTTCAGCTAAAACATACATGTGGATCCCAAGTATGATCAACCATGTGAACGGGAGACGTGTTCAAATATGTCTCAGTTTTCCTCCCCTGGTAATCGGGTGCAACATTCCAGATGCTTTACTAACACTCTCCCCACTTGGAGAGTCAGTCCCTTTAACCTCCTGTTTGGCCCAGTTTGCAATTTCTGCGGAAGATGAACAGGAATAGCGAGAACCAATGAGAGACTAGCTGGAGGTGTCTGGACGGGCAAATTTAACTCTCATTTCCCACCAGGAAGAGGAAATAACCAAAGGATCAGCGTGCCGTGCCGGAATCAGATTAGGGCCTGAAGCCATCCTGCGGTGTTGCGGCCAGGTCACAAGAAAGCGAGTTGAAGAAAGGAGCTCAGGGACACTGTAATTCACAAACCTGCAGAGTTATACATGACAGCTATCGTCCAAAAATAGACTGAAGTAAGGCTGCCAAGAGGACTTTAAAGCGGGGCAGAATTGCAGGAGACCGATTTCAGGAGGTAGACTGGAATTGCATTGAAAGCATAGGAAAAGAGGCAGAACGTCCACAATGATGCACTTGGCCAAAAAGGGCGTATGCGTTTTTTCCTGAATATATTCAGGAAAAAACGCATACGCCCTTTTTGGCCAACCAAGCAAGCTTGCAAAGGAAATCTGCACTACAATGAAGTCTCACTTCCCCCCGGTCAAAAGGGCCATCTGAAAAAAGTGTAAAATCCAGAAAGGCAGGACAGGCCATGGAGAACTGGGAGCCTTGTTATGCTGATGGGCGGGGTGTAAATTGCCAACAACCACTCCGGAGAAGTGTATGGTGTTTCCTGAAACATCTAAAAAACAAAGCAACAGAGCCTAGGGCACTGCCACTTATGGTCCTATAGCTTAGGGAAATTAAAATCAAAAAGACACAGCCACCCCAAAGTTTGGGACGCCTCTGTTTACAAGAACCTCGTTTACAGTACAAGTTCAACATCGCAGAAAGTGAAAAATGGATAAAGAAGTTGTGGTATTTACTTACAAAGCAATATCACTCAGCAATGAAATCTATGTCATCAGGCCCTTAGCATCGCAATGAGTGGATTCAGGTATGATGATTCTAACTGAAATAAGTCACACAGAAAAAGAAACATCATAAGATATCAGTAATACACGGAATGTAAACTTGGCTACACAGGAACTGAATTACAGAACAGAAGAGGGTCTCAAATTTAGAAAACCAACTTATGCTTGCTTAAGGGTAAAGGTGAGTTGGGGTGCTGCATAAAACCAGAGGTTGAAATGAGCACAGATAAAGTTCCTTAACTCAAATATGGAATAGACAAGAGCTACTCCTTGCTCAACGAAATGGACTCAACACCGCATATTAAACGCCTAAGAATGTACCTGACTAGTAAGTATCGTAAAACCTATGGATTGCTATGTCTCCAAACGAGAATCAAGCATGTGTGCAGGGGCATAAACGCAGCAGTGATAGGATTGGAGAGGTTCGGTGAGCAAATGAAGACCCTTTGATGTCATATTGCATGGTACCCATTACACGGGTCTGAACTCTCCAGGTTTAAGGTATTCTTCCTTCAGCTAAATCATGCATGTGGAACCCAAGTATGATCAACCATGTGAACGGGAGACGTGTTCAAATATGTCTCAGTTTTCCTCCCCTGGTACTCGGGTGCAACATTCCAGACGCTTTACTAACACTCTCCCCACTTGGAGAGTCAGCGCCTTTAAACTCCTGTTTGGCCCAGGTTGCAATTTCTGCGGAAGATGAACAGGAATAGCGAGAACCAATGAGAGGCTAGCTGGAGGTGTCTGGACGGGCAAATTTAACTCTCATTTCCCACCAGGAAGAGGAAATAACCAAAGGCTCAGCGTGCCATACCGGAACCAGATTAGGGCCTGAAGCCATCCTGCGGTGTTGCGGCCAGCTCAAAAGAAAGCGAGTTGAAGAAAGGAGCTCAGGGACACTGTAATTCACAAACCTGCAGAGTTATACATGACAGCTATCGTCCAAAAATAGACTGAAGTAAGGCTGCCAAGAGGACTTTAAAGCGGGGCAGAATTGCAGGAAACCGATTTCAGGAGGTAGACTGGAATTGCATTGAAAGCATAGGAAAAGAGGCAGAACGTCCACAATGATGCACTTGGCCAAAAAGGGCGTATGCGTTTTTTCCTGAATATATTCAGGAAAAAACGCATACGCCCTTTTTGGCCAACCAAGCAAGCTTGCAAAGGAAATCTGCACTACAATGAAGTCTCACTTCCCCCCGGTCAAAAGGGCCATCTGAAAAAAGTGTAAAATCCAGAAAGGCAGGACAGGCCATGGAGAACTGGGAGCCTTGTTATGCTGATGGGCGGGGTGTAAATTGCCAACAACCACTCCGGAGAAGTGTATGGTGTTTCCTGAAACATCTAAAAAACAAAGCAACAGAGCCTAGGGCACTGCCACTTATGGTCCTATAGCTTAGGGAAATTAAAATCAAAAAGACACAGCCACCCCAAAGTTTGGGACGCCTCTGTTTACAA
This sequence comes from Stenella coeruleoalba, assembly GCF_951394435.1. NCBI lineage: Eukaryota > Metazoa > Chordata > Mammalia > Artiodactyla > Delphinidae > Stenella > Stenella coeruleoalba. The sequence continues at coordinate 90,851,808 of NC_137149.1, read as the reverse complement.
GAACCTCGTTTACAGTACAAGTTCAACATCGCAGAAAGTGAAAAATGGATAAAGAAGTTGTGGTATTTACTTACAAAGCAATATCACTCAGCAATGAAATCTATGTCATCAGGCCCTTAGCATCGCAATGAGTGGATTCAGGTATGATGATTCTAACTGAAATAAGTCACACAGAAAAAGAAACATCATAAGATATCAGTAATACACGGAATGTAAACTTGGCTACACAGGAACTGAATTACAGAACAGAAGAGGGTCTCAAATTTAGAAAACCAACTTATGCTTGCTTAAGGGTAAAGGTGAGTTGGGGTGCTGCATAAAACCAGAGGTTGAAATGAGCACAGATAAAGTTCCTTAATTCAAATATGGAATAGACAAGAGCTACTCCTTGCTCAACGAAATGGACTCAACACCGCATATTAAACGCCTAAGAATGTACCTGACTAGTAAGTATCGTAAAACCTATGGATTGCTATGTCTCCAAACGAGAATCAAGCATGTGTGCAGGGGCATAAACGCAGCAGTGATAGGATTGGAGAGGTTCGGTGAGCAAATGAAGACCCTTTGATGTCATATTGCATGGTACCCATTACACGGGTCTGAACTCTCCAGGTTTAAGGTATTCTTCCTTCAGCTAAAACATGCATGTGGAACCCAAGTATGATCAACCATGTGAACGGGAGACGTGTTCAAATATGTCTCAGTTTTCCTCCCCTGGTACTCGGGTGCAACATTCCAGACGCTTTACTAACACTCTCCCCACTTGGAGAGTCAGTCCCTTTAACCTCCTGTTTGGCCCAGTTTGCAATTTCTGCGGAAGATGAACAGGAATAGCGAGAACCAATGAGAGGCTAGCTGGAGGTGTCTGAACGGGCAAATTTAACTCTCATTTCCCACCAGGAAGAGGAATTAACCAAAGGCTCAGCATGCCGGGCCGGAACCAGATTAGGGCCTGAAGCCATCCTGCGGTGTTGCGGCCAGGTCATAAGAAAGCGAGTTGAAGAAAGGAGCTCAGGGGCACTGTAATTCACAAACCTGCAGAGTTATAAATGACAGCTATCGTCCAAAAATAGACTGAAGTAAGGCTGCCAAGAGGACTTGAAAGCGGGGCAGAATTGCAGGAAACCGATTTCAGGAGGTAGACTGGAATTGCATTGAAAGCATAGGAAAAGAGGCAGAACGTCCACAATGATGCACTTGGCCAAAAAGGGCGTATGCGTTTTTTCCTGAATATATTCAGGAAAAAACGCATACGCCCTTTTTGGCCAACCAAGCAAGCTTGCAAAGGAAATCTACACTACAATGAAGTCTCACTTCCCCCCGGTCAAAAGGGCCATCTGAAAAAAGTGTAAAATCCAGAAAGGCAGGACAGGCCATGGAGAACTGGGAGCCTTGTTATGGTGATGGGCGGGATGTAAATTGCCAACAACCACTCGGGAGAAGTGTATGGTGTTTCCTGAAACATCTAAAAAACAAAGCAACAGAACCTAGGGCACTTCCACTTATGGTCCTATAGCTTAGGGAAATTAAAATCAAAAAGACACAGCCACCCCAAAGTTTGGAACGGCTCTGTTTACAAGAACCTCGTTTACAGTACAAGTTCAACATCGCAGAAAGTGAAAAATGGATAAAGAAGTTGTGGTATTTACTTACAAAGCAATATCACTCAGCAATGAAATCTGTGTCATCAGGCCCTTAGCAACACAATGAGTGGATTCAGGTATGATGATTCTAACTGAAATAAGTCACACAGAAAAAGAAACATCATAAGATATCAGTAATACACGGAATGTAAACTTGGCTACACAGAAACTGCATTCCAAAACAGAACAGGGTCTCAAATTTAGAAAACCAACTTATTCTTGCTTAAGGGTAAAGGTGAGTTGGGGTGCTGCATAAAACCAGAGATTGAAATGAGCACAGATAAAGTTCCTTAAGCCAAATATGGAATAGACAAGAGCTACTCCTTGCTCAACGAAATGGACTCAACACCCCATATTAAACGCCTAAGAATGTACCTGACTAGTAAGTATCTTAAAACCTATGGATTGCTATGTCTCCGAAAGAGAATCAAGCATGTGTACAGGGGCATAAACGCTGCAGTGATAGGATTGGAGAGGTTCGGTGAGCAAATGAAGACCCTTTGAAGTCATATTGCATGGTACCCATTCCACGGGTTTCAACTACCCAGGTTTAAGGTATTCTTCCTTCAGCTAAAACATGCATGTGGAACCTAGAGTATGATCAACCATGTGATCGGGAGACGTGTTCAAATATGTCTCAGTTTTCCTCCCCTGGTACTCGGGTGCAACATTCCAGATGCTTTACTAACACTCTCCCCACTTGGAGAGTCAGTCCCTTTAACCTCCTGTTTGGCCCAGTTTGCAATTTCTGCGGAAGATGAACAGGAATAGCGAGAACCAATGAGAGGCTAGCTGGAGGTGTCTGGACGGGCAAATTTAACTCTCATTTCCCACCAGGAAGAGGAAATAACCAAAGGCTCAGCGTGCCGTACCGGAACCAGATTAGGGCCTGAAGCCATCCTGCGGTGTTGCGGCCAGCTCAAAAGAAAGCGAGTTGAAGAAAGGAGCTCAGGGGCACTGTAATTCACAAACCTGCAGAGTTATAAATGACAGCTATCGTCCAAAAACAGACTGAAGTAAGGCTGCCAAGAGGACTTGAAAGCGGGGCAGAATTGCGGGAAACCGATTTCAGGAGGTAGACTGGAATTGCATTGAAAGCATAGGAAAAGAGGCAGAACGTCCACAATGATGCACTTGGCCAAAAAGGGCGTATGCGTTTTTTCCTGAATATATTCAGGAAAAAACGCATACGCCCTTTTTGGCCAACCAAGCAAGCTTGCAAAGGAAATCTGCACTACAATGAAGTCTCACTTCCCCCCGGTCAAAAGGGCCATCTGAAAAAAGTGTAAAATCCAGAAAGGCAGGACAGGCCATGGAGAACTGGGAGCCTTGTTATGCTGATGGGCGGGATGTAAATTGCCAACAACCACTCCGGAGAAGTGTATGGTGTTTCCTGAAACATCTAAAAAACAAAGCAACAGAGCCTAGGGCACTTCCACTTATGGTCCTATAGCTTAGGGAAATTAAAATCAAAAAGACACAGCCACCCCAAAGTTTGGGACGCCTCTGTTTACAAGAACCTCGTTTACCGTACAAGTTCAATATCACAGAAAGTGAAAAATGGATAAAGAACTTGTGGTACTTACGTACAATGCAGTATCACTCAGCAATGAAATCTATGTCATCAGGCCCGTAGCAGCATAATGAGTGGATTCAGGTACGATGATTCTAACTGAAATAAGTCACACAGAAAAAGAAACATCATAATATATCACTAATACACGGAATGGAAACTTGGCTACACAGGAACTGAATTACAGAACAGAACAGGGTCTCAAATTTAGAAAACCAACTTATGCTTGCTTAAGGGGAAAGGTGAGTTGGGGTGCTGCATAAAACCAGAGATTGAAATGAGCACAGATAAAGTTCCTTAAGCCAAATATGGAATAGACAAGAGCTACTCCTTGCTCAACGAAATGGACTCAACACCGCATATTAAACGCCTAAGAATGTACCTGCCTAGTAAGAATCTTAAAACCTATGGATTGCTATGTCTCCGAAAGAGAATCAAGCATGTGTACAGGGGCATAAACACAGCAGTGATAGGATTGGAGAGGTTCGGTGAGCAAATGAAGACCCTTTGAAGTCATATTGCATGGTACCCATTACACGGATCTCAACTCTCCAGGTTTAAGGTATTCTTCCTTCAGCTAAAACATGCATGTGGAACCCAAGTATGATCAACCATGTGAACGGGAGACGTGTTCAAATATGTCTCAGTTTTCCTCCCCTGGTACTCGGGTGCAACATTCCAGACACTTTACGAACACTCTCCCCACTTGGAGAGTCAGCGCCTTTAACCTCCTGTTTGGCCCAGTTTGCAATTTCTGCGGAAGATGAACAGGAATAGCGAGAACCAATGAGAGGCTAGCTGGAGGTGTCTGGACGGGCAAATTTAACTCTCATTTCCCACCAGGAAGAGGAAATAACCAAAGGCTCAGCGTGCCGTACCGGAACCAGATTAGGGCCTGAAGCCATCCTGCGGTGTTGCGGCCAGCTCAAAAGAAAGCGAGTTGAAGAAAGGAGCTCAGGGGCACTGTAATTCACAAACCTGCAGAGTTATAAATGACAGCTATCGTCCAAAAATAGACTGAAGTAAGGCTGCCAAGAGGACTTGAAAGCGGGGCAGAATTGCAGGAAACCGATTTCAGGAGGTAGACTGGAATTGCATTGAAAGCATAGGAAAAGAGGCAGAACGTCCACAATGATGCACTTGGCCAAAAAGGGCGTATGCGTTTTTTCCTGAATATATTCAGGAAAAAATGCATACGCCCTTTTTGGCCAACCAAGCAAGCTTGCAAAGGAAATCTGCACTACAATGAAGTCTCACTTCCCCCCGGTCAAAAGGGCCATCTGAAAAAAGTGTAAAATCCAGAAAGGCAGGACAGGCCATGGAGAACTGGGAGCCTTGTTATGCTGATGGGCGGGATGTAAATTGCCAACAACCACTCGGGAGAAGTGTATGGTGTTTCCTGAAACATCTAAAAAACAAAGCAACAGAACCTAGGGCACTTCCACTTATGGTCCTATAGCTTAGGGAAATTAAAATAAAAAAGACACAGCCACCCCAAAGTTTGGAATGGCTCTGTTTACAAGAACCTCGTTTACAGTACAAGTTCAATGTCGCAGAAAGTGAAAAATGGATAAAGAAGTTGTGGTATTTACTTACAAAGCAATATCACTCAGCAATGAAATCTGTGTCATCAGGCCCTTAGCAGCACAATGAGTGGATTCAGGTATGATGATTCTAACTGAAGTAAGTCACACAGAAAAAGAAACATCATAAGATATCAGTAATACACGGAATGTAAACTTGGCTACACAGGAACTGAATTACAGAACAGAACAGGGTCTCAAATTTAGAAAACCAACTTATGCTTGCTTAAGGGTAAAGGTGAGTTGGGGTGCTGCATAAAACCAGAGATTGAAATGAGCACAGATAAAGTTCCTTAAGTCAAATATGGAATAGACAAGAGCTACTCCTTGCTCAACGAAATGGACTCAACACCGCATATTAAACGCCTAAGAATGTACCTGACTAGTAAGTATCCTAAAACCTATGGATTGCTATGTCTCCGAAAGAGAATCAAGCATGTGTACAGGGGCATAAACGCAGCAGTGATAGGATTGGAGAGGTTCGGTGAGCAAATGAAGACCCTTTGAAGTCATATTGCATGGTACCCATTACACGGATCTTAACTCTCCAGGTTTAAGGTATTCTTCCTTCAGCTTTAACATGCATGTGGAACCCAAGTATGATCAACCATGTGAACGGGAGACGTGTTCAAATATGTCTCAGTTTTCCTCCCCTGGTACTCGGGTGCAACATTCCAGACGCTTTACTAACACTCTCCCCACTTGGAGAGTCAGCGCCTTTAACCTCCTGTTTGGCCCAGTTTGCAATTTCTGCGGAAGATGAACAGGAACAGCGAGAACCAATGAGAGGCTAGCTGGAGGTGTCTGGACGGGCAAATTTAACTCTCATTTCCCACCAGGAAGAAGAAATAACCAAAGGCTCAGCGTGCCGTACCGGAACCAGATTAGGGCCTGAAGCCATCCTGCGGTGTTGCGGCCAGCTCAAAAGAAAGCGAGTTGAAGAAAGGAGCTCAGGGGCACTGTAATTCACAAACCTGCAGAGTTATAAATGACAGCTATCGTCCAAAAATAGACTGAAGTAAGGCTGCCAAGAGGACTTGAAAGCGGGGCAGAATTGCAGGAAACCGATTTCAGGAGGTAGACTGGAATTGCATTGAAAGCATAGGAAAAGAGGCAGAACGTCCACAATGATGCACTTGGCCAAAAAGGGCGTATGCGTTTTTTCCTGAATATATTCAGGAAAAAACGCATACGCCCTTTTTGGCCAACCAAGCAAGCTTGCAAAGGAAATCTGCACTACAATGAAGTCTCACTTCCCCCCGGTCAAAAGGGCCATCTGAAAAAAGTGTAAAATCCAGAAAGGCAGGACAGGCCATGGAGAACTGGGAGCCTTGTTATGCTGATGGGCGGGATGTAAATTGCCAACAACCACTCGGGAGAAGTGTATGGTGTTTCCTGAAACATCTAATAAACAAAGCAACAGAACCTAGGGCACTTCCACTTATGGTCCTATAGCTTAGGGAAATTAAAATAAAAAAGACACAGCCACCCCAAAGTTTGGAACGGCTCTGTTTACAAGAACCTCGTTTACAGTACAAGTTCAACATCGCAGAAAGTGAAAAATGGATAAAGAAGTTGTGGTATTTACTTACAAAGCAATATCACTCAGCAATGAAATCTGTGTCATCAGGCCCTTAGCAGCACAATGAGTGGATTCAGGTATGATGATTCTAACTGAAATAAGTCACACAGAAAAAGAAACATCATAAGATATCAGTAATACACGGAATGTAAACTTGGCTACACAGGAACTGAATTACAGAACAGAACAGGGTCTCAAATTTAGAAAACCAACTTATGCTTGCTTAAGGGTAAAGGTGAGTTGGGGTGCTGCATAAAACCAGAGATTGAAATGAGCACAGATAAAGTTCCTTAAGCCAAATATGGAATAGACAAGAGCTACTCCTTGCTCAACGAAATGGACTCAACACCCCATATTAAACGCCTAAGAATGTACCTGACTAGTAAGTATCTTAAAACCTATGGATTGCTATGTCTCCGAAAGAGAATCAAGCATGTGTACAGGGGCATAAACGCAGCAGTGATAGGATTGGAGAGGTTCGGTGAGCAAATGAAGACCCTTTGAAGTCATATTGCATGGTACCCATTCCACGGGTTTCAACTACCCAGGTTTAAGGTATTCTTCCTTCAGCTAAAACATGCATGTGGAACCTAGAGTATGATCAACCATGTGATCGGGAGACGTGTTCAAATATGTCTCAGTTTTCCTCCCCTGGTACTCGGGTGCAACATTCCAGACGCTTTACTAACACTCTCCCCACTTGGAGAGTCAGTCCCTTTAACCTCCTGTTTGGCCCAGTTTGCAATTTCTGCGGAAGATGAACAGGAATAGCGAGAACCAATGAGAGGCTAACTGGAGGTGTCTGGACGGGCAAATTTAACTCTCATTGCCCACCAGGAAGAGGAATTAACCAAAGGCTCAGCATGCCGGGCCGGAACCAGATTAGGGCCTGAAGCCATCCTGCGGTGTTGCGGCCAGGTCACAAGAAAGCGAGTTGAAGAAAGGAGCTCAGGGGCACTGTAATTCACAAACCTGCAGAGTTATAAATGACAGCTATCGTCCAAAAATAGACTGAAGTAAGGCCACCAAGAGGAGTTGAAAGCAGGGCAGAATTGCAGGAAACCGATTTCAGGAGGTAGACTGGAATTGCATTGAAAGCATAGGAAAAGAGGCAGAACGTCCACAATGATGCACTTGGCCAAAAAGGGCGTATGCGTTTTTTCCTGAATATATTCAGGAAAAAACGCATACGCCCTTTTTGGCCAACCAAGCAAGCTTGCAAAGGAAATCTGCACTACAATGAAGTCTCACTTCCCCCCGGTCAAAAGGGCCATCTGAAAAAAGTGTAAAATCCAGAAAGGCAGGACAGGCCATGGAGAACTGGGAGCCTTGTTATGCTGATGGGCGGGATGTAAATTGCCAACAACCACTCGGGAGAAGTGTATGGTGTTTCCTGAAACATCTAAAAAACAAAGCAACAGAACCTAGGGCACTTCCACTTATGGTCCTATAGCTTAGGGAAATTAAAATCAAAAAGACACAGCCACCCCAAAGTTTGGGACGCCTCTGTTTACAAGAACCTCGTTTACAGTACAAGTTTAACATCACAGAAAGTGAAAAATGGATAAAGAACTTGTGGTACTTACGTACAATGCAGTATCACTCAGCAATGAAATCTATGTCATCAGGCCCGTAGCAGCATAATGAGTGGATTCAGGTACGATGATTCTAACTGAAATAAGTCACACAGAAAAAGAAACATCATAAGATATCACTAATACACGGAATGTAAACTTGGCTACACAGGAACTGCATTCCAAAACAGAACAGGGTCTCAAACTTAGAAAACCAACTTATGCTTGCTTAAGGGTAAAGGTGAGTTGGGGTGCTGCATAAAACCAGAGATTGAAATGAGCACAGATAAAGTTCCTTAAGCCAAATATGGAATAGACAAGAGCTACTCCTTGCTCAACGAAATGGACTCAAAACACCATATTAAACCCCTAAGAATGTACCTGACTAGTAAGTATCTTAAAACCTATGGATTGCTATGTCTCCAAAAGAGAATCAAGCGTGTGTACAGGGGAATAAACGCAGCAGTGATAGGATTGGAGAGGTTCGGTGAGCAAATGAAGACCCTTTGAAGTCATATTGCATGGTACCCATTCCACGGGTCTCAACTCTCCATGTTTAAGGTATTCTTCCTTCAGCTAAAACATGCATGTGGAACCCAGAGTATGATCAACCATGTGAATGGGAGACGTGTTCAAATATGTCTCAGTTTTCCTCCCCTGGTACTCGGATGCAACATTCCAGACGCTTTACTAACACTCTCCCGACTTGGAGAGTCAGTCCCTTTAACCTCCTGTTTGGCCCAGTTTGCAATTTCTGCGGAAGATGAACAGGAATAGCGAGAACCAATGAGAGACTAGCTGGAGGTGTCTGGACGGGCAAATTTAACTCTCATTTCCCACCAGGAAGAGGAATTAACCAAAGGCTCAGCATGCCGGGCCGGAACCAGATTAGGGCCTGAAGCCATCCTGCGGTGTTGCGGCCAGCTCAAAAGAAAGCGAGTTGAAGAAAGGAGCTCAGGGACACTGTAATTCACAAACCTGCAGAGTTATAAATGACAGCTATCGTCCAAAAATAGACTGAAGTAAGGCTGCCAAGAGGACTTGAAAGCGGGGCAGAATTGCAGGAAACCGATTTCAGGAGGTAGACTGGAATTGCATTGAAAGCATAGGAAAAGAGGCAGAACGTCCACAATGATGCACTTGGCCAAAAAGGGCGTATGCGTTTTTTCCTGAATATATTCAGGAAAAAACACATACGCCCTTTTTGGCCAACCAAGCAACCTTGCAAAGGAAATCTGCACTACAATGAAGTCTCACTTCCCCCCGGTCAAAAGGGCCATCTGAAAAAAGTGTAAAATCCAGAAAGGCAGGACAGGACATGGAGAACTGGGAGCCTTGTTATGCTGATGGGCGGGATGTAAATTGCCAACAACCACTCGGGAGAAGTGTATGGTGTTTCCTGAAACATCTAAAAAACAAAGCAACAGAGCCTAGGGCACTTCCACTTATGGTCCTATAGCTTAGGGAAATTAAAATCAAAAAGACACAGCCACCCCAAAGTTTGGAACGGCTCTGTTTACAAGAACCTCGTTTACAGTACAAGTTCAACATCGCAGAAAGTGAAAAATGGATAAAGAAGTTGTGGTATTTACTTACAAAGCAATATCACTCAGCAATGAAATCTGTGTCATCAGGCCCTTAGCAACACAATGAGTGGATTCAGGTATGATGATTCTAACTGAAATAAGTCACACAGAAAAAGAAACATCATAAGATATCAGTAATACACGGAATGTAAACTTGGCTACACAGAAACTGCATTCCAAAACAGAACAGGGTCTCAAATTTAGAAAACCAACTTATTCTTGCTTAAGGGTAAAGGTGAGTTGGGGTGCTGCATAAAACCAGAGATTGAAATGAGCACAGATAAAGTTCCTTAAGCCAAATATGGAATAGACAAGAGCTACTCCTTGCTCAACGAAATGGACTCAACACCCCATATTAAACGCCTAAGAATGTACCTGACTAGTAAGTATCTTAAAACCTATGGATTGCTATGTCTCCGAAAGAGAATCAAGCATGTGTACAGGGGCATAAACGCTGCAGTGATAGGATTGGAGAGGTTCGGTGAGCAAATGAAGACCCTTTGAAGTCATATTGCATGGTACCCATTCCACGGGTTTCAACTACCCAGGTTTAAGGTATTCTTCCTTCAGCTAAAACATGCATGTGGAACCTAGAGTATGATCAACCATGTGATCGGGAGACGTGTTCAAATATGTCTCAGTTTTCCTCCCCTGGTACTCGGGTGCAACATTCCAGATGCTTTACTAACACTCTCCCCACTTGGAGAGTCAGTCCCTTTAACCTCCTGTTTGGCCCAGTTTGCAATTTCTGCGGAAGATGAACAGGAATAGCGAGAACCAATGAGAGGCTAGCTGGAGGTGTCTGGACGGGCAAATTTAACTCTCATTTCCCACCAGGAAGAGGAAATAACCAAAGGCTCAGCGTGCCGTACCGGAACCAGATTAGGGCCTGAAGCCATCCTGCGGTGTTGCGGCCAGCTCAAAAGAAAGCGAGTTGAAGAAAGGAGCTCAGGGGCACTGTAATTCACAAACCTGCAGAGTTATAAATGACAGCTATCGTCCAAAAACAGACTGAAGTAAGGCTGCCAAGAGGACTTGAAAGCGGGGCAGAATTGCGGGAAACCGATTTCAGGAGGTAGACTGGAATTGCATTGAAAGCATAGGAAAAGAGGCAGAACGTCCACAATGATGCACTTGGCCAAAAAGGGCGTATGCGTTTTTTCCTGAATATATTCAGGAAAAAACGCATACGCCCTTTTTGGCCAACCAAGCAAGCTTGCAAAGGAAATCTGCACTACAATGAAGTCTCACTTCCCCCCGGTCAAAAGGGCCATCTGAAAAAAGTGTAAAATCCAGAAAGGCAGGACAGGCCATGGAGAACTGGGAGCCTTGTTATGCTGATGGGCGGGATGTAAATTGCCAACAACCACTCGGGAGAAGTGTATGGTGTTTCCTGAAACATCTAAAAAACAAAGCAACAGAGCCTAGGGCACTTCCACTTATGGTCCTATAGCTTAGGGAAATTAAAATCAAAAAGACACAGCCACCCCAAAGTTTGGGACGCCTCTGTTTACAAGAACCTCGTTTACCGTACAAGTTCAATATCACAGAAAGTGAAAAATGGATAAAGAACTTGTGGTACTTACGTACAATGCAGTATCACTCAGCAATGAAATCTATGTCATCAGGCCCGTAGCAGCATAATGAGTGGATTCAGGTACGATGATTCTAACTGAAATAAGTCACACAGAAAAAGAAACATCATAATATATCACTAATACACGGAATGGAAACTTGGCTACACAGGAACTGAATTACAGAACAGAACAGGGTCTCAAATTTAGAAAACCAACTTATGCTTGCTTAAGGGGAAAGGTGAGTTGGGGTGCTGCATAAAACCAGAGATTGAAATGAGCACAGATAAAGTTCCTTAAGCCAAATATGGAATAGACAAGAGCTACTCCTTGCTCAACGAAATGGACTCAACACCGCATATTAAACGCCTAAGAATGTACCTGCCTAGTAAGAATCTTAAAACCTATGGATTGCTATGTCTCCGAAAGAGAATCAAGCATGTGTACAGGGGCATAAACACAGCAGTGATAGGATTGGAGAGGTTCGGTGAGCAAATGAAGACCCTTTGAAGTCATATTGCATGGTACCCATTACACGGATCTCAACTCTCCAGGTTTAAGGTATTCTTCCTTCAGCTAAAACATGCATGTGGAACCCAAGTATGATCAACCATGTGAACGGGAGACGTGTTCAAATATGTCTCAGTTTTCCTCCCCTGGTACTCGGGTGCAACATTCCAGACACTTTACGAACACTCTCCCCACTTGGAGAGTCAGCGCCTTTAACCTCCTGTTTGGCCCAGTTTGCAATTTCTGCGGAAGATGAACAGGAATAGCGAGAACCAATGAGAGGCTAGCTGGAGGTGTCTGGACGGGCAAATTTAACTCTCATTTCCCACCAGGAAGAGGAAATAACCAAAGGCTCAGCGTGCCGTACCGGAACCAGATTAGGGCCTGAAGCCATCCTGCGGTGTTGCGGCCAGCTCAAAAGAAAGCGAGTTGAAGAAAGGAGCTCAGGGGCACTGTAATTCACAAACCTGCAGAGTTATAAATGACAGCTATCGTCCAAAAATAGACTGAAGTAAGGCTGCCAAGAGGACTTGAAAGCGGGGCAGAATTGCAGGAAACCGATTTCAGGAGGTAGACTGGAATTGCATTGAAAGCATAGGAAAAGAGGCAGAACGTCCACAATGATGCACTTGGCCAAAAAGGGCGTATGCGTTTTTTCCTGAATATATTCAGGAAAAAATGCATACGCCCTTTTTGGCCAACCAAGCAAGCTTGCAAAGGAAATCTGCACTACAATGAAGTCTCACTTCCCCCCGGTCAAAAGGGCCATCTGAAAAAAGTGTAAAATCCAGAAAGGCAGGACAGGCCATGGAGAACTGGGAGCCTTGTTATGCTGATGGGCGGGATGTAAATTGCCAACAACCACTCGGGAGAAGTGTATGGTGTTTCCTGAAACATCTAAAAAACAAAGCAACAGAACCTAGGGCACTTCCACTTATGGTCCTATAGCTTAGGGAAATTAAAATAAAAAAGACACAGCCACCCCAAAGTTTGGAATGGCTCTGTTTACAAGAACCTCGTTTACAGTACAAGTTCAATGTCGCAGAAAGTGAAAAATGGATAAAGAAGTTGTGGTATTTACTTACAAAGCAATATCACTCAGCAATGAAATCTGTGTCATCAGGCCCTTAGCAGCACAATGAGTGGATTCAGGTATGATGATTCTAACTGAAGTAAGTCACACAGAAAAAGAAACATCATAAGATATCAGTAATACACGGAATGTAAACTTGGCTACACAGGAACTGAATTACAGAACAGAACAGGGTCTCAAATTTAGAAAACCAACTTATGCTTGCTTAAGGGTAAAGGTGAGTTGGGGTGCTGCATAAAACCAGAGATTGAAATGAGCACAGATAAAGTTCCTTAAGTCAAATATGGAATAGACAAGAGCTACTCCTTGCTCAACGAAATGGACTCAACACCGCATATTAAACGCCTAAGAATGTACCTGACTAGTAAGTATCCTAAAACCTATGGATTGCTATGTCTCCGAAAGAGAATCAAGCATGTGTACAGGGGCATAAACGCAGCAGTGATAGGATTGGAGAGGTTCGGTGAGCAAATGAAGACCCTTTGAAGTCATATTGCATGGTACCCATTACACGGATCTTAACTCTCCAGGTTTAAGGTATTCTTCCTTCAGCTTTAACATGCATGTGGAACCCAAGTATGATCAACCATGTGAACGGGAGACGTGTTCAAATATGTCTCAGTTTTCCTCCCCTGGTACTCGGGTGCAACATTCCAGACGCTTTACTAACACTCTCCCCACTTGGAGAGTCAGCGCCTTTAACCTCCTGTTTGGCCCAGTTTGCAATTTCTGCGGAAGATGAACAGGAATAGCGAGAACCAATGAGAGGCTAGCTGGAGGTGTCTGGACGGGCAAATTTAACTCTCATTTCCCACCAGGAAGAAGAAATAACCAAAGGCTCAGCGTGCCGTACCGGAACCAGATTAGGGCCTGAAGCCATCCTGCGGTGTTGCGGCCAGCTCAAAAGAAAGCGAGTTGAAGAAAGGAGCTCAGGGGCACTGTAATTCACAAACCTGCAGAGTTATAAATGACAGCTATCGTCCAAAAATAGACTGAAGTAAGGCTGCCAAGAGGACTTGAAAGCGGGGCAGAATTGCAGGAAACCGATTTCAGGAGGTAGACTGGAATTGCATTGAAAGCATAGGAAAAGAGGCAGAACGTCCACAATGATGCACTTGGCCAAAAAGGGCGTATGCGTTTTTTCCTGAATATATTCAGGAAAAAACGCATACGCCCTTTTTGGCCAACCAAGCAAGCTTGCAAAGGAAATCTGCACTACAATGAAGTCTCACTTCCCCCCGGTCAAAAGGGCCATCTGAAAAAAGTGTAAAATCCAGAAAGGCAGGACAGGCCATGGAGAACTGGGAGCCTTGTTATGCTGATGGGCGGGATGTAAATTGCCAACAACCACTCGGGAGAAGTGTATGGTGTTTCCTGAAACATCTAATAAACAAAGCAACAGAACCTAGGGCACTTCCACTTATGGTCCTATAGCTTAGGGAAATTAAAATAAAAAAGACACAGCCACCCCAAAGTTTGGAACGGCTCTGTTTACAAGAACCTCGTTTACAGTACAAGTTCAACATCGCAGAAAGTGAAAAATGGATAAAGAAGTTGTGGTATTTACTTACAAAGCAATATCACTCAGCAATGAAATCTGTGTCATCAGGCCCTTAGCAGCACAATGAGTGGATTCAGGTATGATGATTCTAACTGAAATAAGTCACACAGAAAAAGAAACATCATAAGATATCAGTAATACACGGAATGTAAACTTGGCTACACAGGAACTGAATTACAGAACAGAACAGGGTCTCAAATTTAGAAAACCAACTTATGCTTGCTTAAGGGTAAAGGTGAGTTGGGGTGCTGCATAAAACCAGAGATTGAAATGAGCACAGATAAAGTTCCTTAAGCCAAATATGGAATAGACAAGAGCTACTCCTTGCTCAACGAAATGGACTCAACACCCCATATTAAACGCCTAAGAATGTACCTGACTAGTAAGTATCTTAAAACCTATGGATTGCTATGTCTCCGAAAGAGAATCAAGCATGTGTACAGGGGCATAAACGCAGCAGTGATAGGATTGGAGAGGTTCGGTGAGCAAATGAAGACCCTTTGAAGTCATATTGCATGGTACCCATTCCACGGGTTTCAACTACCCAGGTTTAAGGTATTCTTCCTTCAGCTAAAACATGCATGTGGAACCTAGAGTATGATCAACCATGTGATCGGGAGACGTGTTCAAATATGTCTCAGTTTTCCTCCCCTGGTACTCGGGTGCAACATTCCAGACGCTTTACTAACACTCTCCCCACTTGGAGAGTCAGTCCCTTTAACCTCCTGTTTGGCCCAGTTTGCAATTTCTGCGGAAGATGAACAGGAATAGCGAGAACCAATGAGAGGCTAACTGGAGGTGTCTGGACGGGCAAATTTAACTCTCATTGCCCACCAGGAAGAGGAATTAACCAAAGGCTCAGCATGCCGGGCCGGAACCAGATTAGGGCCTGAAGCCATCCTGCGGTGTTGCGGCCAGGTCACAAGAAAGCGAGTTGAAGAAAGGAGCTCAGGGGCACTGTAATTCACAAACCTGCAGAGTTATAAATGACAGCTATCGTCCAAAAATAGACTGAAGTAAGGCCACCAAGAGGAGTTGAAAGCAGGGCAGAATTGCAGGAAACCGATTTCAGGAGGTAGACTGGAATTGCATTGAAAGCATAGGAAAAGAGGCAGAACGTCCACAATGATGCACTTGGCCAAAAAGGGCGTATGCGTTTTTTCCTGAATATATTCAGGAAAAAACGCATACGCCCTTTTTGGCCAACCAAGCAAGCTTGCAAAGGAAATCTGCACTACAATGAAGTCTCACTTCCCCCCGGTCAAAAGGGCCATCTGAAAAAAGTGTAAAATCCAGAAAGGCAGGACAGGCCATGGAGAACTGGGAGCCTTGTTATGCTGATGGGCGGGATGTAAATTGCCAACAACCACTCGGGAGAAGTGTATGGTGTTTCCTGAAACATCTAAAAAACAAAGCAACAGAACCTAGGGCACTTCCACTTATGGTCCTATAGCTTAGGGAAATTAAAATCAAAAAGACACAGCCACCCCAAAGTTTGGGACGCCTCTGTTTACAAGAACCTCGTTTACAGTACAAGTTTAACATCACAGAAAGTGAAAAATGGATAAAGAACTTGTGGTACTTACGTACAATGCAGTATCACTCAGCAATGAAATCTATGTCATCAGGCCCGTAGCAGCATAATGAGTGGATTCAGGTACGATGATTCTAACTGAAATAAGTCACACAGAAAAAGAAACATCATAAGATATCACTAATACACGGAATGTAAACTTGGCTACACAGGAACTGCATTCCAAAACAGAACAGGGTCTCAAACTTAGAAAACCAACTTATGCTTGCTTAAGGGTAAAGGTGAGTTGGGGTGCTGCATAAAACCAGAGATTGAAATGAGCACAGATAAAGTTCCTTAAGCCAAATATGGAATAGACAAGAGCTACTCCTTGCTCAACGAAATGGACTCAAAACACCATATTAAACCCCTAAGAATGTACCTGACTAGTAAGTATCTTAAAACCTATGGATTGCTATGTCTCCAAAAGAGAATCAAGCGTGTGTACAGGGGAATAAACGCAGCAGTGATAGGATTGGAGAGGTTCGGTGAGCAAATGAAGACCCTTTGAAGTCATATTGCATGGTACCCATTCCACGGGTCTCAACTCTCCATGTTTAAGGTATTCTTCCTTCAGCTAAAACATGCATGTGGAACCCAGAGTATGATCAACCATGTGAATGGGAGACGTGTTCAAATATGTCTCAGTTTTCCTCCCCTGGTACTCGGATGCAACATTCCAGACGCTTTACTAACACTCTCCCGACTTGGAGAGTCAGTCCCTTTAACCTCCTGTTTGGCCCAGTTTGCAATTTCTGCGGAAGATGAACAGGAATAGCGAGAACCAATGAGAGACTAGCTGGAGGTGTCTGGACGGGCAAATTTAACTCTCATTTCCCACCAGGAAGAGGAATTAACCAAAGGCTCAGCATGCCGGGCCGGAACCAGATTAGGGCCTGAAGCCATCCTGCGGTGTTGCGGCCAGCTCAAAAGAAAGCGAGTTGAAGAAAGGAGCTCAGGGACACTGTAATTCACAAACCTGCAGAGTTATAAATGACAGCTATCGTCCAAAAATAGACTGAAGTAAGGCTGCCAAGAGGACTTGAAAGCGGGGCAGAATTGCAGGAAACCGATTTCAGGAGGTAGACTGGAATTGCATTGAAAGCATAGGAAAAGAGGCAGAACGTCCACAATGATGCACTTGGCCAAAAAGGGCGTATGCGTTTTTTCCTGAATATATTCAGGAAAAAACACATACGCCCTTTTTGGCCAACCAAGCAACCTTGCAAAGGAAATCTGCACTACAATGAAGTCTCACTTCCCCCCGGTCAAAAGGGCCATCTGAAAAAAGTGTAAAATCCAGAAAGGCAGGACAGGACATGGAGAACTGGGAGCCTTGTTATGCTGATGGGCGGGATGTAAATTGCCAACAACCACTCGGGAGAAGTGTATGGTGTTTCCTGAAACATCTAAAAAACAAAGCAACAGAGCCTAGGGCACTTCCACTTATGGTCCTATAGCTTAGGGAAATTAAAATCAAAAAGACACAGCCACCCCAAAGTTTGGAACGGCTCTGTTTACAAGAACCTCGTTTACAGTACAAGTTCAACATCGCAGAAAGTGAAAAATGGATAAAGAAGTTGTGGTATTTACTTACAAAGCAATATCACTCAGCAATGAAATCTGTGTCATCAGGCCCTTAGCAGCACAATGAGTGGATTCAGGTATGATGATTCTAACTGAAGTAAGTCACACAGAAAAATAAACATCATAAGATATCAGTAATACACGGAATGTAAACTTGGCTACACAGGAACTGAATTACAGAACAGAACAGGGTCTCAAATTTAGAAAACCAACGTATTCTTGCTTAAGGGTAAAGGTGAGTTGGGGTGCTGCATAAAACCAGAGATTGAAATGAGCACAGATAAAGTTCCTTAAGCCAAATATGGAATAGACAAGAGCTACTCCTTGCTCAACGAAATGGACTCAACACCGCATATTAAACGCCTAAGAATGTACCTGACTAGTAAGTATCTTAAAACCTATGGATTGCTATGTCTCTGAAAGAGAATCAAGCATGTGTACAGGGGCATAAACGCAGCAGTGATAGGATTGGAGAGGTTCGGTGAGCAGATGAAGACCCTTTGAAGTCATATTGCATGGTACCCATTCCACGGGTTTCAACTACCCAGGTTTAAGGTATTCTTCCTTCAGCTAAAACATGCATGTGGAACCTAGAGTATGATCAACCATGTGATCGGGAGACGTGTTCAAATATGTCTCAGTTTTCCTCCCCTGGTACTCGGGTGCAACATTCCAGACGCTTTACTAACACTCTCCCCACTTGGAGAGTCAGTCCCTTTAACCTCCTGTTTGGCCCAGTTTGCAATTTCTGCGGAAGATGAACAGGAATAGCGAGAACCAATGAGAGGCTAGCTGGAGGTGTCTGGACGGGCAAATTTAACTCTCATTTCCCACCAGGAAGAGGAATTAACCAAAGGCTCAGCATGCCGGGCCGGAACCAGATTAGGGCCTGAAGCCATCCTGCGGTGTTGCGGCCAGGTCACAAGAAAGCGAGTTGAAGAAAGGAGCTCAGGGGCACTGTAATTCACAAACCTGCAGAATTATAAATGACAGCTATCGTCCAAAAATAGACTGAAGTAAGGCTGCCAAGAGGACTTGAAAGCGGGGCAGAATTGCAGGAAACCGATTTCAGGAGGTAGACTGGAATTTCATTGAAAGCATAGGAAAAGAGGCAGAACGTCCACAATGATGCACTTGGCCAAAAAGGGCATATGCGTTTTTTCCTGAATATATTCAGGAAAAAACGCATACGCCCTTTTTGGCCAACCAAGCAAACTAGCGAAGGAAATCTGCACTACAATGAAGTCTCACTTCCCCCTGGTCAAAAGGGCCATCTGAAAAAAGTGTAAAATCCAGAAAGGCAGGACAGGCCATGGAGAACTGGAAGCCTTGTTATGTTGATGGGCGGGATGTAAATTGCCAACAGACACTGGGGAGAAGTGTATGGTGTTTCCTGAAACATCTAAAAAACAAAGCAACAGAGCCTAGGGCACTGCCACTTATGGTCCTATAGCTTAGGGAAATTAAAATCAAAAAGACACAGCCACCCCAATGTTTGGGACGCCTCTGTTTACAAGAACCTCGTTTACAGTACAAGTTCAACATCGCAGAAAGTGAAAAATGGATAAAGAAGTTGTGGTATTTACTTACAAAGCAATATCACTCAGCAATGAAATCTGTGTCATCAGGCCCTTAGCAGCACAATGAGTGGATTCAGGTATGATGATTCTAACTGAAGTAAGTCACACAGAAAAAGAAACATCATAAGATATCAGTAATCCACGGAATGTAAACTTGGCTACACAGGAACTGAATTACAGAACAGAACAGGGACTCAAATTTAGAAAACCAACTTATGCTTGCTTAATGGTAAAGGTGAGTTGGGGTGCTGCATAAAACCAGAGATTGAAATGAGCACAGATAAAGTTCCTTAAGTCAAATATGGAATAGACAAGAGCTACTCCTTGCTCAACGAAATGGACTCAACACCGCATATTAAACGCCTAAGAATGTACCTGACTAGTAAGTATCTTAAAACCTATGGATTGCTATGCCTCCGAAAGAGAATCAAGCATGTGTACAGGGGCATAAACGCAGCAGTGATAGGATTGGAGAGGTTCGGTGAGCAAATGAAGACCCTTTGAAGTCATATTGCATGGTACCCATTCCACGGGTTTCAACTACCCAGGTTTAAGGTATTCTTCCTTCAGCTAAAACATGCATGTGGTACCTAGAGTATGATCAACCATGTGATCGGGAGATGTGTTCAAATATGTCTCAGTTTTCGTACCCTGGTACTCGGGTGCAACATTCCAGACGCTTTACTAACACTCTCCCGACTTGGAGAGTCAGTCCTTTTAACCTCCTGTTTGGCCCAGTTTGCAATTTCTGTGGAAGATGAACAGGAATAGCGAGAACCAATGAGAGGCTAGCTGGAGGTGTCTGGACGGGCAAATTTAACTCTCATTTCCCACCAGGAAGAGGAATTAACCAAAGGCTCAGCATGCCGGGCCGGAACCAGATTAGGGCCTGAAGCCATCCTGCGGTGTTGCGGCCAGGTCACAAGAAAGCGAGTTGAAGAAAGGAGCTCAGGGGCACTGTAATTCACAAACCTGCAGAGTTATAAATGACAGTTATCGTCCAAAAATAGACTGAAGTAAGGCTGCCAAGAGGACTTGAAAGCGGGGCAGAATTGCAGGAAACCGATTTCAGGAGCTAGACTGGAATTGCATTGCAAGCATAGGAAAAGAGGCAGAACGTCCACAATGATGCACTTGGCCAAAAAGGGCGTAT
Source organism: Stenella coeruleoalba (assembly GCF_951394435.1). Classification (NCBI taxonomy): domain Eukaryota; kingdom Metazoa; phylum Chordata; class Mammalia; order Artiodactyla; family Delphinidae; genus Stenella; species Stenella coeruleoalba. The sequence goes on along the minus strand of NC_137149.1, from coordinate 90,831,636 downwards.
GCGTTTTTTCCTGAATATATTCAGGAAAAAACGCATACGCCCTTTTTGGCCAACCAAGCAAGCTTGCAAAGGAAATCTGCACTACAATGAAGTCTCACTTCCCCCCGGTCAAAAGGGCCATCTGAAAAAAGTGTAAAATCCAGAAAGGCAGGACAGGCCATGGAGAACTGGGAGCCTTGTTATGCTGATGGGCGGGATGTAAATTGCCAACAGACACTCGGGAGAAGTGTATGGTGTTTCCTGAAACATCTAAAAAACAAAACAACAGAACCTAGGGCACTTCCACTTATGGTCCTATAGCTTAGGGAAATTAAAATCAAAAAGACACAGCCACCCCAAAGTTTGGAACGGCTCTGTTTACAAGAACCTCGTTTACAGTACAAGTTCAACATCGCAGAAAGTGAAAAATGGATAAAGAACTTGTGGTACTTACGTACAATGCAGTATCACTCAGCAATGAAATCTATGTCATCAGGCCCTTAGCAGCATAATGAGTAGATTCAGGTACGATGATTCTAACTGAAATAAGTCACACAGAAAAAGAAACATCATAAGATATCACTAATACACGGAATGTAAACTTGGATACACAGGAACTGCATTCCAAAACAGAACAGAGTCTCAAATTTAGAAAACCAACTTATGCTTGCTTAAGGGGAAAGGTGAGTTGGGGTGCTGCATAAAACCAGAGATTGAAATGAGCACAGATAAAGTTCCTTAAGCCAAATATGGAATAGACAAGAGCTACTCCTTGCTCAACGAAATGGACTCAAAACCCCATATTAAACCCCTAAGAATGTACCTGACTAGTAAGTATCTTAAAACCTATGGATTGCTATGTCTCCAAAAGAGAATCAAGCGTGTGTACAGGGGAATAAACGCAGCAGTGATAGGATTGGAGAGGTTCGGTGAGCAAATGAAGACCCTTTGAAGTCATATTGCATGGTACCCATTCCACGGGTTTCAACTACCCAGGTTTTAGGTATTCTTCCTTCAGCTAAAACATGCATGTGGAACCCAGAGTATGATCAACCGTGTGAACGGGAGACGTGTTCAAATATGTCTCAGTTTTCCTCCCCTGGTACTCGGGTGCAACATTCCAGACGCTTTACTAACACTCTCCCCACTTGGAGAGTCAGTCCCTTTAACCTCCTGTTTGGCCCAGTTTGCAATTTCTGCGGAAGATGAACAGGAATAGCGAGAACCAATGAGAGGCTAGCTGGAGGTGTCTGGACGGGCAAATTTAACTCTCATTTCCCACCAGGAAGAGGAATTAACCAAAGGCTCAGCATGCCGGGCCGGAACCAGATTAGGGCCTGAAGCCATCCTGCGGTGTTGCGGCCAGGTCACAAGAAAGCGAGTTGAAGAAAGGAGCTCAGGGGCACTGTAATTCACAAACCTGCAGAGTTATAAATGACAGCTATCGTCCAAAAATAGACTGAAGTAAGGCTGCCAAGAGGACTTGAAAGCGGGGCAGAATTGCAGGAAACCGATTTCAGGAGCTAGACTGGAATTGCATTGCAAGCATAGGAAAAGAGGCAGAACGTCCACAATGATGCACTTGGCCAAAAAGGGCGTATGCGTTTTTTCCTGAATATATTCAGGAAAAAACGCATACGCCCTTTTTGGCCAACCAAGCAAGCTTGCAAAGGAAATCTGCACTACAATGAAGTCTCACTTCCCCCCGGTCAAAAGGGCCATCTGAAAAAAGTGTAAAATCCAGAAAGGCAGGACAGGCCATGGAGAACTGGGAGCCTTGTTATGCTGATGGGCGGGATGTAAATTGCCAACAACCACTCGGGAGAAGTGTATGGTGTTTCCTGAAACATCTAAAAAACAAAGCAACAGAACCTAGGGCACTTCCACTTATGGTCCTATAGCTTAGGGAAATTAAAATCAAAAAGACACAGCCACCCCAAAGTTTGGAACGGCTCTGTTTACAAGAACCTCGTTTACAGTACAAGTTCAACATCGCAGAAAGTGAAAAATGGATAAAGAAGTTGTGGTATTTACTTACAAAGCAATATCACTCAGCAATGAAATCTGTGTCATCAGGCCCTTAGCAGCACAATGAGTGGATTCAGGTATGATGATTCTAACTGAAGTAAGTCACACAGCAAAAGAAACATCATAAGATATCAGTAATACACGGAATGTAAACTTGGCTACACAGGAACTGAATTACAGAACAGAACAGGGTCTCAAATTTAGAAAACCAACTTATGCTTGCTTAAGGGTAAAGGTGAGTTGGGGTGCTGCATAAAACCAGAGATTGAAATGAGCACAGATAAAGTTCCTTAAGTCAAATATGGAATAGACAAGAGCTACTCCTTGCTCAACGAAATGGACTCAACACCGCATATTAAACGCCTAAGAATGTACCTGACTAGTAAGTATCTTAAAACCTATGGATTGCTATGTCTCCGAAAGAGAATCAAGCATGTGTACAGGGGCATAAACGCAGCAGTGATAGGATTGGAGAGGTTCGGTGAGCAAATGAAGACCATTTGAAGTCATATTGCATGGTACCCATTACACGGGTCTTAACTCTCCAGGTTTAAGGTATTCTTCCTTCAGCTAAAACATGCATGTGGAACCCAAGTATGATCAACCATGTGAACGGGAGACGTGTTCAAATATGTCTCAGTTTTCCTCCCCTGGTACTCGGGTGCAACATTCCAGACGCTTTACTAACACTCTCCCCACTTGGAGAGTCACCGCCTTTAACCTCCTGTTTGGCCCAGTTTGCAATTTCTGCGGAAGATGAACAGGAATAGCGAGAACCAATGAGAGACTAGCTGGAGGTGTCTGGACGCGCAAATTTAACTCTCATTTCCCACCAGGAAGAGGAAATAACCAAAGGCTCAGCATGCCGGGCCGGAACCAGATTAGGGCCTGAAGCCATCCTGCGGTGTTGCGGCCAGGTCACAAGAAAGCGAGTTGAAGAAAGGAGCTCAGGGGCACTGTAATTCACAAACCTGCAGAGTTATAAATGACAGCTATCGTCCAAAAATAGACTGAAGTAAGGCTGCCAAGAGGACTTGAAAGCGGGGCAGAATTGCAGGAAACCGATTTCAGGAGGTAGACTGGAATTGCATTGAAAGCATAGGAAAAGAGGCAGAACGTCCACAATGATGCACTTGGCCAAAAAGGGCGTATGCGTTTTTTCCTGAATATATTCAGGAAAAAACGCATACGCCCTTTTTGGCCAACCAAGCAAGCTTGCAAAGGAAATCTGCACTACAATGAAGTCTCACTTCCCCCCGGTCAAAAGGGCCATCTGAAAAAAGTGTAAAATCCAGAAAGGCAGGACAGGCCATGGAGAACTGGGAGCCTTGTTATGCTGATGGGCGGGATGTAAATTGCCAACAGACACTCGGGAGAAGTGTATGGTGTTTCCTGAAACATCTAAAAAACAAAACAACAGAACCTAGGGCACTTCCACTTATGGTCCTATAGCTTAGGGAAATTAAAATCAAAAAGACACAGCCACCCCAAAGTTTGGAACGGCTCTGTTTACAAGAACCTCATTTACAGTACAAGTTCAACATCGCAGAAAGTGGAAAATGGATAAAGAACTTGTGGTACTTACGTACAATGCAGTATCACTCAGCAATGAATTCTATGTCATCAGGCCCTTAGCAGCATAATGAGTAGATTCAGGTACGATGATTCTAACTGAAATAAGTCACACAGAAAAAGAAACATCATAAGATATCACTAATACACGGAATGTAAACTTGGCTACACAGGAACTGCATTCCAAAACAGAACAGGGTCTCAAATTTAGAAAACCAACTTATGCTTGCTTAAGGGGAAAGGTGAGTTGGGGTGCTGCATAAAACCAGAGATTGAAATGAGCACAGATAAAGTTCCTTAAGCCAAATATGGAATAGACAAGAGCTACTCCTTGCTCAACGAAATGGACTCAAAACCCCATATTAAACCCCTAAGAATGTACCTGACTAGTAAGTATCTTAAAACCTATGGATTGCTATGTCTCCAAAAGAGAATCAAGCGTGTGTACAGGGGAATAAACGCAGCAGTGATAGGATTGGAGAGGTTCGGTGAGCAAATGAAGACCCTTTGAAGTCATATTGCATGGTACCCATTCCACGGGTTTCAACTACCCAGGTTTTAGGTATTCTTCCTTCAGCTAAAACATGCATGTGGAACCCAGAGTATGGTCAACCGTGTGAACGGGAGACGTGTTCAAATATGTCTCAGTTTTCCTCCCCTGGTACTCGGGTGCAACATTCCAGACGCTTTACTAACACTCTCCCCACTTGCAGAGTCAGTCCCTTTAACCTCCTGTTTGGCCCAGTTTCCAATTTCTGCGGAAGATGAACAGGAATAGCGAGAACCAATGAGAGGCTAGCTGGAGGTGTCTGGACGGGCAAATTTAACTCTCATTTCCCACCAGGAAGAGGAATTAACCAAAGGCTCAGCATGCCGGGCCGGAACCAGATTAGGGCCTGAAGCCATCCTGCGGTGTTGCGGCCAGGTCACAAGAAAGCGAGTTGAAGAAAGGAGCTCAGGGGCACTGTAATTCACAAACCTGCAGAGTTATAAATGACAGCTATCGTCCAAAAATAGACTGAAGTAAGGCTGCCAAGAGGACTTGAAAGCGGGGCAGAATTGCAGGAAACCGATTTCAGGAGCTAGACTGGAATTGCATTGCAAGCATAGGAAAAGAGGCAGAACGTCCACAATGATGCACTTGGCCAAAAAGGGCGTATGCGTTTTTTCCTGAATATATTCAGGAAAAAACGCATACGCCCTTTTTGGCCAACCAAGCAAGCTTGCAAAGGAAATCTGCACTACAATGAAGTCTCACTTCCCCCCGGTCAAAAGGGCCATCTGAAAAAAGTGTAAAATCCAGAAAGGCAGGACAGGCCATGGAGAACTGGGAGCCTTGTTATGCTGATGGGCGGGATGTAAATTGCCAACAACCACTCGGGAGAAGTGTATGGTGTTTCCTGAAACATCTAAAAAACAAAGCAACAGAACCTAGGGCACTTCCACTTATGGTCCTATAGCTTAGGGAAATTAAAATCAAAAAGACACAGCCACCCCAAAGTTTGGAACGGCTCTGTTTACAAGAACCTCGTTTACAGTACAAGTTCAACATCGCAGAAAGTGAAAAATGGATAAAGAAGTTGTGGTATTTACTTACAAAGCAATATCACTCAGCAATGAAATCTGTGTCATCAGGCCCTTAGCAGCACAATGAGTGGATTCAGGTATGATGATTCTAACTGAAATAAGTCACACAGAAAAAGAAACATCATAAGATATCAGTAATACACGGAATGTAAACTTGGCTACACAGGAACTGAATTACAGAACAGAACAGGGTCTCAAATTTAGAAAACCAACTTATGCTTGCTTAAGGGTAAAGATGAGTTGGGGTGCTGCATAAAACCAGAGATTGAAATGAGCACAGATAAAGTTCCTTAAGTCAAATATGGAATAGACAAGAGCTACTCCTTGCTCAACGAAATGGACTCAACACCCCATATTAAACGCCTAAGAATGTACCTGACTAGTAAGTATCGTAAAACCTATGGATTGCTATGTCTCCGAAAGAGAATCAAGCATGTGTACAGGGGCATAAACGCAGCAGTGATAGGATTGGAGAGGTTCGGTGAGCAAATGAAGACCCTTTGAAGTCATATTGCATGGTACCCATTACACGGGTCTTAACTCTCCAGGTTTAAAGTATTCTTCCTTCAGCTAAAACATGCATGTGGAACCTAGAGTATGATCAACCATGTGATCGGGAGACGTGTTCAAATATGTCTCAGTTTTCCTCCCCTGGTACTCGGGTGCAACATTCCAGACGCTTTACTAACACTCTCCCCACTTGGAGAGTCAGCGCCTTTAACCTCCTGTTTGGCCCAGTTTGCAATTTCTGCGCAAGATGAACAGGAATAGCGAGAACCAATGAGAGGCTAGCTGGAGGTGTCTGGACGGGCAAATTTAACTCTCATTTCCCACCAGGAAGAGGAAATAACCAAAGGCTCAGCGTGCCGTGCCGGAACCAGATTAGGGCCTGAAGCCATCCTGCGGTGTTGCGGCCAGGTCACAAGAAAGCGAGTTGAAGAAAGGAGCTCAGGGGCACTGTAATTCACAAACCTGCAGAGTTATAAATGACAGCTATCGTCCAAAAATAGACTGAAATAAGGCTGCCAAGAGGACTTGAAAGCGGGGCAGAATTGCAGGAAACCGATTTCAGGAGGTAGACTGGAATTGCATTGAAAGCATAAGAAAAGAGGCAGAACGTCCACAATGATGCACTTGGCCAAAAAGGGCGTATGCGTTTTTTCCTGAATATATTCAGGAAAAAACGCATACGCCCTTTTTGGCCAACCAAGCAAGCTTGCAAAGGAAATCTGCACTACAATGAAGTCTCACTTCCCCCCGGTCAAAAGGGCCATCTGAAAAAAGTGTAAAATCCAGAAAGGCAGGACAGGCCATGGAGAACTGGGAGCCTTGTTATGGTGATGGGCGGGATGTAAATTGCCAACAACCACTCCGGAGAAGTGTATGGTGTTTCCTGAAACATCTAAAAAACAAAGCAACAGAACCTAGGGCACTGCCACTTATGGTCCTATAGCTTAGGGAAATTAAAATCAAAAAGACACAGCCACCCCAAAGTTTGGAACGGCTCTGTTTACAAGAACCTCGTTTACAGTACAAGTTCAACATCGCAGAAAGTGAAAAATGGATAAAGAAGATGTGGTATTTACTTACAAAGCAATATCACTCAGCAATGAAATCTGTGTCATCAGGCCCTCAGCAGCACAATGAGTAGATTCAGGTATGATGATTCTAACTGAAATAAGTCACACAGAAAAAGAAACATCATAAGATATCAGTAATATACGGAATGTAAACTTGGCTACACAGGAACTGCATTCCAAAACAGAACAGGGTCTCAAATTTAGAAAACCAACTTATGCTTGCTTAAGGGGAAAGGTGAGTTGGGGTGCTGCATAAAACCAGAGATTGAAATGAGCACAGATAAAGTTCCTTAAGCCAAATATGGAATAGACAAGAGATACTCCTTGCTCAACGAAATGGACTCAAAACCCCATATTAAACCCCTAAGAATGTACCTGACTAGTAAGTATCTTAAAACCTATGGATTGCTATGTCTCCGAAAGAGAATCAAGCATGTGTACAGATGAATAATCGCAGCAGTGATAGGATTGGAGAGGTTCGGTGAGCAAATGAAGACCCTTTGAAGTCATATTGCATGGTACCCATTCCACGGGTCTCAACTCTCCAGGTTTAAGGTATTCTTCCTTCAGCTAAAACATGCATGTGGAACCCAGAGTATGATCAACCATGTGAACGGGAGACGTGTTCAAATATGTCTCAGTTTTCCTCCCCTGGTACTCGGGTGCAACATTCCAGACGCTTTACTAACACTCTCCCGACTTGGAGAGTCAGTCCCTTTAACCTCCTGTTTGGCCCAGTTTGCAATTTCTGCGGAAGATGAACAGGAATAGCGAGAACCAATGAGAGGCTAGCTGGAGGTGTCTGAACGGGCAGAATTGCAGGAAACCGATTTCAGGAGGTAGACTGGAATTTCATTGAAAGCATAGGAAAAGAGGCAGAACGTCCACAATGATGCACTTGGCCAAAAAGGGCGTATGCGTTTTTTCCTGAATATATTCAGGAAAAAACGCATACGCCCTTTTTGGCCAACCAAGCAAGCTTGCAAAGGAACTCTACACTACAATGAAGTCTCACTTCCCCCCGGTCAAAAGGGCCATCTGAAAAAAGTGTAAAATCCAGAAAGGCAGGACAGGCCATGGAGAACTGGGAGCCTTGTTATGCTGATGGGCGGGATGTAAATTGCCAACAACCACTCAGGAGAAGTGTATGGTGTTTCCTGAAACATCTAAAAAACAAAGCAACAGAACCTAGGGCACTACCACTTATGGTCCTATAGCTTAGGGAAATTAAAATCAAAAAGACACAGCCACCCCAAAGTTTGGAACGGCTCTGTTTACAAGAACCTCGTTTCTTGTTGTACAAGTTCAACATCGCAGAAAGTGAAAAATGGATAAAGAAGTTGTGGTATTTACTTACAAAGCAATATCACTCAGCAATGAAATCTGTGTCATCAGGCCCTTAGCAGCACAATGAGTGGATTCAGGTATGATGATTCTAACTGAAGTAAGTCACACAGAAAAAGAAACATCATAAGATATCACTAATACACGGAATGTAAACTTGGCTACACAGGAACTGAATTACAGAACAGAACAGGGTCTCAAATTTAGAAAACCAACTTATGCTTGCTTAAGGGTAAAGGTTAGTTGGGGTGCTGCATAAAACCAGAGATTGAAATGAGCACAGATAAAGTTCCTTAAGCCAAATATGGAATAGACAAGAGCTACTCCTTGCTCAACGAAATGGACTCAACACCGCATATTAAACGCCTAAGAATGTACCTGACTAGTAAGTATCTTAAAACCTATGGATTGCTATGTCTCCGAAAGAGAATCAAGCATGTGTACAGGGGCTAAACGCAGCAGTGATAGGATTGGAGAGGTTCGGTGAGCAAATGAAGACCCTTTGAAGTCATATTGCATGGTACCCATTCCACGGGTTTCAACTACCCAGGTTTAAGGTATTCTTCCTTCAGCTAAAACATGCATGTGGAACCTAGAGTATGATCAACCATGTGATCGGGAGACGTGTTCAAATATGTCTCAGTTTTCCTCCCCTGGTACTCGGGTGCAACATTCCAGACGCTTTACTAACACTCTCCCTACTTGGAGAGTCAGTCCCTTTAACCTCCTGTTTGGACCAGTTTGCAATTTCTGCGGAAGATGAACAGGAATAGCGAGAACCAATGAGAGGCTAGCTGGAGGTGTCTGGACGGGCAAATTTAACTCTCATTTCCCACCAGGAAGAGGAATTAACCAAAGGCTCAGCATGCCGGGCCGGAACCAGATTAGGGCCTGAAGCCATCCTGCGGTGTTGCGGCCAGGTCACAAGAAAGCGAGTTGAAGAAAGGAGCTCAGGGGCACTGTAATTCACAAACCTGCAGAGTTATAAATGACAGCTATCGTCCAAAAATAGACTGAAGTAAGGCTGCCTAGAGGACTTGAATGCGGGGCAGAATTGCAGGAAACCGATTTCAGGAGGTAGACTGGAATTGCATTGAAAGCATAGGAAAAGAGGCAGAACGTCCACAATGATGCACTTGGCCAAAAAGGGCGTATGCGTTTTTTCCTGAATATATTCAGGAAAAAACGCATACGCCCTTTTTGGCCAACCAAGCAAGCTTGCAAAGGAAATCTGCACTACAATGAAGTCTCACTTCCCCCCGGTCAAAAGGGCCATCTGAAAAAAGTGTAAAATCCAGAAAGGCAGGACAGGCCATGGAGAACTGGGAGCCTTGTTATGCTGATGGGCGGGATGTAAATTGCCAACAACCACTCGGGAGAAGTGTATGGTGTTTCCTGAAACATCTAAAAAACAAAGCAACAGAGCCTAGGGCACTTCCACTTATGATCCTGTAGCTTAGGGAAATTAAAATCAAAAAGACACAGCCACCTCAAAGTTTGGAACGGCTCTGTTTACAAGAACCTCGTTTACAGTACAAGTTCAACATCGCAGAAAGTGAAAAATGGATAAAGAAGTTGTGGTATTTACTTACAAAGCAATATCACTCAGCAATGAAATCTGTGTCATCAGGCCCTTAGCAGCACAATGAGTGGATTCAGGTATGATGATTCTAACTGAAATAAGTCACACAGAAAAAGAAACATCATAAGATATCACTAATACACGGAATGTAAACTTGGCTACACAGGAACTGAATTACAGAACAGAACAGGGTCTCAAATTTAGAAAACCAACGTATTCTTGCTTAAGGGTAAAGGTGAGTTGGGGTGCTGCATAAAACCAGAGATTGAAATGAGCACAGATAAAGTTCCTTAAGCCAAATATGGAATAGACAAGAGCTACTCCTTGCTCAACGAAATGGACTCAACACCCCATATTAAACGCCTAAGAATGTACCTGACTAGTAAGTATCTTAAAACCTATGGATTGCTATGTCTCCGAAAGAGAATCAAGCATGTGTACAGGGGCATAAACGCAGCAGTGATAGGATTGGAGAGGTTCGGTGAGCAGATGAAGACCCTTTGAAGTCATATTGCATGGTACCCATTCCACGGGTTTCAACTACCCAGGTTTAAGGTATTCTTCCTTCAGCTAAAACATGCATGTGGAACCTAGAGTATGATCAACCATGTGATCGGGAGACGTGTTCAAATATGTCTCAGTTTTCCTCCCCTGGTACTCGGGTGCAACATTCCAGACGCTTTACTAACACTCTCCCCACTTGGAGAGTCAGTCCCTTTAACCTCCTGTTTGGCCCAGTTTGCAATTTCTGCGGAAGATGAACAGGAATAGCGAGAACCAATGAGAGGCTAGCTGGAGGTGACTGGGCGGGCAAATTTAACTCTCATTTCCCACCAGGAAGAGGAATTAACCAAAGGCTCAGCATGCCGGCCCGGAACCAGATTAGGGCCTGAAGCCATCCTGCGGTGTTGCGGCCAGGTCAAAAGAAAGCGAGTTGAAGAAAGGAGCTCAGGGGCACTGTAATTCACAAACCTGCAGAGTTATAAATGACAGCTATCGTCCAAAAATAGACTGAAGTAAGGCTGCCAAGAGGACTTGAAAGCGGGGCAGAATTGCAGGAAACCGATTTCCGGAGGTAGACTGGAATTGCATTGAAAGCATAGGAAAAGAGGCAGAAAGTCCACAATGATGCACTTGGCCAAAAAGGGCGTATGCGTTTTTTCCTGAATATATTCAGGAAAAAACGCATACGCCCTTTTTGGCCAACCAAGCAAGCTTGCAAAGGAAATCTGCACTACAATGAAGTCTCACTTCCCCCCGGTCAAAAGGGCCATCTGAAAAAAGTGTAAAATCCAGAAAGGCAACAGGCCATTGAGAACTGGCAGCCTTGTTATGCTGATGGGCGGGATGTAAATTGCCAACAGACACTCGGGAGAAGTGTATGGTGTTTCCTGAAACATCTAAAAAACAAAGCAACAGAGCCTAGGGCACTGCCACTTATGGTCCTATAGCTTAGGGAAATTAAAATCAAAAAGACACAGCCACCCCAAAGTTTGGGACGCCTCTGTTTACAAGAACCTCGTTTACAGTACAAGTTCAACATCGCAGAAAGTGAAAAATGGATAAAGAAGTTGTGGTATTTACTTACAAAGCAATATCACTCAGCAATGAAATCTATGTCATCAGGCCCTTAGCATCACAATGAGTGGATTCAGGTATGATGATTCTAACTGAAATAAGTCACACAGAAAAAGAAACATCATAAGATATCAGTAATACACGGAATGTAAACTTGGCTACACAGGAACTGAATTACAGAACAGAACAGGGTCTCAAATTTAGAAAACTAACTTATGCTTGCTTAAGGGTAAAGGTGAGTTGGGGTGCTGCATAAAACCAGAGATTGAAATGAGCACAGATAAAGTTCCTTAAGTCAAATATGGAATAGACAAGAGCTACTCCTTGCTCAACGAAATGGACTCAACACCGCATATTAAACGCCTAAGAATGTACCTGACTAGTAAGTATCTTAAAACCTATGGATTGCTATGTCTCCGAAAGAGAATCAAGCATGTGTACAGGGGCATAAACACAGCAGTGATAGGATTGGAGTGGTTCGGTGAGCAAATGAAGACCCTTTGAAGTCATATTGCATGGTACCCATTACACGGGTCTTAACTCTCCAGGTTTAAGGTATTCTTCCTTCAGCTAAAACATGCATGTGGAACCCAAGTATGATCAACCATGTGAACGGGAGACGTGTTCAAATATGTCTCAGTTTTCCTGCCCTGGTACTCGGGTGCAACATTCCAGACGCTTTACTAACACTCTCCCCACTTGGAGAGTCAGCGCCTTTAACCTCCTGTTTGGCCCAGTTTGCAATTTCTGCGGAAGATGAACAGGAATAGCGAGAACCAATGAGAGACTAGCTGGAGGTGTCTGGACGGGCAAATTTAACTCTCATTTCCCACCAGGAAGAGGAATTAACCAAAGGCTCAGCATGCCGGGCCGGAACCAGATTAGGGCCTGAAGCCATCCTGCGGTGTTGCGGCCAGGTCACAAGAAAGCGAGTTGAAGAAAGGAGCTCAGGGGCACTGTAATTCACAAACCTGCAGAGTTATAAATGACAGCTATCGTCCAAAAATAGACTGAAGTAAGGCTGCCAAGAGGACTTGAAAGCGGGGCAGAATTGCAGGAAACCGATTTCAGGAGCTAGACTGGAATTGCATTGCAAGCATAGGAAAAGAGGCAGAACGTCCACAATGATGCACTTGGCCAAAAAGGGCGTATGCGTTTTTTCCTGAATATATTCAGGAAAAAACGCATACGCCCTTTTTGGCCAACCAAGCAAGCTTGCAAAGGAAATCTGCACTACAATGAAGTCTCACTTCCCCCCGGTCAAAAGGGCCATCTGAAAAAAGTGTAAAATCCAGAAAGGCAGGACAGGCCATGGAGAACTGGGAGCCTTGTTATGCTGATGGGCGGGATGTAAATTGCCAACAACCACTCGGGAGAAGTGTATGGTGTTTCCTGAAACATCTAAAAAACAAAGCAACAGAACCTAGGGCACTTCCACTTATGGTCCTATAGCTTAGGGAAATTAAAATCAAAAAGACACAGCCACCCCAAAGTTTGGAACGGCTCTGTTTACAAGAACCTCGTTTACAGTACAAGTTCAACATCGCAGAAAGTGAAAAATGGATAAAGAAGTTGTGGTATTTACTTACAAAGCAATATAACTCAGCAATGAAATCTGTGTCATCAGGCCCTTAGCAGCACAATGAGTGGATTCAGGTATGATGATTCTAACTGAAATAAGTCACACAGAAAAAGAAACATCATAAGATATCAGTAATACACGGAATGTAAACTTGGCTACACAGGAACTGAATTACAGAACAGAACAGGGTCTCAAATTTAGAAAACCAACTTATGCTTGCTTAAGGGTAAAGATGAGTTGGGGTGCTGCATAAAACCAGAGATTGAAATGAGCACAGATAAAGTTCCTTAAGTCAAATATGGAATAGACAAGAGCTACTCCTTGCTCAACGAAATGGACTCAACACCCCATATTAAACGCCTAAGAATGTACCTGACTAGTAAGTATCGTAAAACCTATGGATTGCTATGTCTCCGAAAGAGAATCAAGCATGTGTACAGGGGCATAAATGCAGCAGTGATAGGATTGGAGAGGTTCGGTGAGCAAATGAAGACCCTTTGAAGTCATATTGCATGGTACCCATTACACGGGTCTTAACTCTCCAGGTTTAAGGTATTCTTCCTTCAGCTAAAACATGCATGTGGAACCTAGAGTATGATCAACCATGTGATCGGGAGACTTGTTCAAATATGTCTCAGTTTTCCTCCCCTGGTACTCGGGTGCAACATTCCAGACGCTTTACTAACACTCTCCCCACTTGGAGAGTCAGCGCCTTTAACCTCCTGTTTGGCCCAGTTTGCAATTTCTGCGCAAGATGAACAGGAATAGCGAGAACCAATGAGAGACTAGCTGGAGGTGTCTAGACGGGCAAATTTAACTCTCATTTCCCACCAGGAAGAGGAAATAACCAAAGGCTCAGCGTGCCGTGCCGGAACCAGATTAGGGCCTGAAGCCATCCTGCGGTGTTGCGGCCAGGTCACAAGAAAGCGAGTTGAAGAAAGGAGCTCAGGGGCACTGTAATTCACAAACCTGCAGAGTTATAAATGACAGCTATCGTCCAAAAATAGACTGAAGTAAGGCTGCCAAGAGGACTTGAAAGCGGGGCAGAATTGCAGGAAACCGATTTCAGGAGGTAGACTGGAATTGCATTGAAAGCATAAGAAAAGAGGCAGAACGTCCACAATGATGCACTTGGCCAAAAAGGGCGTATGCGTTTTTTCCTGAATATATTCAGGAAAAAACGCATACGCCCTTTTTGGCCAACCAAGCAAGCTTGCAAAGGAAATCTGCACTACAATGAAGTCTCACTTCCCCCCGGTCAAAAGGGCCATCTGAAAAAAGTGTAAAATCCAGAAAGGCAGGACAGGCCATGGAGAACTGGGAGCCTTGTTATGGTGATGGGCGGGATGTAAATTGCCAACAACCACTCCGGAGAAGTGTATGGTGTTTCCTGAAACATCTAAAAAACAAAGCAACAGAACCTAGGGCACTTCCACTTATGGTCCTATAGCTTAGGGAAATTAAAATCAAAAAGACACAGCCACCCCAAAGTTTGGAATGGCTCTGTTTACAAGAACCTCGTTTACAGTACAAGTTCAACATCGCAGAAAGTGAAAAATGGATAAAGAAGATGTGGTATTTACTTACAAAGCAATATCACTCAGCAATGAAATCTGTGTCATCAGGCCCTCAGCAGCACAATGAGTAGATTCAGGTATGATGATTCTAACTGAAATAAGTCACACAGAAAAAGAAACATCATAAGATATCAGTAATATACGGAATGTAAACTTGGCTACACAGGAACTGCATTCCAAAACAGAACAGGGTCTCAAATTTAGAAAACCAACTTATGCTTGCTTAAGGGGAAAGGTGAGTTGGGGTGCTGCATAAAACCAGAGATTGAAATGAGCACAGATAAAGTTCCTTAAGCCAAATATGGAATAGACAAGAGATACTCCTTGCTCAACGAAATGGACTCAAAACCCCATATTAAACCCCTAAGAATGTACCTGACTAGTAAGTATCTTAAAACCTATGGATTGCTATGTCTCCGAAAGAGAATCAAGCATGTGTACAGATGAATAAACGCAGCAGTGATAGGACTGGAGAGGTTCGGTGAGCAAATGAAGACCCTTTGAAGTCATATTGCATGGTACCCATTCCACGGGTCTCAACTCTCCAGGTTTAAGGTATTCTTCCTTCAGCTAAAACATGCATGTGGAACCCAGAGTATGATCAACCATGTGAACGGGAGACGTGTTCAAATATGTCTCAGTTTTCCTCCCCTGGTACTCGGGTGCAACATTCCAGACGCTTTACTAACACTCTCCCGACTTGGAGAGTCAGTCCCTTTAACCTCCTGTTTGGCCCAGTTTGCAATTTCTGCGGAAGATGAACAGGAATAGCGAGAACCAATGAGAGGCTAGCTGGAGGTGTCTGAACGGGCAGAATTGCAAGAAACCGATTTCAGGAGGTAGACTGGAATTGCATTGCAAGCATAGGAAAAGAGGCAGAACGTCCACAATGATGCACTTGGCCAAAAAGGGCGTATGCGTTTTTTCCTGAATATATTCAGGAAAAAACGCATACGCCCTTTTTGGCCAACCAAGCAAGCTTGCAAAGGAACTCTACACTACAATGAAGTCTCACTTCCCCCCGGTCAAAAGGGCCATCTGAAAAAAGTGTAAAATCCAGAAAGGCAGGACAGGCCATGGAGAACTGGGAGCCTTGTTATGCTGATGGGCGGGATGTAAATTGCCAACAACCACTCGGGAGAAGTGTATGGTGTTTCCTGAAACATCTAAAAAACAAAGCAACAGAACCTAGGGCACTTCCACTTATGGTCCTATAGCTTAGGGAAATTAAAATCAAAAAGACACAGCCACCCCAAAGTTTGGAACGGCTCTGTTTACAAGAACCTCGTTTCTTGTTGTACAAGTTCAACATCGCAGAAAGTGAAAAATGGATAAAGAAGTTGTGGTATTTACTTACAAAGCAATATCACTCAGCAATGAAATCTGTGTCATCAGGCCCTTAGCAGCACAATGAGTGGATTCAGGTATGATGATTCTAACTGAAGTAAGTCACACAGAAAAAGAAACATCATAAGATATCACTAATACACGGAATGTAAACTTGGCTACACAGGAACTGAATTACAGAACAGAACAGGGTCTCAAATTTAGAAAACCAACTTATGCTTGCTTAAGGGTAAAGGTGAGTTGTGGTGCTGCATAAAACCAGAGATTAAAATGAGCACAGATAAAGTTCCTTAAGCCAAATATGGAATAGACAAGAGCTACTCCTTGCTCAACGAAATGGACTCAACACCGCATATTAAACGCCTAAGAATGTACCTGACTAGTAAGTATCTTAAAACCTATGGATTGCTATGTCTCCGAAAGAGAATCAAGCATGTGTACAGGGGCTAAACGCAGCAGTGATAGGATTGGAGAGGTTCGGTGAGCAAATGAAGACCCTTTGAAGTCATATTAGATGGTACCCATTCCACGGGTTTCAACTACCCAGGTTTAAGGTATTCTTCCTTCAGCTAAAACATGCATGTGGAACCTAGAGTATGATCAACCATGTGATCGGGAGACGTGTTCAAATATGTCTCAGTTTTCCTCCCCTGGTACTCGGGTGCAACATTCCAGACGCTTTACTAACACTCTCCCTACTTGGAGAGTCAGTCCCTTTAACCTCCTGTTTGGACCAGTTTGCAATTTCTGCGGAAGATGAACAGGAATAGCGAGAACCAATGAGAGGCTAGCTGGAGGTGTCTGGACGGGCAAATTTAACTCTCATTTCCCACCAGGAAGAGGAATTAACCAAAGGCTCAGCATGCCGGGCCGGAACCAGATTAGGGCCTGAAGCCATCCTGCGGTGTTGCGGCCAGGTCACAAGAAAGCGAGTTGAAGAAAGGAGCTCAGGGGCACTGTAATTCACAAACCTGCAGAGTTATAAATGACAGCTATCGTCCAAAAATAGACTGAAGTAAGGCTGCCAAGAGGACTTGAAAGCGGGGCAGAATTGCAGGAAACCGATTTCAGGAGGTAGACTGGAATTGCATTGAAAGCATAGGAAAAGAGGCAGAACGTCCACAATGATGCACTTGGCCAAAAAGGGCGTATGCGTTTTTTCCTGAATATATTCAGGAAAAAACGCATACGCCCTTTTTGGCCAACCAAGCAAGCTTGCAAAGGAAATCTGCACTACAATGAAGTCTCACTTCCCCCCGGTCAAAAGGGCCATCTGAAAAAAGTGTAAAATCCAGAAAGGCAGGACAGGCCATGGAGAACTGGGAGCCTTGTTATGCTGATGGGCGGGATGTAAATTGCCAACAGACACTCGGGAGAAGTGTATGGTGTTTCCTGAAACATCTAAAAAACAAAGCAACAGAGCCTAGGGCACTGCCACTTATGGTCCTATAGCTTAGGGAAATTAAAATCAAAAAGACACAGCCACCCCAAAGTTTGGGACGCCTCTGTTTACAAGAACCTCGTTTACAGTACAAGTTCAACATCGCAGAAAGTGAAAAATGGATAAAGAAGTTGTGGTATTTACTTACAAAGCAATATCACTCAGCAATGAAATCTATGTCATCAGGCCCTTAGCATCACAATGAGTGGATTCAGGTATGATGATTCTAACTGAAATAAGTCACACAGAAAAAGAAACATCATAAGATATCAGTAATACACGGAATGTAAACTTGGCTACACAGGAACTGAATTACAGAACAGAACAGGGTCTCAAATTTAGAAAACTAACTTATGCTTGCTTAAGGGTAAAGGTGAGTTGGGGTGCTGCATAAAACCAGAGATTGAAATGAGCACAGATAAAGTTCCTTAAGTCAAATATGGAATAGACAAGAGCTACTCCTTGCTCAACGAAATGGACTCAACACCGCATATTAAACGCCTAAGAATGTACCTGACTAGTAAGTATCTTAAAACCTATGGATTGCTATGTCTCCGAAAGAGAATCAAGCATGTGTACAGGGGCATAAACACAGCAGTGATAGGATTGGAGAGGTTCGGTGAGCAAATGAAGACCCTTTGAAGTCATATTGCATGGTACCCATTACACGGGTCTTAACTCTCCAGGTTTAAGGTATTCTTCCTTCAGCTAAAACATGCATGTGGAACCCAAGTATGATCAACCATGTGAACGGGAGACGTGTTCAAATATGTCTCAGTTTTCCTCCCCTGGTACTCGGGTGCAACATTCCAGACGCTTTACTCACACTCTCCCCACTTGGAGAGTCAGTGCCTTTAACCTCCTGTTTGGCCCAGTTTGCAATTTCTGCGGAAGATGAACAGGAATAGCGAGAACCAATGAGAGGCTAGCTGGAGGTGTCTGGACGGGCAAATTTAACTCTCATTTCCCACCAGGAAGAGGAAATAACCAAAGGCTCAGCGTGCCGTACCGGAACCAGATTAGGGCCTGAAGCCATCCTGCGGTGTTGCGGCCAGCTCAAAAGAAAGCGAGTTGAAGAAAGGAGCTCAGGGGCACTGTAATTCACAAACCTGCAGAGTTGTAAATGACAGCTATCGTCCAAAAATAGACTGAAGTAAGGCTGCCAAGAGGACTTGAAAGCGGGGCAGAATTGCAGGAAACCGATTTCAGGAGGTAGACTGGAATTGCATTGAAAGCATAGGAAAAGAGGCAGAACGTCCACAATGATGCACTTGGCCAAAAAGGGCGTATGCGTTTTTTCCTGAATATATTCAGGAAAAAACGCATACGCCCTTTTTGGCCAACCAAGCAAGCTTGCAAAGGAAATCTGCACTACAACGAAGTCTCACTTCCCCCCGGTCAAAAGGGCCATCTGAAAAAAGTGTAAAATCCAGAAAGGCAGGACAGGCCATGGAGAACTGGGAGCCTTGTTATGCTGATGGGCGGGATGTAAATTGCCAACAACCACTCGGGAGAAGTGTATGGTGTTTCCTGAAACATCTAAAAAACAAAGCAACAGAACCTAGGGCACTTCCACTTATGGTCCTATAGCTTAGGGAAATTAAAATCAAAAAGACACAGCCACCCCAAAGTTTGGAATGGCTCTGTTTACAAGAACCTCGTTTACAGTACAAGTTCAACATCGCAGAAAGTGAAAAATGGATAAAGAAGTTGTGGTATTTACTTACAAAGCAATATCACTCAGCAATGAAATCTGTGTCATCAGGCCCTTAGCAGCACAATGAGTGGATTCAGGTATGATGATTCTAACTGAAGTAAGTCACACAGAAAAAGAAACATCATAAGATATCAGTAATACACGGAATGTAAACTTGGCTACACAGGAACTGAATTACAGAACAGAACAGGGTCTCAAATTTAGAAAACCAACTTATGCTTGCTTAAGGGTAAAGGTGAGTTGGGGTGCTGCATAAAACCAGAGATTGAAATGAGCACAGATAAAGTTCCTTAAGTCAAATATGGAATAGACAAGAGCTACTCCTTGCTCAACGAAATGGACTCAACACCGCATATTAAACGCCTAAGAATGTACCTGACTAGTAAGTATCTTAAAACCTATGGATTGCTATGTCTCCGAAAGAGAATCAAGCATGTGTACAGGGGCATAAACGCAGCAGTGATAGGATTGGAGAGGTTCGGTGAGCAAATGAAGACCCTTTGAAGTCATATTACATGGTACCCATTACACGGGTCTCAACTCTCCAGGTTTAAGGTATTCTTCCTTCAGCTAAAACATGCATGTGGAACCCAAGTATGATCAACCATGTGAACGGGAGACGTGTTCAAATATGTCTCAGTTTTCCTGCCCTGGTACTCGGGTGCAACATTCCAGACGCTTTACTAACACTCTCCCCACTTGGAGAGTCAGCGCCTTTAACCTCCTGTTTGGCCCAGTTTGCAATTTCTGCGGAAGATGAACAGGAATAGCGAGAACCAATGAGAGACTAGCTGGAGGTGTCTGGACGGGCAAATTTAACTCTCATTTCCCACCAGGAAGAGGAATTAACCAAAGGCTCAGCATGCCGGGCCGGAACCAGATTAGGGCCTGAAGCCATCCTGCGGTGTTGCGGCCAGCTCAAAAGAAAGCGAGTTGAAGAAAGGAGCTCAGGGGCACTGTAATTCACAAACCTGCAGAGTTATAAATGACAGCTATCGTCCAAAAATAGACTGAAGTAAGGCTGCCTAGA
Source organism: Stenella coeruleoalba (assembly GCF_951394435.1). Taxonomy (NCBI): domain Eukaryota; kingdom Metazoa; phylum Chordata; class Mammalia; order Artiodactyla; family Delphinidae; genus Stenella; species Stenella coeruleoalba. The sequence goes on along the minus strand of NC_137149.1, from coordinate 90,811,692 downwards.
GGACTTGAATGCGGGGCAGAATTGCAGGAAACCGATTTCAGGAGGTAGACTGGAATTGCATTGAAAGCATAGGAAAAGAGGCAGAACGTCCACAATGATGCACTTGGCCAAAAAGGGCGTATGCGTTTTTTCCTGAATATATTCAGGAAAAAACGCATACGCCCTTTTTGGCCAACCAAGCAAGCTTGCAAAGGAAATCTGCACTACAATGAAGTCTCACTTCCCCCCGGTCAAAAGGGCCATCTGAAAAAAGTGTAAAATCCAGAAAGGCAGGACAGGCCATGGAGAACTGGGAGCCTTGTTATGCTGATGGGCGGGATGTAAATTGCCAACAACCACTCGGGAGAAGTGTATGGTGTTTCCTGAAACATCTAAAAAACAAAGCAACAGAGCCTAGGGCACTTCCACTTATGATCCTGTAGCTTAGGGAAATTAAAATCAAAAAGACACAGCCACCTCAAAGTTTGGAACGGCTCTGTTTACAAGAACCTCGTTTACAGTACAAGTTCAACATCGCAGAAAGTGAAAAATGGATAAAGAAGTTGTGGTATTTACTTACAAAGCAATATCACTCAGCAATGAAATCTGTGTCATCAGGCCCTTAGCAGCACAATGAGTGGATTCAGGTATGATGATTCTAACTGAAATAAGTCACACAGAAAAAGAAACATCATAAGATATCACTAATACACGGAATGTAAACTTGGCTACACAGGAACTGAATTACAGAACAGAACAGGGTCTCAAATTTAGAAAACCAACGTATTCTTGCTTAAGGGTAAAGGTGAGTTGGGGTGCTGCATAAAACCAGAGATTGAAATGAGCACAGATAAAGTTCCTTAAGCCAAATATGGAATAGACAAGAGCTACTCCTTGCTCAACGAAATGGACTCAACACCCCATATTAAACGCCTAAGAATGTACCTGACTAGTAAGTATCTTAAAACCTATGGATTGCTATGTCTCCGAAAGAGAATCAAGCATGTGTACAGGGGCATAAACGCAGCAGTGATAGGATTGGAGAGGTTCGGTGAGCAGATGAAGACCCTTTGAAGTCATATTGCATGGTACCCATTCCACGGGTTTCAACTACCCAGGTTTAAGGTATTCTTCCTTCAGCTAAAACATGCATGTGGAACCTAGAGTATGATCAACCATGTGATCGGGAGACGTGTTCAAATATGTCTCAGTTTTCCTCCCCTGGTACTCGGGTGCAACATTCCAGACGCTTTACTAACACTCTCCCGACTTGGAGAGTCAGTCCCTTTAACCTCCTGTTTGGCCCAGTTTGCAATTTCTGCGGAAGATGAACAGGAATAGCGAGAACCAATGAGAGGCTAGCTGGAGGTGTTTGGACGGGCAAATTTAACTCTCATTTCCCACCAGGAAGAGGAATTAACCAAAGGCTCAGCATGCCGGCCCGGAACCAGATTAGGGCCTGAAGCCATCCTGCGGTGTTGCGGCCAGGTCAAAAGAAAGCGAGTTGAAGAAAGGAGCTCAGGGGCACTGTAATTCACAAACCTGCAGAGTTATAAATGACAGCTATCGTCCAAAAATAGACTGAAGTAAGGCTGCCAAGAGGACTTGAAAGCGGGGCAGAATTGCAGGAAACCGATTTCAGGAGGTAGACTGGAATTGCATTGAAAGCATAGGAAAAGAGGCAGAAAGTCCACAATGATGCACTTGGCCAAAAAGGGCGTATGCGTTTTTTCCTGAATATATTCAGGAAAAAACGCATACGCCCTTTTTGGCCAACCAAGCAAGCTTGCAAAGGAAATCTGCACTACAATGAAGTCTCACTTCCCCCCGGTCAAAAGGGCCATCTGAAAAAAGTGTAAAATCCAGAAAGGCAACAGGCCATTGAGAACTGGCAGCCTTGTTATGCTGATGGGCGGGATGTAAATTGCCAACAGACACTTGGGAGAAGTGTATGGTGTTTCCTGAAACATCTAAAAAACAAAGCAACAGAGCCTAGGGCACTTCCACTTATGGTCCTATAGCTTAGGGAAATTAAAATCAAAAAGACACAGCCACCCCAAAGTTTGGAACGGCTCTGTTTACAAGAACCTCGTTTACAGTACAAGTTCAACATCGCAGAAAGTGAAAAATGGATAAAGAACTTGTGGTACTTACGTACAATGCAGTATCACTCAGCAATGAAATCTATGTCATCAGGCCCTTAGCAGCATAATGAGTAGATTCAGGTACGATGATTCTAACTGAAATAAGTCACACAGAAAAAGAAACATCATAAGATATCACTAATACACGGAATGTAAACTTGGCTTCACAGGAACTGCATTCCAAAACAGAACAGGGTCTCAAATTTAGAAAACCAACTTATGCTTGCTTAAGGGTAAAGGTGAGTTGGGGTGCTGCATAAAACCAGAGATTGAAATGAGCACAGATAAAGTTCCTTAAGTCAAATATGGAATAGACAAGAGCTACTCCTTGCTCAACGAAATGGACTCAACACCGCATATTAAACGCCTAAGAATGTACCTGACTAGTAAGTATCTTAAAACCTATGGATTGCTATGTCTCCGAAAGAGAATCAAGCATGTGTACAGGGGCATAAACACAGCAGTGATAGGATTGGAGAGGTTCGGTGAGCAAATGAAGACCCTTTGAAGTCATATTGCATGGTACCCATTACACGGGTCTTAACTCTCCAGGTTTAAGGTATTCTTCCTTCAGCTAAAACATGCATGTGGAACCCAAGTATGATCAACCATGTGAACGGGAGACGTGTTCAAATATGTCTCAGTTTTCCTGCCCTGGTACTCGGGTGCAACATTCCAGACGCTTTACTAACACTCTCCCCACTTGGAGAGTCAGCGCCTTTAACCTCCTGTTTGGCCCAGTTTGCAATTTCTGCGGAAGATGAACAGGAATAGCGAGAACCAATGAGAGACTAGCTGGAGGTGTCTGGACGGGCAAATTTAACTCTCATTTCCCACCAGGAAGAGGAATTAACCAAAGGCTCAGCATGCCGGGCCGGAACCAGATTAGGGCCTGAAGCCATCCTGCGGTGTTGCGGCCAGCTCAAAAGAAAGCGAGTTGAAGAAAGGAGCTCAGGGGCACTGTAATTCACAAACCTGCAGAGTTATAAATGACAGCTATCGTCCAAAAATAGACTGAAGTAAGGCTGCCTAGAGGACTTGAATGCGGGGCAGAATTGCAGGAAACCGATTTCAGGAGGTAGACTGGAATTGCATTGAAAGCATAGGAAAAGAGGCAGAACGTCCACAATGATGCACTTGGCCAAAAAGGGCGTATGCGTTTTTTCCTGAATATATTCAGGAAAAAACGCATACGCCCTTTTTGGCCAACCAAGCAAGCTTGCAAAGGAAATCTGCACTACAATGAAGTCTCACTTCCCCCCGGTCAAAAGGGCCATCTGAAAAAAGTGTAAAATCCAGAAAGGCAGGACAGGCCATGGAGAACTGGGAGCCTTGTTATGCTGATGGGCGGGATGTAAATTGCCAACAACCACTCGGGAGAAGTGTATGGTGTTTCCTGAAACATCTAAAAAACAAAGCAACAGAGCCTAGGGCACTTCCACTTATGATCCTGTAGCTTAGGGAAATTAAAATCAAAAAGACACAGCCACCTCAAAGTTTGGAACGGCTCTGTTTACAAGAACCTCGTTTACAGTACAAGTTCAACATCGCAGAAAGTGAAAAATGGATAAAGAAGTTGTGGTATTTACTTACAAAGCAATATCACTCAGCAATGAAATCTGTGTCATCAGGCCCTTAGCAGCACAATGAGTGGATTCAGGTATGATGATTCTAACTGAAATAAGTCACACAGAAAAAGAAACATCATAAGATATCACTAATACACGGAATGTAAACTTGGCTACACAGGAACTGAATTACAGAACAGAACAGGGTCTCAAATTTAGAAAACCAACGTATTCTTGCTTAAGGGTAAAGGTGAGTTGGGGTGCTGCATAAAACCAGAGATTGAAATGAGCACAGATAAAGTTCCTTAAGCCAAATATGGAATAGACAAGAGCTACTCCTTGCTCAACGAAATGGACTCAACACCCCATATTAAACGCCTAAGAATGTACCTGACTAGTAAGTATCTTAAAACCTATGGATTGCTATGTCTCCGAAAGAGAATCAAGCATGTGTACAGGGGCATAAACGCAGCAGTGATAGGATTGGAGAGGTTCGGTGAGCAGATGAAGACCCTTTGAAGTCATATTGCATGGTACCCATTCCACGGGTTTCAACTACCCAGGTTTAAGGTATTCTTCCTTCAGCTAAAACATGCATGTGGAACCTAGAGTATGATCAACCATGTGATCGGGAGACGTGTTCAAATATGTCTCAGTTTTCCTCCCCTGGTACTCGGGTGCAACATTCCAGACGCTTTACTAACACTCTCCCCACTTGGAGAGTCAGTCCCTTTAACCTCCTGTTTGGCCCAGTTTGCAATTTCTGCGGAAGATGAACAGGAATAGCGAGAACCAATGAGAGGCTAGCTGGAGGTGTCTGGACGGGCAAATTTAACTCTCATTTCCCACCAGGAAGAGGAATTAACCAAAGGCTCAGCATGCCGGCCCGGAACCAGATTAGGGCCTGAAGCCATCCTGCGGTGTTGCGGCCAGGTCAAAAGAAAGCGAGTTGAAGAAAGGAGCTCAGGGGCACTGTAATTCACAAACCTGCAGAGTTATAAATGACAGCTATCGTCCAAAAATAGACTGAAGTTAGGCTGCCAAGAGGACTTGAAAGCGGGGCAGAATTGCAGGAAACCGATTTCAGGAGGTAGACTGGAATTGCATTGAAAGCATAGGAAAAGAGGCAGAAAGTCCACAATGATGCACTTGGCCAAAAAGGGCGTATGCGTTTTTTCCTGAATATATTCAGGAAAAAACGCATACGCCCTTTTTGGCCAACCAAGCAAGCTTGCAAAGGAAATCTGCACTACAATGAAGTCTCACTTCCCCCCGGTCAAAAGGGCCATCTGAAAAAAGTGTAAAATCCAGAAAGGCAACAGGCCATTGAGAACTGGCAGCCTTGTTATGCTGATGGGCGGGATGTAAATTGCCAACAGACACTTGGGAGAAGTGTATGGTGTTTCCTGAAACATCTAAAAAACAAAGCAACAGAGCCTAGGGCACTTCCACTTATGGTCCTATAGCTTAGGGAAATTAAAATCAAAAAGACACAGCCACCCCAAAGTTTGGAACGGCTCTGTTTACAAGAACCTCGTTTACAGTACAAGTTCAACATCGCAGAAAGTGAAAAATGGATAAAGAACTTGTGGTACTTACGTACAATGCAGTATCACTCAGCAATGAAATCTATGTCATCAGGCCCTTAGCAGCATAATGAGTAGATTCAGGTACGATGATTCTAACTGAAATAAGTCACACAGAAAAAGAAACATCATAAGATATCACTAATACACGGAATGTAAACTTGGCTTCACAGGAACTGCATTCCAAAACAGAACAGGGTCTCAAATTTAGAAAACCAACTTATGCTTGCTTAAGGGGAAAGGTGAGTTGGGGTGCTGCATAAAACCAGAGATTGAAATGAGCACAGATAAAGTTCCTTAAGCCAAATATGGAATAGACAAGAGCTACTCCTTGCTCAACGAAATGGACTCAAAACCCCATATTAAACCCCTAAGAATGTACCTGACTAGTAAGTATCTTAAAACCTATGGATTGCTATGTCTCCAAAAGAGAATCAAGCGTGTGTACAGGGGCATAAACGCAGCAGTGATAGGATTGGAGAGGTTCGGTGAGCAAATGAAGACCCTTTGAAGTCATATTACATGGTACCCATTACACGGGTCTCAACTCTCCAGGTTTAAGGTATTCTTCCTTCAGCTAAAACATGCATGTGGAACCCAAGTATGATCAACCATGTGAACGGGAGACGTGTTCAAATATGTCTCAGTTTTCCTGCCCTGGTACTCGGGTGCAACATTCCAGACGCTTTACTAACACTCTCCCCACTTGGAGAGTCAGCGCCTTTAACCTCCTGTTTGGCCCAGTTTGCAATTTCTGCGGAAGATGAACAGGAATAGCGAGAACCAATGAGAGACTAGCTGGAGGTGTCTGGACGGGCAAATTTAACTCTCATTTCCCACCAGGAAGAGGAATTAACCAAAGGCTCAGCATGCCGGGCCGGAACCAGATTAGGGCCTGAAGCCATCCTGCGGTGTTGCGGCCAGGTCACAAGAAAGCGAGTTGAAGAAAGGAGCTCAGGGGCACTGTAATTCACAAACCTGCAGAGTTATAAATGACAGCTATCGTCCAAAAATAGACTGAAGTAAGGCTGCCAAGAGGACTTGAAAGCGGGGCAGAATTGCAGGAAACCGATTTCAGGAGGTAGACTGGAATTGCATTGAAAGCATAGGAAAAGAGGCAGAACGTCCACAATGATGCACTTGGCCAAAAAGGGCGTATGCGTTTTTTCCTGAATATATTCAGGAAAAAACGCATACGCCCTTTTTGGCCAACCAAGCAAGCTTGCAAAGGAAATCTGCACTACAATGAAGTCTCACTTCCCCCCGGTCAAAAGGGCCATCTGAAAAAAGTGTAAAATCCAGAAAGGCAGGACAGGCCATGGAGAACTGGGAGCCTTGTTATGCTGATGGGCGGGATGTAAATTGCCAACAGACACTCGGGAGAAGTGTATGGTGTTTCCTGAAACATCTAAAAAACAAAGCAACAGAGCCTAGGGCACTGCCACTTATGGTCCTATAGCTTAGGGAAATTAAAATCAAAAAGACACAGCCACCCCAAAGTTTGGGACGCCTCTGTTTACAAGAACCTCGTTTACAGTACAAGTTCAACATCGCAGAAAGTGAAAAATGGATAAAGAAGTTGTGGTATTTACTTACAAAGCAATATCACTCAGCAATGAAATCTATGTCATCAGGCCCTTAGCATCACAATGAGTGGATTCAGGTATGATGATTCTAACTGAAATAAGTCACACAGAAAAAGAAACATCATAAGATATCAGTAATACACGGAATGTAAACTTGGCTACACAGGAACTGAATTACAGAACAGAACAGGGTCTCAAATTTAGAAAACTAACTTATACTTGCTTAAGGGTAAAGGTGAGTTGGGGTGCTGCATAAAACCAGAGATTGAAATGAGCACAGATAAAGTTCCTTAAGTCAAATATGGAATAGACAAGAGCTACTCCTTGCTCAACGAAATGGACTCAACACCGCATATTAAACGCCTAAGAATGTACCTGACTAGTAAGTATCTTAAAACCTATGGATTGCTATGTCTCCGAAAGAGAATCAAGCATGTGTACAGGGGCATAAACACAGCAGTGATAGGATTGGAGAGGTTCGGTGAGCAAATGAAGACCCTTTGAAGTCATATTGCATGGTACCCATTACACGGGTCTTAACTCTCCAGGTTTAAGGTATTCTTCCTTCAGCTAAAACATGCATGTGGAACCCAAGTATGATCAACCATGTGAACGGGAGACGTGTTCAAATATGTCTCAGTTTTCCTCCCCTGGTACTCGGGTGCAACATTCCAGACGCTTTACTAACACTCTCCCCACTTGGAGAGTCAGTGCCTTTAACCTCCTGTTTGGCCCAGTTTGCAATTTCTGCGGAAGATGAACAGGAATAGCGAGAACCAATGAGAGGCTAGCTGGAGGTGTCTGGACGGGCAAATTTAACTCTCATTTCCCACCAGGAAGAGGAAATAACCAAAGGCTCAGCGTGCCGTACCGGAACCAGATTAGGGCCTGAAGCCATCCTGCGGTGTTGCGGCCAGCTCAAAAGAAAGCGAGTTGAAGAAAGGAGCTCAGGGGCACTGTAATTCACAAACCTGCAGAGTTATAAATGACAGCTATCGTCCAAAAATAGACTGAAGTAAGGCTGCCAAGAGGACTTGAAAGCGGGGCAGAATTGCAGGAAACCGATTTCAGGAGGTAGACTGGAATTGCATTGAAAGCATAGGAAAAGAGGCAGAACGTCCACAATGATGCACTTGGCCAAAAAGGGCGTATGCGTTTTTTCCTGAATATATTCAGGAAAAAACGCATACGCCCTTTTTGGCCAACCAAGCAAGCTTGCAAAGGAAATCTGCACTACAACGAAGTCTCACTTCCCCCCGGTCAAAAGGGCCATCTGAAAAAAGTGTAAAATCCAGAAAGGCAGGACAGGCCATGGAGAACTGGGAGCCTTGTTATGCTGATGGGCGGGATGTAAATTGCCAACAACCACTCGGGAGAAGTGTATGGTGTTTCCTGAAACATCTAAAAAACAAAGCAACAGAACCTAGGGCACTTCCACTTATGGTCCTATAGCTTAGGGAAATTAAAATCAAAAAGACACAGCCACCCCAAAGTTTGGAATGGCTCTGTTTACAAGAACCTCGTTTACAGTACAAGTTCAACATCGCAGAAAGTGAAAAATGGATAAAGAAGTTGTGGTATTTACTTACAAAGCAATATCACTCAGCAATGAAATCTGTGTCATCAGGCCCTTAGCAGCACAATGAGTGGATTCAGGTATGATGATTCTAACTGAAGTAAGTCACACAGAAAAAGAAACATCATAAGATATCAGTAATACACGGAATGTAAACTTGGCTACACAGGAACTGAATTACAGAACAGAACAGGGTCTCAAATTTAGAAAACCAACTTATGCTTGCTTAAGGGTAAAGGTGAGTTGGGGTGCTGCATAAAACCAGAGATTGAAATGAGCACAGATAAAGTTCCTTAAGTCAAATATGGAATAGACAAGAGCTACTCCTTGCTCAACGAAATGGACTCAACACCGCATATTAAACGCCTAAGAATGTACCTGACTAGTAAGTATCTTAAAACCTATGGATTGCTATGTCTCCGAAAGAGAATCAAGCATGTGTACAGGGGCATAAACGCAGCAGTGATAGGATTGGAGAGGTTTGGTGAGCAAATGAAGACCCTTTGAAGTCATATTACATGGTACCCATTACACGGGTCTCAACTCTCCAGGTTTAAGGTATTCTTCCTTCAGCTAAAACATGCATGTGGAACCCAAGTATGATCAACCATGTGAACGGGAGACGTGTTCAAATATGTCTCAGTTTTCCTCCCCTGGTACTCGGGTGCAACATTCCAGACGCTTTACTAACACTCTCCCCACTTGGAGAGTCAGCGCCTTTAACCTCCTGTTTGGCCCAGTTTGCAATTTCTGCGGAAGATGAACAGGAATAGCGAGAACCAATGAGAGGCTAGCTGGAGGTGTCTGGACGGGCAAATTTAACTCTCATTTCCCACCAGGAAGAGGAAATAACCAAAGGCTCAGCGTGCCGTACCGGAACCAGATTAGGGCCTGAAGCCATCCTGCGGTGTTGCGGCCAGCTCAAAAGAAAGCGAGTTGAAGAAAGGAGCTCAGGGGCACTGTAATTCACAAACCTGCAGAGTTATAAATGACAGCTATCGTCCAAAAATAGACTGAAGTAAGGCTGCCAAGAGGACTTGAAAGCGGGGCAGAATTGCAGGAAACCGATTTCAGGAGGTAGACTGGAATTGCATTGAAAGCATAGGAAAAGAGGCAGAACGTCCACAATGATGCACTTGGCCAAAAAGGGCATATGCGTTTTTTCCTGAATATATTCAGGAAAAAACGCATACGCCCTTTTTGGCCAACCAAGCAAGCTTGCAAAGGAAATCTGCACTACAACGAAGTCTCACTTCCCCCCGGTCAAAAGGGCCATCTGAAAAAATTGTAAAATCCAGAAAGGCAGGACAGGCCATGGAGAACTGGGAGCCTTGTTATGCTGATGGGCGGGATGTAAATTGCCAACAACCACTCGGGAGAAGTGTATGGTGTTTCCTGAAACATCTAAAAAACAAAGCAACAGAACCTAGGGCACTTCCACTTATGGTCCTATAGCTTAGGGAAATTAAAATCAAAAAGACACAGCCACCCCAAAGTTTGGAATGGCTCTGTTTACAAGAACCTCGTTTACAGTACAAGTTCAACATCGCAGAAAGTGAAAAATGGATAAAGAAGTTGTGGTATTTACTTACAAAGCAATATCACTCAGCAATGAAATCTGTGTCATCAGGCCCTTAGCAGCACAATGAGTGGATTCAGGTATGATGATTCTAACTGAAGTAAGTCACACAGAAAAAGAAACATCATAAGATATCAGTAATACACGGAATGTAAACTTGGCTACACAGGAACTGAATTACAGAACAGAACAGGGTCTCAAATTTAGAAAACCAACTTATGCTTGCTTAAGGGTAAAGGTGAGTTGGGGTGCTGCATAAAACCAGAGATTGAAATGAGCACAGATAAAGTTCCTTAAGTCAAATATGGAATAGACAAGAGCTACTCCTTGCTCAACGAAATGGACTCAACACCGCATATTAAACGCCTAAGAATGTACCTGACTAGTAAGTATCTTAAAACCTATGGATTGCTATGTCTCCGAAAGAGAATCAAGCATGTGTACAGGGGCATAAACGCAGCAGTGATAGGATTGGAGAGGTTCGGTGAGCAAATGAAGACCCTTTGAAGTCATATTACATGGTACCCATTACACGGGTCTCAACTCTCCAGGTTTAAGGTATTCTTCCTTCAGCTAAAACATGCATGTGGAACCCAAGTATGATCAACCATGTGAACGGGAGACGTGTTCAAATATGTCTCAGTTTTCCTGCCCTGGTACTCGGGTGCAACATTCCAGACGCTTTACTAACACTCTCCCCACTTGGAGAGTCAGCGCCTTTAACCTCCTGTTTGGCCCAGTTTGCAATTTCTGCGGAAGATGAACAGGAATAGCGAGAACCAATGAGAGACTAGCTGGAGGTGTCTGGACGGGCAAATTTAACTCTCATTTCCCACCAGGAAGAGGAATTAACCAAAGGCTCAGCATGCCGGGCCGGAACCAGATTAGGGCCTGAAGCCATCCTGCGGTGTTGCGGACAGCTCAAAAGAAAGCGAGTTGAAGAAAGGAGCTCAGGGGCACTGTAATTCACAAACCTGCAGAGTTATAAATGACAGCTATCTTCCAAAAATAGACTGAAGTAAGGCTGCCTAGAGGACTTGAATGCGGGGCAGAATTGCAGGAAACCGATTTCAGGAGGTAGACTGGAATTGCATTGAAAGCATAGGAAAAGAGGCAGAACGTCCACAATGATGCACTTGGCCAAAAAGGGCGTATGCGTTTTTTCCTGAATATATTCAGGAAAAAACGCATACGCCCTTTTTGGCCAACAAAGCAAGCTTGCAAAGGAAATCTGCACTACAATGAAGTCTCACTTCCCCCCGGTCAAAAGGGCCATCTGAAAAAAGTGTAAAATCCAGAAAGGCAGGACAGGCCATGGAGAACTGGGAGCCTTGTTATGTTGATGGGCGGGATGTAAATTGCCAACAACCACTCGGGAGAAGTGTATGGTGTTTCCTGAAACATCTAAAAAACAAAGCAACAGAGCCTAGGGCACTTCCACTTATGATCCTGTAGCTTAGGGAAATTAAAATCAAAAAGACACAGCCACCTCAAAGTTTGGAACGGCTCTGTTTACAAGAACCTCGTTTACAGTACAAGTTCAACATCGCAGAAAGTGAAAAATGGATAAAGAAGTTGTGGTATTTACTTACAAAGCAATATCACTCAGCAATGAAATCTGTGTCATCAGGCCCTTAGCAGCACAATGAGTGGATTCAGGTATGATGATTCTAACTGAAATAATTCACACAGAAAAAGAAACATCATAAGATATCACTAATACACGGAATGTAAACTTGGCTACACAGGAACTGAATTACAGAACAGAACAGGGTCTCAAATTTAGAAAACCAACTTATGCTTGCTTAAGGGTAAAGGTGAGTTGGGGTGCTGCATAAAACCAGAGATTGAAATGAGCACAGATAAAGTTCCTTAAGCCAAATATGGAATAGACAAGAGCTACTCCTTGCTCAACGAAATGGACTCAACACCCCATATTAAACGCCTAAGAATGTACCTGACTAGTAAGTATCTTAAAACCTATGGATTGCTATGTCTCCGAAAGAGAATCAAGCATGTGTACAGGGGCATAAACGCAGCAGTGATAGGATTGGAGAGGTTCGGTGAGCAGATGAAGACCCTTTGAAGTCATATTGCATGGTACCCATTCCACGGGTTTCAACTACCCAGGTTTAAGGTATTCTTCCTTCAGCTAAAACATGCATGTGGAACCTAGAGTATGATCAACCATGTGATCGGGAGACGTGTTCAAATATGTCTCAGTTTTCCTCCCCTGGTACTCGGGTGCAACATTCCAGACGCTTTACTAACACTCTCCCCACTTGGAGAGTCAGTCCCTTTAACCTCCTGTTTGGCCCAGTTTGCAATTTCTGCGGAAGATGAACAGGAATAGCGAGAACCAATGAGAGGCTAGCTGGAGGTGTCTGGACGGGCAAATTTAACTCTCATTTCCCACCAGGAAGAGGAATTAACCAAAGGCTCAGCATGCCGGCCCGGAACCAGATTAGGGCCTGAAGCCATCCTGCGGTGTTGCGGCCAGGTCAAAAGAAAGCGAGTTGAAGAAAGGAGCTCAGGGGCACTGTAATTCACAA